>NC_083345.1:102221186-103421186 GCF_019175385.1 Lycium barbarum
TTCAGAAAGTTCATATTCTTATTGCCACTACTTAGCATACACCGGTTAAATGGTTCATTTTTTTGAACTTCAGATGAGTTAGGTTCTTTCGCAAAGAAGTCAGGCGAAAAGCGGGACTACTTTTGCATCGGCTCTCTCTCGTTAGGTAATTACCGAGGCAAAAGCTGCTCTCTCGGATTGTCATTTTCTATCAGGAACGCTATGTCATTTTCAATCCCGACGTATTTTGGATGCTTGAAGGCCCCGCTGACACGAAGTGATTTAGAAAGATCTTCCCAACATAAAAAAAAGTACCAAGACCGGAGAATAAAAAAGATAGGTCTTAATCTTCTCGAAAGCACTCTGCATAGTCAGTCTAGGGCATCGTTATGTCTAGTGTGTGATCACAGCCGGTACCGCATTTCTTTTTTCTGGGGGGGGCCCTGTGTAAGGGCGGACGGGAATGCCTACCCCTCTAAATCAATCTTCCTCCACTCGAATCAGAATTATATCACTCTTTCTACTAGAATATTCGAACCTCGACATGTGACACACTCATTCTTTTTTTAGCTAAAGACTCGCTGTTCGCACCTTCAGTTGCACTAGTGGATTGAATAACCTGGATTTCAGCTCCTCTTCTGTGATAGCTATTTCCTCATCTGGGAAGCAATCCTTAAACTTATGTTCTTCCTTGGTGCAAGGTGTTCTGCTATCGCCCTTCCTTTTTGGTTACATACGTGATGTCGAATTCAGACAGAAGCAGTAACCATCTTGCGGCCCTTCCCGTTACGTTAAGGCGGGTTTCTCGAACAAATACTTTTTTTTATAGGTCCATGGAAGATATTAAATGTACTGGGTATGACAATATGTAATGCCTTAATTTTCGCCTTACCCAAACCAAAGCCAAGCAGGGTTTCTCCAAATTGGTATACCTGGTCTTGTAGTCAGTCATTTTCTTAGCCTCTTAAGATTCACTATCTCTATGATTTGATCCTTCGCGGCCCCATACTTCTTTGATCTCCCTTTCTCCTGACGTAAGAAAGTGATACAGGCTTGGCCAGCCTTTTTTCGGCATCCCTTCTCAGACTTCTTATTCCTTGCCTTAGTAATGTGCAATCAACTACTTGGCACCTTCCCTTATTCTCCTTTCTTTCCTTTTAGATCTGAGGTAGTACTAATTAATGCTTGAATTTCTCCTATTAAAAATAGGGTTACTCTTGGGTGCGAAAGAAGGATATTCCGAGCCTGGGCACTTATGAAGAGGATTTGACTATAGTATCAAATCCACATATCAATCTTCTACGCAAGTTGGCACTTTCAATAGAAAAGAATAGCCAAACCAACCCAGCTGGCTGGTCAATCTCAGAGATCTTATCGGCCGGCAAACTGGAGACAGACGACCACTGTCCCGGCCTTACCAGCACCGGAGGTTTACTAATCAATGAACCCATGAAACCAACTTTATTTTATGAGAAAATAAACCAAGACCAGCAAATACTCGAACGTGAGAGCAAGGGATCACCCAACGAATGGACGAGCTCAAATGTGGGGTGGGAGGCAAGAACCATGCTTTCAGAGACCTAACCCAACCCAGTCATCTCAAAACCCTAATATCACCCTCTAAAGAGAAAGGACTTTCTCTATATCTATATCTATGCAACTAGTTCTTTCACTTGCTTCCAAATTTCAATGTCTGTTTGTAACACCCGGTACCTTTAACGAAAGTTTTGACCACGATCCTAGACTTAGAAAATCAGATAAAGAATGTGGGAATTGAAATTTTTCCGTTCAGTTGTGATATGGTGGTTTACGCCCATGAACAGTGGTCGTATTTCAGTTTACTGGCCGTAAACCAAGCCGTGAACTGAAACCCAGAATTTCTGAACATTCTGGAATTTGACATTTTTGAGGTCATAAGGTTAAATACGGACCGTATTTCACTTTACGGCCTGTATTTCAAACCGTATTTGAAATTTGGGAAAACCTCCTTGATGAAAGTTGTAGCTCTTTGATATACCTTTCCAACGGTATCTTACGGGGGTCAAACGGACATCTGTGCAAAGAGTTATGGCCATTTTACTGAAGAGACACAGTGCAGTCCGTGTGCAAAATACGACCCGTAAACTGAAAATACGGCCAGCACAGTGCTGGACGTAAACTGTATTTTCCAGAACATTATATATTCGTCCATATCAGTTCAAGTCATTATTTTTCATTCCCTCAAACCCTAGAACAACCTCCTACTCGCCTCCAACATCAAGAACACCAAGGTAAGTCCATTCTAATTATTCCAACTCCATTCTAACATATATCCTTGTAATCTAAACAAGAAATCATCATTCCTAATCTAGGGTTTTCAAGAAAACCCATCTCAAGATTCAAGAATCAAGATTTAGGAAATCTTCTCCAAAATTCAAGTCTTTAATTCATGTTTTGGAGCAATTAAGGTATGTCTCCCTTTTAAAATCACTATTTGAAACTATTGTTGGAAGTATAAATTTTATTCAAGATTTCCTTAATGAATGAAAGGAAAAGCAATCTTTTTATGTTTCTTGAACTCTAATTCATGTCTAAATGGTGTTTAATGTGTGTGAGGGGACAAAATCACATTAAACCTAGATTGTAACAAACCCTATATATGTATAAGATATTATGAATGTTTTTCTCTATGAGAGATGCTTGATAATGACGGTAAAGAGTTGGTGATGACAATCTCATTGACGAATTGGGACATGAAAATCTTTTGTAAAGAGGTTATACGTTTCAAAACATTGATTGAAATGACTTATTCTTTCGATATGGCATAATGAACTTTAATGTTATTGATGGTGTGACTACTTTGAGACAAATTGTGAATCGGCTTCTATGCCATGAACTTTGTTATTGTGTTTGCCTTGCTATTCGGGAGGAAGAGTAGCCACTATGGATCCTAGTGTATTAATTGCCTTGCCATTCGGGAGGAAGAATGGCCACTTTCGGGTTCGCTACCTGGGGTGTATTAATGGCCTTGCTATTCGGGAGGAAGAGTAGCCACCGTGAATCCATATTTCTGTGTATTGCGCAGTGTTTAGGGAACCTCTACGGTTATCCCTTCGATGTGATTGGTTCTTGGGTCTGTATTGGCATGTGAGATATTTTATATCAATTGGTTAAAAAGGCATATTTGAGATTGTATCTTGACAAGAGGCTTTATAAATGGGTTTTGATGTTCATTATTGAGATATATAAACTGGATAACTGTTCTTATATCGCTCTTACCTGACTGGTAAGACTAATTTTCTTATGTATTACGTATTCTATTTTCATAGTACTTGTTGTCCCCGAGGCACTCACTGTGTACGAAGTACTCAGGCATACCATTGTTGTTTTTGATGGTATGTTAGGTAACGGAGAAGAGCAGGCTCGTGATACTCTCGACGCTTAGGAGGACTTGCTGCTGTTGTTGATTTGGTGAGCCCACATCCTTGTTGGTGGGACACTTCCTGTTTCGCTTATTATTCTAGATTTCCGGGCTGCGTCCCGATGAGTCAAACTATTACCTCTTTATCCTAGAAGCTCCATAGTATACATTCTTGTGGGTAGTTGTGGAGTTTTGTTAACTCTTGGGCGTTGTCACGTTTTGATTAACTTTTATGATAATAAGGACTTCCGCTGAATTAGATCATGTATTCATGATTTATTACATTTAATTTATAAATTGCTGGAGGCGAATGTTGAACCTGGCGGGTTCAAGTATTATTATTATTATTATTATTATTATTGTGTTGTTTAGGTTCTTCCGATGTTGTTCATGACGTCGGATGCCGGTCACGTCTAGGGTGGGTTTTGGGGCGTGACAAGCTTGGTATCAGAGCCTAGGTTTAAATACGTCCTAGGATTTTTGTTGGTGTTTGTGGAGCTGTGTCTAGTGGAGTTTTCCTTGTGCAGCCTGATCACCTGCATGATTGAGAAACTCCCAGGACATTTATAGGTGTTTCCTATTCTTCTTGATTCTAGATTGTGCTGTAGAGCTTAAAGTCCTTTTTAGGATCGTTCTAATTCGCCCGTTAATTCGTGCCTTGCAGAAATGACGTTGACGCGATCTAAAAATGGTAAACGAGGACGTCCCGCGAAAGTTAAGCGGAATCTGGGGGGCGCGAATGCTGGTAATGGAAATGATGCTAGAAATCAAGCACCACCTACAGCACCGCCTGCTGTCCCTGTTGCGGGTGTACCCGATCTTGGTAGTATGCAAACGACTATTCAAATGTTGACTGTATTGGTTGTTGCTCAGCAACAACGTGGAGGTGTGGGACCTCATGTTGGAGGCAGATTTAAGCAGTTCCTAGACTTAAAGCCACCAGAGTTCTTTGGGTCACGAGAGTTGGACGACCCCCAACACTTCTTAGATGAGACCTTTAAGGCATTGAGGGCAATGGATGCCCAGGATTCAGAAGCTGTGAGGCTTGCTTCGTATCAATTGAAGGATGTTGCTCACGTATGGTTTGAGATGTGGGAATCTGAGAGAGGTGACACTGCTTTATCTCCGACGTGGGCTGAATTTAAGGAGGCGTTCATGGAAAGGTTCTTGTCTGATGAGGAAAGAATTGCTATGGCTACGAAATTTGAAAAGCTGGAGCAGGGTAACAAGTCAGTTCGCGAGTATAGTTTGGAGTTCACACGTCTGTCAAAGTATGCTTTATACATGCTTCCGACTGAAAAGCATAAGTTGACTCGTTTTGTGAAAGGCTTGGTACCACGTATCAAGTCTGCATGTGCTGCTGTTGCTATGTCTCCTACTTGCACTTTCTCATCTCTGGTTGGGTTTGCTGAACAACAAGAAAGTTGGAAAAATGTAGAGAGGGTGGATCGAGATCAGCACAAGAAGGCCCGATCAGTGGGTGGTTTTAGTGCTAATAATTATAAGGGAGGGCAGAGTAAAGGGTATTCTGCACCTGCTCATTCTGGCACTTATTCCCATGCTAGTGTGCCTTCTGGTAGACAAGGACAGAAAAATAATAACAATACTGGTAGGTTATTGCAGGGAAGTAGTCGTCCGCCAGTGTGGGAGAGTCGTATCTGTCATCACTGTGGTATTCCGGGGCATATTAAGAGGGACTGCAGAAAGTGGCTACGTGAGATGGCTGCTATGAATAATCAAAAGAATGATTCGCCTGTTTCTGCATCTGCTAAAAATCCGTCCACTGGTAATGCTACCAATAATTATCAGAATGCTCGTAATAATGGCAAGGGAAAGGAAGTTGCTAATACTTCTGGTGGAGGGACAGCTCGACTTTATGGGCTGACTCGTAGGGAGGCAGCTGAGTCTTCTGACGCAGTGGTTACAGGTATTCTTACCATCTGTACTCATGATGCTTACTCATTGATTGATCCAGGTTCAAATTTGTCGTATGTGACTCCTTATTTTGCTCTTGATATGGGTATGAAACTCGAATCTTTGTTGGAACCCTTTGCTGTTGATACGCCTACGGGTGTTCCTGTTATTGCTTCTGGAGTGTATAGAAATTGTATTGTTGTGATTAAAGTCCGTGAGTCCGTGGCTGATTTGTATGAACTTGAGATGGTGGATTTTGACGTAATTATGGGGATGGACTGGTTGTCTGCGTGTTATGCTAATGTGGATTGTCGCCATAAGTTAATTCGTTTTGCCTTTCCCGATGAGCCCATTATTGTGTGGGAGGGTGAAATTGCCAAGCCAAAGGGTAGATTTATTTCCTATCTTAAGGCTCATAAGATGATTACTAAGGGGTGTATTTACCATTTGGTTGTTGTTAATGATACAAAAGTCGTAGTACCCGAATTCACATCTGTTCCCATAGTGAGTGATTATCCAAAAGTATTTCCTGAAGACCTTCCTGGTATTCCTCCTGATAGAGTTATTGATTTTGGAATTGATGTTATTCTCGACACTCAACCTATTTCTATTCCACCTTATCGTATGGCTCCAGCGGAGCTAAGGGAATTAAAGGATCAATTGAAGGACTTGTTGGATAAGGGTTTTATCCGACCAAGTTCTTCACATTGGGGTGCTCCAGTCTTGTTTGTTAGGAAGAAGGATGGTTCCCTGAGAATGTGTGTTGACGACCGTTAGCTTAATAAAGTGACCATTAAGAATAAGTATCCTTTGCCTAGGATAGATGATTTGTTTGACCAACTTCAGGGTGCTAAATTTTTTTCGAAGATTGACCTGAGGTCTGGATATCATCAATTGAAGATAAAGGAGGAGGATATCCCAAAAACTGCTTTCCGTACTCGTTATGGGCACTTTGAGTTTCTAGTCATGTCCTTTGGGTTGACTAATGCGCCTGCCGCATTCATGGATTTAATGAACCGTGTGTTTAAGCCATATCTAGACCGCTTTATTATTGTGTTTATTGATGACATTTTGGTGTACTCTAAGAATCGCGAGGATCATGCCAATCATTTGAGGACAACTTTGACAACACTTGAGGAGAACTAGTTGTATGCAAAATTCTCTAAGTGTGAATTCTGGCTTGATTCTGTGACTTTCTTGGGCCATGTGGTGACCAGGGACAGCATTAAAGTAGACCCTCTGAAAATTGCAGCAGTGAAGGATTGGCCTTGACCCACTAGTGCGACTGAAATTCGTAGTTTCTTGGGTTTGGCAGGTTATTACCGAAAGTTTGTGGAAGGTTTTTCGTCAATAGCCTCTCCACTAACTAAATTGACACAGAAGACTGCTAAGTTTCAGTGGTCTGAATCTTGTGAAAGGAGTTTCCAAGAGCTTAAGGCAAGGTTGACTTAGGCTCCTATTTTGACGTTACCTTCGGGGTCTGGTGGATATGTGGTGTATTGTGATGCTTCTAGAATTGGTTTGGGATGTGTGTTGATGCAGAACAGTAAGGTGATTGCTTATGCTTCGCGTCAGTCGAAGAAGCATGAGAAGAACTATCCGACTCACGACTTGGAGTTGGCTGCTGTGGTATTTGCTTTGAAAATTTGGCGTCATTACCTGTATGGTGAGCATTGTGATGTTTTTACTGATCACAAGAGTCTACAATATATCTTCAAGCAGCGAGAGTTGAACCTCAGGCAGAGGAGGTGGTTGGAGTTGTTAAAAGACTACGACTTAAATATTTTGTATCATCCTGGCAAGGCTAACGTGGTTGCTGATGCTTTGAGTAGAAAATCCACGGGCACGTTGGCTTATTTGCATGCTCATGACATGCCCATGAGGAAAGAGATTCGAAGACTCGCCAGCCTTGGAGTTAGGCTTGATGAAACTGAAGATGGAGAATTAGTGGGAATCACTCCATCACGGTCTGATATTATAGAAAGGATTAAATTCACGCAATATGATGATGAACTTTTGGCAAAGTTGAGAGATGGAGTGGAAAGGGGTGAGTACACTTCATTTACTGTTGGGACTGGCGATAGTGTTCTGCGATTGCAAGGACGATTGTGTGTTCCCGATGTTGATGGTCTTCGACAAGAACTAATGATGGAAGCTCATAGTTCCAAGTATTCGGTTCATCCGGGATCAACCAAGATGTATAAAGATTTGAAACAACACTATTGGTGGAAGAGCATGAAGGTTGATATTTCTAACTTTGTGGCTAAGTGTTTGAACTGTCAACGGGTGAAAGCTGAACATCAAAGGCCTGGTGGCTTGGCTCAGAACATTGAGATTCCTCAATGGAAATGGGAGATGATAAATATGGACTTTGTTACAGGTTTACCTCGCACAAGGGCCAAGTATGATTCAATTTGGGTGATCGTAGATAGACTCACGAAGTCTGCCCATTTTCTTCCTGTAAAGACGTCATATGCCGCGGCAGAGTACACCAAGTTATATTTGAAGGAGATTGTTAGGTTGCATGGTGTTCCGACATCTATCATATCTGACAGAGGTACGCAATTTACTGCTCATTTCTGGCAGACGTTTCAAGAAGGTTTGGGGACTAGAGTGAAACTGAACACTGCCTTTCATCCTCAAACTGACGGGCAAGCAGAGAGAACTATTCAAACTTTGGAGGATATGTTACGTGCTTGTGCAATTGATTTTGGAGGAAGTTGGGATGAACACCTACCTTTGGTGGAATTCGCTTACAATAATAGCTATCAAGCTAGTATTCAATGGCTCCTTATGAGGCTCTCTACGGGAGGCGTTGTCGGTCTCCAATTGGTTGGTTCGAACCAACGGAAGTAGAGTTGTTGGGTCCTGATTCAATTCATGAGGCGATCGAAAAGGTAAATCTTATTGTGCAACGACTAAAGACTGCTCAGAGTAGACAAAAGTCTTATACAGACATAAGGCGTAGGGAGTTGGAATTTGCTGTTGGTGACAAGGTTTTGTTGAAAGTGTCACCTATGAAGGGGGTAATGCGTTTTGGCAGAAAGGGCAAGCTTAGTCCTTGCTACATTGGTCCTTATGAGATTACTAGAAGAGTTGGGAAGGTAGCTTATGAGTTGAGATTACCGGCTGAGATGTCCATGGTTCATCCGGTGTTTCACATTTCGATGTTGAGGTTGTATAAACTTGACCCCTCTCATGTGTTGAGCTATGAAGAGGTAGAGATTGACGAATCATTGTCTTATGAAGAAGAACCAGTTCAAATTTTGGATCGCCAAGTTAGGAGGTTCAGAACAAAGGATGTTGCGTCGGTCAAAGTGTTGTGGCGAAATCATAATACTGAGGACGCTACGTGGGAAGCGGAAGAGGACATGAAGAAGAGATATCCTCACTTGTTCCCTATTTCAGGTATGATTTAAGTTTTGATCTATTCGTTCTCAAGGTGATTGTGTGGTTAAAATTCATGTTTACTATCCTCAATCGAGGACGAATGATCTTAAGGGGGGGGGATAATGTAACACCCCGTACCTTTAACCAAAGTTTTGACCACGATCCTAGACTTAGAAAATCAGATAAAGAATGTGGGAATTGAAATTTTTCCGTTCAGTTGTGATATGGTGGTTTACGCCCATGAACAGTGGTCGTATTTCAGTTTACTGGCCGTAAACCAAGCCGTGAACTGAAACCAAGAATTTTTGAACATTCTGGAATTTGACATTTTTGAGGTCATAAGGTTAAATACGGACCGTATTTCACTTTACGGCCTGTATTTCAAACCGTATTTGAAATTTGGGAAAACCTCCTTGATGAAAGTTGTAGCTCTTTGATATACCTTTCCAACGGTATCTTACGGGGGTCAAACGGACATCTGTGCAAAGAGTTATGACCATTTTACTGAAGAGACACAGTGCAGTCCGTGTGCAAAATACGACCCGTAAAGTCAGTTTACGACCCGTAAACTGAAAATACGGCCAGCACAGTGCTGGACGTAAACTGTATTTTCCAGAACATTATATATTCGTCCATATCAGTTCAAGTCATTATTTTTCATTCCCTCAAACCCTAGAACAACCTCCTACTCGCCTCCAACATCAAGAACACCAAGGTAAGTCCATTCTAATTATTCCAACTCCATTCTAACATATATCCTTGTAATCTAAACAAGAAATCATCATTCCTAATCTAGGGTTTTCAAGAAAACCCATCTCAAGATTCAAGAATCAAGATTTAGGAAATCTTCTCCAAAATTCAAGTCTTTAATTCAAGTTTTGGAGCAATTAAGGTTTGTCTCCCTTTTAAAATCACTATTTGAAACTATTGTTGGAAGTATAAATTTTATTCAAGATTTCCTTAATGAATGAAAGGAAAAGTAATCTTTTTATGTTTCTTGAACTCTAATTCATGTCTAAATGGTGTTTAATGTGTGTGAGGGGACAAAACCACATTAAACCTAGATTGTAACAAACCCTATATATGTATAAGATATTATGAATGTTTTTCTCTATGAGAGATGCTTGATAATGATGGTAAAGAGTTGGTGATGACATTCTCATTGACGAATTGGGACATGGAAATCTTTTGTAAATAAGTTATACGTTTCAAAACTTTGATTGAAATGACTTATTCTTTCGATATGGCATAATGAACTTTAATGTTATTGATGGTGTGACTACTTTGAGACAAATTGTGAATCGGCTTCTATGCCATGGACTTTGTTATTGTGTTTGCCTTGCTATTCGGGAGGAAGAGTAGCCACTATGGATCCTAGTGTATTAATTGCCTTGCCATTCGGGAGGAAGAATGACCACTTTCGGGTTCGCTACCTGGGGTGTATTAATGGCCTTGCTATTCGGGAGGAAGAGTAGCCACCGTGAATCCATATTTCGGTGTATTGCGCAGTGTTTAGGGAACCTCTTCGGTTA
This sequence comes from Lycium barbarum, assembly GCF_019175385.1. Lineage (NCBI taxonomy): Eukaryota > Viridiplantae > Streptophyta > Magnoliopsida > Solanales > Solanaceae > Lycium > Lycium barbarum. The sequence continues at coordinate 102,231,402 of NC_083345.1, forward strand.
TCCCTTCGATGTGATTGGTTCTTGGGTCTGTATTGGCATGTGAGATATTTTATCTTAATTGGTTAAAAAGGCATATTTGAGATTGTATCTTGACAAGAGGCTTTATAAATGGGGTTTGATGTTCATTATTGAGATACATAAACTGAATAACTGTTCTTATATCGCTCTTACCTGACTGGCAAGACTAATTTCCTTATGCATTACGTATTCTATTTTCATAGTACTTGTTGTCCCCGAGGCACTCACTGAGTACGAAGTACTCAGGCATACCATTGTTGTTTTTGATGGTATGTTAGGTAACGGAGAAGAGCAGGCTCGTGATACTCTCGACGCTTAGGAGGACTTGCTGCTGTTGTTGATTTGGTGAGCCCACATCCTTGTTGGTGGGACACTTCCTGTTTCGCTTATTATTCTAGATTTCCGGGCTGCGTCCCGATGAGTTAAACTATTACCTCTTTATCCTAGAAGCTCCATAGTATACATTCTTGTGGGTAGTTGTGGAGTTTTTTTAACTCTTGGGCGTTGTCACGTTTTGATTAACTTTTATGATAATAAGGACTTCCGCTGGATTAGATCATGTATTCATGATTTATTACATTTAATTTATAAATTGCTGGAGGCGAATGTTGAACCTGGCGGGTTCAAGTATTATTATTATTATTGTGTTGTTTAGGTTCTTCCGATGTTTTTCATGACGTCGGATGCCGGTCACGTCTAGGGTGGGTTTTGGGGCGTGACACTGTTCTACAACGCTTAACTGGTGCAGGCTATCGCCTTCTCTCGCCTTCAGGTTTCTAAACACCATTCGTGGCATTCTTGCCTTGGCTGCAATCAAAACGACGAACTAACTTCAGGCTTTGATTCATTCTCCGCAAGAAAGGAACGAGTCGGTTCCCCTTTCCGTCTTTCGGTAGCATAAATAAAATAGATTCAAATTGACAAACCACCAAAAGAGTGAAGAGGTCGGAAATCAGGTTGTTTCTGATGATGAAAAGAGCTTTTATCTTATGTGAAATTTATGAGAACCCGAATATCCAGGAAAAAGCAGAATATTTGATGGAAGGATGGGGAATCCGTCTGGATTTGCATTAGTCGGTCGCCGGGTCATGCTAATTCCATACGAATCAGTACTGAGAAGCATGTGCCCACAGCTGACGCAACTCCGTACCGACACCTCACTACTACTTTCATTTTTCTTTCATTTGGAAGTTAATTAACAGCTAAGCGATTTCATCTGGAAGAATGGGTCCTATCCTATTGGCGAATGTCCTTGCTATTGTTGTTTCAAATATATATATATATATATATCCCATTCCTGCCTGTCCTGCGGCACATGCGGTACCGACTCTTGTTCTTGATGAAAAGAAATAGAAAGTGCAACATATCAAAGAGCGATGACACAAATTATTAGTGACCTCCTACATAACATATGCGAGCCTTACATGGACGATTTGGTAGTGACCCGATATTCAGTGCGTCGTAGATAGAAGCGGCGGCAATGCCGTGGAGTTCTTGCATCAGTTGTAATATGTTTTGTAGTTTTGGGGGAGGGGGGGGGGGGTGAAAATGTTCCACCTCGGAAAATTTTCCATTGGTACGTAACAGAATGAACTAGTGATGAATATGACTGCATGAGAAAGAAACGACGTTTGATGACCTTAGGCGAGATTTCGAAAGTATCCGATGTGAGACGAGGAAGTTGGCTAAGTTAAAGATGAGATACAAGGTGAGCAATGCATGTGCATGGACGGGGGTGATTAAAATGAGAAGTGTAAGAAATATGGGAAGTTGCAGAATTGCAACTGCCCAGTGGTCGTATTGCAAAATACAGACCGTAAATTGCTATACGGTTCGTAAACTGGCAGTCGTAAACTGCCATGCAAGGCTTCAACTTTCTACCAGCCGAGGAAATGGTTAAATACGACCTGGTGGACGGACCGTAAAGTGATTTACGGCCCGTAAACCATGGTCGTAAACCACCATGAAGGCAGCCCAACTTCTGGTTCTGGAAATGGTTAATTACGCCCATGGAGGACGAGCCGTATAGTGGAATACGGGCCGTAAACCACGATGGACGACCACTGTTCATCTCAGCACAGATTTCACAAGTCATTAAATAAAGGGACCAACACTTGTTTTATTTCATTATAACATTACACCACTTCTCTCTAAAACTTCTCTCTACATTTATTATATGAGTTTTCAAGGATTATAAGCCATCAATAACATTAAGACAAGTGAATCAAGGATAAGGGAATCATCAAGGATTATCCAAGTCAAGAAATCCAAATGGAGAAAAACTAGGGTTTTGCTCAAAGAGGAGTATTATCAACCAAAGCTTGTTCTTACAACTTCTAAGGTAAGATTCATGATTTTTACAAGATGTTTAAGGTATTGGAGAATTAAAATACATGAATTGTAGAAAATGTGGTCAACTAGGTCATGAAAGGTGAATAGTGACATTTTGAGGAATAGTTTGAATTGAATTATGATTGTTGTTGTGTTACGATATGAATGTATTATAAATGGTACTAAGATCATGAACTAGACACTTTAGACGAATGGACGAAGTTGGAGGTCATGACCATAAATATGGGAGAATTAGAAGCAAATTGAGAAATCTAGATAATGTGGATAATGTGAATGACTAATGGCCATTGTTATGGTATTAATGAAGGTATAGACGCTAGCATTGGAAGGAAACATGCAAGTGTAGAATAGTCCGACGAAAAGGTATGTGAGGCTAACCCTTCTTTCATAAGGCATGGTTCTTGGCCAAATTTCTAATTCCTCTATATGAGTATGTTGTATTCAAGTGATTGACACTCCGAGCTCATAAGCTCACGATCCTTAACACATACTACGATTGTACTACGCCCCTCATATGACGAGTAAGCCTAAGATGTGGATGTAGCAATAATGATGATGATAGTGATGACGATAATAATAATAATGATGCCAAAGGTGCCTACGGGCTATTATACTTATATGTGCCTATGAAGGGCTATAATGATACCCCGAGCTTATAACGCCGGGTAGGGTATATGTATATGATTATGTATAAAGTATGTATACGATTACATAACGCGCGCACACCTCTGCAGATGGTACGGATAACCCTGAAGCCTTGGTAGGGCCAGGTAGAAATAACATTGAGCCTTGGTTGGATAAGTACGTATGAAACACCGAACCTTATGGTCGGGCACGCTATGTATGTATATAAGTGTATGGCTATGTATATAATATGAATATGAATGTGAAAAGACTATGTATACGAATACGAATAAGGACATGTATGCGAATATGAGCACAAGTAGGGTACGAGTACTATTATGAAATACGCATGAGAAATGGAAAGTTCCTATGAAAGGCAGGTAAGTGCCATGATGATGATATTATTGTCTTCCCTCCTATGCCACTTCATATATTGTCTATGATGCTTCTATATTGATGTTAATCACGCTTTACATACTCAGTACATTCTTCGTACTAACGTCCTTTTGTTTGTGGACGCTGCGTCATGCCCGCAGGTGCACAGGGAGACAGACTTGATCCATAGCTGCCTATTTGGAAATTACATAGAGAGCCCCAATTCCTCGGAGCCATATCTTTTGGGTACTCATTCTTTTGTGTAAATAATTATGGGCATAGCGGGGTCCTGTCCCGCTAATGTGATATGTTATACTCTTAGAGGCTCGTAGATATGTGTGTGTGTGGGTAGATGTGTTTGGCCTTGTCGGCCTATGTTTTGTATATCATTTTGTCGGCCACGTGGGCCCATGTACATTGATGTGGCATAAATGCCTACGATGATATAAATGGGTTGTTGTCCAAATGGGACTAGTTGACGAATGAATGGAAATGCATGTATAATTATGTGGCTCACCTAGATGTAAGTATAAGAGTAAGCTAACAGGGTGCTCGGGTGGGTTAGCACCGGGTGCTCGTCGCGGCCTTAAGTCGGGTCGTGACAAAAGTGGTATCAGAGCAGTTCAGTCCTAAGATGTGTCTACGAGCCGTGTCTAGTAGAGTCTTGGTTATGGGTGTGTTGCGCGCCACACTTATAAACAAGAAGCTGCGGACATTTTAGGAATATATGACGTTCTTTCTTCATAAGAATCGTACGATAGAGATATGATGTAAGAAATTCGTGTTCCTAAATCGTGTGGGGGAGTCCCCCCTGTCGGCTAAAGGCGCAATGGTGTTGTGTATTTTAGAGATGCCTAAAAAGAAAAAGGCTACAGCAGCCCAAAAGGGCAAGACGGTGGCAGAAAAGCGGGCTGAAAGGGCACTGCCACCGGTAGTAGAGGAAGATGAGTCCCAGAGTGCGGCTCAATCTCAGTCCTCCCAAACAGTGCCTATTACCGAGGAGCACGTGGAAGCCTCAGCCCCAGATCCACCTCCTCCACCGAATGCTTCGGTCCAAGATGTGAGAGAGGCCATTAATTTGTTGACTCAGTTGGTTGCGGCCCAGACTCAGAGGCCAAGCGCAGGGCAAGGTGACAAGGCTGTTAGTGCAAGGGCCCGTGACTTCATTGCTTTGAACCCCCCAGAATTCTTTGGGTCAAAGTCGGAGTAGGATCCCCAGGACTTTATTGATGGTATGCTAAGGACGCTCCGGTTGATACATGCTTCAGACACCGAGTCGGTAGAGCTAGCGTCCTATAGATTGAGAGATGTCTCGATCCAGTGGTATACAGTATGGATGGCTTCGCGGGGAGTCAATGCACCTCCCCCGGTATGGCAAGAGTTTGTTGGTGCTTTTTTCCGTCACTATATGCCTCCAGAAGTTCGGCGAGCTAGGGCCGATAAATTCTTAAATTTGAGGCAAGGCAGTATGAGTGCCATAGAGTATAGCCTCCGTTTTAACTCCTTTTCCAGGTATGCTTCGGCCATGGTAGCAGATATGGGCGACAGGGTACACCGATTTGTAAAGGGTCTAGGGCCCCATCTGATGGACAAATGCTTGACTGCGTCCCTTCAGGACGGTATGGATATTGCACGCATTCAGGCACATGCTCAGAACTTAGAGGAAAGCCTGCAGCAGCGGAGAAGTGAACGTGTACAGGATAGGGGACATAGCAAGAGGGCCAGATCTTCGGGCCCAATAAGTGAGTCCAGAGGTGGACACAGGCAACAGTTCCCTAGACATTTGGGCTATTCTATGACCAGTGCACCTCCACGGTTTTCAGGCCAGAGCCTTGATAGATCTACTCATACCGGGCCGAGTCAGAGTTATTCGGGGTCCCAGTTTAGAGGTGATTCAGGCCAGTCAAGGCCACCTATACCACGATGTTCCTAGTGTGGGAAGTCGCATTGGGGTCAATGCCGATTGGGTTCATATGTTTGCTATTCATGTGGTCGACCGGGCCATATTATGCGTGATTGCCCCTCAGTGCATGGTAGAGGTAGGACCCAGCCATCAGGGTCGGTAGCCGGATCTTCGGCATCTGTACGCCCTACGGGGCCAGGTTCACATGTGCCAGTCGGCCATGGTAGAGGTAGGGGCAGAGCTCCCAGTACTAGCGGTCCTCAGCACCGTATTTATGCATTGGCTGGACGCTAAGATCTTGAGTCTTCTCCTGATGTGGTCACAGGTATATTATCGGTATTCTCTCATGATGTATATGCTTTGATTGATCCGGGCTCTACATTGTCTTATGTTACTCCATACATTTCGGGTCGATTTGTAGTCGAGCCGGAGTCGATCAAACCTTTTGAGGTGTCCACGCCCGTTGGCGAATCGGTGATAGCTAGCCGGGTGTATAGAGGATGTGTAGTCGTGATTTGTGACCGTCGTACCATGATTGATTTGCATGAGCTATTGATGGTAGATTTTGATGTCATTATGGGCATGGATTGGTTGTCTTCTTGTTATGCCAATGTTGATCGTAGAATGAAGATGGTTCGTTTCCAATTTCCGGGAGAACCAGTCTTAGAATGGAGAGGAAATACGACATCACCAAAAGGTAGGTTTATTTCCTATCTAAAGGCAAGGAAGATGATCACGAAAGGGTGCATTTATCACCCAGTGCGAGTTCAAGATGTAGAAGCTGAGTCGCCGACTCTACAGTCCATTCCAGTGGTGAACGAATTTCCGGATGTGTTCCCGGAAGAGCTTCCAGGCCTTCCTCCCGAGCGAGAGATCGATTTTGCGATTGATGTGTTGCTAGACACTAAACCCATATCTATTCCTCCCTATAGAATGGCACCCGCAGAGTTGAAAGAGTTGAAGGAGCAATTGAAAGACTTGCTTGAAAAAGGCTTCATTAGGCCTAGTTCGTCCCCATGGGGAGCGCCTGTACTGTTTGTCCGAAAGAAAGATGGCTCCTTGAGAATGTGCATCGATTATCGACAATTGAATAAAGTGACGATTAAGAACAAGTATCCTCTCCCGAGGATCGATGACTTATTTGATCAATTACAAGGTGCCAAGTGGTTTTCAAAGACTAATTTGAGGTCTGGGTATCATCAAGTGAGAGTCAGGGAAAGAGATATCCCTAAGACGACCTTCAGAACAAGATACGGTCACTTCGAGTGTCGAGTGATGTCGTTTGGGTTAACTAATGCCCCGACAGTGTTTATGGACCTAATGAACAATGTATTCAGACCTTTTCTGGATCTATTTGTAATTGTATTCATCGACGACATCTTAGTGTATTCTAGATCCGAGGACGAGCATGCGGATCATTTGCGAATTGTCCTTGGAGTTCTTCGAGCTCGAGAGTTGTTTGCAAAATTCTCCAAGTGTGAGTTTTGGTTGAACTCGGTATCATTTCTGGGCCATATTGTTGCAGCTGATGGTATTCGAGTGGATAGCCAAAAGATCGAGGCCGTGAAGACTTGGCCAAGGCCCACGACTCCTACGGAGGTTCGTAGCTTTTTGGACTTAGCAGGTTATTAAAGAAGATTTGTTGAAGGTTTCTCTTCTATTTCTGCACCACTCACCAAGTTGACTCAGAAGTCAACTAAGTTTCAATGGACAGATGCTTGCGAGCGTAGTTTCCAAGAGTTGAAAGACCGATTGACTTCAGCCCCAGTCTTGACACTTCCAGAGGAATTGGAAGGATATGTTATTTATTGTGATGCTTCAGGCGTCGGGCTAGGTTGTGTATTGATGCAAAATGGTAAGGTGATTGCGTATGCTTCTAGAAAATTGCGGAAACATGAACAAAATTATCCGACCCATGATTTAGAATTAGCCGCAGTGGTCCATGCATTAAAGATATGGCGACATTATTTATATGGTGTCCATGTGGATGTTTATACAGATCATAAGAGCCTTCAGTATATCTTCAAGCAGAAAGAGTTGAATTTGCGACAACGACGATGGTTGGAGTTGCTAAAGGATTACGATGTTGATATCTTGTATCACCCCGGAAAGGCTAACGTTGTGGCTGACGCTCTTAGCCGCAGATCTATGGGAAGTCTAAGTGATGTACGACCAGAAAAGAAAGAGATGGCCCATGAGCTTCAACAGTTAGCAAGCCTAGGAGTCCGAGTAGTGGACTCAGGTAGCAGCGGAGCTACTATTCAAAATTCAGCAGTTTCATCGCTAGTAGCGGAGGTAAAAGAGCGACAATATGAGGATCCCATGCTAATGCAGTACAAAGATACACTCCCTCAGAAGGAGGAGTCATCATTTGATATTTCGGAAGACGGAGTTCTCCGATGTCGAGGCAGGTTATGTGTTCCCGATGTGGTAGGTCTACGTCACCAAACATTGAGGGAAGCTCATTGTTCCCGTTACTCCGTTCACCCCGGAGCGACGAAAATGTATCATGATCTTAAGTCTATATATTGGTGGAATGGGATGAAGAAAGACGTAGCAGAATTTGTAGCTCAATGTCCTAATTGCCAACAAGTGAAGATCGAGCACCAAAAGCCGGGTGGCTTGTTGCAAGCTATAGAAATCCCGACGTGGAAGTGGGAAGTGATTAATATGGACTTCATCACAGGGTTACCCCGTTCTCGACGTAAATATGATTCTATATGGGTGATTGTGGATAGACTCACAAAGTCAGCTCATTTCTTATCGGTCAGGACGACCTATGTGGCAGAAGATTATGCGAAGCTTTATCTTAAAGAGATAGTGAAACTCCATGGCGTTCCAGTATCTATTATCTCCGATAGAGGGACCCAGTTTACAGCCAAGTTTTGGAGATCGTTCCAAGAGGGTTTAGGGACCCAAGTGCGCCTTAGCACGGCATTTCACCCCAGACCGATGGGCAAGCTGAACGTACTATTCAGACTCTTAAAGATATGTTACGGGCATGTATGATAGATTTTTGAGGAAATTGGGATGACCATTTGCCACTCATTGAGTTTGCTTACAACAACAGTTGTCATTCTAGCATTCAAATGGCACCGTGTGAAGCTCTATATGGGCGAAAGTGTAGATCCCCAATTGGGTGGTTTGAAACCGGAGAAACTAAGTTGATAGGGCCAGACTTGGTCCAGCAAGCAGTAGAGAATGTTAAGCTCATACAAGATCGGTTGCTAGCGGCTCAAAGTCGTCAAAAGCCCTATGCCGATAATAGTCGAAGAGACTTAGAGTTCGAAGTGAAAGATTGGGTATTCTTGAAAGTATCGCCGATGAAGGGCGTAATGAGATTTGGCAAAAAGGGGAAGCTCAGTCCTCGGTATATTGGGCCATACGAAATTGTACGCAAGATAGGCAAAGTGGCCTATGAGTTAAATCTACCTCCAGACTTGGAGTCAGTTCATCCAGTATTTCATGTTTCGATGCTTCGGAAATGTGTTGGAGATCCTACTAGGATCGTGCCAGTGAATGATGTGCAAGTAATAGAGAAATTGACTTATGAAGAGATACCCATTGCCATACTAGATAGGCAAGTACGGAGACTTAGAAACAAAGAAGTGGCCTCAGTTAAGGTCTTATGGAGGAACAACAATCGAGAGGAAATGACGTGGGAAGCAGAAGAGAGTATGCGATCCAAATACCCACATCTATTTCAGCCCTTGGAAGAAGTACAAAATGAGACGTCGAGATCATAAGGTATGCATGTTTTCCTTTTATGATTTTGGGTCGTGTGTGGCCGATTTTTATGTTATAATGTAGTGGCCCTATGTGGCATCGATATTATGGGTTGTTGTGGCAGGATGGCAGTGCCATAATGTAGGGGAAACTATGGCGAAAGTTTTATAGAATCCCCGAAGACTTTAACATTCGAGGACGAATGTTCTTAAGAGGGGGAGAATGTTACACCTCGGAAAATTTTCCGTTGGTACGCAAGAGAATGAACTAGTGATGAATATGAGTGCATGATGTCCATGTGCAAGAAACGACGTTTGATGACCTTAGGCGAGATTTCGAAAGTATCCGATGTGAGACGAGGAAGTTGGCTAAGTTAAAATGAGATACAAGGTGAGCAATGCATGTGCATGGACGGGGGTGATTAAAATGAGAAGTCTAAGAAATACGGGAAGTTGCAGAATTGCAACTGCCCAATGGTCGTATTGCAAAATACGGACCGTAAATTGCTATACGGTCCGTAAACTGGCAGTCGTAAACTGCCATGCAAGGCTTCAACTTTCTGCCAGCTGAGGAAATGGTTAAATACGACCTGGTGGACGGACCGTAAAGTGATTTACGGCCCGTAAACCATGGTCGTAAACCACCATGAAGGCAGCCCAGCTTCTGGTTCTGGAAATGGTTAATTACGCCCATGGAGGACGAGCTGTATAGTGGAATACGGGCCGTAAATCACGATGGACGACCACTGTTCATCTCAGCACAGATTTCACAAGTCATTAAATAAAGGGACCAACACTTGTTTTATTTCATTACAACATTACACCACTTCTCTCTAAAACTTCTCTCTACATTTATTATATGAGTTTTCAAGGATTATAAGCCATCAATAACATTAAGACAAGTGAATCAAGGATAAGGGAATCATCAAGGATCATCCAAGTCAAGAAATCCAAATGGAGAAAAACTAGGGTTTTGCTCAAAGAGGAGTATTATCAACCAAAGCTTGTTCTTACAACTTCTAAGGTAAGATTCATGATTTTTACAAGATGTTTAAGGTATTGGAGAATTAAAATACATGAATTGTAGAAAATGTGGTCAACTAGGTCATGAAAGGTGAATAGTGACATTTTGAGGAATAGTTTGAATTGAATTATGATTGGTGTTGTGTTACGATATGAATGTATTATAAATGGTACTAAGATCATGAACTAGACACTTTAGACGAATGGACGAAGTTGGAGGTCATGACCATAAATATGGGAGAATTAGAAGCAAATTGAGAAATCTAGATAATGTGGATAATGTGAATGAATAATGGCCATTGTTATGATATTAATGAAGGTATAGACGCTAGCATTGGAAGGAAACGTGCAAGTGTAGAATAGTCCGACGAATAGGTTTGTGAGGCTAACCCTTCTTTCATAAGGCATGGTTCTTGACCAAATTTCTAATTCCTCTATATGAGTATGTTGTATTCAAGTGATTGACACTCCGAGCTCATAAGCGCACGATCCTTAACACATACTACGATTGTACTACGCCCCTCATATGACGAGTAAGCCTAATATGTGGATGTAGCAATAATGATGATGATAGTGATGACGATAATAATAATAATGATGCCAAAGGTGCCTACGGGCTATTATACTTATATGTGCCTATGAAGGGCTATAATGATACCCCGAGCTTATAACGCCGGGTAGGATATATGTATATGATTATGTATAAAGTATGTATACGATTACATAACGCGCGCACACCTCTGCAGATGGTACGGATAACCCTGAAGCCTTGGTAGGGCCAGGTAGAAATAACATTGAGCCTTGGTTGGATAAGTACGTATGAAACACCGAACCTTATGGTCGGGCACGCTATGTATGTATATAAGTGTATGGATATGTATATAATATGAATATGAATGTGAAAAGACTATGTATACGAATACGAATAAGGACATGTATGCGAATATGAGCACAAGTAGGGTACGAGTACTATTATGAAATACGCATGAGAAATGGAAAGTTCCTATGAAAGGCAGGTAAGTGCCGTGATGATGATATTATTGTCTTCCCTCCTATGCCACTTCATATATTGTCTATGATGCTTCTATATTGATGTTAATCACGCTTTACATACTCAGTACATTCTTCGTACTGACGTCCTTTTGTTTGTGGACGCTGCGTCATGCCCGCAGGTGCACAGGGAGACAGACTTGATCCATAGCTGCCTATTTGAAGATTACATAGAGAGCTCCAATTCCTTCGGAGCCATATCTTTTGGGTACTCATTATTTTGTGTATATAATTATGGGCATAACGGGGTCCTGTCCCGCTAATGTGATATGTTATACTCTTAGAGGCTTGTAGATATGTGTGTGTGTGTGTGGGTAGATGTGTTTGGCCTTGTCGGCCTATGTTTTGTATATCATTTTGTCGGCCACGTGGGCCCATGTACATTGATGTGGCATAAATGCCTACGATGATATAAATGGGTTGTTGTCCAAATGGGACTAGTTGACTAATGAATGGAAATGCATGTATAATTATGTGGCTCACCTAGATGTAAGTATAAGAGTAAGCTAACAGGGTGCTCGGGTGGGTTAGCACCGGGTGCTCGTTGCGGCCCCGAGTCGGGTCGTGACAGAAAAGTATACATCCACTATGTATTTTAGTAGGACATTCCTCTCACCATTCAAGTAAGTCACTTTACCCGGTGCTTCCTGTCTTCTTTCTATCCTAATTGGTAGGAGTCCCTTTTTAGTACCCCATTTCCTTTTCTTCTCTTTCAGCAGCCTCGTAGGCCAGGTGAAGACCGAATAAAGCAGTTCAAGCCCTCTTGAGTCTGCGTGGAAGCCAGCTGCTTAAAGACAGGCCCCCTAACCATTCCGCTATTCCTGCCCTAAAGCAAGGGAATCCGCTCTGACCCACCACCCTGGTTGGAATTGCCAGATTTACAGTTTCTGATGCCATCTTAATAACTGGATTGAATGTCTCATCATAGTCTATACCCTATTGCTAGTTGTATCCTTTGGATACCACGCGAGCCTTATAGCGATCAATAGTCCCATCAGACTTTGACTGTTTCGGAGAAATAAGTGGCTCACGAGGAACGGAAAGAAACCCATTCAAAAAAACTGGCCGCTTTGACTTTGATTAGCCAATCGAGTGCGGCCCACTATTACTATGAATAAAGCCTTGCCCTCTCCTTAGAGTCAAGTGGCTTTCAGCTCCTGTCCTTCGCTACTAGGAAAGTAAGCAACTTCTATTAGCGCCGGACCTTGAGTCGAATTGATCGTGTCATGTGCAACGTCCATCAATAAGAATGAGAAGATCTTTCCGTCTGTAAAAGCTTAAGCTTAAGAGCTTTATCCATAAGTAATAAGAGGAGACTTTTAGAAAACCCTCATGCCTTCTCTGGAGACAGAGATCTTACTGCTGTGGTCCGACTTGTAATTCACTTCTGACCCCGTGTTTGATAGCCCGACCGTAGTGATGTTAATTGTGGTTACATTCATAAGTAGCTTGGTCTATCTTTATTCCATTTAATATATTTCTGAGGATACGCATAGCCCTCGATTTATGTTCTATTATCAAAGAAATATGGAAAGAGGCGATAATTTGGCACCAGATGTCCAGAGGTGTGGAAAGAGCAGCTGTGAGAAGCGGAAAAACCATCAAAAAATGACGATTGTTCGTGGCCGCCGAAATGAATGGAACACTGTTTCGCTTTGTTGGATGCGTCGGATCCCGTATAACAAGCGAGCTCTTTACCCTCAAATTCAAACATATAGGCGCAAAATGCTATCGTGCTTTATTGTTACGTAGCAATAGAAGGTGTGTCCGCACCCCCCTGAGTGGACGAGAAAGAAAGGATTTCTCGGAGCAACCCCCCAGGTTCCAAACCGAACTATCTCACGACGTTACATTTTTTTCGTTGCAAAAAAGAGATCCCTTCCCCTCGCTTTCCAATGAATATGAAGTCCAGGAGGCTGCAGGTACTATGGATCCTCTGACACCCAATCGGGTTGCTTTCCCAGGTCTCGCCGGTGTTGCTTCAGAAAAGTCTCTCTAGGGTATACCTTCTCTGCTGCAAGCCACACTATAAATGGTGTGCAAATGCAAAGAGAGGCCAAAAGGAGTACTATCCGAGCGTCTGCCCTACAACAAACGAAACCTTCTGCGAACAAAAGGCACTAGAAAAACATTTGTCGCAAGAAAGTAGCCTGACTAAGGTTTGAAAATATTCCCGGGGGTATTACAACCTGCGTGGAAGGCTAGGGTGGTTTTTGGAAAGCGCGAAGACAGAAGACATCGTTGGGAACCAATTTCTATCGCTTTCCCCCTCTAGTGGTCATTCATTCTTCACGATGAAAGCTAAGAGCTTGCTCGAAGACAACCTTTACTTTCTAGTTGTAATCTTTCCTATCCAGGTGAAGATGAATAAGATTGACTGGGATGACAGTTTCTCCTTTCGAGTCTGTAAAATCAAAATTTCGATCAAATCACACATTGCAGTATACTAGGCCTTCTAATTATTTAAGAGGTTTATCTAAAAGATTCGAAATATAACTAGGAAGACGTTTTAAATACCACACATGTGTTACTGGGGCACAGTAGGTTCGGCATCTACTACAAAAGGGAGAATCCACTTCAGATAACCACGTCTCTGCTTCTCGAATCACTCCAGTACGATGGACCGGGGGGGGGGGGGGGGTTCCGCCAGTGAAAATGCAACATGATAGAAAAGTTCGCTCCGCCGCGTAAGATCCTTGAATCAACCACAACTACTATCTGCGGTCCATTTTCGTTCTCTTCCCTGCCCGGGAAGGGAGATCAAATAAAGGTAGCTTGGTCCGTATCGTGGGTCTATTTTTTACAAAAGGCGAACATCCCCTTTCCAAAACATTAACATAGGTCCTCTGGCAGACATCGAAAAGGACCAGTAACCAATGGCCAAAATTCACAAATCCATGGTTTCCCAGTAGAACCCTATTTCGCCTAAGTTGTTTCGGAACAGGAAAAAAGAAGCGATTTTTTGCACAGTTGCTCATAGTGCAGGTCCCACTTGTATATCGTATTTGACCGAAGAAGCATCAGACAGGTTGGAGTTCTTACCTTCGTGGGACTCCATGGACCAAGATCTGCTTTTATTATATGGTCAATACCGATCTACTTTAGTAGATCATATAGCCTGCAATTGATTCAGCTTCCGCTTCTGGGAGATCAAATGGAGCTCGATTAGTTTCTGCTAGACGAGATATTAAGAACATAACCAATACAGGGAACAAGGGAATACCGGACCATATATGCTTTTGCGCCATGACAATCTCACTCGAATTACGGGAACCTACACATATTAGTACAGTATACCGGGGTCCCCGGCCAACAAACCAGGAATAGGTTATGACAGGATGTATTTCGACGAAATGCTCTGGATTCTAGGAGGACTTTAATGAGGAGGAAGACAGACCCACTCACGTGAGCTTTAGTGCACAAGTCGTCGAATCCCAACATTTGGGGCAGGAGTCTCGACGACAAGTCGTGCCTGCAGTTGTTCATGCACATCTTAAGAAGCTCCCATGCTTCAAGATTGAAGTTTTCACCAGAAATCTCTGTAAAAAAAAGAACGTTGTAACGAGATCGCATAGGTCCAACATAATCCTCCTAACAGGCAGCCAAAGATGGGCGAGGATCAATTGGTTAGATAACGACCAAATAAATCAGTCCACCTGAAGCCCCTTCCTCCCGCGCCCTCACTTGATCCTGAGCCAGAGGCTCCGGCCCCCGAAGGAGCCATCATGGTTTTTATTGATTCGGCCTCAGAAGTAATGAGGGTCCTAACAGCTAAAAGAATGGCCAAGGTCAGACCTCCGGATCCTGAGCATCCCCACTTACATAATGCAAAGGAGAGGGCTCGACCCCCCACAGAGAACCCAACCTTTGAAAGTAGGGCCTGAAAGAAATCAATGGAACCGATTAACAAACAAAGAAGATAAAAAAAGAAAATGATAGAGCAAGAAATAAAGAAAGGATCAAAATATCACGGGCCGCACGCAAAAGAAGAGAGAGGATAGCCAGAATTGTATTGAGGCTGTAGCAGCAAGAAAACAACAAGAGCACGTCTTTCCAAACAAAGCAGCCATCGAGAATGGAGGTGACTTCACTACACTTGTTTATAGTTGGAAATTCCAACTCGAAGGCCCTAGTACTACTGACTTTTCACTAGAAACAAGGCTCAAGGCCAATCTCTTCCAACATTTTCTTATTTCTATCCCTTTGAATAGCAAAGTTGCCCGCGTCTCGTAAGGCCAAGAGTTCTATCATTCCTCTCTGTCAACTCGAAGTCTAAGGCAAGGAACTTTCCAAGTTTCAACATAAAAATAAATCGCCTCGTCCCAGCCCAAAGGAGGATAATCTCTTTTGGCAGCTTAATCCTCACGGTAATAATTATGCCAATTCTGTCTAAAAATCTCTTCAGGTGATCAAGGGGGCTCCCTTTTTCAGTAGATGAATATACGACACTATATCAGTCATGTGGAAGTATAAGGTTGAGCCTAGAAAGTAAGGAAAGGCTAAAGTATTCGAGGATGAAGTTGTGCGAGGAATGACCAGAACTGGTAGAGTATATACACCAGAGGATCTGGCTCGAGGAGAACTGATAAATATAAATTATTCATGTATATTCATATATATAAATTAGTATTCTTAAATAAAAACATGAATAAATATATTCAATTCTCCTATATTCTCTAACAAATCTTGCAGGAAAAAGAATGCATGAAAAACGAGAAAAAGAGAGAAAGGAGCTAAAAGTCAAGGAAGACAGATGCATCCATGACAAAAAGACTACATAAGGGCAATAAAGATAAAGTCATGGAATTCCTCACCAAGGCCTTTGAATTTCTCACCAAAAATAAATGGTATATTTGCCATATCAAATTCTCACCAAAGCCTCATGATATATTGAAATTATCATCATAAATTGAAAACCGTTTTGGAATATACTGAAAACCGTCTTGGAGCATGTTGAAAACCATTATGAAAATGTTAGACATCTGTAGGAATTTCCTACAAATATGCATATGTTTTGTAACGACCCTTCCGGTCATTATGGAAAATGTAGGATCACCCTACCAAATAGAACCTTCCCAAGGGTAGTACGAGCTAATAGAAACTCGATTTTATAAGTTTAAGAACTTAAAACTTGAATTGTTTGTGGTTGTTCTTTTATTTTATTGAGTCCGTTGGGGGGGGGGGGGGGCATAGAAAATTAGAACTCCACTGGGAATTCTGAAGCCACGGGTGGGTTCGTATGATGTTTTTATGTATATGTGCATGCTTTGTTTATGTTTGTGAGGCCACAGATGCAATGTTGGGTGATAGAGTTGAAAACAAAAATCGAGCTTACTGCCCAAATAGGACCGCTGCGACGGGGCTTGTACTGCTACGGCGACACCGCTATAGCTGTAAGCCCCTCGACGCTAGCAGTTAGCCATGGTCCATGTGTCCACCGTGGCGGGCCATGTGCCGCTATGGCGTTATCATTATAGCGGAACATGGGCCTCCATAGCGGTGGTCGAATTTTCATTGGTCTGCTAGAGCGGGCACTTGACCGCTACAGCGAGACCGCCGCAGCGGTCAACGGATGACAGAATGTCGTGTTTTAAAGACTTAGTCCCACATTCTTTATTCATAAAACTCCAACACAGTTCCCCACAAACACCTAGGGTGAAATTCTAAGCTAGGGCAAGAATACTCTTGAGAGGTAAGTCTCAATCATTCCTTTAAACCATTTCGTATCATCTTCCTGATTATCATCACTTTTATGGGTCTTCAATGGTGAAATTGGAATAAAAACCCTAGAAATTAATAAACCTTCTATACTTGATGGGTTATAGTGGTTATCACTTATTTATGATCTATTGGCTTGGGTTAACTCCTTTTAATCATGAATTGGACCCTTAGAGACATGAACTAAGCAATTTGAGACCTAGGGTTCTATAAAAATGATAGCTTGACCATGGAAACTGCTTGTAGTTGGAATGTTGATGTAATATTGTTATAATTTGATGATTAGTGATTACTAGACTTTGTACTATTTCAAGACTTTGAGCATTCTGAGGCTTTAAGGAAGGGAAAAGCTATAACGGAGTGATTTGCGTTGTTCCAGCTCTACGGCTAAGGTAGGTTACAGTCTACTTGAGTTAGAGTTTGGTTAGTTGATTGTATGTTTTGTGAATTCTTTAGGAGAAAGCATGTCAAGTCTTTATGCATGACATTGTGTGGTTGAACTCCTATGTGAATGTGATTGAGTGATAGTGTAGGCTTCGTGCCACTATTCATGTGTGTTGAATCTACCGTTGATGTTTTGTGATGAGAAGTTAATATAATTCTTCTCGGCGATATTGTGATGCGAAATAATGATATGAGTATTGATAATAAGACGGCAGGAAACACTGTTACATACAAATATATGGAAAGGCACATATGTGAGCTAGATTATGGGCTCGTGGTTTGCGGTTTGTTCTGAAAATGAGGGATATATTGATATGGCCCTCGTCCAAGGTTCTTTTCGGAGCGGAGGTTTTTGCTCGAGTCCAATGAGTATTCGGAATGAGTGGTAGATGGACACCGTGGGTCCCTTGCTGCTCATGACTACTGAGCGATGACATCAGTTAGCATGTGTGTACAATGGGTATGGTATTGTGGTAGAATTATTTCAGTGTTGTGGTTTTTCGTTGATTGATTCTTTCTGTTTAGGTGATTTGATTGATGATTATCCTTGGTTGAGTTATCATGGTTTATTTATTTCATGTCTGTTGGCTGGCTTTATTATTCTATTAATTTTATAAGATATGCATGATACTAATCTTAGAGTGCCTATGATATTTATCGGTACATAGTGTTTGTACTGATACATCTTGCGGCATTCTTTGAGTGCCGATTATGATACAGAGATGGCTAGCCGTCCTCACATCTAGCATTGAAGACGTTGCTGACAGATTTAGGGGGAGCTTCTATCCATGCCAGGCCGCCCGAAGATCTTCCTCTTATGATGTCTATTTCCTATTCTAGACATTATGGATATTTATTAGATAGATTTCATTCCTCTGACATGTTCAAGTTTAGAGTCCTCGTGCTATGACTTTCGGATTTTGGGAATTTTGTAATAGTTAGAACTTTCGCATTTACTTCAAAATATTTATGGCATGACTTATTTTGGTTATTTTCTGCTTGAATGAGTAATAATCGACTAATTTGGTTAATATAATAACGAACTTGAATGAAGCTTTCGGTTTTCTATGGTACTGAGTCAGAGGATGCATATGCGTTCATCATAGACTGTCACGAGAGGCTCCATAAGATAGGGGCTGTGGACAAATATGATGTAGATTTTATGACCTTCCTGTTCTTGGGTGATGCCAACTTATGATGCAGGGCCTATGTGGAGTACAGGCCAGCTGGGTCTCCTCTGATGACTTGGGTTCAGTTTTATTCTGTGTTTTTGGATAAGTACATCTCGCGTACTCTGAGGGACCGAAGGAAGGATGAGTTCGCTAATATTGATTAGGAGAACTTGTATGTTGCTGTGTACGAGTCCCGTTTCCACTCCTCGTCCTGATATGCTCTTCAGTTGCTGCCCACTGAGGGGGAGAGGATCCGACGGTTCGTAAAGGCATTCAACACTAGGCTTTAGTTATCAGCTCGTAGCTATTGAGGCTTCATTCTAGGAGGTAGTGGAGCATGTTCATGTGGTTGAGGGGATTAAATAGGAAAGTCATGCAAAGCTGGTAGAGAAGAAGTTCCGAAGGGGTGGGGTTTTCAGCAACTCCTTCTCGAGGGGTCAGAGTTTGCAGATACATTCAGGGCGTCCGGTTCAGTTCGCGATGCAGGTATCAGCTGGGGGCCCATCAGGGGAAAATTATCAGGCTTCCGGTCAGCATGGAGGCTATACTGCTTCATCAGTTTATGTTCAGTGACTTTACGCTGGACCATGCAAGTTACGAGTGTGATGAGATAGGCCACATTCAGAGGTATTGCCCCAGACTCAAATATAGTGGGCAGGGGACTCAGTATCAAGCTCCTCGAGCTTCGCTTGCACCAGATAGAGGGGGTAAGGATCGCGCATCGGTAGGTTGGGGCAACCACACCGCAGGTAGGTGGTGCCCAGCCTAACCGAGGCGTTCCTCAAGCAGGTAGAGGCGGACAGCAGCCTGGTAGGGGCAGGGCCCAGACCGAATAGGGTAATCGTGATGATTCACCTGCTACAGGAGGGCGCCGTCATTTGTACACTTTCCAGGTAGACCCGAGGCTGAGGCCTCTGATGCTGTCATTACAGGTACTATCTTAGTTTATGACCGGATGACTTCTATTTTATTTGATCCGGGTTCTACTTTTTCTTATGTGTCTACATACTTTGCTGTGGGTTTGGATATGGTGTGTGATACTCTTGATGTTGCTAATTATGTATCTACTCCGCTTGGGGATTCAGTGGTAGTAGATAGAGTCTACCCTTCTTGTGCGATTATTTTTATGGGGTATAGTACTTAGGCAAATTTGATGATCCTAGATATGGTAGATTTCGATGTCATTTTGGGCATGAGTTGGTTGTCCCCACACTATGCTATACTAGATTGCTATTCTAAGACTGTTACCTTAGCCATGCCTGGGGCACCTAGACTTGAGTGGAAGGGTAACCTTAGTCCCCTCCCCAAGGAAGTTATATCCTTCGTTCGTGCTAGGAAGCTAGTGGAGAAGGGTTGTCTAGCTTACCTGGCACCTATCCGTGACACCAGTGCAAATACTCTATCTATTGATTCAGTTTTAGTGGTACACAAGTTTGCGGATGTATTCCCGGTAGACTTGATTGGTATGCCATCTGATCGTGATATTGATTTTAGAATTGATTTAGACCCAGGGACTCGTCCTATCTCTATTCCACCCTATAGAATGGCACCAGCAGAACTCAGGGAATTGAAAGAGCAGCCAGAAGATCTTTTCAGTAAGGGACCTATATTGATGACTTGTTTTATCAGTTACAGAGAGCTTCTGTGTTATCTAAAATTGACTTAAGGTCAGGGTATAACCTATTGAAAATTCGAGTAGAGGATATTCCTAAGACAGCTTTTCGGACAAGGTATGGACATTATGAGTTCTTGGTTATGTCTCTCGGGCTTACTAATGCCCCAGCTGCATTCATGGATTTGATGAACAGTGTGTTTAATCCCTTTTTAAACTCATTCACAATAGTGTTCATTGATGATGTCCTGGTGTACTCTAAAAGTAAGGAGGAGCATAAGAAACATTTAAGGATTTCCCTTGGGGTATTGCGGGAGAAGGAGTTGTATGCTAAATTCTTCAAGTGTGAATTCTGGTTGTCTTTTGTGTCCTTCTTGGGGCATGTAATTTCGAAGGAACGGATTATGGTATATCCTCAGAAAATTCAGGCAGTCAGGGAGTGGGTTAGGCCCATATCAATGACTGAGATCCGTAGTTTGATGGGTCTGGCTAGCTACTATTGTCGGTTTGTGAAAGGGTTTGACTTTATTTCTTCTTATTTGGCTCGCTTGGCTCAGAAAGAGGTACCGTTTCAATGGCCCTACGAGTGTGAGGAGAGCTTGCAAAAGCTCAAGACATTATTGACTATAGTGCCTATTCTAGCATTGCCTATTGAGGGCAAGGAGTTTGTTATTTATTGTGATGCTTCACGTTCTAGTTTGGCTGTTGTTATGATGTAGGAAAAGAAGGTGATTGCATATGCTTCTCCGCAGTTGAAAGTTCATGAGAAAAACTATGCTACTCATGACTTAGAGTTGGCAGCGATGGTGTTCACGTTGAAAATCTCGAGACACTACTTGTATGGTGTTCACTGTGAGGCGTATACTGACCACCGCAGTCTGCAACATGTGTTCACTCAGAAGGATCTGAACTCTAGGCAGCGGAGATGGATGCAATTGTTGAAAGATTATGATATCACCATTCTTTATCATCATGGTAAGGCAAATGTAGTGGCTGACACATTGAGCAGGAAGTTGGCTCTATGGGAAGTCTGGCTCGTTTGATTTTTTCGGAGCGTCCGTTGGCTAGAGAGGTTCAGACTCTAGCACAAGCAGGGTGTTGCCTTGTGTTGAGGCTCGAGCAAATTTATGGAGCAGATTAAGGCTAGCAGTTCGAAGATGCTATGCTGTGCAAAATTCGTGACAAGGTGTTGCGTGGAGAGGCTAAGGAGGTCGTGATTGACGAAGAGAGAGTGTTGTGAATCAAAGGGTGATTTTTCGTGCCATGTGTGGGTGATTTGATCAAAACCATTCTTACAGAGGCTCATAGTTCGAGGTATTCCATTCATCCTGGCGCGACTAAGATGTATCGTGATCTGAGACAGCACTACTGGTGGTCTAGGATGAAGCGTGATATAGTGGAGTTTGTTGCTCAGTGTCTGAACTGCCAACAAGTGAAGTATGAACATCAGAAACCTGGGGGTACACTTCAGAGGATGCTCATTCTTGAGTGAAAGTAGGAAAGGATAGCCATGGACTTCGTAGTTGGTCTTCTGAAGATGTTGGGAAAGTTTGACTCCATTTGGGTTATTGTTGACTGGTTAACTAAGTCTGCCCACTTCATTCCGGTGAAGATATCTTATGATGTGAAGAAATTGGCTAAAATTTATATTCATGAGGTGGTTAGGCTTCATGGGTTTCCTATCTCCATTATGTCCGATCGGGGCACAACGTTCACATCCAGATTTTGGGAGTGTTTGGATGAGGAGTTGGGTATGAAGTTGGATCTTAGTGCAACATTCCACCCATAGTCTGACGGGCAGTCTGACCAGACCATTTAGGTCCTTGAAGATATGCTTCGTACGTGTGTGATAGACTTTGGTGGGCATTGGGACCAGTTCTTACCTTTGGCCGAATTTGCATATAACAATAGCTACCACTCGAGTATCGATATGGTTCCATTTGAGGCGATGTATGAGAGGAGTTGTAGGTCTCCTATTGGATGGTTTGATGCGTTTGAGGTGAGACCTTGGGGCACTGATCTTCTGAGGGAGTCTGTAGAGAAAGTAAAGGTGATCCAAGCTAAGCTTCTAGCAGCCCAGAGTAGGCAGAAGGAGTATACGGACCGTAAGGTTCGAGATCTTGAGTTTGGAGAGGGAGAGCAAGTGTTGCTGAAAGTCTCACCCATGAAGGGTGTGATGAGGTTCGGGAACAAGGGCAAGCTTAGCCCGAGGTACATTGGGCCGTTTGAGATTCTCAAGCGTGTGGGGGAGGTGGCTTATAAATTGGCTTTGCCTCCAAGTCTATCAGGCATTCATCCGGTGTTCCATATTGAAGAGGTATTACGGGGGTGGTTCGTACATAATCCATTAGGATCCGGTTTTATTAGATGAGAATTTGTCATATGAGCAAGAGCCCGTTTCCATCTTAGATAGGGATGTTCGCAAGTTGAGGTCCAAGGAAATAGCCTCGGTGAAAGTTCAGTGGAAGAATTGTCTGGTGGAGGAAGCTACTTGGGAAACAGAATCTTATATGTGTAGCGAGTATCCTCAGCTTTTCACCGAGTCAGGTAATTTTTCATAGATTCTTCATCCTTGTCTGTTCGGGGACAGACGGTGTTCTAATTGGTATCTGGTGTAATGACCCTTTCGGTTGTTATGGAAAATATAGGATCACCCCACCAAATAGAACCTTCCTAAGGGTAGTACGAGCTAATAAAACTCAATTTTGTAAGTCTAGGAATTGAAAACTTGAATTGTTTGTGGTTGTTTTGTTATTTTATTGAGTCCGTCGAGGGGTGATGTAGAAAACTAGAACTCTGTTGGGAATTTTAAGGCCACGGGTGGATTCGTATGATGTTTTTATGTATATGTCCATGTTTTGTTTGTGTTTATGAGGCCTCGGATGAAATGTTGGGTGATAGAGTGAAAAACTGGGCAAAAATCGAGCTTACTACCCAAATAGGACCATTGTGGCGGGGCTTGTACCGCTACGGCCGCACCGCTATAGCGGTGAGCCCCTCGCCACCAGCGGTCAGCCATGGTCCATGTGTCCGCTGTGGCGGGTCATGTGCCACTATGGCGGTATTTCTATAGCGTAACATGGGCCGCTATAACGGTGGTCGGGTTTTCATTGGTCTGCTATAGCGGGCACTTGACCGCTATAGCAAGATCGCTGCAGCGGTTGTTTGACCACCACAGCAGTCGACGGATGGCAGAATGCCGTGTTTTAAATACTTAGTCCCACATTCTTTATTCATAAAATTCCAACACAATTCCCCATAAGCACCTAGGGTGAAATTCCAAACTAAGGCTAGAACACTCTTGCGAGGTAAGTCTCAATCATTCCCTTCAATCATTCCGTATCGTCTTCATGATTATGATCACTTTTATGGGTCTTCAATGATGAAAATATAGAAACCCTAGAAATTGATTAACCTTCTATACTTGATGGGTTATGGTGGTTATCATTTATTTATGATCTAATGGCTTGGGTTAACTCCTCTTAATCATGAATGTCACCCTTAGAGCCACGAACTAAGAAAATTGAGACCTAGGGTTCTATAAAAATGATAGCTTGACTATGAAAACTGCTTGTAGTTGGAATGTTGACGTAATATTGTTATAATTTGATGATTAGTAATTACTAAGGCCTTTCTTAGGTTGCTTTACACCTAGAAGATAGTTCACCTATTGGAACGGGGTAAAGGGAAGGGTATTTTTGAATTGGTATTTGTGACTCATTGAGCCTTCTATTTCTAGACTTTGAGCGTTCAGAGGCTTTAAGGAAGGGAAAAGTTGTAGCGGAGTGATTTGCGTTGTTTCAGCTCTACGGCTGAGGTATGTTACGGTCTACTTAAGTTAGACTGGTTAGTTGATTGTATGTTTTGTGAATTCTTTAGGAGAAAGCATGTCTAGTCTTCATGCATGACATTGTGTGGTTGAATTCCTATGTGAATGTGATTGAGTGATTGTGTAGGCTTCCTGCCACTATTCATGTATGTTGAATCTATAGTTGATATTTTGTGATGAGAAGTTAATATAATTCTTCTCGGCGATATTGTGATACGAAATAATGATACGAGTATTGATAATAAGAAGGCAGGAAACACCATTACATATAGATATATGGAAAAGCACATATGTGACCTAGATTGTGGGCTCGTGGTCCGAGGTTCATTTCGAAAATGAGGGTTATATTGATATGGCCTGCGTCTGAGGTTATTTCCGGAGCGGAGGTTTATGCTCGGGTTCGATGAGTGTCCGGAAGGAGTGGTACATGGACACCATGGGTTCCCTACAGGTCATGACTACTGAGCAATGACATCAGCTAGCATGTGTGTACAGTGAATATGGTATTGTGGTAGAATTATTTCTGTGTTGTGGTTTTCCGTTGATTGATTCTTGCTATTTGGGTGATTTGATTGGTGATTATCCTTGGTGGACTTATCATGGTTTATTTATTTCATGTCCGTTGGCTGACTTGTTTATTCTATTGATTTTATAAGATATGCATGATACTAATCTTAGTTTGCCTATAATATTTACCGGTACATAGTGTTTGTACTGATACATCTTGCTGCATTCTTTGAGTGCCGATTATGATACAGAGATGGCTACCCGCCCTCACATCTAGCATTGAAGATGTTGCTGACAGATTTAGGGGGAGCTTCTATCCATGTCAGGCCGCCCGAAGATCTTCCTCTTATGATGTCTAATTCCTATTCTAGACATTATTGATATTTATTAGACATATTTCATCCCTTAGACATGTTCAAGTTTAGAGTCCTCGTACTATAACTTTCAGATTTTGGGAATTTTGTAATAGTTAGAACTTCCGCGTTTACTTCAGAATTTTTATGGCATGACTTATTTTGGTTATTTTCTGCTTGAATGAGTAATAACTGGCTAATTTGGTTAGTATAATTAAGGACTTGAATGAATAGATGACTTGTGTGTTGGTTCGCCCACTAAGAGTTAGTGTGGATACTAGTCATGGCGAGTTGGGTCGTGACATGTTTGTAAGAAAAAATCATCCCACTTGGTATCTAATGGAAGGACACAAGAACTAGTCTTGGTGTTTCTCTTGGCTCTTTCTTGTAGTAAAAGTATTTTATTAGTCTTTTAAATTTCTATTTAGTTTTTCTTACTCCATACTGGAGTAATCTTTTTCTGTTGGAATAATTGATGAAGCTCAGTAAATTATTGTACTATCTCAGTTTTAATACTTTCTTGATTTGAAATTTTCAATTTATATTTCAAACCGTGCTGGAATGATAATTTCAATTAATTATTATCACGTCTACATATTTTATCTCTAAGTTATTCTCATATTAATTTTGTAATTCTCGCGAAGAAAAATTAATATATAATAACGAATGAGTAAAATAGAAGAGTGAGAGTAATTTTTAGTATTATTCCAAATATTTATCTTATTTCTTCCAGTCCTAATTCTCACGTAGGAATTGACTCAAATAAGTTTATTGATTTAAATGGTCTTTGTTTTATTTCTTTCAGTCCTAATTCTCACGGAGGGATTGACTCATATAACTTTATTGTTATAAAGGCTAATCGCAACAGGCCTTTACTCCTGTAGCACAATTCAAGTAAGAAAAGTATTTTGGTTTAATCGTAACTAGTAATAAATCAATTATTTGACATAACCTTAGAGAATGTTAATTAGTTCTTTATTTCTTTATGAGCAAACTATAATTGAATTAGCAGTAAGCAATTACTCTTTAGAGAAATACATGTGAAAATTGAGATTTTATTATAATAATTTTATCAAGGGAATTCAACAATTCCAATATATATATATATATATATATATATATATATATATATATATATATATCTTCCGGAAGTGGTTTGTTTCTTCTTTTTATTTTAGTAACTAACGATCGTTATTAATTACCAGAATAAGCATTACATATTTAGCTCAGCCATCACAACCAGCTAAGGTCTAAAATCAACACAACTACACTTAAGTAGGATCATACATCAGTTGTTAAAATGTGTAACTATGAGCTAAGGTTTGAACCGCAGGTAGGCTCGAACAATACACGTAAATGCTACATGCTTGGCTAGTTGATCCACTGCTATACACTTATGCTCAAAGACTCTCTGATTTCTTTCCATCCACAATGTGTAGCTCACTTTAGATATAATCATCTTTCCAAGTTAGGCCTGTTGTGATCTGCCTTTCCTACTACTAATGCACCATTGTATAAGCCCTTCCCAGTCAATAGGAGAAAATCCACCCCTCTTACTCCATTTTAGTGATCTATTCCACAGTGCCCTAGCAACTGGGCAAAGAACAAAGCGATGCTCATGATTCTCATTTACCTGTTGACACATGACACAAGTTATAGTAGCCTCAAGGCCCCATTTTATCAATCTATCTACTGTTAGAAGCCTCTGATGCATATAAAGCCAAATGGTGAAGCAAGCTTTTGATCTTGCTGGATTGCCAAACCTTAAGCATTTCCATGGTGGTCTTGGTAAATCTCCTAGCAACTGAAGATAGAAATGCCTGATCAGCCCTTTGCTAGAAGAAAGAGGTGCATCCTGTTGCCCTATAACACTTCGAGCTGCCATAATTTTCCTAGTCATCCAACTAGCAGTTTCAGGTATTGCACACACCCTAAACTGTTAATCCTTGATGTAATAAATATGGATCCATTTGACCCATAAATTATCTTCTTTGTGAGCAAGATCCCAACATAGCTGAGCAATAGCAGCTTGGTTCCATTTTTGTAAGTGTATTAAGTTCAATCCTCCTGCAGACTTAGGACAACACATGTTCTCCCAAGCTGCTAATGCCATTTTAGTAATCACTCCATCTCCTGACCATATATAACTTCTGAACTAACTGGACCCTGCCAGCATAGGATAGATTTCTTGCTATCCAAGTTGAAATTTTGGCAGTGATTCTTTCTTTGAGGGGATACCATTGCATAATAGTTAGTTTCTTGGTGGATAATGGGATACCAAGGTATTTAAAAGGAAGATCCCCCAAAGAAAATCCCAACTGTTGCAGAATTTGAGATTTAATATCTTGGGACACACCCCCAAAATGTATTGAACTCTTACCAAGATTTTCTTAAAGCCTAGAGGCAGTAGAAAAATTCAGAAAGCACTGTTGCATTGCCATTACAGAGTTTAGATCACCTTTAAAGAACATTAGCAGATCATTTGCAAAGCATACATGTGTGACTCTAAGTTTGGCACATTGGGGATGGTATTTACAGGATTTGACAGTTTTCAGACTATTCAAGCTTCTACTTAGGATTTTCAGAGCTATGACAAATAGGAATGGTGACATGGGGTCACCTTGCTTGAGACCTACGAGCAAAAAAACCTGTATATATTGGACTGAAAGAATATGGAAATGTTTTCCTTGCCTATTCACAAAGGGAAGAACCGCATAAATACAATGTACATGCCATGATTATCGGCCAATCTCAAGGAAACAATATGCTAATAATTAGGAAGGCTAATTATCACCTTTGACTATGTACATGCCATGATTATCGGCAAATCTGTAGGAAACAATATGCTATAAAGTCAAAGGCTAATTATCACCTTTGACTATGTACATGCCATGATTATCGGCAAATCTCTAGGAAGATAACGACAGATAATTAGGAAGGCTAATTATCTCCTTTGACCATACAAAATATATACACTATATTTAACACACCCCCACAGTCGAAGCGGGAGGTTTATGAACGTTAAGACTGTCTCGAAACTCTTCAAATAAAACCCGCGGGAGACCTTTAGTAAAGATATCCGCAATCTGATAACGGGAAGGCACATGAAGAACACGGACCTGCCCACGGGCAACCTTCTCTCTGAAAAAATAAATATCCATTTCAATATGTTTTGTACGTTGATGTTGAACTGGATTTCCGGATAAATAAATAGCACTTACATTGTCACAATAAACAAGAGTAGCCTTTTTAATCGGACAATGCAACTCTAAGAGAAGGTTTCGAATCCAACATGATTCGGAGACAACATTCGCCACCCAACGATACTCGGCTTCGGCACTCGACCGAGACAAAGTGGGTTGTCGTTTAGACGACCAAGAAATCAGATTGTCGACCAAAAATACACAATAACCAGATGTAGACCGTCTAGTGTCAGGGCACCCACCCCAATCTGCATCCGTATATGAGACAAGAGTAGAAAAAGAAGACGGGTTTAAATGAAGCCCGTGATCCAAAGTTCCCTTAACATACCGAATGACACGTTTAAGAGCAGACATATGATCAACTCTCGGATCATGCATATGTAGGCAAACCTGCTGTACGACATAAGAGATCCGGTCGTGTAAAAGTGAGATATTGTAGGGCCCCTGCAAGACTCCGATAAAGAGAAGGATCATCAAAATTAGTACTAGATGTAGCACTGACCTTTGATTTAATGTCAACCGGAGTGAGGGATGGTTTACAATAAGACATCCCTGCACGCTCAATTATTTCTTCGGCATACTGGTGCTGTGAGAGAAACATACCACCCTTATGTCGAGTCACAGCAATACCCAAAAAATAATTTAGAGGACCAAGATCCTTCATAGCAAACTCAGAACTAAGAAGATCCATGATAGAACATCGGAGAGCATCAGAAGAAGCAGTGAGGATAATATCATCAACATATAATAATATGTAAGCCATATCAGACCCTTTGCTGAAAATGAACAAAGAGTTGTCACACCTGCTATTTGTGAACCCAATAGATAGAACAAAATCAGCAAACCGCTTATACCAAGCCCGGGGCGCCTGCTTAAGTCCATACAATGACTTACGCAGGAGACATACATAATCAAGATGAATACGATCCCTGTAACCCAAAGGTTGGTACATGTAAATTGTTTCTTGAAGCTCACCATGTAGGAAGGCATTTTGAACATCCAGCTGATGGATCGGCCATGCCTTCGAAAGAGAAAGACTAATAACAGTGCGGATTGTAGCAGGCTTCACCACCGGACTAAAAGTCTCGCCACAATCAATGCCAACTTGCTGGGTTTTACCATCACCTACAATACGGGTTTTATGCCTCTCAAAAACACCATTAGATTTGACTTTATGAGTAAAAATCCACATAGACCGAATCACATTAACATCCGGAGGACAGGGCACCACCTCCCATGTCTTATTTTTAATAAGAGCATTATATTCATCATCCATGGCCATTTTCCAATTCGGGTCACGAAGAGCCGCTATCGCATTTCGAGGCAAAGGTGACCTCTCAACCGTAGTGTGCATGGAATATTTTGTGTTAGGTTTGAAAATACCATTTTGGCTACGGGTCACTACCTTTGGCTGATGGAGTTGAGCATTTTGTGGAGTTGGAGTTGAGATATTGGTTTGTGTTTGGGCTGGGAAATTTTGAGAGCAAGGAGGAGGACTTGGGCCCAAAGGAGCAGACGGCCCAGCAGGAGAGCTAGGCTCAGCGCTGCTGCTGGGTAGATGATGGGCTGGAGGGCTAGGAGGTGAAATGGGCTCAGGAGAGGGAATGGGCCTCGCAGGCTAGTTGGGTGGAGAAGGCGACAAGGACTGGGTCGGTTGTGAGGGAGAAGATATTGGGCCAGTTTGTTGCATATGATGAATCACGTAAGGTGATAAATCATTAGCAAGAAAGTCATAAGTGTGGGGTTGTGGGGAATGCAAATTTGCAAAAGGGAAATTATTTTCATCAAAAATGACATGGCGACAAATAATAATTTTATGTGAGGACATATCATAACACTTGTAGCCACGATGGTTGGTTGGATACCCTAAAAAAACACAAGGAGTAGATCGAGGTTGCAACTTATTAATAGTTGTTGATGGAAATAAAGGATAACACAAACAACCAAAAACCCGAAGATGAGAATAAGACGGAGCCCTTTTGTAAAGAATTTCAAGAGGAGACTTGTTTCCCAATAGTTTACTTGGAAGGACATTAAGAAGATAAGTTGCCATTTGGAGAGAATGATGCCAAAAAGAGGGTGGAAGAGAGGCATGAGCGAGAAGAGTACGAGAGATATTAATTATAGTCCGAATTTTACGTTCGGCTTTCCCATTTTGAGATGAAGTATGTGGACAAGAAAGGCGAAAAGACATGCCATGAGTCTTACAAAAATTCCAAAAAGGACCATTATCAAACTCCCTACCATTATCACATTGTACATTTTTTATATGACGTTCAAATTGAGTGGAAATATGGGCTTTAAAGGTTAAGAAAATATCATAAACATCAGATTTTTGTGCCAAAGGAAAAGTCCATAAATACTTAGAGTAATCATCCAAAAATAAAATGTAATATCGATGTCCGGAAGAACTCAAAACAGGAGAGGACCAAAGATCACTATGTAAAATATCAAACGACATAGTCGTACTCGAAGAAGAAGAAGAAGAAACAAATGGTAACTTAATATGTTTTCCAAGTACACAAGACCCACAAATACTAGAACTAGAAATTTTAGAACAATCAATGCTTTTATTTTTTCTAAGCACATCTAAGACAGGGGTTCCCAGATGACCCAAACGATCATGCCAGAGCTTAGGAGAGATGGCTGCAAAAGTAGATGAGGAAGTTTGATTGTTGATAGAAGAAATGGGATAAAGGTCGCCTCGACTATCACATCTCATTATTGGCATCCCTGTCCGATAATCCTTCACAGAAAACCCAAAAGGATCAAAGTCAACTGACACAGAATTATCAATGGTAAACTTTCTAACAGAAATGAGATTTTTAATCAATTTAGGTGCATGAAGAACATTTTGAAGGGAGAGGGATTGACTCGGGGAAGATAATTTAGTGTGACCATAGCCAAGAATCGGAATAGTATGACCATTACCAACCACAATATTATTATTAGGATGATTGCCCAAATTAAAATAAGACGAGAGAGTACCTGTAGAGGAGGTCATGTGAGATGTAGCCCCGATGTCCATGTACCATGACGGATCGGGTTGGTGAAGAGACATAGTATGCATTGCTGTCTCGATATCCGTAGGAGCATACGACATGGGCTGCCCCAAATTAGGTGGTGCTTGTTGTTGAACATAAGCTTCCTGAGGTCTTAGGCCCAAGATACTGGGCTGGCGCTGCTGAGGAACAGGAGGTCTGGCCCAACCTTGAGTTGGGTATGGGCAAGGTGGAATGGGCCAACCTTGACCATACCAACCCCAAGGATAAGGTTGATGCTGCTGTTGCGGGAATGACGAGCTCCTGCCTTGGCCACCGAAGTTCTGTCCCCGGCCACCACCTTTGCCGTTGCCGGAGTTGCGTCCACCACCACCGGAACTGTTGTTTTTCCGGCCACCGTTGTTGCGGCGACCACCAGAGTGTTGCACACCTTGCTTCCCCTTAGAACGACCCCATTTTTCAGAAGTAATCGGACCGTCATCATTTGAAGTGACCACCATAGCTGATTCGGTGGCTGCTTCCTTAGACATCCCGGCCTCTTCAAGAACAAGCATAGACCGAGCCTTATAGAAATGAGGAAGAGGATTGCTTTGCCGGATTACCGTACCCACACCACGGTACGGTTTTGTAAGACTACCTACCAATTGCAAAACCAAATGACTGTCCGACATTTAGGATGGCCGGAAAACGAGAGATAGAAGGAAGAAGATGGTGGGCAAGGAAACTCGAGCTAGGGCGAGCGGAAGACAGAGAAAATCCCTAGGCAACTGATACCATGAAAGATTATGGAAATGTTTTCCTTGCCTATTCACAAAGGGAAGAACCGCATATATACAATGTACATGCCATGATTATCGGCCAATCTCTAGGAAACAATATGCTAATAATTAGGAAGGCTAATTATCACCTTTGACTATGTACATGCCATAATTATCGGCAAATCTGTAGGAAACAATATGCTAATAAAGTCAAAGGCTAATTATCACCTTTGACTATGTACATGCCATGATTATTGGCAAATCTCTAGGAAGATAACGGCAGATAATTAGGAAGGCTAATTATCTCCTTTGAACATACAAAAATATATACACTATATTTAACATACTCATCAAGAACCTATCAAGGAGAATACCTAAACACGAGAGGTTAAAGTTGATAATCTTTGGACGAAGGTGCAGACCAAAAAGTAATAGGTAATGGATCATTCTGAACAAGACCCCTGCCCTAAATATATATATATATATATATATATATATATATTGTCTTTGCTTCAGAGTTTTGAGGCACATCAAATACTTTGATGAAGGTTTTATATGAAGCTTGTGCCTACTGGTATTACTAGTAAAGAAATGACAAACATGGTGAAGCAAGTGTTTGAGTCCCCCAAAATATCTTTTCCTGAAGACGAATTGTTTCCAAAAGGTCTGGGCATAACAAGGTGTTACATATTATTGTTTGGTACAAAGACAAGTTCATTGCTAGAGTTTTGGTTGATGGAGGTTTCGGTTTGAATATATGTCCACTCACTACTTTGAAAAGGTTGAGGATAAAAAATTTTGAGATTCGAGGAGGCAACTGAAGGTGAAAGCTTTTGATGGCTCCTAAAAGAACATTATTGGAGATTGATCTGAACCTGCAGATTAGTCTCACTGTAGAGTTCCATTTGATGGATATCTCATCTGCTGATGACTTGCTATTGAGAAGGCCGTGGATCCACATGGCTAGTGTTGTGCCTTCTGCCTTTTATCAAGCTATTAAATTTGAATGGGATCACTAAGAGGTGCTTGTTTATCGAGAAAGTAGCAACTCTATATACCCAGATCAAAGCTTTCATATGATTGAAGGCATTGGTGAGCTGGATGGAGTAGCCTTCGACACTATGGAGCTATTAGGAAATGTTAAAGATGAAAACAAGAAGAATTGGTGGAGTGACAATATAATGAGCATAATGCTTTGGAATGGGTTTGAACCTGACAAAGGTCTTGTCCCAGAACTTGAAGGAGTAAACGAGCCCATTCAACCAGGCACACAAACAATTATTTTTGGTCCTACCCCTACACTTACCAAAAAATATGAATTAATCACCTCATTGGGATAAATTTTACTATCCCCTACCTAAGCTTTTACCACTGTTGAGTCAGAAATTTCAACAAGCTGGGGTCATTCATAAAGTTGAAAAGGAAAAAGATGGAGTACTAGATGGATTGTAGAATCTATTCTTGCTTAAGGCTGAAGAAGAAGAGAGATGGAACCCAACCCTAGAGGATGACACTGAAAGTGATACCATTCGCTTCTACCTTTATTTGAGGCCTTATCTCAAAACAGTTAACAAAGCTTTTCAATTAATGAAGTATTTTACTTTTCCTTATTTGTCGATTATTTATTATCTTTATTTTTTAGCAAATTACTTTTAATCCTATTTAATTCGCAACTTTGACATGTAATGAGATGACACAACATTGCATGAGTGACTTACAGGATTTAGAAACGATATGCCACTCGAGGAAATTGTCAGAGAAGTAGAAAGTTCTGAAAAAAAATCCGAAATCAAACCTTGATAACACTAAGATAGTAAATCTAGGAGATTTATAAATGGTTATTCAAACCCATATTATTATTCACTTTACATCTAACAAAGAAGCATATGCTGAGAGCCTGGGAGTTCGAAAGGTTCTAGTTTAGTTGGGGGTCTATCTTTAACATTAGAATCATTTTGGAGTTTCCTTGGAGTTGAGAAAAGTTTCATGTTGAGATGATGTTGTCTCAATATAGTTCAGAGCTTGAAATGAATTTTTGATAATTGACCAACTATGTATCAAGAGACAATGAGGTACAAGGAGGAAAGAAACAAGAGAAGAGTTGCACCTGAGTGCACATACGACTTTAATGATAAGAGTTATGTTTTTGCTGCAAGGTTGTCATCATCAAAGGGAAAATTAGTTGAGGGTGTCATGACCTATAGACCTACATGTGCTAAGTTGTTCAATATGAGATGGAGAGGTACGAGCTAAGGTTAACAATATGACTATTTTGATTATTAATAAATGAATATTAAAACATAACATACATATGCAAGAACCGGGTCCTTCAAGTCTCAACAAAGGACCGGTGGTGTTCATAAACAAGATACTACAAGAAAAAACTTCCTTATCATATCTAGAATAAAGAACTGCTACCAAGAGTATACTACAAGCAGTGAAGATATAGTGAAGGAACCAGGTCATTTACAGTAGACTAAAGAATATTGTTGATTGAGGAAAAGAAGATTCTAAGTAAGTAGAAGGTTTCCTTGAGGAACTAGGATTATGACTAATATGATTATGCAAATGAAAAGAATAATATGAAAAAATCATCATATTTACACACATGGAAGAATATTTAGAAAATAGAATAAAAAAAAGTGTAACGACCCGCTTGGTTGTTATGCGTGCATCGACCATTTTACCCTTGCTAGTACTTTCCTGAGGTTAGGAATGAGCGGACCTAAATAAATTGGGGTGTGTTTTAGATTGTGTTTTGTGACTTGCAAGTGAATCTATGATGTGTTTTTAACTTTTTTTTTGTTTGTTGGCTTTTGTTCACAGGGCCTTAGAATGATTTTGAGAGACTAAGTATAAAAATGTAGAAAATTTCTGATTTTGAGAGACTAAGTATAAAAATGTAGAAAATTTCTTGCTCACTGCCCAAATTACACTGCTTCGTTGCAGGGAGAAGGGAGGCCGCTGCAACGAAGGGTCGATTTTTCAAATGGCCGCTGCAGCAAGGGTAGTTCTCGCTGCAGCGGCAGGACAGCTTTAAGTCAGAAACCCGATTTAAATACCTTATTTCGACCCCACTCCGCACATAATCCCAAGAACAGTTCCCAAGAGCATATAGATGACTTTCTAAGGTTAGGGCACTATTCTCCATCAAAGGGAAGCCTTAATCACTAACTTTCTTCACGTAATGTTCTTAGTTGATTCTTGTTTCAATCAAAGGACCTTTAATGGGAATTGAAGGGTAGAACACAAATACCAAGGAAACCCTAAAATGTTAATGGATATTTTTTATTGTTGTTTAATTTTCTAAGAGTAAAGATTATCGCTTCATAGCATGAGAACTTGATATTCAGTGATGGAAAATGGTTGTTGAGACCTAGGGTTCCAATAAAAATAGGAACTTTAGGTAAAAACAGAATTGTAGGTTTGAAATGATTAGAGAACACATTAATTGATTCTATATGATGCTTGAGACTAGCATTGAGACGATAATAACCCTAAGGATAATTAACCCATTTGATTAAGCGTAGAATTGGTGGGATTGTCATTGTAACGTCTCGTTTGGTCGTTATAGCCTTTCCGCATTTTTACCCTTTTTTTTAGGATTGATAAGCTCAATTTTGACCCGAGGGGACCAGTGGCGCGCTTCTCGAGGTGTCTAGACTGGATTCAGGAAACTTTTGTGAAATATAGTTTACCCGAAGTTGACTTTTGGATAAACGATTTTTTTTTTAAATTTCGTCAAATCCGAGAGGTCCGGATGGTCATTTAGAACTTGTGTGCGTATTTGCTTCGGTTCCCAATGCACTCGGATGCATTTTGGGACTTGGGTTGAAAATTGAGATTAAGCGTCGGGGGTTGACTCGGTCAATGAGACATTCGTTGGGAATTTCGAGGCCACAGACGCATTTGTAGCGTGTTTTTATGTTGGTCTAGGTGTATGGTATGAGCAGATGACCCCAGGAATTAGTCAAAAAATCTGATCAAATTGTGAACTTGGGTAAGATTTCTTGTGTCTCGTGCCCGCTTTGGTGGCACCAGCACTGCTGGAGCGGTTACCCTGCTGCTGGATCGGTCAATTGATCTTTGCCTTTACCACTGAAGCGGTTGAGTGACCGCTAAAGTAGCACTGCTGGGGCAGTCCCAGTGCCGCTAAAGCAGGTGACAGGCAGTTTGCAAAATTAATAAAGTGTTAAAACCCCTTAGACCCTCATTATTTCCCATTTCGAAATTAGAACTTTCGGAACAGTTCTTGGAGATATTTTGGAGATATTCTTGGAGGTAAATTTTACTTGTTCCTTTACTCTTCCTTTAATCATTATCATTTTAGATTCCCCCCTTCCCTTTAATAACCCCTTAATGATGGAAGTTGAAAGAGGGTTTGGACGAACTTTTCTTTCGGCTCATCAATGAGGTAATTATGATGTTTATGTTAGATTTTGATGAATCTAAGCTTTTTAATCATATATCTTCCATTTCTAGTGTTGAATTTCGGAATCAAAGAGTTACGGTTTATACCCAAATTGGGAGTTTTGCTTGAAATTAGAAATAGGCTAATCGTTGATTTATATCAGCAATTAGTGGTTGGGTTATGATCACCTAGTGCTTAATTAGATGTTTTGCTTTCGAATTTCCCCTTTTTCCTTTGTGGGGCCGTTTTCCCAAATTTTAGGGTTAGAATTGACCTAATTTGAATAGCATAAATATTAGTATCATTCTTCTTGATTTCTAATCTAGAATTCGATTATGCTTAGAATACTTTAGTTCTGAGGTTCAGCGGAAAGGCAAGGCAAAGAAGTGAGTTGTTGGTCTTGCGGTTCGGCCATCCGGGTAGGTTATGGCTTACATTTAGTGAGACTTCGTATAGAGAAGGACATATTTAGATTATATTATCGGAGACAGCATGTGAACCTTCGGGTATGAAGTTGGGATGGATATTGCCTTAGGTTAGGCCCTGTTGTGTGTTGGGACTAGCCACCCCATTGTGTTGTATTTTATTGTTCTATTGTGTTGCTGATGCCATAGGCTGTTGATAGATATTGGATTCTGGTTATCATCTTGATTACGATATTGTTGGCATACACACTATTGGTATTTGTGATTCAGTTATATTGTTGGCATACCCACTGTTGGTATTTGTGATTCAGATACATTGTTGGCATACCCACCGTTGGTATTTGTGAATTGGATATATTATTGGTATGCCCATTGTTGGTAATTATGATATTGAGCATGATTGCTGATGTTGATACATGCATTGCACGCACTCGCATTGTCATGATACATGTTGAGATACTAATGATAATTAACAAAACTCTTTTACTTGAGTGACGTGAGATGGCCGATATCCGATGTTCATTCCGGAATCATTGATCGTGTGACATGTATACTGGATAAAACTATTTTACTTGAGTGACGTAAGGTGGCTGATGTCCGATGTTCATCCCGGAATCGTTAATTGCATGGCTGATATCCGATATTAGTTCCGAAATGGTTGATAGTACATGGACTCAGCGGGTCCCCCAGCGTGGTGTCAGTGAGAACCCCCGATGGGCAAAGATCCGGGGTCCCGGCTGTTTGTTGGGCAAAGATCTGGGACGGGTGACACTTAGACTTCGCGAGTCAAACTGGGTTATGCTATCGAGATGTCGATATTTTAGTCTGAAGTATATGTGTACACAACATTTGCATGGCATTGCATTGCATCCATACACTACTGCATTGCATTATGATTTGATTTTGAGATGTTTGGTGTTGTACTGTAATGTTGGATTTGGATTGGATATATTCAGACTTGGCACATGTGGGATTAGATGCTTTACATAGGCGATGACGGATACTTGGATTTGATTACATTAACTTATACTTGTGGTTTATCTCCTTATCTGCTTTATTGTCTGAGTTGTGTTAGCTATGCTTAGTCGGCCGATGATGCCTACCAGTACTGTTGATGTACTGACCTGCACTTGCTGCATTCTTATATGAATGCAGAGTATCAGGTTGGATCCATTTCTGTGACGCGTGGCTGATAGTCGCTTCAGCTTTCTCTTCGAGTTTCCAGGTGAGCATGGCCGTCCGCTGCCTTGAAGACTTTTCTATCTTTATGTCCTATTCTATTCAGACACATAGATACTTTATGTACTAGTATTTCAGATTGTATTATTTCCCTTTATAGATGCTATTGTATTATTTAGACTAGACCCTGGGGGTATCATTATCATTCCGCATTATCTTATTATACATATATATATATATATATATATATATATATATATATATATATATATATATATATTGTGACACTTACATATTTATTCTATTATGTTGCTTAATTTCATTCTTTGATGTATTTATTCATTATTGGGTTGAGGGTTCGCTTACCGAGGTGGTAAGGTAAGTGCCCGCACGGCTTAGGCAAAATGGGTCGTGACAGTCATCCCTAATTTGTTATTGTAATTTGATGATCCTTTACTTACTTAGAATTGTAATTCTAGAATTTGAACGTTCTGAAGCTTTGAGGAAAGGAAAAGCTATTGCGAAGTGATGGCATTATTCCAGTTCAGCTTTGAGGTATGTTACGGTTTACTTGAGTTAGACTTTTATTAGTTGATTGTATATGTCGTAGATTCTATGGGAGAAAGCATGTCTAGAAATTCGGAAATGGAGTTTGGGTGATTGTTGTTAGTTGCATGATTAAAGTGTGAAGTGTTTCCCCATTGCTGAGGTTGATAAGCTTGAATTGTATTCTTGAGACCGTTGCAAGGAAGGCGTTCATAAATACCCTTCAGAGACTGATTGAGATAGCTTCATATTATACTATCATTGAGTATACTATTT
Organism: Lycium barbarum; assembly: GCF_019175385.1. Lineage (NCBI taxonomy): Eukaryota > Viridiplantae > Streptophyta > Magnoliopsida > Solanales > Solanaceae > Lycium > Lycium barbarum. The sequence continues at coordinate 102,269,907 of NC_083345.1, forward strand.
GTGAGTCTTATTGTGACGTGTTATTTGATTATACTTCATTAATGTTGACTTGATACGTGTTGTTGAGTCATTCCTTGTGATTTGATTATGAGACGTTGTTGATGATAATTGAGATGGAACATATACATCTTTTAAGGCACATTTGACAGGGAATGACGATGTAGCCTAGTGTGAGCTCATGGTCCGAGGTTTGTTCTGGAACGAGTGGTACATAGACACAATGGGTCCCCTGCAGGTCATAGCTATTTGGGGGAAACATTACCATTTAGCACGTGTGTACAGATATGTGGCAGCACTGGAAACTTCATTGTTTATTGTTTTACTTTTGGCTTGAGTATTGGTGTTTTAGTGTTGATAATTGGTGGATTGTTCTGGAAGTGGATTATTTGAGGATATTATTTGTGATATATGTCTGTTGTGCCTATCTGCTTATTTCATTTATTTTATGTATGTAAGCATGATACTAATCTTAGTCGGCTTATGATACCTATCAGTACGTGTTGTTTGTACTGACCTACACTTGTTGCACTTTTTTTGTGAGTGCAGATTTTGAGCCAGAGACGTCTTCAAGACCTTGTATCTAGTTGAGGTTATTCACTACAAGATTAGAGGGTGAGCTCCTATCCGTTCCATGCCGCCTGAAGACCTTTATTTATTTCAGATGTCTATATTCATTCCATACATTATGTTTATTTTTAGACAATATCTCTTCTTTTAGACATTGTTGATTAGAGTCTTTATGCAGTGACTTTCAGATTTTGGGGATGTAATAGCTAGATTACCGCACTTGCTATTTAGTCATTTTATTGTCACACATTTTATTCCATTATTCGTCACCAATGTTATTTAATTGGCTTAAGTAATTGGAAGTGGCTTAATAATGGGTTAAGGGATTGGTTCGCCCACTATAGGACTAGTGTGGGTGCCACTTGCTTCTGTTTGGGATGTGACAAAGTTGGTGTCAGAGCTCTAGGTTCATTGATCTCATCGTACAAGGACATGTCTAGTAAAGTCCTACGAATTGGTACGGAGATGTTTGTACTTATCTTCGGGAGGATATGGAATACCAGGAAACTTTAATTTCTTTCGTGCTGCTTGATTCCAATTGGTATCTAACTTTTTTTTTTCTATTCTCTCACAGATGGTGCAGACTTGTGCGACAGGAACAACTAACGAAGTACCTGCGCTGGCTGATGGGGTCGCAGCTCACGGGGAAGGACAGGCCGCTGGGGCTACAACTCATAGAGGAATAGGCCAGGCCACGGGCCGTGGTCATGGTAGAGGCAGGGGAGCAGTAGCACCATCCGGGGGCGGGGCTCCTGCGGCTGGTAAGCAACGCGCTGAGACCCTTGAGCCTTAGGTTGTTTAGGATGAGGCAGCCGAGTTCGCAGCAGCACCAGCTCAGCCAGATATTATTATTACTCCAGTGCTGTCAAATGTTATGGTCCGAGTGTTGAACCTACTGAATGATTTAGTAGAGGCAGGTGTGTTACCAGCAGCAGTAGGTAATCAGGGTGCGAGAGTGGGTGGCCGACTCAGGCTCCAGTTTAGGCACCAGGGGTATAGCATGCCGCAGTTGTGGCTCCCCATTTGGATGAGGCCCTAGGACCTAAGTTATTTCCTAGGCTAGTGGAAGGATCGGTGATGGTAGGTGAAGAACATGATTTGTTTTGAAGGTTCAGTAAGATGAAGACTCCAGAGTTCTTTGGTACTGAGGCAGAGTATGCTTATGAATTCATTGTTAATTGCCACGAGAGAATCCATAAGATGGGGGAAGTTAAGAAGCATGGAGTGGAGTTTGTGACCTTTTCGCTAATGTGAGATACCAAGTTATGGTGGATGGCTTTTTTAGTGTGTAGGGCAGCGAGTTTGCCTCCATTAACTTGGACTCAGTTCTACCAGATTTTTCTTGAGAAGTATGTTCCTTATACTTTGAGAGACAGGAGGCGCAATGAGTTCAGTAATATTGAGTAGGGAAATTCTTCTGTGGTTGCTTATGAGTCCCAATTTCACTCTTTGGCTCGTTATGCTATCCAACTTTTGCCTAACGAGGAGGAGAGGGTTAGACATTTTTTGAAAGGGTTGAATACTGCCCTTCAGTTGGTAACAAGGGGTTGTACTTTTCAGGAGACTGTGGATCGTGTGAAAACTTTTGAGGATGTCCGTCAGGATGGCTACAACAAATATGCAGAGAAAAATACCCGGAAGATTGATAATTTAAGTGGTACATTTTTTGAGGGATAGGGATCACAGGTTACTCAGGTCGTCAGTTTCAGCAGACTACGTCGACTTCGGTTGCAGTCTCATCCAGAGTCGTTCAGTACTCTATCAGCCAGGCAGAGGGCTCTCAGTTTCGAGTTCCAGATCACGGAGGTTTTTAAACTTCCTTACTGTCAGTTCAGAGGCCCACTCTTGATCGTGCCTGCTTCGAGTGTGTTAAGCTGGGGCACATCAAGAGGTTTTGTCCTAGACTCAGGCAGGATAACCAGAGTGGTCAGTTTCAGGCTCCCAGGCCCTCAGTTTCTCTGGCTAGAGGAGGGGGATCTTTTGGTGGGAACAACTGGGCAGGGTGGTCACACGACAGTTAAAGATGGTGCTCAGTCCAACAAGTGTGGCTATCAGCCTGGTAAGAGTGGTTCTCAGACAGTTCAGGGGACTGGGAAAGGTCTTAGGCTAGTTGTGGGCACGCCTCTTTATATGTTATGCCAGGCAGTCTAGAGGGCGATGTGATGCAGCTATCACAGGTACTATCTCAGTCTATCGCCGGCAGGCTTCTGCACTATTTGATTCGGGCTCCACATTTTCGTATGTGTCTACTTATTTTTCGAGGAGCTTTGATACGACTTGTGACTCACTTGATACTCCTATTTTTATGTCTACTACGGTCAGAGATTTTATGGTTGTCAATACAGTGTTTTGATCTTGCACTGTTACGATTATGGGTTATAGTACCTAGGTAGACTTAATGAGTTTAGACATGGTAGATTTTGATGTTATTCTGGGTATGAGTTGGCTGTCTCCCTACCATGCGATCCTAGACTGTCAGGCTAAAACTGTCACCTTAGCCATGCCCGGGATACCTAGACTTGAGTGGAGATGAAACCTTAATCCCTCTCCCAAGAAAATTATCTCTTATGTTCGTGCTAAGAAACTCGTTGAGAGGGGGTGTTTGGTTTATTTGGTACATATTTGTTATACTGATGCCGAGATTCGACCACTTGAGTCAGTTCTTGTAGTTTTTGAGTTCGTAGAGGTATTTCTTGCAGACTTACCCGGTATGGCTTCTGACCGTGATATTGATTTCTGCATTGACTTAGAGCCAGGGAATTGCCCTATTTCTATCCCTTCATATCGTATGACTCCAGCTGAGTTGAGGGAGTTGAAAGAACAGTTTCAGGACCTTCTCGATATGGGTTTTATTTGCTCGAGAGTCCCTCCGTGGGGTGCTCCTATGCTTTTTGTGAAAAATTAGCATAGAGCTATGCGGATGTGCATTAATTACCGCCAGCTAAATAAAGTCGCCATCCGGAATAAAAATCCTATTCCTCGCATTGATGATCTATTTAACCAGCTTCAAGGAGCTTGTGTTTTCGCTAAAATTGATTTGAGATCGGGCTACCATCAGTTAAAGATTCGGGCAGAGGATATCCCTAAGACAACTTTTCAGACTAGATACGTGCATTATGATTTTCTTGTCATGTCTTTCAGGCTCACTAATGCCCCTGCTACTTTTATGGATTTGATGAACCGCATTTTTAAGCCATTTTTAGATTCTTTTGTAATTGTATTTATTGATTTATTTGAAGTGCAAGGAAGATCATAAAAAACATCTGAGGCTTGTCCTTGGATTGTTGAGGGATAGGGCGTTGTATGCTAAATTTCCTAAGTGTGAATTTTAGCTTGATTCGGTGTCCTTCTTAGGACACGTGGTTTCGAAAGAGGGGATTATGGCTGATCCCAAAAAGATTGAGGTCGTCAGAGATTGGGCTAGGCCCACATCAATGTCAGAAATCCGCAGCTTCATGGGGTTAGCTAGTTACTACAGTCGATTCGTGAAGGGGTTTGCTTCTACTGCATCACACTTGACCCGTTTGACGCAGAAAGAGGTACTGTTTTAGTGGTCCGATAAGTGTGAAGAGAGCTTTCAAAAGCTCAAGACTTTGTTGACTACAGCACCAATTTTTGCTTTGCCCATGGAGGGTAAGGATTTTATGGTTTATTCTGATGCTTCCGGTTCAGATTTAGGTGCTGTCTTATTGCCTATACTTCTAGACAATTGAAGACTCATGAAAAGAATTATCCTACTCATGAATTAGAGTTAGCAGAAGTGGTGTTTGCAATTGTAATGGCCCATTTAGTCGTTATAGTCTTTTAGGCATTTTTGCCCATTCTCGACCATTGATTAGCTCACTTTTGACCCGAGGGGACCGTTGACATGCTTCTCGAGGTGTCTAGACCGGATTCGGGCAACTTTTGTGAAAATATAGGCTTAAAGTGAAAAATGATTGATCCAAAGTTGACTTTTGGGCAAACGAACCTTTCTCGAAATTTTGTCAATTCCGAGAGGTCCGGATAGTCGTTTATAACTTGTGTGTGTGTTTGGTTCGGTTCGCGATGCACTAGGATGCATTTCTAGACTTGGGTTGATAAATTAGAATTAAGGCATTAGAGGTTGACTCGGTCAATGAAACCTCCGTTAGGAATTCCGAGGCCACGGGAGCATTCGTAGCACGTTTTTATGTGGGTCTATGTGTATGGTATACAAGCAGATGGCCTCGGGAACTAGTCGAAAAATTAGATCGAATTATGAAATTTTGAGAATTTTCTGGTGTCTGGTGCCCTCTTTGGCGGCACCAGCACAACGGTAGCGGCACCGCTGGAGCGGTCAATGACCTTTGGTCACTACTGTTAAAGCGGCACCGCTGGGGCGATCCCAATATCTCTAAAGCGGGTGACGGGCAGTTAGTGACAATACTAAAGTGTTAAAAGCCCTTAGTCCCTCATTGTGTCCCATTTCGATATTTGAGCTTTAAGAAACTGTTCTTAGGGATATTTTGAAGAGAATCTTGAACGTAAATCTTGCCCATTTCTTCATTCTTCTTTTAATCCATTATCATGTTAGATTCCTCTTTTCCCTTAATAAACACATGGTGATGGGAGTTCAAAGAGGGCTTTGGAAGAACATTGTCCCTAGGATTATTAATGATAAATTGGTGATGTTCATGTCAGATATTGACTAATCTAAGCTTATTAAGCATATATCTTCCACTTTTAGCCTTAAATTTCGGAATTGAAGACTTAGGGTTTATGCCCAATTTGGGGGTTTTGCTTGCAATTAGAAATTAGGCTAATCCTTGAGTTAAATCAACAGTTAGTGGTTGATTTATGATTACCTAGTACTTAATTTGGTATTTTGTCCCTGAATTTCCCGTTTTGCCCTTGTGTGCCCGTTTTCCCAATTTTTAGGGTTAGAATTGACCTATTGAAATAATAGCAATATTAGTATCATTTTTCATGATTTCTAATATTGAATTCGATTATGCATAGACAACTTTGGTTCTGAGGTTCAGCGGAAAGGCAAGGCAAAGGAGTGAGTTGTTGGTGTTGCAGTTCGGCAATCCAGGTAGGTTATGGCTTACCTTTGGTGAGACTTCATATAGCGAAGCACATATTTAGATTATGATGTTGGAGACAGCATGTGAACCTTAGGGTATGAAGTAGGGTTGGATATTTCCTTAGGTTGGGTCCTAATGTGTGTGTTGGGACTAGCCACCCCGTTATGTGTACTTTAATTGTTCTATTGTACTGGCTTGATGCCATGAGTAGTTGGTAGATATTGAATTCTGTGTTATCGTCTTTATTGGGATAGAATTGACATACCCGTTGTTGGTATTTGTACTTGGATATGTTGTTGGTCTACCCGTTGTTGGTACATGTAATATTAATACGATGTTGGCATACCACTGTTGGTATTGTGATATGATACATTGTTGGCGTACCCCATTGTTGGTACTTGTGATATTGAACCTGATTGTTGATGATTGATATATGTATTGCATGCATTCTCTCACATTCATGATGCATGGCCGATACCAGGTGATGATCCAGTATCATTGAGCAAGTAAACTGATATTTGATAAACTCTTTTACTTGAGTGATTGTGAAAAGGTCGATGTCCGAAGATCAATTTTGGAATCATTGATTGTATGAAACTTATAATTGATAAACTCTTTTACTTGAGTGATTATGACAAGCCGATGTCCGAGGTTCAATTCCGGAATCGTTGATTGTGAGAAATTGATCTTTGATAGACTCTATTACTTGAGTTATTATGAGATGGCTGATGTCCGATGATCTATTCCGGTATCGTTGTTGCATGGACTTCGCGGGTCTCCCACGGTGGTGCCGGCGAGAATCTCCCTCGTGGGCAAAGATCCGGGGTCCTGTCTGTCTGTTGGGCAAAGATTCGGGATGGGTGGCACATAGACTTCACGAGTCATGCTGGGTTGGGCTACCGAGACGTCGATATTTTCGTCTGGAGTACATATGTACAACTCATTTGCTTGGCATTGCATTGCATTTATACCATTATTGCACTGCATTGCATTATGACTTGATTGAGATGCTTGGTAATTCGATTGGATCTGATATTTTCGGACTTAACATATTTGGGTTAAATGCTTTACATAGGCGATGGCGGATACTTAGTTGCGATTGTATTGTCTTATGCTTGGTTAGTTTATTTGCTTATCTGCTTTATTATCTTAATTGTGTTAACTATGCTTAGTCGGCCGATGATGCCTACCAGTACTGTTGTTTGTACTGACTTGCACTTGCTGCATTCTTTTATGAATGTAGAGTACCAGGTCGGATCCACTTCCGTGACCTATGGCTGATCGACGCGTCAGCTTTCTCTCGAGTTTCCAGGGTGAGCATGACGTCCACTGACCTTGAAGACTTTCCTATCATATATTCTATTTTTATTTCAGAGACATAGACATTTATGTATTAGTATTCTAGATCGTATTATTCTCCTTAGAGGCTCTTGTATTATTTAGACTAGACCCTAGGGGTGTTTATTGTTTTCCGCACTTACTACTATTTATATATAGATATATCGTGAGACTTATGTATTTGTTTTATTCTGCTCTTTTAAGTTCATTCTTTTGTGTATTTATTCATTATTGGGTTGAGGGTGGCGAGGTGGGAAGGTAAGTGCCCGCACGGCCTAAGCAAATTGGGTCGTGACAAGTTGGTATCAGAGCCCTAGGTTACCCGGTGTTTAATACAAGAGCATGTCCAGTAGAGTCTCACGGATTGGTACGATGAGCTCCGTACTTATCTATGAGAGGCTATAGGACATTTAGAAAATCTCACTTTCTTTCTTTCTGTCATGCTACTTTATTTGAATTGGTATCTGGAAAGATAAAATTGGTATCTCTCTCACAGATGGTGAAGACTTGAGCTACTATAGCCCGAGGTCAGGTGCAAGAGCCAGCAGCTACGGCTGGCACCCGAGGGCGAGCGACAACCAAAGGGCGCGGCAGAGCGAGAGGCCGCGGTTACCTCAGCCAGGGGTAGAGCTTCTATGGTGGGCCAGCGACGAGAGAGGTCTCCATCTCCCGAGCCAGAGTATCAACTGGGTAGAGACCAGGCTGTAGAGGATGGCGTGGCCCCAGAACGGACACATCCTAAGGTTACTTCTGACCCGGCCGTGCATGACACTATGGCCAGGATTCTACTTCACCTTGATGCCTAACAGGCGGCCGCCAGTGTTACTATTATCGGCGGGGGTTCACAGACTAGGGGTGGGGCGTAGAACCCTGAGCAAGGGCCTACACGGGCATCACATCCCACCACAGATACGGCTCCTCACATTGATGCGATACCCGCCCCTGGTGAGGATATTAGGCCCATGGAGGGCGCTGTTATGATTGCTGCTGATCTGGACCTGGTGGGGAGATTAAGGAAGTTTGAGCTACCGAGGTTCTCTGGTAATACGTCTGAGGATGCCTATAATTCATTCTTGATATGCATGAGCTGCTGCATCGTATGGGGATAGTAGAGAGCAACGACATTGATTATGTGTCCCACCACTTTAGCCATGCCATGCATTCCTAGGCTTTAGTGGAGAGGTACTCCTAGTCCCACTCCGAAGAAGATCATTTTCTTCCTTCGGGCGAAGAAGTTAGTAAGTAAGGGGTGTTTAAGCGCATGTTCGTGATACGACTATTGCATCTCCACCCATTGAGTCTATCCCTATTGTGAGTGAGTTCGTGGAGGTATTTTCGTCAGATTTGACGGGTATGCCACCCGATCGCGACATTAATTTCTGTATCGACGTGGACTCGAGAACTCGTCCCATTTCCATCCCTCCTATCGGATGGTACCTGCTAAGTTGAGGGAGCTTAAGAAACAATTGTAGGATTTATTGAGCAAGGGGTTCATTAGACCGAATGTCTCCCCTTGGTGTGCTCCTGTGTCATTCGTGAAGAAGAAAGATAGGACCATAAGGATGTGTATTGACTACGGTCAGTTGAACAAGGTCACTATTCGAAACAACTACCCTATGCCTCGTATTGATGATCTATTTGACCAGCTTCAGGGTGCTTCTGTGTTTTCTAAGATGGATTTGCGTTCTAGCTATCACCAGTTGAGGATCAGGGTGGAGGATATTCCGAAGACAGCCTTTTGGGTGAGATATGGCCACTATGAGTTTCTAGTGATGTCTTTCGGGCTTACCAATGCCCCAACTGCATTTATGACCTTGATGAATGGCATCTTTAGGCTGTTCCTTGATTCCTTTGTGATTGTGTTTATTGATGACATCTTGGTGTATTCCAAGAGTTGAGAGGAGCATGAGAGCCATCTAAGTGTGAGTTCTGGTTGAGTCTGTAGCATTCTTGGGCCATATGGTGTCCAAGGAGGGGTTATGGTTGATCCACAAAAGATTGAAGCTGTGAAGGGTTGGGCGAGGCCCACTATGGTTAATGAGATTCGTAGTTTTGTGGGTTTGTCCAGTTATTACCATCGCTTTATGAAGGGTTTTGCTGCCATTGATTCATCCTTGACCAGATTGACACAGAAGGATGTTCCTTTCCAGTGGACGGATGATTATGAGGAAAGCTTCTAAATGCTCAAGCTTCTTTTGATCACAGCCCCGATCCTAGCCTTACTCGTAGAGGGTAAGGATTCCGCTGTCTATTGTGATGCTTCCCATATGGGTTTGAGTGTGGTGTTGATGCAGAAGGGTAGAGTGATAGATTATGCTTTCGGTCAGTTAAAGGTTCACTGGAAGAATTACCCTACCCATGATTTGGAGTTGCTAGCCGTAGTCTTCGCTTTGAAGCTTTGGAGGCACCACTTGTACGGTGCCCATTGTGAGGTTTTTACTGATCACCGTAGCCTTCAGTATGTGTTTACCCAGAGAGATCTTAATTCCAGGCAGCGCCGATGAATGAAGCTCCTGAAGGACTATGACATCTCTATTCTATGTTATCTCGAAAAGGCCAATGTGGAGGCTGATGCCTTGAGTTGCAAGGCAGTGAGTATGGGGAGTTTAGCTCGATTGATTATTTTCGAGGGTCCGTTGGCCATGGAGGTTCAGACTCTGGCCAACAGTTTCGTCCGTCTTGATATTTCAGCCTCGAGTAGGATCTTAGCCTGTATTGAGGTGAGGTCATCATTATCGGACCGGATCAAGGCTCATCAGTTTGAGAATGCTCAGTTGAACAAGATCCGAGATAGGATTTCGAAAGGGGAGGCCAAGGAGGCCGTGATTGATTCTGAGGGCATTCTGAGGATTAGAGGACGTAAGTGCATTCCTCGTGTTGGTGATTTGGTTCAGTTGATCTTATCTGAGGCTCATAGCTCTCACTATTCTATTCATTCGGGAGCGACTAAGATGTACCGTGACTTAAGACAGCACTATTGGTGGTGTCGTATGAAAAGAGATATAGTCGATTTTGTGGCTAAGTGTGGAAATAGTCAACAGGTAAAGTATGAGCACCAGCGACCTGGTGGGTTGCTTCAGAGGATGCCCATTCTCGAGTGGAAGTGGGAGAGGATCACCATAGATTTTGCCACGGGTCTTCTGAAGACCCTTGGTAAATTTAATTTTATTTGGGTGATAGTGGATCGGTTGACTAAGTCTGCTCACTTTGTTTCGCGAAGAAATTGGCTAAGATGTATATTCGGGATATTGTGAGATTACATGAGATCCCTATTCTATTGTATTTGATCGGGGTACTATCTTCACTTCCCGATGCTGGAGGGCATTTCATGAGGAGTTGGGTACTCGATTGGACTTTAGTACAACTTTTCATCCCCCAACCGATGGCTAGTCCGAGCGGACCATTTAGGTGCTTAAGGATATGTTGAGAGCATGTGTCATTGATTTTGGTGGTCATTGGGATCTTAACTTGCCCTTGGTAGAGTTTGCGTACAATAACAGTTATTATTCGAGCATCGGCATGGCGCCTTTTGAGGCCTTATATTGTAGGAGATGTAGATCTCCGATTGGTTGGTTTGATGGGTTCTAGGCTCGACCTTGGATCACGAATCTATTGAGAGAGTCCCTTGATAGGGTGAGAGCTATTCAGGCCAAGCTTTTGGCAGCTCAGAGTCAGTAAAAGTTGTATGCGGACCGAAAGGTTCGGGACTTGAAGTTTGCTATTAGTGACCAGGTTCTATTGAAGGTTTCACCCATGAAGGGTGTCATGAGGTTTGGTAAGAGGGGCAAGTTGAGGCCCAGGTACATGGGTTCATTTGAGATTGTGGATTTTATCGGTGATGTAGCTTATGAGTTAGCATTGCTGCCAGGCTTAGCGGGAGTTCATTCGGTCTTGCATGTTTCCATGGTGAAAAAGTACCATACCGACGGTACCCTACATTGTTCGTTGGGATTCTATATTGCTTGATGAGAATTTGACTTACGAGGATGAGCTTATCGCGATCTTGGATAGGCAGGTTAGGAAGTTAAGGTCAAAGGAAATTGCTTCTGTGAAGGTGCAATGGAAGCACCGTCCTGTGAAAGAGGCTACTTGGGAGACTGAGTCTGACATGTGTAGCCGATATCCCCAGTTGTTCACTGATTCAGGTAATACCCTACTTTCCTTCTTTTCTTCACTCGAGGACGAGCGACGATTCAATTGGTATCTGATGTAACGACCCGTTTAGTCGTTATAGTCTTTTAGGCATTTTCACCCATTCCCAAACATTGATTAGCTCACTTTTGACTTGAGGGGACCGTTGGCACGCTTTTCGAGGTGTCTAGACTAGATTCGGGCAACTGTTGTGAAAATATAGGCATAAAGTGAAAAATGATTGATCCAAAGTTGACTTTTGGGAAAACGGACCTTTTTTGAAATTTCATCGATTTCGAGAGGTCCGAATGGCCGTTTAAAACTTGTGTGTGTCTTTAGTTCGATTCTCGATGCACTCGGATGCATTTCGAGACTTGGGTTGGGAAATTGGAATTAAGGCATCGGGGGTTGACTCAGTCAACAAGACCTCCGTTGGAAATTTTGAGGCCACCGGCGGGTTCGTAGCACGTTTTTATGTGGGTCTATATGTATGGCATACAAGCAGATGGCCTCGGGAACTAGTCAAAAAATCGGATCGAATTGTGAAACTGTGGGAATTTTCTGGTGTCTGGTGCCCGCTTTGGCGGCACTAGCACCGCTGGAACAGTAGCCCTGCCGCTAGAGCGGTCAATGACCTTTGGTTATTACCACTGAAGCGGTTAGGTGACTGTTGAAGCGGCACCGTTGGGGCCGTCCCAGTACCGCTAAAGCGGGTGACGGGCAGTTAGTGACATTAATAAAGTGTTAAAAGCCCTTAGACCCTCATTATGTCCCATTTCGATATTTGAGCTTTAAGAAACTGTTCTTAGGGATATTTGGAGGAGAATCTTGGAGGTAAATCTCTCCCATTTCTTCATTCTCCTTTTAATCCATTATCATGTTAGATTCCCTTTTTTCCTTAATAAACCCATGGTGATGTGAGTTCAAAGAAGGTTTTGGAAGAACATTTTCCCTAGGATTATTAATGATAAATTGGTGATGTTCATGTTAGATATTGACTAATCTAAGCTTATTAAGCATATATCTACCACTTTTAGCGTTAAATTCCGGAATTGAAGACTTAGGGTTTATACCCGATTTGGGGGTTTTGCTTGAAATCAGAAATTAGGCTAATCCTTGAGTTAAATCAACAATTAGTGGTTGGGTTGTGATTACCTAGTACTTAATTTGGTATTTTGTCCCCGAATTTTTAATTTTTCCCTTGTGGGCTCGTTTCACTAATTTCTAGGGAGGTTGTGGCTTACCTTTGGTGACACTTCACATAGCGAAGCACATATTTAGATTATAACATCGGAGACAACATGTGAACCTTAGGGTATGAAGTCGGGTTTGATATTGCTTTAGGTTGGGCCCTGATGTGTGTGTTGGGACTAGCCACCCTGTTATGTGTACTTTAATTGTTCTATTATGCTGGCTTGGTGCCATGAGTAGTTGATAGATATTGAATTCTGTGTTATCGTCTTGATTGGGATAGAATTGACATACCCATTGTTGATATTTGTACTTGGATATGTTGTTGGTATACCCGCTGTCGGTACATGTAATGTTGATACGTTATTGGCATAACACTGTTGGTATTGTGATATGATACATTGTTGTTGTACCCCATTATTGGTACTTGTGATATTGAATCTAATTGTTGATGATTGATATACGCATTGCATGCACTCTCTCACATTCATGATGCATGGCCGGTACCCGGTGATGATTTGATATCGTTGAGTGAGCAAACTAATATTTGATAAACTCTTTTACTTAAGTGATTGTGAAGAGGCCGATATCCGAAGATCAATTCCGAAATAGTTGATTGTATGAAACTGATATTTGATAAACTTTTTTACTTGAGTGATTGTGAGAAGGCCGATGTCCGAGGTTCAATTCTAGAATCGTTGATTGTGTGAAACTGATATTTAATAGACTCTTTTACTTGAGTGCTTCTGAGATGGCCCATGTCTGATGTTCTATTCTGGCATCGTTGTTGCATGACCAATTCCAATGATATCCTGGAATCGTTGTTACTGCATGGACTTCGTGGGTCCCCCTGGGTGGTGCCCGTGAGAATCCCCCGTGGGCAAAGATTCGGGGTCCCACCTGTTTGTTAGGCAAAGATCCGGGATGGGTGGCACTTAGACTTCGCGAGTCACGCTGGGTTGGGCTACCGAGACGTCGATATTTTCGTCCGGAGTACATATGTACAACTCATTTGCTTGGCATTGCATTACATTTATACCATTATTTCACTGCATTGCATTATGACTTGATTGAGATGCTTGGTAATTCGATTGGATCTGATATATTCGGACTTAACATATTTGGGTTAGATGCTTTACATAGGCGTTGACGGATACTTAGCTGCGATTGTATTGTCTTATGCTTGGTTAGTTTATTTGCTTATCTACTTTATTATCTTAATTGTGTTAACTATGCTTTGTCGGCCGATGATGCCTACCAGTACTGTTGTTTGTACTGACTTGCACTTGCTGCATTCTTTTATGAATGTAGAGTACCAGGTCGGATCCACTTCCGTGACCCATGGCTGATCGACGCTTCAGCTTTCTCTCGAGTTTCCAGGGTGAGTATGGCGCTCGCTGACCTTGAACACTTTCCTATCATATGTCCAAATTTTTATTTCAGAGACATAGATATTTATGTATTAGTATTCTCGATTGTATTATTCTCCTTAGAGGTTCTTGTATTATTCAGACTAGACCCTAGGGGTGTTTATTGTCTTCGGCACTTTCTACTACTTATATATCGATATATCGTGAGACTTCTGTATTTGCTCTATTCCGCTGTTTTAAGTTCATTCTTTCGCGTATTTATTCATTATTGGGTTGACGGTTCGCTTATCGAGGTGGGAAGGTAAGCGCCCGCACGGCCTAAGCAAATTGGGTCATGACAGCATTGAAGATTTGGATGCACTATCTGTATGGTGTCCACTGTGAAATATTCACTCATTATCATAGCCTGTACTACGTGTTTACTTAGCGGGATTTAAATTCTGGGTAACGGAGATGGATGGAATTGTTGAAGGACTATGATATTACTATTTTGAACCATCCTGGCAAGACAAAACGTAGTGGCGGATGCCTTGAGTAGGAAGTGAGCTAGTATGGGCAGCTTGGCTTGTTTGGTCACTTCAGAGCGTCCTTTGGCCAAAGAAGTTTAGGCGCTGGCTAACAGTTTGGTGCGGCTTGATTTATCCAGTTCTGGTAGAGTGTTAGATTTTATTGAGGCGAGGTCATATCTTCTAGATCATATTAAGGCAAAACAATATGATGATTAGGGTTTGTGCAAAATTCGGGATAAGGTAATGAGTGGTGAGGCCAAGGAGGCTGTAATCGATGAAAAGGGTGTGTTGAGAATTAAGAGGAGGCTTACAACTCTAGATATTCTATTCATCCTAGTGCTACAAAGATGTACTGTGATCTGAGGCAGCATTACTGGCGGGCTAGGATGAAGCGTGATATAGCTGATTATGTTTCCAAATGATTAAATTGTCAACAGGTTAAGTACGAGCACCAAAGGCCTGATGGTACTCTTCAAAAGACGCCCATTCCTGAATGGAAGTGGAAGAGGATCGCCATGGATTTTATAGTTGTCTTCCAAAGACCTTGGGTAAGTTTGATTCGATTTGTGTCATTGTTGATCGGTTGACTAAGTTTGCACATTTTATTCTGGTCCAACTTAGAGCCTGTTTGGATGGGCTTATGCTTATAAGCTACAAACAACTTATAAGCTAAAAAAATAAGTTGGAGTAGTCTAATTTTTTTTTTTTTGGGTTATAAGCTGTTTTCAGCTTATAAGCTGCTTTAGATAAGCTAAGTCAAATGGGCCCAATTATTTTTTTGAGCTTATATTAAGCACAAAATGACTTTAAGCTGGCCAGCCAAACACTCAAAAAAAGCTGAAAACAGCTTATAAGCAACTTATAAGCCAATCCAAACGGGCTCTTACTTATAATGTCGAGAAGTTAGCCAAGACCTACATTTGTGAGGTTGTTAGATTGCATGGGTTTCTATTTACATCATATCTGATAGTGGCGACGTTTACATCTCGATTTTGGAAGCATTTGCACTTGGAATTGGGTACCAGGTTGGACCTTAGTACAACTTTCCACCCCTAGACAGATGGTCAGTCCGAGCAGACGATTCAGGTTGTTAAGGACATGCTTCGCGCGATTTCACTGGTAATTAGGACCAGTTTTTACTATTGGCGGAGTTCGCTTATAATAATAGTTATCATTCAAGCATTGATATGTCTCTGTTCGAGGCACTTTATGAGAGGAAGTGTAGATTACCTATTGGATGGTTTGATGCATTTGAAGACCTTGGGGTACTGATATGTTGATAGAGTCTTTAGCTAAGGTTAAGGTGATTTAAGAAAAGCTTTTAGCAGCTCAGAGTAGGCAGAAGGAGTATGCGGATCGAAAGGTTCGGGATCTTGAGTTCATGGTAGGGAACAAGTTTTGTTGAAAATCTAACCCATGAAGGGTGTGATGAGATTTGAAAAGAAAGGTAAGCTTATCCCTAGATATATTAGCCCATTTGAGACTCTCAATCGTATTAGGGAGGTAGCGTATGAGTTAGTTTTACCCCCAAGTTTGTCCGGTGTTCATCCGGTGTTTCATGTTTCTATGCCGAAACTGTGTCATGGTGATGGGTCCTATATCGTTCGTTGAGATTCCGTTTTGTTAGATGAGAATTTATCCTATGAGGAAGAGCCTATTGCTATATTAGAGAGGGAGGTGCATAAGTTGAGATCGAAAGAAATCGCGACAGTTAAGGTCCAGTGGAAGAATCGTCCTGCTGAGAAAGCCACTTAGGAGACCGAGTCAGATATGCCTAATAAGTATCCCCATCTTTTCGCTGAGTCAGGAACCTTTTCTCTTATTTCTTTCCCTCTTGTCCGTTCAGGGATGAATGGTTGTTCAATGGGTATTTGATGTAACGATCTGCTTGGTCGTTATATGTGTGTTGACCATTCTACCCCTGCTAGTACTTTCCTGAGGTAAGGAATGAGCAGACATAAATAAATTGAGGCGTGTTTTAGATTGTGTTTTGTGACTTATGAGTGACTCTTTGATGTGTTTTTGACTTGTTTGTTTGTTGGCTTGTGTTCATAGGGCCATAGAGTGATTTTGAGAAACTAAGTAAAAAAAATGTAGAAAATTTTGTGCTCACTACCCAAATTGCACTGCTGCAGCGGAAGAATTTTCGCTGCCACGAGCCCGCTGCAGCGGGAGGGTTGATATTTCAAATGGCCACTGCAACGAAGCGGGGACTGCTGCAGCAGACCTGATTAAGTCAGAAACTCGATTTAAATACCTTATTTCGACCCCACTCCTCACATAATCCCAAGAACAGTTCCCAAGAGCATAGAGGTGACTTTCTAAGGCTAGGGTACTATTCTCCATTAAAGGTAAGCCTTAATCACTAAATTTCCTTGCATAATTTTCTTAGTTGATTCTTGTTTCAATCAAAGGACCTTCAATTGGAATTGAAGGGTAGAACACAAATACCAAGAAAACCCTAGAGTATCAATGGGTGCTGTTTATTGTTGTTTAATTTTCTAAGAGTAGAGATTATCGCTTCACAACATAAGAACTTGATATTCAATGATGGAAATTGGTTGTCGAGACCTAGGGTTCCTATAAAAATAGGAACTTTGGCTAAAAAAGAATTATAGGGTTGAAATGATTAAAGAACCCGTTAATTGATTCAATATGATGCTTGAGACCAATATTGAGATGATTATGACCCTAAGGATAATTAACCCATTTGACTAAGGGTAGAATTGGTGGGACTACCATCCCTAATTTGTTATTGTAAGTTGATGATCCTTTGCTTACTTAGAATTGTAATTCTCGACTTTGAACGTTCTGAAGCTTTGAGGAAAGGAAAAGCTATTGCGAAGTGATTGCATTGTTCCAGTTCGGCTTCGAGGTAGGTTACAGTTTACTTGAGTTAGACTTTGATTAGTTAATTGTATATGTCGTAGAATCTATGGGAGAAAGCATGTCTAGGACTTCGGACATGGAGTTTGGATGATTGTTATTAGTTGCATGATTAAAGTGTGTGAAGTATTTCCCAATTGTCGAGGTTGATAAACTTAAATTGTATTCTTGAGATCATTGTAAGGAAGGAGTTCATATATACCTTTCATAGACTGATTAAGATAGCTTCATACTTACTATCATTGAGCGGACTATTTGTAGGTCTTATTGTGACTTGTGCGATTTGATTATACTTCATTGATGTTGACTTGATGCGTGTTCTTGAGTCATTCCTTGTGATTTGATTATGAGATGTTGTTAATGATAATTAAGATAGAACATATACATCGTTTACGACACATTTGACAAGGGGTGATGATATAGCTTAGTGTGAGCTTGTGATCCGAGGTTCGTTCCAAAATGAGTGGTATATGGACAGCATGGGTCCCCTATACGTCATGACTATTTGGGGAAAACATTACCATTTAGCATGTGTGTACAGATATGTGATAGAGCTGGAAACTTCATTTTTTATTGTTTTACTGTTTGTTTGAGTAGTGGTGTTTTAGTGTTGAAAATTAGTGGATTGTTCTGGAAGTGGATTATTTGAGGATATTATTTGTGATACATGTTTGTTATGCCTGTCTGCTTATTTCATTTATTTTATGTATGCATGCATGATGTTAATCTTAGGCGGCCTATAATACCTACCAGTATGTGTTGTTTTTACTGACCTACACTTGCTGCACTTTTTTTGTGAGTGCAAATTTTGAGCCAGAGACGTCTTCCAGACCTCGCATCTAGTTGAGGTTATTCGCTACAAGATCAGAGCGTGAGCTTCTATCCGTGCCATACCTCCTAAAGATCTTTTTTTTATTTCAGATGCCTATTTTCATTCCAGCTATTACGTTTATTTTTAGAGTGTATCTCTTATTTTAGACATTGTTGGTTAGAGTCCTTGTACAGTGACTTTCAGATTTTGGGGATGTAATAGCTAGATTACCGAACTTGCTATTTAGTTATTTTATTGCCAGACATTTTATTCCATTATTCGTGAGCAATTTTATTTAATTAGCTTAAGTAATTGGAAGTGGTTTGATAATTGGTTAAGGGATTGGTTCGCCCACTATAAGACTAGTGGGGGTGCCACTCATATCTGTTTGGGACGCGACAAAAAGCCAAAGCAAGCAAGAAGAACCAAGCTATTAGGGAAGCTGCGAAGTTGATTCCTATTGCAAGTAGGAATCTTTGAAGATTTTGGTTATGGAAAGGGCATTAACTTCATGGAATTTGTGTTAAACTGGAAAATATTATCACCCTTGTATAAAAGAAAAGAGATTATAAAATAGGAGAAAATAATTAAAAGCCAGCGCAGACAAGTAAAACAATTATGACTAGGATTAGAATCTTAGATCCTTGATCCAATCCTTTTTGAATAGGAAGAAGAATTTCAGCCGTCCTACTCCTATATAAGGGATCACTTTGATGCTATTGAAGACATTCACGCAAATAGATAAGAGAACGCAAAAAGAAGAATCAATTGTTTGTGATCGAGGGAGTCATTTGGCAACGTCATAAAGAACCTATCTTATCAAGAAGTATCAAAACTATTTTTGTTGTGTGGTATGATTCTCTAAGTTGGTTTGTAACCTTTTAAATTCTTAGTTGATTTGTCTTAAGTGTTTACCGAGTTTGTGAAGGAGTTCATTGACCGAGTAGAGTCATTGACGAAGAGAAAAGAGATGATGACAACAATTTAGAATTGTTGAGGAAAAAGAGTGGGAGAATAAGTGCTATAGTAGTTAGCTCCTTGGTTGGTTACAACCTAAATTGGGTAAACTCAAATCTAATTCTAATTTGAGAGAGAGATAGATAGATAGATAGATAGATAGATAGAAAGAGAGATAGGTAGATAGAGAGAGAGAGAGGACCGTGGTTTTTTTACTTCTGGGAGACGAGTTCTCCATATAAAATCTTTATGTTGCTTGCTTTTATTTTCACGCTTCTTGTTTAATTGTTGAAGAAGCTAGTGCTTCAGTATATAAGTGGCAGGATAAAATAACAGTTCAAGAGCATGTTCGACACCTTTCATAGTTTATATGCTTTTCTCTTAGTAGGCGTTTGGACATGCGGTTTCATGTCATGAGATGAAATCATCATTTGGACATGCAATTTTATCTCATGAGATGAAATTTCAAATCATCCAAAAAGGCGTGATTTGAGATTTCAAATTATGATTTCAAAATTTTTAAATGTAAAACTTGACTCATAAATTTATATTTTGTAAAAAGGGACCCATAAGTTGGTAGTAACCTTTAACAATTAGTCTCACCAACTATTTACCAACCTAATTAACTTCTACCAACAGTTATTTATGTTTTGACTTCTACCAACCTTTATTTGTGTTCTATATGTTTCCAAACACATTACCACATCAATAAATTAGCTGGCTTTTACAATAAAAATATTTTCAACATATGCTCAATATAATTTTTCAATGAACAGATTCAGTTGACAGTGATATATCAAAACCCTTGAATCAGTCCTAAATCAGAAGATTGCCAGCAGATTACATCTAATTATAATCTTATCCATGCCATAACAGAACGGACCATCAACCCAACCTCGATAAAATGAGTAGCCAAAATGCCCATCATTTCCTTCTATGTAGTAATTATAAACTTATCCATACCCTTTTTTGTCCAATTTGCCTGCATATCTTGAAACTCCAAATTTCTTTACTGTTCAATTCCAAAAAATCTCCACAACCAAAAAAAAAAAAAAACACAAATAAACTATGACAATAATCAGAGAAACAAGAATGGTTCTTTCACTATTCTTGAACAATTCTCTTCGGAATTATCATCCAAATTCCATCTCACAGGTGAGTTCATTCTCTAATGTTTCAAATTTACTTCTATGAAAGTGATCTATCATCTATTAGCTTTAGGAATAAGTTGTAGCTATGAATCCTTTTTTATGTTCAAATTTGCCACTGTTATTTTGTTATAGTTTCCTGCTTATTTTCCTGAAATTAGAGTACAATGCACATAACTAGTAAAGCTGATTTTGGAATTTCAGACGAAAATTCAATGGTTGCACCTCCACCAGTTAACAAGGTAACATAAGTTAAAATTTTAATTAATTCCATTATGCTCATGTGAGGCCAGTTTCAACTGTTATGTAATCTAGTGTATATAGTGAATGCGACTTGTTATCCTACTACTGTTGTATTGTAGAAACATAATAGAATGAGTAAACCACGTGGTTCAAATGCTGAAAAATGGTTGGACTAGGCCACGTCAGTCTTCATCGAAGTCCTACATGACGATGCGAGGAAATACACATTTAATGGTAATACTATCAGCAGTCCATGCTGAAAGGAAATCATCGATGAATTTTGGAATAGAACCGGAAAGCAAGACAGTTATGATGAAATCCGTGTAAAGAACAAATATCGAGCATTAAGAAAAGATCTAAAATATTTCAAGGGCCTACTTCAGTCTTGCTCCGGATGTGGTTGGGACCCTCAAACTAACACAGTTACTTGTCCTTATGAAATTTGGGCTCAACATGTGGCGGTAAGCTTATGTGATAAATATTGCGTATTTTTCTTCTGTCTATGTGAACTTCATAATGTAAACTTTGTATTTTATATATTTTACAGCAAAAAAAGAACAAAGAGGAGTAAATATTTCCAAGTACAGACACAAAAGGCTTAAACATTTTGACTTACTGGAAGAAATATTTGGGAATTCAATTACCGCCGGTAACCATGTCGTATGGCTCTTGTTTTGCAACCAACAATAGAAGAACCTATTGAAGTGGAGGATGATATATTTTCTTGTGACGACAACCATGCCAGTACTGAAAACATAAACCAGCCAATAAGCGTGAATATAGGCAGCGGTACTGGCAGTGGGAAGCAGACTATGTCTGATACGTTTACTCCAACTGATGGTGCCACATCTACACGCCGCAAAAAAGTCAAGCTATAGCAACCGAAGACATGTTTGAATATCTTAAGGAACACTTGAAATGGAAGAGAGACAGAGAGGAAGCAAAAGAAAAAGAGAAGCGGGAACGAGAACAAGCAAATCATCAACATATGATGATATTGATATCTTCTCTGAGCAAGTTGTGATTACTCAATTGCAAAATGTCATGAATAAGCATCGTATTGATAAAAAATAATTTTCACTAGTTGTGCCGCATTTCTTGCCTTGGATTCGCAGGATGTTTGTTCATATGGCTGAAGCATATCAAGTCCAATGGGTTGGGGACTTGGAAAAATTTGACCAACCAGTAACAGATATTATGTAATCTATTGCGAATAAACTCACATGTTCTAATTATATGACTTAAATATCGAAATGATTTAGGACATCAATATTATGTAATCAATCTTTTGTTGAGATTAATACAAGATTTTCTAATATCTTTTTTGTTAGAACTGCACTGATTTGGGTATGCTATACTGTATAGGGGATGCTAAACCTCAGAAACAGAAAGAGAAAAAAAAAAGAGTGCATGCAGGAGAATCTTTTTTTTTCACTCAATGAGGTCTCCTAAATAATACAAGAATGTTGTGTTTGTATTATTCATAAACTGGTGTCTTTTTTCTTTCTAGACTAATAACTTCTTTAGTTTATACTTCTTATTATCAAGGGGCTGAATAATAAAAGGTTATATAAGTACTTAATTAAAGGTCTTCTCATGTTGTAATTCTAGTCTTCTCGTGTTGTAATTCTAAGTATTAGTTCTGCTACTACCTATCAGCCTCATGATGTATATGTTAATCCTACTAATTATACAACTGATTCTGATGTTAACCACAGTAGACATTTGATGGATCTTCTTGGAGCTTCACATGATGCTACTAATCAACAAGCACAAAGACTCTCACTTTCTTTAGGTTCTCATTCAGTTGTTTCTGTATTAGTCCAATTTATATGAGCCAAGAAATTAATCATAGGACTATTCAAACTATGCACTCCATTTGATCAGATTTTCTTTTTGAATGGCAAATGTCGATTATGGATAAGTTGTTGCTTTAACATAAAACTTATTCATTGAGTTGTATTCTTTTACTATTTTATAGGTTATTCGTAAGATTCCATTGAAAGATATGAGCATATCCAGCAGTGCCAGTGAGTCTGACAATGACATTAAGGATTTTATCTTATGCGTTCTAGCAGCTGAGCATATCGAACAAGTAACTCGAGAATATCGGTTGTTATGTCGCACACCTCAGCAAATATCTAGGCCCGGTATGACATGGGCCGCTGAACTTCTTTGTGGACATCGCATGCGTATTGTTACGGGCTGCCTTCATTGTGCCTTGGCGCCCGTAACCTCGCGCGTCCTGAGCGGGCCAAACGAGTGTCAGCCGCACAGGCAGTGCCAGACCACAGGTAGTGCCAGCCGCACAGGCAGTGTCAGCCGCCCAGGCAGTGTCAGCCGCCCAGGCAGTGTCAGCCGTGCGGGCGACGTGCACCAACATGGGTGCCGATGGACGGGAGCCCACAATCATCATAGATATGATCCATTGCATATCCTAAGAGTAGCAAGGAAGTTCCACAAGTATCCGGGATGAGCCCACGGGTCGTCGACGCACGAGCGACCCCGTGCGTGCCTGAGTGTCAGTCCTGAGCGTTTCCGAGCTATGGATGGAATCTTGGGATTTCGGGTGAACAAACCCTTCCTAGGATGTTATTGAATGTGCTTACCAAGTTTGGCGTCGTTTTAACATCATTTACCTAAGGGTTTGACTTAGCCAAGGAGCAGTGTCAGTGTCAAAGCTCCCTAAGGCCATATCTCGTTCCACGAGCATGGGGATGAGATGAAACTTCGTGGAGGAGTGAAGGAAGTCAAGAGAAAGATTTAGGAACATACGGCGCCTCATTTGGAGTTCGGATCATTGAGAAAGGCCAAGTGTGATTCTCGGGCAGAATCATGTCCAGTGCTAAAACTTGGGCTTTTATTTTTAAAGCATATATAAGGGGGGCAGAGGTGTCTCAGCTCAGCCAGCCTCCCCCGTGCGTGCCACCATCAAGCCGTACTAAGTGAGCAACCTTGGGGGACAACCTCAAGGGCCTGCCTAGGCATCCCCAATGGATCCTAGGTACCCATACGAGTTACAAAACTCTATGGGCGGCGCTCGGCCACAGGCCAGTGTTGGGCGCCCAACGAGGGCCGGAGGCTTGACGTATGGACCGACCATGCCCTGCGGGCTATCCTTGAGAATGAGAAAGCCCTCCGTGCCGATTGGACACTCGAGGCACCTCTCCTGAGAACCTCGTGTGTTGTGTTACGCGGCGCCTTCCTGAGACTTCTTGGAAGGGCGACGTAAGGCTAAGCAACCGATGATTCCAAGGTTACTGTCCGCCAACCGGGGTCCCCTCCGCACGCTAGACGAGACTGTCAGTGCCGTGCGGGAAAACCAATGTCAAGAGCAATTGAGAGAACAGGAAAGTGAATTGAGAAAAGAGTTGTTTGCATTAATGAAAGCTATTACAAAGAAAGCAAGCGGTGTCGAGGGGGAGAGACACCAGTACAGAGAATTGATTGCTTGCTTGAAAGTTTTGATTTCTTGATCCCCCCTAATAATGCTTTAAAAATAAAAACCCAAGTCATTGAACTAGACATAGACTTGCTAGAGAATCACAACCAAAAATACATAAAGTAAACTACTCTATAATTACAACAAAAGAGCCCTAACTAGAGCAGGTCCATGTGCACCCTTGGTCGGGGCACTGCCGTGCGCGCAGGGCATAGTGCGCGCGCGCACTAGGGCGCAGGCACTAGGCGCTGAGCGCTGGCACTGTAGCAGAGCTGCATTGTCACTGGGCGCTGGGCACGCGTTGAGGCACGGCCAGCGTAGGGGCGCGAGCGAGGGACATTGATGGGGTGACATTGGCAGAAGCAACCTTGTCACTTGGGGCGTCTGAGACCACGGGGCCGTCCATGGCGCTAGGCGCTGAGAGGCTTGCCATGGCGCCATGGGGCGCGGCCAAGGGGTCATGGGGCATGGCTGGAAAGCCGCCCATGACATTCTCCCCCACCTGAGTTGGCGACGTCCTCGGCGCCTTGCTTGCAAGATAGTCATCGATCAGGTGCTTGTAGGCTTTGAGGCTGGTGCCCCTCTCCCACGTATTCTCTTCAGCATCACATCCCAGCCATTTCACCAGGAACTCTTGGTGATCATTCCTTGAGGCATGTATGACTCGATCGTTGAGGATGGCTTCTACTACCCTTTTCCCAGTTGCTTGTGGGCCTCGAATACTGGGTATTGTGAGCTGGCTGCGTGAAGGGTCTTTTGTGTCTTCTCGAAAAGGCTTTAAAAGACTGACACGGAACACATGATGAATCTTCCACCAAGCTGGGGTATCCACCCGGTATGCTACCTTCCCGATGCGCCTCTCAATGGACAGAGGGCCAATGTATTTTTGCAACAGGCGAGGGTCGGGGACCCCTGCAAATAGGTATCTCTTGGGGATCTTCACCATCACCTTGTCCCCAACCTGATATTCCACAAAGCGACGATTCTGATCAGCATGTCTCTTCATCCGCTTTTGTGCTTTTACCAGATAGCTCTGCACTATCTCTAGATTCTGCTTCCATTCTTTTGAGAAACTAGATGCTCGTGGAGATTTGACCATGTTTGGGGGCATTCACAGTGTGTGGGAGTAGCGGTTGTTGCCCGGTAACAATTTCAAAAGCGCTCCTATTTGTGCTAGAGCTCTTTTGTGAGTTGAAACACAGTTGGGCCGCATCCAATAGCTTCACCCAATTCTTCTGCGAGCCGGTAACAAAGTGCCGCAAGTATTCCTCCAACATGTCATTGAACCGCTCCGTCTGACCATCGGATTGCGGGTGAAAACTCGAGCTGTGGCTCAATTTAGACCCCAAGCACTTAAAGAGCTAGGTCCAAAAGTTGCTGGTGAAGCGAGAGTCGCGGTCACTAACAATATCCTTGGGCAGGCCCCAATATTTGACAACATGGGTGAAGAAGAGTCGAGTTGTCTCCTCTGCTGATATATACTTGGGTGCTGCAATGAAAGTAGCATACTTAGAAAATCGATCAACCACGACTAAGATAGTCGTGAGATCTCCAACCTTGGGCAAGCTGGTGATGAAATCCAGTGAGACGCTTTCCCAAGGCCTCTTTGGGACAGGTAAGGGCTCCAACAGGCCCGCTTGTGTCAAACGGTCAGACTTGTCTTTCTGGCATACTAAGCAAGTCTTCACATACTGAGCGACATCATCTGCCATCTGGGGCCAATAATATGCACGGCGTAGCAATGCCATGGTACGTTCTTCTCCAGGGTGGCCTGCCCATAGAGTATCGTGACATTCCATCAGGAGAGTTCTCCACAAATCTCCTCCTTTAGGAATGTAAAGGCGGTTCCCTTTTGCTTTCAGGAACCCATCTTCCATGTAGAACTGGCGAGTTTTTCCTTGACCTGCTAGGTCAACCAAATACTGTGCCGAAGGGTCCTTGGTGAGAAGGCCCTGGATTTGATCTTTTATGGTGGTAGCCACCTCGCTCCCCCTAAGGGTGGAAAGCAGGCATACCGATGCTAGATCGGCCCTTCGACTCAGTGCATCCGCAACATGATTGGTCTTCCCACTTCGATATTCCAGATTGAAGTGAAATTCCGCTAGAAGTTCCTGCCATCTAGCCTGGCGGCCATTTAGGTTTGGCTGGGTCATAAAGTGACTGACAGCCGTGTTTTCCGTCTTCACCACGAAAGGGGAACCCAGAAGATAGTGCCTCCAAAGGCGCAAGCAATGGACGACAGCCAATAATTCTTTCTCATGAGCCGCATAGCGCCGTTCCGCATCTTTCAATTTTTTACTTTCGTAGGCCACCGGGTGCCCCTCTTGTAGCAAGACTCCACCCAAGGTGTAATCAGTGGCATCCGTCTCCACTTCGAAGGGTCTGGTCAAGTTGGGCAAGGCCAAAACAGGGCTACTAGACATAGCCACTTTTAGTGAGTTGAAAGTGTCTGCTCTCTTTGGCGACCAGTCCCAAGGTGTGATCTTCTTGAGGAGCTCTGTCAGTGGTAATGCAATGAGGGAGTAGTTCTTGACGAACCGTCGATAAAAGTTGCATAGGCCAAGGAACGCCCTCAAGGCATGGATATCCTTGGGTGGTGGCCAATCTGTGACAGCCTTGATCTTTTGTTGGTCCATCTTGATGCGACCTTCTTCAACAACATGCCCAAGGAAGTCAATCTGTTTCTGAGCAAAGGAGCATTTGGATAGCTTTACGTACAATTCATGCTCCCGCAACCGAGTTAGGACTTTTCTTAGGTGCTCCAGGTGTTCGCCTAACGTTTTGTTGTACACCACAATGTCGTCCAGGTATACCACCACAAATTCATCAATGTATTCTCGAAAGACCTGGTTCATTAGAGTGCAAAATGTGGCTGGAGCATTGGTCAGACCGAACGGCATGACCAGGAAGTCGAACGAGCCATATCTTGTCACACATGTCGTCTTGGACTCGTCTCCTTCCGCAATGTGGACTTGCCAATAACCTGTCTTCAGGTCTATTTTGGTGAACACGGTGGCACCGCCCAGTTTGTCAAACAAGTCCGCCATTAGTGGTATGGGGTACTTGTTATTCACGGTGATCTTGTTGAGGGCCCTATAGTCAACACAAAGCCTTAGGGTGCCATCGTGTTTCTTTTGGAATAGTACAGGTGACCCATAAGGTGACTTGGAGGGCACGATGATCCCCGTGTCCAGCATCTCCGTCAACTGTCTCCGAAGCTCGGTGAGTTCGGGTTGTGACATTCTGTAGGGTGCCCGGGCAGGTGGTTTCGCACCCGGCACTAATTCAATTTCATGATCGACCGTCCGCCTAGGCGGGAGTCGTTTCGGCATATCTTGCGGCATGACATCCTCAAATTCCTTCATGAGCTCCTTCACGGGCATTGGAATGGGACCCGAAGAACGCTCAATCTCTTCAATGCAAAGGGTAGCTTGGAACGTGGGTTCTTGTCGCTGGACCCCCTTCTTCAGCTGCAATGCAGAGATATTTCCTGAAGCCATCTTTATGGTTGTGCATGGGACAATTCAGGGTTTGGCCCCATTTGCTCCCATCATCAGAAGCACATCCGCGTAGGGAATGGGAATGATGTTAGTTTGTCTCATGAATTCCAACCCCACTATCAAGTCGAAGTCATCAATGATCACTACCCGCAAGTAGAACTTGCCTTCATAAGGACCCATCTTTACCGACACTCCTTTGGCTATCCCACCCACCAATTGGGGCGGTGAGTTGATAGCTTTGACACGACCTTTACCCTTTCCAACAACTAGGCCAAGGCGTTCTACTTCTGTGGTGGCCAGATAGTTGTGCGTAGCACCTGTGTCTATCATGGCCTTAATAGGTTTGCCATTTGCTCTCAAGTCGACAAACATCACGGTTTTGTCCTTGCTGGGAGGAGGCCCGTTTCCTGCCTTTGTCTTTCCCTTCTTGGCAGTCGAGCTTGGGTCTTTCTTTTTGCATAGGCCGGCACTGGTGCCCTCTACAGCGTTGGAAATGGAACAAACAAGTGCATTTAAGGAACCTATTGGTTCTTTCTGATCCGCATCATCCTCATCATCGTCCGTCCCATCATCCAGAATTTGATGGGCGTTCATCTGTGCCTGTGGGCATTCATTGTTCCAATGTGGTCCGCCGCAATGACGACATCCTGAGGGGGGCTTCCGCCCCCGATCATTATTATGAGATGTAGCACTGTTGCTGCCTAAGGAGGAACCTTTAGATTTGGTCACACTACGATCTCCCCTACTTCGGCTGGGGCCAGCATTGTAGGATTGGCCCCCTTTGAATCCCCCACGGGCTGGTGGTTGAGGTCTATCCTTTCGAGCATCCACTTGGTAGTCACTGAGGCATTCCGTAGCTTGGATAGCTTTGGACAAGGAATCCACCCTTTGCCTTTGTATTTCCATACGGGCATAGGGTTTCAAACCTTCCATGAATGTGAAAAGCTTGTCCTTGTCGCCCATGTCCCTTATGTTCAGCATGAGTGCAGAGAACTCGCAGACATAATCTCGGACTGATTTCGTTTGCCTGAGTTCCCGAAGTTTCCTCCGTGCATTATACTCGACGTTCTCGGGGAAGAACTGTAAACGAATGGCTGCTTTTAGTTCTTCCCATGTCTCAAGAGCATCCTCACCTGCCTTGATAGTTTCATATTTCACACGCCACCAGAGTTTGGCGTCGCCTTGTAAATACATGGCAGCAGTTGCCACCTTCTTGGGCTCCTCCAGTTCTCCCAAAGCGTCGAAGTACTGCTCGATGTCAAAGATGAAATTTTCCACTTCTTTGGCATTTCGAGCACCCTGATAGGGCTTTGGTTCAGGAATCTTAAGGTTCTGGGGTGCCGCGGCAATGTTTGCCGCGTCCCTAATAGGATTGCCCCCTCCTCGGAGTAGGCCCTGTAAGGCAGCGTTGACAACATTGAGCTGATTAGTCAAGTTGTCGATGGTTACTTGCATGGCAGTCATTCTATCTGCCTCCTGAGTCCTATGGGCCAGGTCCTCATCTCTTTGTGCGGCAGCCGTCTGTGCGGCTGCATCAGTGTCAGTAGCAATGTTTACAATGTCTTGTTCGGCCTGCCGCATCCTGCGGTCCAGGTCCTCCACCCTTTCGGTCACGGGTCGAAATCTATTGATCGCAGTTTCCAAAATCAGGAGGCGGTCTCCATGGTTCACCATGGTCAGAAAATGATAACAATAGCAACGTGTTCCCTCGTCCGATGTCGAGCCTAAGCTCTGATACCAACTGTTACGCGGCGCCTTCCTGAGACTTCTTGGAAGGGCGACATAAGGCTAAGCAACTGATGATTCCAAGGTTACTGTCTGCCAACCGGGGTCCCCTCCGCACGCTAGACGAGACTGTCAGTGCCGTGCGGGAAAACCAATGTCAAGAGCAATTGAGAGAACAGGAAAGTGAATTGAGAAAAGAGTTGTTTGCATTAATGAAAGCTATTATAAATAAAGCAAGCGGTGTCGAGGGGGAGAGACACCAGTACAGAGAATTGATTGCTTGCTTGAAAGTTTTGATTGCTTGATCCCCCCTAATAATGCTTTAAAAATAAAAACCCAAGTCATAGAACTAGACATAGACTTGCTAGAGAATCACAACCAAAAATACATAAAGTAAACTACTCTATAATTACAACAAAAGAGCCCTAACTAGAGCAGGTCCATGTGCACCCTTGGTCGGGGCACTGCCGTGCGCGCAGGGCATAGTGCGCGCGCGCACTGGGGCGCAGGCACTAGGCGCTGAGCGCTGGCACTGTAGAAGAGCTGCATTGTCACTGGGCGCTGGGCACGCGTTGAGGCACGGCCAGCGCAGGGGCGCGAGTGAGGGACATTGATGGGGTGACATTGGCAGAAGCAACCTTGTCACTTGGGGCGTCCGAGACCACGGGGCCGTCCATGGCGCTAGGCGCTGAGAGGCTTGCCATGGCGCCATGGGGCGCGCCCAAGGGGTCATGGGGCATGGCTGGAAAGCCGCCCATGACAGTTGACTTGTGAGTTTGGCTCAGGTTCAGCCTAGCGAGCAAGGGTCCGTTGGCCTAGAGGTGCAGTCGTAGGGCGAAGCTGCACCATACAAGACGGAAGTATGTCGCGAGGGCCACATTTAGCAAAGCCTCATCATAGGCATACTACAAAGGACACACATGACACAGGCCAAGGATTCAAGAGTTTCCCTATTCAGGTGTCGCACCGCTCAGGTGCACAGGCACCAGACCGGTGTCAAGCCTGAGGATTGGGCTATGCGCGCACCAGCGACGCTCAGCACTAGGCGAGGGACTGTCATGTCCCTAGCCGACCCCAAGTGTGCTGTTACGGGCTGCCTTCATTATGCCTTGGCACCCATAACCCCTGCGCGCCCAGGAGGGCCAAGCGAGTGTCAATCGTGCAGGAGATGTGCGCAGATGAGTGTCAGCCGCGCGCAGGCAGTGTCGGCCGTGCGCGCAGGCAGGGTCGGCCGCGCAGGTAGTGTCAGCCGTGCGCGGGCGACGTGCATTGAAGAGGGGCTTCGACGGGCGAGAGTCAATAAGCATCTAGAGATGCTCTATGGCATATTATAAGAGTGCCAAGGAAGTTTAGCAAGGATCTGGGATGAGCCCATGGGCCGTCGGCGGACGAGGCCACGCACGAGCCTGAGTGTCAGTCCCGTGCGTTTCCGAGCTATGGATGGAATCTTGGGATTTAGGGTGAGGGGACCCTTCCTAGGATGTTATGAAATGTGCTTACCAAGTTTGGCGTCATTTGAAGATCGTTCACCTAAGGGCTTGACTTAGCCAAGGAGCAGTGTCAGTGATAAAGCTCCCGAAGGCTATATCTCGTTCTACGAGTATGGGGATGAGACGAAACTTCATGGAGGAGTGAAGGAAGTCAAGAGAAAGAGTTAGGAACAGACGGCGCCTCATTTGGAGTTTGGAAGAGTGAGAAAGGCCCGTTGTGATTCTCTGGCAAAATGATGTCCAGTGCTAGAACTTGGGTCTTTCTTTTTAAAGCATATATAAGGGGGCAGAGGTGTCATAGCTCAGCCAGCCTCCCCCGTGCGTGCTGTCGGCCAGTCGCACCAAGTGAGCAACCTTGAGGGAGGACCTCAAGGGCCTGCCTAGGCATCTCATAGGAGTGTCCTAGGTATCCATACGAGTTAGGGGACTCTATGGACGGCGTCGTGCCTGCGGGCCGCGTTGGGCGCACAACATGTGCCGGAGTCTTGACGTAGGAACTGATTATGCCCCACGGGCTATCTTTATGGATGTTAAAGACCTCCGTGCCGATTGAGTACTCGAGGCACCACTCAAGAGCCTCGTGCATTGACTTGTGAGCTTGGCTTGGGTTCAGCCTTGCAAGCAAGGGTCCGTTGGCCTAGACGTGCAGTCGTGGGGTGACGCTGCACCACGAGGGATGGAAGTAAGTTGCGAGGGCTATATTTTCCAATGCCATGGGACAACCATAGGCACATGAAAGAGGACCGCACCTGACAAAGGCCAAGGATTGGAAGTTGCCATATTCGGGCACAACACAAGGCAAGTGTCAAGCTTGAGGATAGGACTGTGCGCGCAGGAGCGACGCTCAGTGCCAGGCGAGGGACGTGCATGTCCGTAGCCAACCCAAGGGGTGCGCATAGACGAGACCCAGCATATGAAATGTGCCACAAGGGTATGATAGCAAGACAAGGCTGAAGCCTTGACATCAAACGGGCGGCACAACGAAAGCTAAGCCTCTGAGGCAAGCTTCACCATAGGCATGGGGTCATGCCAAGAAAACCTGGGATAGAGAAAGGCTGGCTTGTAGTCAGGTGGGACTACGGGCGCCGCACGGACTATTTTTGTGCCGCTTCCGCTTAGGAAGAGTCGGCCCGTGACAGTTGGTATCAGAGCGAAGGGTGAGCATTGTGATGCTGAGTTGATATCACGTGTGATTGATATTAGCAATAGTGGATTGCAGTGTGGGTTGAAATGAAGCCATTGGCGAAGGTTGATCTGGACAGGGTCAGAAAGACGAGTGTAGCCACGGTTATGTTCACAGCTCCCATGAGCTAAATTGTTTTTAAGAGCATTAGTTGAATGTCAGTGCAGAGATCACATCAAAGCAGGAATGATATTCTTCATGCCAGTCGAATGGGTGAACCCGATACTACTGGTTACAAGGAATTGGTTGCGCGTATTATGGCTAAAATTTGCTTTGTCAGCGATGAACTACGACTTTCAGGATCAGGCCATTTCACAACCGTTGTTTCCGCCATCGTCTGTGTTTTGGGAGTTAATTTTGGGGCATCCTAGTTTGATTGAAGTATCTTCAGGGGATGTCTTCCGTGCAGTGGATGTTGTTTTCAGAGGGATTCCATTGAGGCATGTTTGGTTGGCTTTTGCGCCATCAGAGAATGGTCATCTTAGTGCACCAGCGTGCTATACTGTTGGGATTTTATTACAAGATGGGACAAACGGATAGCTGAAGCTCAAATGTTCTTGATTGTGATGAGCCATCAGTTAGTTAGAAACTCTGTTAGCAGTAGGCTAGCAGCTTTGCTGAGCAAGGCATGGACTTGGCTAGAATGTCAAGCGAAGGTAGCGAGCGTTCCAGAGGGTTCACGTGCATCAGAAACTTGTCGGTTCGAAATGTCTGGTCGTGTGATGCAACAAGTTAGAGTTGTTGGCCATTCGGAAGAAGGGGAAATAGGAAATATAATTTTTCTTTCAAACAGTCTGGGCTCCCGTTGAGGAGAGGGACATGCCGATGAGTCGGGTGGTCAGGAAAAAGGCCATGTTTGCCAGGTCGAGCAACCATGTTGTGGAGAGCTACGAGCCATGGACTATAAACTTTGGGATTAATCGTGGAGATCCTACAGTGGATGCGACGGACGCATCAGTTGAGTGTCTTTCCAGGATGGATAGACTTGAGTATTGCCTGAGGGCATGGGAAAGCGTCCTTCGAGGGTTGGACGTTATGGGGAAGTTGACGGACGCCTAGCCATTGAGTACTCGAGGCACCACTCAAGAGCCTCGTGTATTGACTTGTGACCTTGGCTTGGGTTCAGCCTTGCAACCAAGGGTCCGTTGGCCTAGACGTGCAGTCATGGGGTGACGCTGCACCACGAGGGATGGAAGTAAGTTGCGAGGGCTATATTTGCCAATGCCATGGGACAACCATAGGCACATGAAAGAGGACCGCACCTGACAAAGGCCAAGGATTGGAAGTTGCCCTACTCGGGCACAACACAAGGCAAGTGTCAAGCTTGAGGATAGGACTGTGCGCGCAGGAGCGACGCTCAGTGCCAGGCGAGGGACGTGCATGTCCGTAGCCAACCCAAGGGGTGCGCATAAACGAGACCTAGCATATGAAATGTGCCACAAGGGTATGATAGCAAGACAAGGCTGAAGCCTTGACATCAAACGGGCGGTACAAGGAAAGTTAAGCCTCTGAGGCAAGCTTCACCATAGGCATGGGGTCGTGCCAAGAAAACCTGGGATAGAGAAAGGCTGGCTTGTAGTCAGGTGGGACTACGGGCGCCGCACGGGCTATTTGTGTGCCGCTGCCGCTTAGGAGGAGTCGGCCCGTGACAGTGCGTATGGGCAAGGACCCAACATATGAAACATGCCACAGGGGCATACGAGCAAGGCAAGGCCAAGGCCTTGACATCAAACCAGAAGCACCGTTGAAGCTAAGCCTCAAAAGCCATGGACACAAGGTCGTGCCATGGATCCTGGGACTATCATTAGGCTGGGTCGTGGTCCGCCTAGACTACGGGCGCCGCACGGCCCATTAGTGTACCGCTGACACTATGAAGGAGGCGGCCCGTGACAGTTGGTATCAGAGCACAGAGAACATATCATCAGCGCATTATTGAGTGTCAGTGCAGAGTACCCATCAAGGCAGGAAGCGATGTTCTTAATGCCAATCACGTCAGCGAACCAGATGCCACTGACTAGAGGAGATTGGTTGTATTCAGTTTTCGTTAAAATTTTCTTCATCAACCATGAACCACATTTTTTAGAATCATGTCATGTCACAACCGTTGTTTCCGCCATCGGTTGCATAAGGTGAATTCTTGTCGAGGCATCCGAATTTCGTCGACGTACCTTCAAGGATGGCTTCCACACAAGGAGCACAACTGCGGGAATCACAGCATTAATCGCCTAGCCATTATAAAGGTTACAAGCCATGGAAGGCGAGTCCATCAACAACCATGACAACATCCAGTGGGCTTATACGCCTAAAGCAAGGGTTGTGATCATCAGGGTTGCGTGTTACGGGAGGCGAGCTATCGCCAATAACTATCATCATACCTATCATCATGGATGGAGAACAATCTCCAATTTTGAGCTCTAGACATCGGGTGATACCGAGCTAGAGCGAGGCGCGCCAATGAGCTGCGACAACGCAAGGAAGGACCCGCGAGCAGGCTTCTTTGCGGGGAGTTCATATGTCACAATCAGCAGGTGGAACTACCCACCACATTTGTAATGGAATGCCAAACCGGTTAAATGGGGAGGCAGGACCAGGAAAAAGCCGAACTACCGCGTAGGGAGGCAATGTCATTAAAGAGTTGAACCACTGGGTGTGGGGAGGCACATGTCGCGCATTGTGTTGTTAAACCAGCACACGGAACAACACCGAAATCAGGCTGATCGCATGGCGGGAGACATTGCGAAGAGTCACCGATCCACGATGCATGGGTTAGGCATTTTATCATGCTGAATCACCAGGGTGAGGAGGCAAAGATCATTGACCAACATAAGAGTGGGGATAACTAAGCTTCAAGTTTGAGAATGTGATCTATCCAAAGGATATTTAAGGGATACCTAACAACCAGGACGGTAACACAGGTACCACCACACTGGAGAATCGGGCATCAAGCACAGGAGGGTAAATTTGAGAACAAAAACCTATGGTCACGTGGGTATGAAGCTATCTCCCCTCGAGCAAAGAAAAATTAAGTACTCATTAGGAGTGCGTTCCAAGAGTTCTTCTCAGTACCACATGGTACCAAACATATGAGTCGCCGACGATGCCATGGTGCAGCATGGTCTTTCCACAAGCCATCTTATATGCAGATCGGTTTAGAGTTGAGCTTCAAGCAGCCACCCATGCCAGGGAATAAGCAAGTCGTTATGTCAGTCACAATTTGTCCACCAGGACATTGGCTCAAAGTGCAAGTCACTCCGAGTCATGATATCGGTACTTGACCTTGCTTATACATCCAACAAGGTGAGTTGCCCATAAGGGAGAAGGGGTCCCTAACAGCATGGTAGACTATCATCAAACACACAAGCCATCAGGCCATCATCAACCACACAAGCCATAAGACCTTCAGCGGACATACTGTCATTAGATCATCGACAGACAACTGTCATCACATCATCAGCCAACAGGTTGTCATCCTGCATCGCCCGCCAAGGGCTCAGCTACCACCCACCAAAGGGTGTAGCCATCATCCGCCGAGAGCTGTATCGCCCGCCAAGGGCTCGGCCATTCGCTAGTCTAGAGCGCCATTGCTCACCAAAAGGCCCAGCCATCATTCGCCGAGAGCTGCATCGCCCGCCAAGGGGTCAGCCATTCGCTAGCCTAGAGCGCCATTGCTCACCAAAAGGCTCAGCCATCATTCGCCGAGAGCTGCATCGCCCGCCAAGGGCTCAGCTATTGCCCTCCAAGGGCTCGGCCATCGCTCGCCTAGAGCGCCATTGCTTGCCAAGAGCTCAGTCATCATCCGCTGAGAGCTGTGTTGCCCGCCAAGGGCCCAGCAATCGCCCGCCAAGGGCTCGGCCATCGCTCGCCTAGAGCGTCAGTGCTCGCCAAGGGCTCCATCACTAATGTGTCACCATGAGATGAGGACATCTTGGAACATTAGCTTCAACATTTCAGTACTGCCGCCACCCATATGGGGGAGTATTCGCCCATTGCGATAGCATTGGGTCCATGCATTTCCAATTGGAAAAAAATCTTCCACAAGTCGAGCAAAGAGACCACACCAAACATAGTGGGGCTTGCATGTGCCACATCAGGGTGTGCCAATCCTAAACTAGGCTAAAGATACAAAGGGAGCAGTACAACAACTGGTTGTAAACTAAGTGCCTTAGTCGGGAAAAGGTCTCAGATGTAAGCTACCAGTCGGAAGCAGACTCCCAAAACGGATTTGCCATTTTGCTACAATCATCATGTGGCTAGCAAGAGTGCCACCACTCAAAGTTAGGCCACCAGAGGAGGCATCAGTTGCCGTGAGGATCATGGCGTGGTTGACAACAAGGTCACCACGAAGTTAGCCACCAGAGGGTGCAAGCGCGGAGGCGCTTTCCAAGTGAACACCGGGAGGTGAAGTGCAGAGGCACGCTTGGGAGAAAGTTGGGGGAGCATTGCACAGGCACGACTCCATTTTCAAGAAGAACACATATGGGTTGCGAACCCACAGGATTTGGGGCCGCGATGTAAAACCCCGAGGGGTTAAACTCCGGGCTGTCTTTGGCGTTATGAGGCATCGGGGACGATGCTTAGCTTGAGTGGGGGAGAATGTTACGGGCTGCCTTCATTGTTCCTTGGCGCCCGTAACCTGGCGCGCCCTGAGCGGGCCAAACGAGTGTCAGCCGCACAGGCAGTGCCAGCCGCACAGGCAGTGCCAGGCCACAGGCAGTGCCAGCCGCACAGGCAGTGCCAGCCCACAGGCAGTGTCAGCCGCGCAGGCAGTGTCAGCCGTGCGGGCGACGTGCACCAACATGAGTGCCGATGGACGGGAGCCCACAATCATCATAGATATGCTCCATTGCATATCCTAAGAGTATCAAGGAAGTTCCACAAGTATCCGGGATGAGCCCACGCGTCGTTGACGCACGAGCGACCCCGTGCGTGCCTGAGTGTCAGTCTCGAGCGTTTCCGAGCTATGGATGGAATCTTGGGATTTCGGGTGAACATACCCTTCCTAGGATGTTATTGAATGTGCTTACCAAGTTTGGCGTCATTTGAACATCATTTAACAAAGGGCTTGACTTAGCCAAGGAGCAGTGTCAGTGTCAAAGCTTCCTAAGGCCATATCTCGTTCCACGAGCATGGGGATGAGATGAAACTTCATAGAGGAGTGAAGGAAGTCAAGAGAAAGAGTTAGGAATAGACGGCGCCTCATTTGGAGTTCGGATCATTGAGAAAGGCCAAGTGTGATTCTCGGGCAGAATCATGTCTAGTGCTAAACCTTGGGCTTTTATTTTTAAAGCATATATAAGGGGGGCAGAGGTGTCTCAGCACAGCCAGCCTCCCCCGTGCATGCCACCATCAAGCCGTACTAAGTGAGCAACCTTGGGGGACAACCTCAAGGGCCTGCCTAGGCATCCCCAATGGATCCTAGGTACCCATACGAGTTACACAACTCTATAGGCGGCGCTCGGCCACAGGCCAGCGTTGGGCGCCCAACGAGGGCCGGAGGCTTGACGTATGGACCGACCATGCCCTGCGGGCTATACTTGAGAATGAGATAGCCCTCCGTGCCGATTGGACGCTCGAGGCACCTCTCCTGAGAACCTCGTGTGTTGACTTGGGAGCTTGGCTCAGGTTCAGCCTAGCGAGCAAGGGTCCGTTGGCCTAGAGGTGCAGTCGTAGGGCGACGCTGCACCATGCAAGACGGAAGTATGTCGTGAGGGCCACATTTAGCAAAGCCTCATCATAGGCATACTACAAAGGACACACATGACACAGGCCAAGGATTCAAGAGTTGCCCTACTCAGGTGTCGCACCGCTCAGGTGCACAGGCCCCAGACCGGTGTCAAGCCTGAGGATTGGACTGTGCGCGCACCAGCGACGCTCAGCACCAGGCGAGGGACTGTCATGTCCGTAGCCGACCCCAAGTGTGCGTACGGGCAACGACCCAACATATGAAACATGCCACAGGGGCATCCGAGCAAGGCAAGGCCAAGGCCTTAACATCGAACCAGAAGCACCGTTGAAGCTAAGCCTTCAAAGCCATTGACACAAAGTCGTGCCATGGATCCTGGGACTATCATTAGGCTGGCTCGTGGTCCTCCTGGACTACGGGCGCCGCACGGGCCATTAGTGTACCGCTGACACTATGAAGGAGGCGGCCCGTGACAGTATGTATGAGTTAATGCGG
This sequence comes from Lycium barbarum, assembly GCF_019175385.1. NCBI lineage: Eukaryota > Viridiplantae > Streptophyta > Magnoliopsida > Solanales > Solanaceae > Lycium > Lycium barbarum. The sequence goes on from NC_083345.1 coordinate 102,307,624, forward strand.
TTATACCCTAAAACATTTTATCAGCTTGTCAGTGTGATAAGGCAAAACAATTTGCTACTAGTCAAACATAAAACAACATAGGTTCCAGTTTAAGAGGTTGTTGATATTTTCCTCACCGTCGTTGGACGAAATGATAGTCAGCGATCAGCAAATGAAACTTTTCAACATTCACTCGAAATAATTAACTGGCTTCTTACAACATGTCATGACCCAATTTCACTAAGTTATGAGGGTACCTACCTTTCACACCTCAGTAGGCGAACCCTTAACCCAACATTTCATAAACACATAAATAGATAATAAATAAGCTGAAGAAAATAGGATAACACAAGTCTCACGGTAATAATATAAGAAGTGGAAACAATAGAAATACACCCCAGTATCTGGTCTGGTCATACAAGAGCATCTAACTAAATACTACAAGTCTGAATAATAAAATACATCAATAGCCTCAAGACATATGTCTTAGAATGGAAATAAAGACATAGTAGATAGAGGAGTCTTCAGGCAGCGAACGTTCTCATGCTCAACCTGAAAAAAACTCAAATCAGCAATCCTCGAAGAGTTAGCCACGATGAGTAGAAATCGATTCCACTTGATACTCTGCATTCATAAAAGAATGCAACAAGTACAGGTCAGTACAAATAATAAGTACTGGTAGGTATCATAGGCCGACTAAGACTAGCTGACATAAATAAAGACAACAAAGCAGATAAGCATATAAACCAACATGTACAAGTCAACAATAAGCCATATCCACGGTACAAGTCGTCGCCTATGTTGTAACATCTAAACCCAACTGTGCCAAGTCTCAGTATAATCATTCCGAGCCAGTGTATCACAATCGTATCACAACATAACATAGGAACCCAAAAGGTACAATACAATGCAATAATGTATGTGTGATGAATGCAATTAGTATGCACTGTACATATGTACTTCGACGATGGAACATCACATCTCGGCAGCACAACCCATGGGGGACCCGCGAAGTCCATGTACTTGCTGCGGCGCACAGCCCGATTCAATAGTTAGTGTCGCAGAACGTGTAACCCGATCCAAGTCAGTGTAGCGGAATGTTTAACCCGGTCCAATAGTCTGTGTTGCGGAACGTGCAACCCGGTCCAATAGTCAGTGTTGCGGAACGTGCAGCCCGATCCAAGTCAGTGTTGCGGAACATGCAACTCGATCCAATAGTCAGTGTTGCGGAATGTGCAACTTGGTCCAAAGTCAGTGTTGCGGAACATGCAACCCGGTCCAGTTATATATATAAATAAGTGAATGAGGATAACAATGCTAACATAAATATATGAATGCTCGTTCCACATAATGACACATCACCACAACAATATCAATACCACATATTTTCCTTCCTTACCAACAACATCTACGTATAAAGGATACGATTCTCAAATTATAAGGTAAATCACTAAGCACCGATCAAGTATCATTCTCCGGCAAAGACCTCGGAGGCTACACTCTCTCATTTATCATCATCAGTACCATAACCATGCAGTATCAATGTATCAAGGAAATAAGTATGAACACAATGCAATGTAATATTTTAACATAATGCAATGTAATATAACTAACCAATTCAATCCCAAACAGTACCACCTAGGGCACACAAGTGATATATATAATAAGGCTTAACAATAAGCCACAATGGAATCACAATTCTCATCTCTAGTCTCGTTCAAGTATAGTACTGCAATATCAAATCCTTGATATATCACTAGTCACAATTACCTATGTCTCAACATGTCAACAAACCGACAAGTAACTAGATCTAGATAAGTCAACAACACAACAATGTGGTTAGCACCCAAATAATACAACAAGGCCCAACCTAGGACAATATCCAACCCAACTTCATACCCGAAGCCTTGCATGCATTCTCCGAAAATATTATCTAAACACATGCTTCACTAATCGAAGTCTCACCATAAGGTAAACCGTAACCTATCTAGAAGGCCGAATAGCAAAGTCTCCAACAATCACTCCTTAGTCTTCCCTTTCTTTTGAGCCTCGAGATAATGAAATTTAACATATCTGAATCATGAGATTATAATAAAGAAGAACAACATTCAAACCCTACGTCTATTCAAGACCCAAATTCCCAACCTATGGAATAGGGTTTATGAATTAGAAAGGTAAAATTAGGAATCTAAAGGTCTCAACATGAAATTAAGATCTAGATGATCAACTCCCATCAATACCAAGCTAGAAAGACCACCAATTTACTCAAATTCAGATTCTAGGCAAAACCCCTAAATTGGGGTATAAACCCTAGCTCCTAAACTCACAATTTAGCCACTAATTAGGAAGAATCATGCAATAATAGGTTCTACTCATCAATTCCATGTTTAATAGAGCTAACCCAACCACTAAGTCATGATTTAGAAGCCTAGAAAGAAGAACTCATGGAATCCTCTTTTAATCATCAAACACTAAATTAACTATCATGATAAAGGAATTATAAGGTGATTAAGGACAATGGAATAGTAAAGGGAATAGAAGAACTTACCACCAAGAGTTTCCGCCAAGAATCTCCTTGAAAAGCTCTCAAGAACTCTACAGTCGAAATAATAAAGAATGGGGCATTTAGGGCTTTTAATCCTCAGTTAATGAAATAACCAGCCCGATACCGCTTCAGCAGCGCAGCCGTCCCGCCTCGACGACCACGCAGACCACCACGACGGTCAACCCATAATGCACTTAAAGCGGCCTGGCAACCGCTATAAGGATACTGTTGATGCAGTACTAGTGCCGCTATAGCGGACACCAAAACTAGATTTTTCTAAATAATCACAATCTCAATCTCGAAATCCTGACTATCACCCGAGGCCATCTGCTCGCATACCACATACATAGACATACATAAAAATACGCTACAAACGCACTCATGGCCTCGGAATTCCCAATAGAGGTCTCGTTGACCGAGTTAGCGCCCGATACCTTATAACTAACTTTCCAACACAAGTCCCAACATACACCCGAGTGCATTGGGAACCAAACTAAATATACAGACAAGTTCTAAACGACCATCCAGATCTCTCGGAAACGACGGATTTTCGATGAAGGTCTGTTTACCCAAAAGTCAACTATGAGTTAAATGGTTTCCACTTAAAAGCCAAATTTCCCAAAAGTCACATCAAAACTTCCTCCAATGCCTAGGGAATCGTGTCTATCCTCGCGGGTCAAAATTGTACTAATAAGGCTCGGAGACTAGTCAAAAGGGCAAATGGTCAAAAATGCAATAACGACCGAACAGGTTGTTACATCATATACCAATTAAATAATCGCTCGTCCTCGAGCGACAAAGAAGAGATTGGGAAAGATACTTGAGCCCGCAGCAACTGAGGATATCTCAAACACATATCGGGCTTCTCCTAATAGGAAAGATTCTCATCTAACAAAACTGAATCACAACGAATGATATAGGAACTAGCAGAATGGTACTTCCTCAACATAGAAACATGGAAGATCGGATGAACACCTGACCGGCCTGGTGAAAACTAACTTATAAAACACAGGACCAATACAGCTAATTGTCTCAACAGGCCAATACGCCTCGGGCTCACTTGCTTGATAAATCTGTCATACATCAAATCTGAGCACAAACGCATCGAATCTTTAAATATCTTCCTGGAATTATAACTATAGACCATTAAGCTTAACTCGAACCATGCTGACCCAGAATGAATGCACAACTCTTGAATATCACAAATAGTCATTTGAACTGACTCTGAATTCCTAAAACCAATCACAGTCCTATCGCACCTCTGTGGCGGTCAATTCTAATCTTTTCCTCACGCATAACAAATCATGTCTATCACTTTCGACTGCACAAGTCGAATCCTATCTAAGTTATCAACTTAGTACCAAAGAGCTATATCTTACGATTTCAATCTTCATGTTTCTCAGCCTTTACCCGATACGCAAATCCGATACAACCCCGAACTTTCGAACGCAATACCTGAAGCCTCATATAGTAATTATATAACCATCAAATTTCTCATAGTATTACCTCAATATGCCTATAAATTTTTCAAATGTATCCAATCTTTCAACTACCTCTCTAAACCTCATGAAATTGCTCCAAGTCCTTAATATACAAAGTGCTCACCCCAGTAATCCAGTCAATAATACTTGCAACATAGTATATTACCACGAGTAGGCTCTCACCTCAAAATTATAACTCTAGTCTTTATATGATAGGGATCTCAGAAATTATTCTTTTAAAACCCGCTAACTCGTCCACTTTAGAATGTTATGAACCTTCCAACAGTGTACCACCAAGCCACTGCTTATAAACCTGAACATATTGAATCACTAAAACATGTTTGTCACTTGTTACCGATCACGAACCTCACGAAACTCTGTCATGTCACATAGTTCATTCCTGTAGATTTCCTGCTTAAGCTCACACAACAATCATACCTCATTTGAACCTGCAAGATAATGATGTCACAATCTAAATACACTCAAGTAAACCCAAGATGTACCTCATTCTTTCCCACTCTTGATCGACTATACCTTTTATTGATTCGTTAATTTCCCGATTTCTAATCACCTCACGATCATCGATACCGTAATCAATCCCTGAATCCACCCCATTGAATACCACGTAGTCATAAATCTTGCAAGCTAGCCGAATTAATCCTGGAGATAGGATCGTATGACACACTCTATATATTAGTGTTTTCTTAACGCTCACCACTCTGAACTGAACACCCTCTGAATCCGGCGTATCATATAATAGTCTTACTAACATTCTCATGTATCTCACTGAAACGTCCTTCCCTGAATTGCCTAACTCACTGAAGCGGCCTTCCCTGAATTGTCTTACTCAATTTCTGAATTGTTATCCCGAAAAGTTAACTCATCATTGATCTACTGTTTCAAGTCTCCATGTTCACTAATCCCTTAGTAAAATCCTTAACGTTACTAGTCCTCGAAGAATTATTAACCAATCTCATCGGTCACCCTTTTACTGTAAGTCATGATATAATGTCTCAGTAATCCAAACACGACTCAAGTGCCCATATTATCTCACCTCAAGTCTTACGAACCTTAATCCCTTGAACTCGATTGCAAGATGCCTCATCGCAATCCTTCAGTGCCCATATTTCATTTTAAGTCTCTTTTATCACTGTCAACTAACAAACACTCAATCCATTCGATCATCTAAACTAATCATCCATGTAAGCCCAACGAACCACAAAACAATATCCATAATCTTCCTCAAATCTAAGGGAAACAACCAATAACTCCTCAAGTCATTAACTCATCACATTTTCCCATAATTAAAATCATTTCTATCAGTCGATTACTAACTCCTCAGAGGTCTACAACCTAGTCAAATTTACCGATAAAATGATGTGTCCATAGCTTTCGCTTAATAATAGAGTAGTCCTTTAACATCAACGAGCTTATAACAAGAATGACCTTTAGTACCATATTCTCGAGATATCACGTGAACATGTAAGTGCGACTGTTACCAAACCATGCCTAATTATTTCCACAAAATTCAATACTCTATAATAACCATAACTCAGTCGATCACTTCCATGGTACCGTTCTGTCCTGTCATGCTGAATCCCCCGTTACCTTTCACAACCTTACACGAATTTCACCCTCATATCAATTGCAACCTTATCCTGACAACCATGTCAAATACCAATTTTTCCCTTCCCAATCTCTCAAAAGTACTCATGCCGAAGATGTTCTATGAAGTCTCACTTAGCTACACGCTTTCTACAAAAGTCTCCCTTTATGTCCTTATTATCGAATTCTTTTCCTCATTGCTCGCAAGAACAAAATGTTTGCCTAAATTCGATGGTCATTACCGTACTTAAACTTATTCTCACATATCGAAGTCTAACATGTCATAGATCGATCATTCGCATAAGAATTCAAGGATAATTTTCCCCCTCCGTGGGTGGCTGAGATAAGAAAGTTCAGATACCAATTAGAATCAATTAGAGACCAATTTGAATGAAGTTGGATAAGAGAATGAAAGAATTAAAAGTTTCCTAAATATCCTATAGCCTCTCACAGATAAGTACGGTGCTCATCGTACCGATCCACGAGACTATACTAGACACGCTCTTGTATTATAGACCGGGTAACCTAGGGCTCTAATACCAACTTATCACGACCCAATTTCACTAAGTCATGAGGGCATCTACCTTTTCCATCTCGGTAGGCGAACCCTTAACCTAACATTTCATAAACACATAAATAGATAATAAATAAGCAGAAGAAAATAGGATAATCGAAGTCTCACGATAATATTATAAGAAGTGAAAATAACAGAAACACGCCCCACTATCTGGTCTGGTCATACAAGAGCATCTAACCAGATACTACAAGTCTGAATAATAAAATACATCAATAGCCTCAAGACATATATCTTAGAATAGAAACAAAGACATAGTGCATAGAGGAGTCTTCGGGCAGCGAACGTCCTCATGCTCACCAGAAAAAAAAACCCAAATCAGCAATCCTCCAAGAGTCAGCCACGCGGAGTAGAAATCGATCTCACCTGATACTCAACATTCACAAAAGAATGCAGCAAGTGCAGGTCAGTACAAACAATAAGTACTGGTAGATACCATAGGCCGACTAAGAGTAGCTAACGTATATAAAGACAACAAAGCAGATAAACATATAAAGCAACAAGTACAAGTTAACAATAAGCCATATCCACGGTACAAGTCATCGCCTATGTTGTAACATCTAAACCCAACTGTGCCAAGTCTCAGTATAATCATTCTGAGCCAGTGTATCACAATCGTATCACAACATATCACAGGAAATCAAAAGGTACAATGCAATGCAATAATGTATGTGTGATGAATGCAATGCATATGCACCGTACACATGTACTCCAAAGATGGAACATCACATCTTGGCAGCACAACCTAGGGGGGGCCCGCGAAGTCCATGTGCCTGCTACAGCGCACAACCCAATTCAATAGTCATTGTCGCGAAACATGCAACCCGATCCAAGTCAGTGTTGCAAAACATGCAACCCAATCCAATAGCTCGTGTTGTGGAACGTGCAACCCAGTCTAATAGTCAGTGTTGCGGAACATGCAGCTCGGTCCAAGTCAATGCTGCAGAACATGCAACCCGGTGCAATAGTCAGTGTTGCGGAACGTGTAACCCCGTCTAATAGTCAGTGTTGTGGAACGTGAAACCCGACCCAATTATATGTATAAATGAGTGAATGCAGGATAACAATGATAACATAAATATATGAATGCTCGCGTCACATAAGGACACATCACCACACCAATATCAATACCACAACTTTTCCTTTACTTTCCAACAACATCCACGTATGATAGATACGATTCTGAAATTATAAGGTGAATCCCTAAGCATCGATCAAGTATCATTCTCTGGCAAAGACCTCAGACGCTACACACTCTCACTTATCATCATCAGTACCATAACTATGCAGTATCAATGCATCATGGAAATGAGTATGAACGCAATGCAATAAATATTTGAACACAATGCAATGTAATATCAACAACCAATTCAATCCCAAATAGTACCACCTAGGGCACACAAGTGATATCAATGATAAGGCTACAAAATAAGCCACAATGGAATCAAAATTCTTATCTCTAGTCTCAATCAAGTATAGTACCGCAATATCAAATCCATGATATATCACTAGTCACAACCAATGTCTTAACGTGTCAATGAACCGACAAGTAAATAAATCAAGACAAGTCAACAACACAAAGGCGTGGCTAGCCCCCAAATCATACAACAAGGCCCAACCTAGGCAATATCCAACCCAACTTCATATCCGAAGGCTTACATGCATTCTCCGATAATATCATCTAAACATACGCTTCGCTAAAAGTGAAGTCTCACCATAAGGTAAACTGTAACCTACCTGGAAGGCCGAACAATAAAGTCTCCAACAATCACTTCTTAGTCTTCCTTTTCCTTTGATCCTCGAGATAATGAAAGTCTAACATATCCGAATCGTGAGATTAGAATAAAGAAGAACAACATTCAAACCCTACTTCTATTCAAGACCCAAATTCCCAACCTATGGAATAGGGTTTATGCACTAGAAAGGTAAAATTTGGAATCTAAAGGTCTCAACATGAAATTAAAGCTCTAAGTGATCAATTCCCATCAATACCAAGCTAGAAAGACCAACCAATTTACTCAAATTCGGATTCTAGGCAAAACCCCCAAATTGGGGTATAAACCCTAGCTCCTAAACTTATAATTTAGCCACTAATTAGGAAAAACATGCAATAGTAGGTTCTAGTCATCAATTCCAAGCTTAATAGAGCTAAACCAACCAATAAATCATGATTTAGAAGCCTAGAAAGAAGAACTCTTGGAATCCTTTTTTAATCATCAAACACTAAATGAACTATCATGATAAAGGAATTCTACGATGATTAGGGACAACAGAATAGTAAAGGGAATAAAAGAACTTACCACCAAGAGTTTCCTCCAAGAATCCCCTTGAAAAGCTCTCAAGAACTTTAATGTCGAATTAATAAAGAATGAGGGACTTAGGGCTTTTAATTCTCAGTTAATGAAATAACCAGCCCGATAACGCTTCAGTAGCAGTGAGACCACTGCGGCGGTCCAGCCTCGACGGTCACTTGTACCACTACAACGGTCAACCAATAATACGCTTGGACGCTTCAGCGTCCTGGAAACCACTATAACGGTGACGCTGATGCAGTACTGGTGCCGTTATAGCGGGCACCAGTACCAGATTTCCCCAAATAATCACAATCTCAATCTAGAAATCCCGACTATCACCCGAGGCAATCTGCTCACATACCACATACATATACACACATAAAAATATGCTATGAACGCACTCGTGGCCTCAAAATTTCCAACGGAGGTCTCGTTGACCGAGTCAACTCCCGATACCTCATAACTAACTTTCCAATCCAAGTCCCAAAATGCACCCGATTTCATTGGGAACCGAATCAAATATACATACAAGTTCTAAACAACGATCCGGTTCCCTTAAAATTGACAGATTTTTTATAAAGGTCCCTTTACCCAAAAGTCAAGTTGAGTCAAACGGTTTTCACTTTAAAAAAATCCCTCCAATGCCTAAGGAACCGTGTCTCCTATCCCCGTGGGTCAAAATTGTACTAATAAGGCTCGGGGATGAGTCAACGGGGCAAAACGGTCAAAAATGCAATAACGACCGAACGGTTCGTTACAGAACAATTGCTGAGGCAATTAGCAAAATGGCACCAACATTTATACAACCAAAAAATATGACTGATGTGCATTTTAAAATTTGACTTAGTAGGTGATTTTAGCCTTGGTTTAAGGTAGAATTCAACTGGCTTTGTACTCTACATTTCTGAAATTTGTTTGAGTTTTGAAAGATATCAATTAAATGGTTAAAATGGGTTATGGAATTTGTGTGTTTTGACAGAAAAATGCAGTTCATTTTTTTTTTTTTTTTGTATTGCAAGTTACTGGAGTCATGCATGTTAAAGTAGAGATGAAGTAAGAAACCATATTTTTAGTACTTAGTAGACATATTGAGTTCTAGAATTGTTGCTCTTAAGTGTTCAGCTTTACTTCATGTAATGAAGCTCAGGCTTGGAAATTGAATGGTTATGTTTGGCAACTAAAGAAACAAAAAGCTACCAGAAAATCTAATCCTTATCTTACAAAAAGATTAAATTATATCGAAGAATTGATCTCCGAGAAACAAATCTAAGGTGCATATATAACAGATCATATGTTGCCCAGTAAGAGAATACAAATTGGAGTGTCTTAAGTTATTTCCCTTTCTAAGCATATGTAGTAACAAAGCACTTCTATGTCTCCGTCATATGTTAGAGCTCAGCAAACATCTGCTTTTTATATCTATTTGACAGAAATGGAACGTATATAGAAGGGGAGGTTCCAAGAGAGGTGCAACAGGCATATCGTAATCGCAAAGGAAGAATATCACAAAATGTCTTGTGTGCTTGTGATTTTGATATGCGGTTTACTTTCATTGCAACTGGCTGGGAGGGTACTGCACATGATACTAAAGTGCTTGAGAATTCAATTCTTGATGCACCGGCACAATTTCCATTTCCGCGACATGGTATATAAATATAAACATCAGATGCAGAAGATAAATTATTTTTCAAGTATCATATATCCTTGTTAAACTCATTCCTGCAAGTCACTTTTGTAATTCTTCCCACTATGTTATTTTTGTTGGTAGATAAATATTATGTTGCTGATACTGGTCTTCGAAACACGAAAGGATTTTTAGCTCTATACAAAGGACTATGCTATCATTTACAGGATTACAGAGGGAGCGAAAGAGAGCCTGAGAAAGTTAAAGAGTTGTTTAAATTTAGGCACTCATCTCTCCGCAATGTGATTGAACGAACTTTAGGAGCTTGGCAAAATAGATTCAGAATACTGAGACAAGGCATGAACCATTATGATATTGACAGACAGGTGACCATTGTCATAACTTGTGCAGTGTTACATATTTTTTTTGGCGGGAATACCAAAGGAGTGACGAAATATTCATGGAATATGAACATGATGATACAGTTGCTAATGATATTGACCAACAACCGGCTCAAAGTAACCATGTTGGTTCGTCTTTTCGATCATCTGATTGGGAAATGCACTCTCTGCTTGAAGATATTGTTAGTACCATGTGGGAAGATTATGTTAAAGAGTACTTACATTACTATTCATGTTAAATTTTCCTTTTCATTGAACTAAAGTTTAATCAATTGATGTTGTATTTTTTAGAAAGGCCTTCTAGTAGTGTATTAATTTTGTTATGAACTATGACTTGTTCATTTGGTAAGATTGTATAAGAATTGGGAAAGTTTTCATAGTTTTCACAACTTGTGGAGTTTTTATGTCTATAAGAATAAAAAAAAAAAACAACTTAAGAAATCCAAATTGCATGTCCAAACATGATTTCAAATCATGTCCAAATGGCTCCTTAGTGTTTTCATTTTATCAGTTTGTAATAACTTGTAGTGAACACTGACACTTATAGTAGAATTGGGGCATCGGGGCTGGGAATTTATCTACTTTAAATGCTACTCTCTTCGTCGCATAATAAGTGTCACCTTAGCAAAAAAAAATTGTCTCATTATAAGTGTCATCTTAGGAAATCATGACATAAATTGGCTAGTTTTTTCAATTTTACCCATAGATAAAAAGACAAGTTAAAGTTACAAAATGATGATTGAAAAAGCCACATAGTAACTTGGTATTGTTGGACTCCCAATGTCAAATGGCTCACTACTTGTGCATGTTTTAATCAAGAGGAAAAGTAATTTATTTTATTGTATAAGGGTAATTTGATAAACTCCACATTGCATTATTGGTTTTTTAATATGCGTGTTTTTTACTATGGTGACGCTTATTATGTGACGGAGGGAGTATTTGTTTATCTTCTTTCTTCCATGACTAAATTTGTATAACTAAAAGAATTTCACCTTTACTTGCATTACGTGTTTAATCCTTATGTAGTTGCTTGGGCTTTTAAATATATTGGAGCATTTAAGTTCAATGTTTTAATTCATCCGGGGTTAGATATTCTTGAATACAAACTAAATTTCTCAGATTTTTTGGTTTTTAATTTCAGCGGATTCTAATTTGAATTTTCTGGGCTTGTTTAATTCCAGACCAGGCCCTTTTGGATCTAAAATAAAAATGGGCAATTCGCAGAATTGTCCAATCTTTTGGGGTGGTCTTTAAATTTTGTCCCTCAAATTGTTGGTCTTTAAATTTTGTCCCTCAAATTGCTGGTCTTTAAGTTTTGTCCTTCGCCCGCCGCTTAGTCAAAAATTTTAAAAAAATTCGGAAGGCAGAGTTTGAATTTCGCTCAGCCCCCTCTGCCATAGTTTTAGTTATGCTTAACTAAAAGTCTGTCGGAGGGGGCAGACTTTCCCTTGAGGCATATATTACTTTTCAAGACAAGCTTTTAGTTATGCCTTAAGGAAAAGTTTCGCTTTATGGGGCATATTTTTAGTTATGTCTTAACTAAAAGTGTGCTCCGATGCTATACAACAGTTCGATAAAAGAATCAAGGGCTCTCGGCGCACGTTAAGGAAAGCTTGCTAACGTGCACCGAGTCACCTACCATGGCACGCTGTCGAGGCAACGGTAGAGGTAAGACTGTGACAACACCACCAAGGAAGGATAATGAACTAATTGTGACACCTCACTCTGGCATACCATATACTTTGGGGCCAATGAAAATCACCCAATGGATACCAGGATTCGAAGGAGAAGCGACGACAATACCACTGCCGTCACTAGATGAAACAAAAATGGAAAGGAAATAGAGGAGGACACTATCACTCAAGCAGCTCGGAGGTTGAAATTCTCAGCTGGTACTAACCCTAGCACTACTGCAAGTACACCAATAAAGCAAACATCCAGCTCTAAAGAGGCACCGGCGGCGAGGAAAAGCTCTAAGAATAGCAAGGCAAAACTTGTATCTAAAACTGTAGCTGCTAATCAGGTGGTTGAGAACAAGAATAAGGGTAATCGACAAACAACATGTATGCAATTGATTTACATCTCCTCGATAATTAAATATGGAACCAAAATTGTGCAAATTAACCACAATGAGCTAGAGGAACAATGTAGAAGGTGGAATAATGCACTTATTGGATATGTAATGGGGAGTACTCCTAACTTCAAATAAATGTTATAGTTTTTCCATAGCCTATGGGGTTTTGTTGCTACACCTAGGGTTTATCTACATGATGATGGATATTTCATATTTCTATTCAAAACGATGGAGGAGAAGATGGCAATATTGGAATATGGTCCTTATTTCTTTAATAATGGACCAGTTATCCTGCGTGATTGGGAGCATGATTATCATTTCCAACCTGAACTGCTTTGAATTATCCCTCTATGGGTTCAGTTCTCTCGATTACCGATTTTATATTGGGCTGATGATAATCTGAGTAGCATTGCAAGTTGTCTCGGCAAACCTATCTGTGCAGACCAACTCACAGCGCAACTTGAAAGGGTATCATATGCAAGAGTACTGATTGACATAGATATTACATAACCAATGCCTGAGATGTTGCATATTGAGGAAGCTGATGGAGTAATAAGACAACAAAAAATCGAGTATGAATGGAGACCCAAAGTCTGCTATGGTTGCCTTCAACTGGGCCACTGTCAAGAGGAATGCAATGTGAATGGTATAAAGGAGCCTCTACAGCAGAGACAAGTTCCACCACAAGCAAGAAGAAGAAGACCAGTTCAAAGGGGACCCCCTGAGACTCAATGGATACCAAAAGGGAGAGGGGGGGGGGGGGGGGGGAGTAGAAACCCATGAAGCAACTAGTGTTGCAGTATGTGAAGTGGTAAAGCAAACTCAAGATACAAGGAAGGCGACCATGCCTAATAGGGAGCATGAGATAGCACCACAAAATTCACAGGATGCAGACCTTTTCAAACAGATACTGCACAGACCTTGTCAATTTGGGACTGTGCAGGTTGATATTGCAAAAACTACCAGGGCTAAAGCACCTGATATACCCAAGGTCATATGATCATATGCTCTTGGAACATTAGAGGGCTCAACAAGCCCCAAAAAAAGAAGGTATTAAAGTCCTTTCCTCTCAAATACAATGTGGATATAATAGGCTGTTTGGAGACAAGACTATGGGCACATAATGAAAGTAAGGTAAGAAGTTTCTTTTGTAATGAATGGGAGGTAGCAACAAACTACACTCACTCTCTAAGAGGTAGAATCTGGATCTTTTGGAAACCTGCTAAAGTTGATGTAACTATCTTGAATACATATGGTCAGCTTATCCATTGCCATATCCAAGATAAAAGCTCTCTGTTTATGTGTGATGCTACTTTTGTGTATAGATATAATACTGTGGCTGAGAGAATGGAGTTATAGGAAAAACTAAGGCCAGTAGCAAGCACCACAACAGGACCCTGGGCAATACTAGGAGATTTTAATTCAGTCTTGTCCCATGATGACAGAGTTAATGGAGAAATGGTGAGCAACTGAAACTGCTGACTATCAAAGCTGTATTGATGACATTGGGCTAGGACAGATACCAAGAAAGGGATGGCACTATACTTGGAGCAACAAGAGGGATGGTGATGCCAGAGTCTATAGCCACATTGACTGGGCATGAGGCAATGTTGATTGTTTCAGCAGTATGGGAGTCTGGAAGCAGATTAATTGAATCCAGGGTGCTCAGATCTCTCCCCTATCTATATTACAACATCAGTAGCACAGTTCCAACTCAGGAGACATTTAGCTACTAATTGTGGTCAATCAGCAGAGCAATTTTAAACAAATGGTGAAGAATATCTGGGGATAACAGGTGCAAGGTGTGGCCATGTTTAGTGTATGGAAGAAATTTCAATCCATAGAACACCAAACCAGAACCATACAAAGGAAGTATAACTTAGTCAATAAGAAACTTATTCAGATAAAACAGGACCTTGACTGTATACAAGAGGCTATGTCACATGATCTGCTCAACCAGCAACTTATTGATGTTGAAAGAGAAGCTGCAGGACAGCTTGAGAAATGGGAGAAGGTGAATGAGAAGATACTTAGAAAGAAATCCAAGGCAATTTGGATCAAACATGGGGACAAAAATTCAAAATACTTCTTTTCTCATTTGAAGCCTAGATAATCAAGGAATAGGATCTCATCTATATACAATGAACAAGGAGTAAAGCTCACTGATCCAACTCTAGTACAGTAAGAATTCATAAACTTCTTCCACAAACTCCTAGGACAAGCAGCTCCTCAACTGTCTTGCTTAAATATTGATTTAGTAAGGGCAGGAAGGTGCCTTACAATGGAACAACAACAATTACTGTTGTAACCAGTGACAAGAACTGATGTGGAAAAAGCTATACATAATCTGTCTATTGATAAAGCTCCAGGGGTAGGTAGGTTTCCTGCAGAATTTTTCAAGTTACACTGGGATACTATAGGAGAATAAGTGACAGCAGCAGTACTACAATTCTTTAGCAAAGGCAAGCTGCTTAAGAGTGTGAATATTATAACTGTGACATTGGTCCCTAAGGTCTCAGCCCCTAATTATGTGAACGAATATAGACCAATAGCTTGTTGTTCAACTGTCTACAAGATAATATCCAAGATCATAACTGCTAAACTCAAGAAAATGGTGGATAATCTAGTTAGCTCCTCCCAATCTGCTTTCATTGAAGGGAGGAACATACTAGACAATATGCTGATAGCACATGAGCTGGTGAAAGGCTATACAGAGAAAGGGATATCAGCAAGGTGCATTATAAAAGTAGATATTAGAAAGGCCTATGACTCAGTAGAGTGGCCTTTCTTGAAAATGCTTCTCCTAGAGTTTGGGTTTCCTTGTGCACTAGTTGAACTGATAATGGAGTGTGTGACAACATTTTCTTGTTCCCTGCTTATCAATGGAGGCTTAACACCTGCTTTTAAAGCTAAGAAAGGCTTGAGACAAGGAGACCCAATGTCTCCTTACCTCTTTATATTAGCTATGGAGTATTTGCATAGATCATTTCAACAGCTAAAGCAGAACCCCCAGTTCAAACACCACCCAAGATATGCCAAATTGAACTTATTTCATATTTGTTTTGCTGATGATCTATTGATGTGCTATAGGGCAGATGCAACCTCCATTCACCTCTTATTCCAAGCATTCCACCATTTCTCTGATGTATCTGGGCTTCATGCCAATATGGAAAAAAACAGCTTGTATATAGCTGGGGTGACTGTTCTATTCTAGGCTCAGATCCTAGAGGAGTTGCACTTGACTGCTGGTGATTTGCCATTCAAATACTTAGGAGTGCCATTGTCTACTAGGAAATTAACTATCAATGAGTGCTTGACTTTGGTGGAAAGGATGATTACAAGAGTCAAATGTTGGTCTACTAAATTCTTATCTTATAGTAGCAGACTTCAATTGGTCAAGAGTGTCTTATTTGAAATGCAGACATATTGGGCCCAAATCTTCCTACTCCTAAGAAGATCATTTCTATAGTTACCACAGTTTGTAGGACTTTCTTATGGACAGGGAGCAATGATTGTTCCAAGAAGGCCTTTGTAGCTTGGGATATGATATGCAGACCAAAATCAGCTGGGGGATTAAATGTGCTAGATTTACTGACCTGGAACAAAGCTGCCATTAGCAAGTTATTGTGGGCATTGGCTATGAAAAAGTATAAACTCTGTGTTTTGTGGATCCATTCATTCTATATTAAGAGGCAAAATCTTACTATTATGCCAGTACCAAAACAACCTTGCTGGATAGTTAGGAAGATATTTGAGGCTATGAAATGGATTCAAGGACAAGCAGATATAATTCAAGCTTTGCAACCTATGACAGCTCAAGGGAATTACAGCATCAAGAAATCTTATGGGGTTATGCTCCCTCAATATCAAAAGGCTACATAGAGGAATCTGACACTAGTGAAGGGACCCTTTCCTAGGCACCACTTTATACTATGGATTGCACTACACCACAAACTCTTAACTGTAGACAGATTAGCTAAATGGGGATACAAGTACACAAAGATTGTGTACTCTGTGATTCCAGGCTTGAGGAAAATGCTGAACACCTGTTCTTTAACTGCACTTACTCTAGACATATATGGGGTGCTCTTTTGAAGTGGCTGATTATACAAAGGCAACCAGGCAGCCGGGAAATTGAGATAGCATGGCTCCAAGACCAACTCAGGAATAGCAGACCAAGAGCGGGGATATTGGGGTTTGTTTTTGCTGCAGCTGTGTACCACATCTGGATTGAAAGGACTAACCAGACAGTTGCTGAGAGAGATTGCTGTACAGATTCATATTGTAGGACAACAATAAGTCAAATGGAAGGCTCAGCTGGAAAGACTAAAGGGATACCCCGCATGAAGGAAGAGAAGACACAATACAGTAGCTTGTAGGAAAGGATATGGATATGATATACTCTGTAATTCATATATTTATCATTATGTAGAGAGTAGCAAATTCGAACATGTATAGGCATAGATTGATGAGAACTAACTCAATAGTCCAAAAATGAGTTAGCTGCTTTGTAATTTTATCCTTGGTTGAATGAAAATTTCTCAGTTAACCAAAAACAAAAAAAACATGCTCCATAAGACATAACTAAAAGTATGCCCCATAAGGTGGAGCTTTTCCTTAAGGCATAACTAAAAGTTTGCCTTATAAGGTAAAATGTATGCCTTAAGGAAAAGTTCTGCCTTATGGGGCATACTTTTGGTTATGCTTTAACTAAAAGTCTGTCCCACAAGGCATAATTAAACTATGCCTTAAGGAAAAGTTCTGCCTTATCGAGCAAACTTTTAGTTATGCCGGATCCGGCATAACTGTAATTGTTTCTTAAGTAGTGTATGACGGATCCGGCACACACGTCCCCCAGCCTTACCTTACGAAATTATTTTTTTGTTTTATGCCTGAGCGGGGGTTCGAACCAAGAACCTCAGGTATTTGCCCACCTTTTCAAGCGAAGAGCAAAACTTAAAGGCCACAAATATGAGGGGTAAAATTTAAAGACCACAAACATGAGAGACAAGATTTAAAGATCACCCCAAAAGAAGGACAATCCTCGCAAAAAAATGAATAAAAATAAACTTAGCGAGCCCGTCTAATTTCAGACTGGCCCATCTCACACGAAAATGAAATGACTTATTTGGTCTGTATTGGATATACATGTCTATTCAAATTTAAAAATCCTGGACCAAATACGGGCCTGTATGGGCCTCTTTTTCAAGTTATTTTCTAGGCCTGATCTGGATGGAACTTGAACCACAACCCAACAAACAAGATAACCCAATTTAGAGCCCCCCTTCATTCAAAATAATTTCCCCTTGCGTAGGACTCTAATCTCATCTCCTCAGTTTCCGATTCCGGCTATGTCTACGTCGTCCATCTACCATATCTTTTCATTGTTTGGATTAACAAAAATATCCTTTGTGGATAGTTTGTTCTAAAAATGCCCCTATTCTTACTTGATTGCGTCAAAAATATCTTTTTTATAATAATCTTATTTCTTTTCTTTTAAAACACATTCTCTTTCTTATAAACATATTGTTTTTAATGAACCCTGTTATAAAATAATACAAATCGAGAATGAAACAAGAGAATTAGAGAAGAAAGTTAGGAGAGATTCTACTGCCATATTTTGATGATGTCCATGATAGGAGAAAATACTTTCCTATTTATAAGAAAAAACATTCCTTGGTCCCCAAGTAACTAAATTAATTTCATAGTAACTATGTTGGTTCTTAGTTCATTGGCTCTAACCAAAACTTGCTCACTTGAATGGCACATGGACATTCACTATCAAATAATATTTACAACACCCCCCCCCCCCCTTGAATGTCCACTAATAGATAATGTGTCCCGTTAAAACCTTACTAGGAAACAACTCTGTGGGAAAAAGACCTAGTGAAGGAAAAAAAGTACACATATCTAGTAATACGCTTTGATAGCTGCCTCATTAAAAACCTGTTACACCTCGAAAATTTTCCCGTGAACGTACAACGAATAGACTAGTGAAGGATATGGGTATATGGTGTTTTAATGAGAAGGGAATGACGTTTGACGACCCTAAGTAAGATTTCAAAGGCAATGGGAACAAAAGATAGGTTATGCTCCACAATGACTAATTATAGGTTTTGAAGACTTGAAAGTTACAGATTTGCACTTTGGCCCAGTTGGTCGTAAAATGAAATACGGACCGTAAAGTAGTATACGGCCCGTAAACCACCATGTCGTATTCCAACTCACAAAACTTCAAGTTTCTGTAAAATGTTCAAATGGTTAAATACGACTTGGAATACAGACCGTAAATTGAAATACTGCCCGCAAAATGCGATCGTAAATCACCATGATCCTCAGCATACCTTTCTGGTTTTGATATGCTTAAATACGACCACGATATACGGCCCGTAAACTGGAATATGGACCGTAAACTGGGTTTACGACCACTGTGCACTTCAGTCACTTTTCATTCCGGATTAGATTTTAAGTCATTAAAAGGAGACCTAAGCTCATTCAATTCATTTCAACTCCACGATATTTCTCTCTAGAAACCTCTAGAATACTCTCTACTCCTCAACTACAAGAATTAAAAGGAAATTAGTGATCAACTACATAAAACCCACGAAATCAAGTGTAAGAATCATACTAAAGTTCATCTCTCTCAAGAAAACCCAAAGGAAGTGAAGTAGGGTTTTGGTGCTAGAGGAGAAACTCCACACAAGACTTGTTCAACCATCATCTAAGGTAAGTTTCATGACTAAACCATGTTGTTTAAGGTATTGGAAGGTTAAAATACTTGAATTGTAGAAAGACATAGGAAATGGGTTATTAATGAGTGATAGTGTCATGTTTGGATGGTAAGATTGAATCATAAAATGTTGGGGTGTTGTGATTATGCATACGTTATATATGGTATTTAGGCCATGGAATAAGTGTGATACATGAGAAAAAATGATAGTAAGCTATAACAATAAATGTGGAGAAATTGAAGAGGAATGGTGGATTGTGGTCAATGTATATGAATGTTGATTGTTGATTGCAATATTGTGAATGTTATTGTGAGCGTGTGGGAGTTGATATAGCATATGGTAAAGGTAGTATAAACCAAGGAAGTGCCCCCAATTTTGCCTAGAATTAGTAGCGCGTTCTTATAGTTGATTAACTAACGCAAATGTGAATTCTCTTTTGAAGGTAGAAACATGATATCGAAGGAGAACAAGAGAACGATAGCTTAGTTAAACATCAAAGGTATGTGAGGCTAGCCCTTTCCTTCTAATGGCATGAATCTTCTAGCATGATTTTCCTTCCTCCTCATGAGTTCCTATATTCCAAAAAGCTAAGAGCTTATGTCTATGAATAGCTATATAAGATAGAAGATATGACATGATGATTCTATAATGTTAAAGATGTTATTTATTGCTTACACTTACCTTATATGCTAATCCCTTCAAGGTGAGGCAGAGTGTCAATGATTACTCCATAATGAAATCGGGGGATCACGACCTTACGTCACCCCGATCGAGTAAAGTTGTCCATAAGCCTTATGCATGTGTTATGATAAGCATGTTACGATAAGCATATTATGATGAGCATGTATGATGATGATATAACACTGCGCCTAGTTGGCCGGGCAGTCACCGCTAAGGCGGGCAGCTATACGATACACCATGGCCAAATGGCATGGGCAGACACCACTAGCGGGCGGCATGAGATGATACCTCGGACGCGGGAGGCCTGGACGCAAGCTAATGTTATGATTATCACACCGATCCGATATGGACGGGAAGCTTATACATTACTACACCGCACCTATATGGGCGGACAGCTTATTCATTACGCATACATGATATGATGACGAGTATGAGTAAGACAACATGACTTAATTCTTTTATACATGACAGTCAGATATAGATGTTCCATATTGATATTTCCTTTATGTCATTGTTCTATTTCATTGTTTATGCCTCTCATACTCAGTACAATGTTCGTACTGACGTCCGTTTTCTTTGGATGCTGTGATCATGCCCACAGGTAGACAGGGAGGAGAGCTCGACCCAGACCAGTAGTAGCTGTCAGCTGATTGAAAGCACTCCCTTGTTCGGAGGTGCTTATGACGATTCTTTTGTATATATTCATGTATATGTATTTTTGGGCATGACGGGGCCTTGTCCCGTCCTTATGTTTAGCACTCCAGTAGAGGCTCGAAGATGCGCAGTGTGGGTTAGATGTTTTCACGATTTATTTCTATGTATGTATATATTATTTTGATAGCCGAGAGGCTTATGCATATAAAAGTATTTTTATGTTCTTGAATGAAAGACGACTTTTCCTACGATTTGAATATAAATTGATAAAATAGTAGTAAATGAGTAAGGTGAGTAGTAGGACGAGTGGTACTCGGTGGTTAGCCCCGGGTACCCGTCGTGGCCCCTAGCTGGGTCGTGACAAAAGTTGTATCAGAGCGGTTCAGTCCTAGGAAGTATCTACGAGCCGTGTCTAGTAGAGTATTATTTATGGTGTGTTGCGCGCCACATCAATAAACAAGAGGCTACTGGGCATTTAGGAAACATGACCATCTTTCTTCTCATGAAATCGTGCGATAGAGCCATGTATAAGATTTTATCTTCCCTAATAGTGTGTTGTGATTTCAGAATGCCGCCAAAGGGAAAGGCGACAGCCGCCCAGAAGGGCAAGACTACGACAAAGAGGCGGGTAAAAAGAGAGCCTTCGATGAATATAGAAGAAGGCGAATCGCATAATGAGGCCTTGTCTAATACTTCTTCTACCCCGTCTAATGTGGAAGAGCAAGGAGGAGCCCCAGCTCTAATCCCTCCACCGGTTGCTTCGGGTCAACAAATGACCAAGGCCATACATCTATTGACACAGTTGGTCGCCGTTCAGGAACAACGACAAAATGCGGGCCTAAGTGATCGGGCAGCAAGCACCAAAGCCCGTGATTTTATGAGCCTAAATCCTCCAGAGTTTTTCGGGTCAAAGCCGGATAAAGACCCGCAAGGTTTCATAGATGAGGTGTTGAGGACATTGAAGATTGTCCATGCCTCCGAAACTGAATTCGTGGAGTTGGCATCTTACAGACTCCAGGATGTGGCAGTTTTATGGTATAACAACTGGGTATTATCAAGAGGAGAGAATGCGCCTCCTCCAGTTTGGCAAGAATTCGTGAATGCTTTTATTCGTCACTATTTGCCACCCGAGGTCCGCCGAGCTAGAGCGGATAGATTTCTAAATCTGAGGCAAGACAATATGAGTGCCCGGGAGTATAGCATGCAATTTAATTCTTTGGCTAGATATACCCCGGCTATTGTGGCCGACATGGGAGATCGGGTACATAGATTTGTAAGTGGCCTAGGGACATATTTATTCCGAGATTGTTTGACGGCTTCCTTGCAAGACGGGATGGATATTTGCCGAATACAGGCCCATGCTTAGAATTTAGAGGGGCGACAACAACCACCAAGAAGTGACCGCGATAACGAAAGAAGGCAAGTCAAGAGAGCTAGATCTATGGGAGCAGACAGTGGTTATAGAGGGGGATCAAGGCAGACATATTCTGGTTACTCAGGCCAGTCGGTGACCAGTGCACCTCCCCGATTTGCAGGTAGGAGATTTGATCGCTCCTTCCGCTCAGGACAGGGTCAGAGTTCGAGGGCCCCAGATTCCCAAATCAGGGAAGATTATAGCCAGAGGAGACCCCCAGTATCGCGATGCAGCCAGTGCGGTAGATTGCATTCCGGATAGTGTCGCCAGGGTTCGGACGATTGCTATACTTGCGGCCAAGTTGGGCACATGATGAGAGATTGCCCGTCGATGAGTGGTAGAGTTGGGGTTCAGCCCACAGGTTCAGCGGCTGGTTCTTCCTCAGCACGCCTGGTAGGACAGATTCCCCAGATGTCAGCCGGCCGAGGTAGAGGTAGAGGGGCAGCATCTACTTCAGGTGCCACTCATTCCCGTGTATATGCTTTAGCCGGACGGCAGGATCTTGAGTCCTCCCCGGATGTGGTTACAGGTATATTGTCTATATTTTCTCGTGATGTGTATGCATTGATAGATCCGGGTTCTACTTTTTCTTATATTACTCCATATGTTGCTGGTTGTATTGGGGTGAAACCTGAGCCAATCAAACCTTTCGAGGTATCTACTCCGGTTGGTGATCCCGTGATAGCAAGACAAGTGTATAAAAATTGTGTAGTTGTGATATGTGATCGCCAGACCACAGTTGATTTGATTGAGTTGGAAATGATAGATTTCGATGTAATTATGGGCATGGATTGGTTGGCATCGTGTTATGCTAATGTTGATTGTCAATTGAAAATGGTTCGATTCCAATTTCCGGGAGAGCTCGTGCTTGAATGGAGGGGTAATGCAGCATCCCTAAAGGGTAGGTTTATTTCCTACCTTAAGGCAAGAAAGATGATAGCCAAGGGCTATATTTATCATCTAGTTCGGGTTCATGATACCGAGTCAAGGCCGCCAACTTTCTAATCAGTTCCGGTAGTGAATGAATTCCCAGATGTGTTTCCAGATGAACTCCCAGGTCTTCCTCCAGAAAGAGATATGGACTTCGCCATTGATGTGTTGCTGGACACCAAGCCTATTTCTATTTCTCCTTATCGGATGGATCCGGAAGAGTTGAAAGAATTAAAGGCACAGTTAAAAGATTTGCTTGAAAAGGGGTTTATTAGACCCAGTTCATCACCGTGGGGAGCCCCGGTCTTGTTCGTGAGAAAGAAAGACGGTTCTCTACGAATGTGTATCGACTACAGACAATTGAATAAAGTGACGATAAAGAACAAATATCCTCTTCCGAGGATTGATGATTTATTTGACTAGTTGCAAGGTGCCAAGTGGTTTTCTAAAATAGATTTGAGGTCGGGTTACCATCAAGTGAGAGTTAGAGAGGTGGATATTCCCAAGACAGCCTTTAGAACGAGATATGGCCACTACGAATTACGAGTGATGTCGTTTGGGTTGACTAATGCTCCGGACGTGTTTATGAATTTGATGAACAACGTATTCAGGCCTCTCTTGGATTTATTTGTAATAGTATTTATTGATGATATTCTGGTGTATTCTCGCACCGAATCAGAATATGCAGATCACTTGTGAATTGTTCTTGGCATTCTTCGAGCCCGAGAATTGTATGCAAAATTTTCAAAGTGCGAGTTCTGGCTAAATTCTGTGACATTTTTGGGCCATGTTATCTTAGATGATGGCATTCGAGTCGACACTCAGAAAATTGAAGCTGTGAAGACTTGGCTGAGGCCTACGACGCCTACAGAAATTCGTAGCTTTCTGGGGTTGGCAGGTTATTATAGAAGATTCGTAGAGGGCTTTTCATCTATTTCAGCCCCATTGACGAAGGTAACCCAGAAGTCAGCCAAATTTCAGTGGAATGATGCTTGTGAGCGCAGCTTCCAAGAGTTGAAAGATAGGTTGACCTCAGCTCCGATCTTAACACTTCCAGAAGGGTCAGATGGCTACGTGGTATATTGTGATGCTTCCGGTGTCGGATTAGGATGCGTATTGATGCAACATGGAAAGGTTATTGCATATGCTTCGAGACAGTTGCGGAAACATGAAAAGAACTACCCAACTCATGATCTCGAATTGGCTGCGGTTATTCATGCCTTAAAAATGTGGAGACATTACTTGTATGGTGTGCACGTTCACATTTACACAGATCACAAGAGTCTTCAAAACATTTTAAAACAAAAGGAGTTGAACCTGCGGCAGAGGCGGTGGTTGGAATTGTTAAAAGATTATGATGTGAACATTTTGTACCACCCCGGAAAAACGAATGTAGTAGCCGATGCGCTTAGCCGCTGATCAATGGGCAGTTTATGTGAAGTCCCTCCAGAAAAGAAAGAGATGGTTCATGAGCTCCACTAACTAGCTAACCTTGGAAGATATGCTACGAGCATGTGTGCTGGATTTCGGTGGAAGTTGGGACGATCATTTACCGCTAATCGAATTTGCATACAATAATAGTTATCATTCCAGCATTCAAATGACTCCATATGAAGATTTATATGGAAGGAAATGTAGATCCCCAATCGAATGGTTTGAAATAGGAGAGGCACAACTAGTAGGCCCTAAATTAATTCAACAAACGATGGAAAAAGTTAAGGTGATCCGAGATCAATTGTTAACAGCCCAAAGTCGCCAAAAGTCTTATGCAGACAATCGCCGGCGAGACTTGGAATTTCAAGTTAGTGATTGGGTATTTTTTAAAGTATCGTCAATGAAAGGGGTGATGAGATTTGGTAAGAAAGGGAAGCTAAGTCCTAGATACATTGGACCCTATAAAATTATCAGCAAGGTGGGTCATGTAGCCTATGAACTGGATTTTGCCTTCGGAGCTTGAATCAGTCTATCCAGTCTTCCACGTTTCGATGCTTCGCAAGTGTATTGGAGATCCCACAAATATTGTCCCGATAGATGATGTGCAAGTGACAGAAAGGCTAACCTATGAAGAGGCGCCTATTGCTATTTTAGACAGGCAAGTGTGAAGACTCCGAAATAAAGAAGTATCTTCAGTCAAAGTCTTATGGCGAAACAAAAATCGGGAAGAAATTACTTGGGAGGCAGAAGAGAAGATGAATTCCAAGTACCCGCATTTATTCCAACCCCCAGAGGAGATTCAAGATGAAACGCCAACGATATGAGGTATGTATGCTTATTTTTCATGCTTTTGGTCGTGTGTGGCCATAGATATGTTGATGTTGTGCTGTAGCCCTGTGAGGCGATGATATTATGAGTTGTTGTGACAGGTTGGTAGTGCCAAATTACAGGGGAAACTCTGGCGAATTTTCGTAGAATCCCGAGTGTTTTAACATTCGAGGACGAATATTTCAAAAGGTGGGAAGAGTGTTACACCTCGGAAATTTCCCCGTGAACGTACAACGAATAGACTAGCGAAGGATACGGGTATATAGTGTTTTAATGAGAAGGGAATGACGTTTGACGACCCTAAGTAAGATTTCAAAGGCAATGGGAACAAGAGATAGGTTATGCTCCACAATGACTAATTATAAGTTTTGAAGACTTGAAAGTTACAGATTTGCACTTTGGCCCAGTTGGTTGTAAAATGAAATACGGACCGTAAAGTAGTATACGGCCCGTAAACCGCCATGTCGTATTCCAACTCACAAAACTTCAACTTTCTGTCAAATGTTCAAATGGTTAAATACGACTTGGAATATGGACTGTAAATTGAAATACGGCCCGTAAACTGTGATCATAAATCACCATGATCCTCAGCATACCTTTATGGTTTTTATATGCTTAAATACGACCACGATATACGGCCCGTAAATTGGAATACGGACCGTAAACTGGGTTTACGACCACTGTGGACTTCAGTCACTGTTCATTCCGGATTAGATTTTAAGTCATTAAAAGGAGACCTAAGCTCATTCAATTCATTTCAACTCCACGATATTTCTCTCTAGAAACTCTAGAATACTCTCTACTCCTCAACTACAAGAATTCAAAGGAAATTAGTGATCAACTACATAAAACCCATGAAATCAAGTGTAAGAATCACACTAAAGTTCATCTCTCTCAAGAAAACTCAAAGGAAGTGAAGTAGGGTTTTGGTGCTAGAGGAGAAACTCCACTCAAGAATTGTTCAACCATCATCTAAGGTAAGTTTAATGACTAAACCATGTTCTTTAAGGTATTGGAAGGTTAAGATACTTAAATTGTAGAAAGACATAGGAAATGGGTCATTAATGAGTGAATAGTGTCATGTTTGGATGGTAGTTGGATTGAATCATAAAATGTTGGGGTGTTGTGATTGTGAATACGTTATATATGATATTTAGGCCATGGAATAAGTGTGATACATGAGAAAACGCAATAGTAAGCTATAACCATAAATGTGGAGAAATTGAAGAGGAATGGTGGATTGTGGTCAATGTATATGAATGTTGATTGTTGATTGCAATATTGTGAATGTTGTTGTGAGCGTGTGGGAGTTGATATAGCATATGGGAAAGGTAGTATAAACCAAGGAAGTGCCGCCCGATTTTCCCTAGAATTAGTAGCGCGTTCTTATAGTTGATTAACTAATGCAAATGTGAATTCTCTTTTGAAGGTAGAAACGTGATATCGAAGGAGAACAAGCGAACGATAGCTTAGTTAAACGTCAAAGGTATGTGAGGCTAGCCCTTTCCTTCTAATGGTATGAATCTTCTAGCATGATTTTCCTTCCTTCTCATGAGTTCCTATATTCCAGAAAGCTAAGAGCCTATGTCTATGAATAGCTATATAAGATAGAAGATATGACATGATGATTCTATAATGTTAAATATGTTATTTATTGCTTACACTCACCTTATATGCTAATCCCTTCAAGGTGAGGCAGAATGTCAATGATTACTCCATAATGAAATCGGGGGATCACGACCTTACGTCACCCCGATCGAGTAAAGTTGTCCATAAGCCTTATGCATGTGTTATGATAAGCATGTTACGATAAGCATATTATGATGAGCATGTATGATGATGATATAACACCGCGCCTAGTTGGCCGGGCAGTCACCGCTAAGGCGGGCAGCTATACGATACACCATGGTCAAATGGCATGGGCAGACACTACTGGCGGGCGGCATGAGATGATACGCCAGACGCGGGAGGCCTGGACGCAGGCTAATGTTATGATTATCACACCGGTCCGATATGGACGGGAAGCTTATACATTACTACACCGCACCTATATGGGCGGGCAACTTATACATTATGCATACATGATATGATGATGAGTATGAGTAAGACAGCATGACTTAATTCTTTTATACATGACAGTCAGATGTAGATGTTCCATATTGATATTTCCTTTATGTCATTGTTCTATTTCATTGTTTATGCCTCTCATACTTAGTACAATGTTCGTACTGACGTCCGTTTTCTTTGGACGTTGTGATCATGCCCACATGTAGACAGGGAGGAGAGCTCGACCCAGACCAGTAGTAGCTGTCAACTGATTGAAAGCACTCCTTTGTTCGGAGGTTCTTATGACGATTCTTTTGTGTATATTCATGTATATGTATTTTTGGGCATGACAGGGTCTTGTCCCGTCCTTATGTTTAGCACTCCAGTAGAGGCTCGTAGATGCGCAGTGTGGGTTAGATGTTTTCACAATTTATTTCTATGTATGTATATATTATTTTGATAGCCGAGAGGCTTATGCATATAAAAGTATTTTTATGTTCTTGAATGAAAGACGACTTTTCCTACGATTTGAATATAAATTGATAAAAGAGCAGTAAATGAGTAAAGTGAGTAGTAGGACGAGTGGTGCTAGGTGGTTAGCCCCGGGTACCCGTCGCGGCCCCTAGCTGGGTCGTGACAAAACCTTACCAGAAAAACCCAATTGGGACAAAAACCTTGGTTAAGAGAAAAAAAGTGCAGCACGTATTTTACTCACCCTGATCAAAATTTCACTTGTTGTCTCGGAGACGACACAATCCTATTTTGTATCTTAGCTTCTCAAATGTTGGGGTTGGTAATGCTTCAATGGACACATCCGCCATATTATCAATCGAGCAAGTTTATTGAATATCTATTTCACCTTCTGTTGAAGATCGTGTCTGAAAAAGAAATCTAACAAAATGCTTTATTCGATCTCCTTTGATATATCCTTCTTTCAAGTGAGCTATGCAAGTTTCACATAATATTATTGGAATCTTTATCTCCAAATAAATATCACATGATTGCATATTGTTCTAAGGTATTGATTTCAGCCAGATACATTCCTGACTGGCTTTAAAAGTTGGTGTTATCTTAACAGACTTGAATAAGTATTAATAATTGACTGTCATGTAAAATCACACATTATGGCAGCATTCTCAGATGCTCATATATAATTTGTTTGAGATCAAACTTTATATAGATCATATAAATGCCCTGCATTTCATAATCTTGATAATATTGGTTAAAATCAATAAATTCATATCATTATTTGATTCATTCTGATGTCTCCGCGAGTAAAAGTGAGGCTATATCTTGCCTGCATATCAATAAAAGCTTTATCTTATGGATAGTAATAGCAGGATACATTAGTGCATCAATTGCACTAAGACATGGTGCTTTCTAACCATTTTCCTGAGATCCAAAATTGATCTTTCTTTATGTTAAGTGATCTTACAGCCATTGGGGTACTCAATGGAATCGCTTTAAGGCCTTTTCAATTCTTGAAGAATTTTCATATAAACTTCACTGTCTAGCTAGACAAGAAAATAAATCATTATACACATTCAAGTTTTCATGTATAGCCAGTCTTCATGAAACCTCATTGCATCCACCACAAGAGAACACATCTCTATACAATAATATCAGGACTTTTGTGAAAACAATTATACCACAAGGCACGAGCCGTACTTTATATCTTACAAATTTATTTTTATTTCACTTCGCACAAAAATTTCTTTATTCCCCACTAACATTATTCCTTCAATTGTTTGGACTATAGATCCAAAATATTTCACATATACCATGTGAAACCAAATATACTTGAATGGCGTATTTTCATTTGGCCAATCCTCTATCTGTCCACATTTCATGACAGAATCGAACTTAAGATCCTCGTCACCATTTATAATATTGAGCGCTACATTATATCAAAGATACCATCGACGGTCATTTGATATCGGTTTCCATGAGACATAACTTATTGAGATCTTCATTTTTCATCATTTTCAGGCTTATCATATACTGCTACCACATTCACTTCAGGTAATGGAGCAAATTCAGTGACTTCATATTTTCTTTCATCAAAAGTATATATTATTTTGCCTCGATCATCATTATATCATCACTATGGTGCAATAGGAATTAACCCAGCGTCTTACCCACATAAAGACGCATTCGGTCATAATGCGGTAGAACTCGAACCCATTATCTTATCATCATGGTGCATCAAGACTCTAATCCGATGTCTTACCCTCTTGGTCCAATGACATTTGAATTCACCGTCTTACCCTCAACCAATAGCATAATAGGCCAAAGTTATTAGGACTCGCCCTCAAGTCTTTGAAAAGATATTATCACTTTGTGATGAATATAAGAAAAAGTAAATATAATTATAACGAGACTCATAGAAGATGTATAGCCATCTTTAATGATCATAGGTGTAAATATATGTCATTATAACATAAATATATGTCATTATAACTTTAAAAGTGTTGCCAATACAGTTGATCTTGTATTATTACTTTCATTCTTATAGATGGAAAGAATTATTATGTAGACACCACCCCCCAACCCTCCTTTTTATTTTTAAACAACTAATCATTGTACCAAGTTGGATAGTATTAAAATACATCATATATGGGTGTAATTATATAGATAAGTATTACAATTATCAATATCACAAAACTAATGGAATTACCGTGAATTGAATGCTTGAGATGGTAGCGCATAACCATGATGCTATAATCCACCCATTAACAAATATGATATCATGTGAATACATTTGTAAGGAAATCTAAGCTTATTACAGAGTTAAAACTTATCTTGTTAAACTGTTTAGGAGATAATATTTAAAGAGATATACAGCTTACCCAATTTCTCCCATAATTTAAAACCAATTAGCTAATATTAAATAAATCCTATAAAGGTTATCAATAATTGGACCAGAATATCAAAAATACTTCAAAAAAAAAAATTGTGGCAGTAGCATAATCTTTTGCCATGGTACAAACAATTACTTATTTTAATATCAAAATTGAAAGAGAAAAGTAAAAGCAAGCATGCAACCTTTGATGTTCTATTATTTGGTATGTTAATTATTCACTAATCAGTCATTGAACGATACAATCCAAAATTATGCCGATCAAGTATCAAAAATCTGAAAACATCTTAGATGATTTTTTTTAGTATGTGCAACTTTAATTTGACTCGGCATAGACATGATCAACTAATACTTACTTGTAGCTTACCAAAATGTCTAATCAATTAACCATGACATTTTGTGGTGCTAAAATACAAAATCTCAAACAAAGTGCGTCCTGCAAAAACTAAATTTCGAAATAAGAAGAACAATACTTTTGTTACATGCTTTGAAGATAATAATCTTGCTAATAACGTGTTATAAAATAATACAAATTGAGAGTGAAACAAGAAAATTAAAGAAGCAACTTAGGAGAGATTTTATTGACATATTTTGAAGATGTCCATGATAGGAGAAAATACTCTCCTATTTATAGGGAAAAACAAATTTTGATCCTCAAGTAACTAGATTAATTTCATAGTAACTATGTTGGTTCTTAGTTATATTGGCTCTAACCAAAACTTGCTCTCCAAGTAGTTGAATGATACATGGACATTCACTATTAAATAATATTTACAACAAACCCTTTATTGTTGTATTATCTTTTAGAAACCCTTTAACTAATTAAAAAAAAAAAACGGATTTTTTTTTTATCTCGTTTTATCAATTAAAATAGATTAACCCTTGTACTTTTAAAACTGACAATATAAGTCATATATATAACAACATTAGTTTACCTATCATTAATTTTCATTTAGATAAGATAAAAAAAAAAAATCCTAATAAAATTGAAAATATATTAGTTTTTTTAATCTTTTTCGAATTGAAGTATGATAAGCTTTTGCTAATATAATCCTTCACTTTCGGCATGGCATTGTCTCTGTCTAATTAGCAAATTAAACAATTGCTGCTTTGCATTGGACTGCTCGGATTCTTAGCTCTTCAGCACGATTGGAAAGTTGCGTTTTAAGATCCATCTGTACAGAGAAGCTAAGGCGATGGATATGTTCAGCTTCGAGATGGAATTGCTTTTCTAAAAGATTTCAAATATGCAGATAAGATAGAGTTTTATTTCAACTGAAACTCCAAGAAAGAAGATCTGATTGGCTTTAAGCTGGCTGGTGGGCTTTCTTATTCTAAAGTGCATTGAACCAACATTCAAGTACAATTACAGTTTCAATATCAAGGCAAGACCAGTGAAGTTTAAATAAGGTAGTGTATTTGTTTTCATAACCATACGTGGATTTGGAGCAATTTCTCCAAGCCAAAATAATCATGATGATGATGACAATGAGATTATGCTTATGGTTTGAGGAATAAATTAAATAAAAGTTCAACCAAGTCCTATTAAAATAATGTTTGATGACCTTTGTCTTTCCTGCTAAGTTCGTGTAGGAAGTCATGTCCTTTCTACACTAAGTCCACGTCAATGCAAGATTGTCTCACTTATAGCATTTCAATTGAATTGTCTCAAAGGCAAACTATCGATAAAAATAAGATATATCTCAATGGGCTCACGTGGGAGATGCAGCTCTGGGAGAAGAGAGGGTAACATTTCTTGTTCACTTTATGTTTCACTGATGAAAATCGATAAGAAAATAGTGCTTTCGAATTCTCATCTCATCTAAAATAAATTTCACCTTTACTTGCATTACGTGTTTAATCCTTATGTAGTTGCTTGAGCTTTTAAATATTTTGGAGCATTAATGGGAAAGAACGCACGTTCCCTCTCAAATCAAAATAATTACCCGCCCATATGTCCATTATTTTTGTAGCCTCAGAAAAAATTAAAACTATTTACCCGAGATGCCCCCAATATTATGATACCAAACATGGTATATAAATATACTGAGATGGTATCATGAAAGTCTGTTTCAGTCCTTCTCTAGGTCCTCCGTGATATCATCATGGTATATAAATAACTCAGATGGTATTATGGATGATCATGTTCATTTATTCAAAAAGAAACACTTTTCTAGAAAAAAAAAAAAAACTTCTATGATACCATCGCCTTATCTACATATACTGTGATGGTATCATGGAGGACTGCTTTAGTCCTTCAATGAGACACTCCTCAGGACCATGATACGATCGTGGTATATAAATATATTGAGATGGTATCATGGAGGACTGTTTCCGTCCTTTTCTTAGTCCTCTATGATACCATCATGATATATAAATATACTGCGATGGTATCACAAAAGAAGGGGTTTGGGCGAGGGGGTATGTCAGGTAAATATTTTCGACCGGCTGGGTAGAAGTGAAATTACTTTAGGGGCATGAAGCCGGTAAATATTTTATATTTTAGGGGTATTTGGTGTTATTTTCCCTTTAAGTTTAATGTTTTAATTCATCTGGGATTAGAGATTCTTGAACACAAACTAAATTTCTCAGGTTTCTTGGTTTTTAATTTCAACGGATTCTGATTTAAATTTTCTGGGCTTGTTTAATTCCAAATTAGGCTGGTCTGGATCTAAAATAAAAGGGAAACTTATAGAAGTGACTATATAATTAGAGCTGTTAATAATTCGTTGCTATGTTTGGTGTATTTAGATTTAGTAGCTGGTTTTTAGCTGTATTCGCGTGTATTTGAATACACTTTCCAGTTGTATTCGTAGCTAGGTTTTAGGTATCTCCGTGTATATTTGAGAGTATTTGAATGTATTTGAATACACTGCTCAGCCATATATATATGTATATAAATGAAACAAACAACACATAAAATCAAAATTCCAATTCATTTGGCAAAAATATACAGTCATAATAGAGTCAAAATATGTATTCAATGATATACATATGTACATAAATACACATACAATTGTATTTAGTTGTCGCAGTACGTAACCCAAATACATTCAAATACATATATACAACTGCATATAGCTACGAAATGAAAATTGTAGCTACGAAATGTAATTAACTTAAATAGTAGTTATTAACCATAAATACCTCTTACTTTTTTCCGTTTGACCAATTCATTTGACCCATTTGGCCATAAGAATTTTTCACTTTTTTCCGGAAAATTATTTCACTCAATTAGAAATCAACGTTTGGCCATAAAAATTCCAAATACAACTTGAAGTTGTATCTGGAATTTGGAAAACACCTAAAACCTTTTTTTCACTTTTTTTTACCATCAATACATTCAAGCAATCAAATATTTTTTGCAAAACTATAACCAAACGCAACTCCAACTTTAAAATTCCAATGAAGTGAAAAATATTTGGTTTTTATGGCCAAACGCCTACTTAGAATTAGTTATGCCATGTAAAATTTTCAAAATAAAAGGGATAAATTTTTTGAGCATATCTAATTTCAGACAGGCCCATCAGTATTGGATAGGGTCAATTGCACGATTGTCCTTCAAAGGCACTGGACTTTAATTTTTGAACCTCAAATTGTTGGTCTTTAATTTTTGCCCTCTGCCTAATACCTCCAGGTTCTGGGTTCGAACCTCGGATCAGTAAAAAAAAAAAAAAATCGCAAGATAGAGGTTTGTAGCAAATTAGGCCTATTCGGCAAAATTAGCCCTATTCAGGCAGAGGTTTGCCTTAAGGCCTAATAGGCCTAACTTTGCCCGAAAAGTTAGGCCTTAAGGCAAACCTCCGCCTGAATAGGCCTAACATTGCCCGACTAGGCCTAATTTTGCCCGAATAGGCTTAAGTTTGCTACACACCTCTGCCTTGCTAATTTTTTTTTAATATTTGACTGAGCGGGAGTTCAACCCGAAACCTATGAATTTTTAGGCGAAGGGCAAAAATTAAAGATTTCAAATTTGAGAGACAAAAATTAAAGACCAGTGCCTTTGAAGGGCATTCCGCACAAAAAAAATGTATTGGATATACATGTCTATTCAAATCATTTTTTTGTGCGGAATGGCCTTCAAAGGCACTGGTCTTTAATTTTTTCCCCTCAAATCGGTGGTCTTTAATTTTTGCCCTTCGCTAAAAACCCCTTGATTCCGGGTTTGAATCCCTGCTCAGTCAAAAATTTTAAAAAAATTCGCAAGGTAAAGTTTGGAGTCGCAAGACATAAGTTGGGTTTCAAACTCTGCCTTAGGCCAGAGTTTGAAACACTGCCTTAAGGCATAAGTAAAAAAAAAAATACTTAGTTGGAATTTTGCAAACCTCTGCCTTAAGACCTAACTTTTTCTCCAAAAGTCCTAATTTTGGGCAAAAGTTAGGCCTAATTTGTGCTCAAATAGGCCTAATTTTGCTACAACTTTTGGCTTGCATTTTGTTTTTTGGACTGAGCCTCGGTTTGAACCTAGAATCTCAGGGTATTAAGCGAAGGACAAAAATTAAAGACCACCAATTTGAAGGACAATCGTGCAAATGACCCTATTCAAATTTAAAAGCCTGAACCATATACAAGCCTGTCTGGGCTTCTTTTTCAAATCATTTTCTAGGCCTGATCTGGATAGAACCTGAACCACAACCCAACAAACAATATAACCCAATTTAGAGCCCCCCTTCATCCAAAATAATTTGGCCTTGCGTAGGACTCTAATCTCGTCTCCTCAGTTTCCGGCGATGTCGACGTCATCCCTCTACCATATCTTTTCATTATTTGAATTTATATTCTTTTAACGGAAAAGGCTCAAAAATGTCCCTAAACTATGCGAAATTAAACAAAAATGTCCTTCGTGGATAGTTTGTTCCAAAAATGCCATATTCTTACTTAATTGGGTCAAAAATGTTTTTTTTTTCTTACTAAATCTTATTTCTTTTCTTTTTAAAACACATTCTCTTTCTTATAAACATGTTGTTTTTAATGAACCCTTTATTGTTGTACTATCTTTTATAAACACGTTGTTTTTAATGAACCCTTTATTGTTGTATTATCTTTTAGAAACCCTTTAACTAATAAAAAAAGTAGAAAATAATCTTTTTTTTTCTTCTTAATCTCATTTTATCAATTAAAATAGACTGACCCTGTGTACTTTTAAAACTGACAATATAAGTCATATATATATAACAACATTAGTTTACCTATCATTAATTTTCATTTTGATAAGATAAAAAAAAATTCCTAATATATAAGTTTCTTAATTTTTTCGAATTGAAGTATGATAAGCATTTGCTAATATAATTCTTCACTTTCGGCATAGCATTGTCTCTGTCTAATTAGCTAAGTAAACAATTGCTGCTTTGCATTGGACTGCTCAGACTCTCCAGCTCTTCAGCACGATTGGAAAGTTGCGTTTTAAGATCCATATGTATAGAGAAGCTTAGGCGATGGATATGTTCAGCTTCGAGACGGAATTGCTTTCTTACAAGATTTCAAATATGCAGATAAGATAGAGTTTTATTTCAACTGAAACTCCAAGAAAGAAGGTCTGATTGGCTTTAAGCTGGCTAATGGGCTTTCTTATTCTTAAGTGTATTGAACCAACATTCAAGTACAATTAGAGTTTCAACATCTAGGCAAGACCAATGAAGTTTATATAACGTGGTGTATTTGTTTTCATAACCATACGTGGATTTGGAGGAATTTCTCCAAGCCAAAATGATGATGATAATGAGATTATGCTTATGGTTGAGGAATAAATTAAATAAAAGGTCCGCCAAGTCCTATTAAAATAATGTTTGATGACCTTTGTCTTTCCTGCTAAGTTCGTGTAGGAAGTCATGTCCTTTCTACACTAAACCCACGTCAATGCGAGATTGTCTCACTTATAGCATATTTCAATTGAATTGTCTCAAAGGCAAACTATCTAGAAAAATAAGATACTTTATATCCCAATGGGCTCACGTGGGAGATGCAGCTCTGGGAGAAGAGAGGGTAACATTTCTTGTTCACTCTATGTTAGTTAAGCACTGATGAAAATCGATAAGAAAATAGTGCTTTCCAATTCTCGTCTTAGTTCACACAATTGGATGTTGTATGGGGATGGATTTCATGCTACTTGAAATTATTAGTATGTCCTTCAAGCCTATTCAAGTTCGACATTTTCATACGACAAGTTTGAATTAAAGAGTATTTGTGGACAGTGAATTTTTTTATTGAATTTAAATTCAAAAGAAAATCAGATTTATTAGTCCAAATAGATATTATTGGCTAGTATATTTGGATTAATTATTTAAGTCCATATTTTAATAAATATGAATTTAATTAAGAAGAAATTTCACAAAGCACTATAGTTTGTAGGTTATTTACAATGCGCAGCTAATGTCTGGCTAATTACAATTCATAGCTACTGTTCAATTGTTACATGTATCACTTGTATTCATTTGCTCTAATTTCACTTGTATTCATTCGCTATACTATATCAATTGTTACCAGCTTGTATCACTTGTATTCATTCGCTCTATTGCATCAATTGTTGCCAGCTTGTATCACTGATATTTATCGATACGTAGCTACTGTTCAATTGTGACTAGCTTGTATAGGTTGTATGCGTTCACTTAATTTCATTGTATCAAAGAATACAATCACAATAGGTTGTATTAGCTCTCTTAACAGTCTGTATTCTTTCGCTCATACAACAAAATACGGTGAAGATACATACAAAGAGGAAGAAGAAGATGACCAAGAACTATACATACATGCAACATACTGTTGTTCGCCGTTGAAGATACATACAACATACACTTGTATTTCACTATATTGCAGTCAGAGGCGGATCCAACATTTTGAGAGTCCGGGTGCTGCACTATTTTAGACCTCAAATTGATCTAATTTGAGCTTTGATTCGGGTTATTCATTTTTCGGCTCGGGTTATTCATGTTTTCGGTGTATATAGACAAACCGATTACAACACCATTTTGTGCTTTGACTTGATTTTTTTTAAGCTTTGGCCCGGGTTATTCGTATTTTAGAATTATACAGACAAGTCGACAAAACGAAATAATTTACCCCCTACGTCGCAACTTATATGAGGGTGTTTGAGCGGACACAAAGTTTAAGATAGAAAGAAAGACTTTTGAATCTTGTGGTCTAAAACAAGCCAAAGAAGTTTTTGTGTGGCTAGAAATCATTTCATTAAGAGTAGAATGAGAATTTTAGAGCTAAATTGTTGCTAAATATAGAAAGATGCCATACTTTTTAGTACTGACTAAAAAAGAAAGAGTGCGATATAAATTGGAGCTATCGTCTAACTGAATCAAGAATAGATAATGAAAACTAGAGCTAGAAGTCATTGTAGATGCATATTTAAATACTCAAAACAAAACTTAATAAACACTATGAACTTTAACAACCGAAGCAAGAATTAATTAAATTTAAAAAGTCAATAGTTGCTGGAAAAAAAAAAAGAGTCAGCAAATAAAGAAAAAGAAAAAGAAAAAGAAAGAGAAAGAAACAGGGAAAAGAAATAAAAGAAGAAGCAAAATAGAAAGAGAAACGAAAAAAGGAGAGCAAATATCGTGTAATTTTTTAATGTAGAAAACAGAGTAATTTTTACAGAAAATGTAGTATGCCGAGTTCAATCCCGTGCACTGTGCATGGAAAAGTTGTGCCTTTGCCAGTGGCACCAGACAAGCATTTGTTTATCTGGGTGCCAATTCATGTATTTACATAATTTTCTATATATACACACATATATACACAAAGTTTCGATCGAGGTGTGCGGGTGGCGTGACACTCCTTATCCACTTAGTAGATCCGCCACTGGTCGCAATGTATCACATTTGTATTTTATGAGATACAAGCGTGATACACTGAAATACAGTGACGTGACTCCATAAAAGAGAAGAGACGAAAGTTAGCTAGAGATGGCATTTTGTGGCCAAGCAAGAAGGTCACCCACACAATGAAAATTCAACCAAATTTTAGAGTTTTCCGATTATGGTTTGCTCGATCTGGTGCTACAATATCGTAACAGAGACCAAAACAAGACCCAGGAACTTAATCAATCGTCAATCTTTTTTCTCCTTTCTTTTCTTTCTTCTCTCTATTGAATCAATGTTTTCACCGGAAGAAAAATTTATTTATCAATAACATCGATTTTCCAGTGAAATTGACTTATTGTGATACGTTCCGAACGGGTATTGATCGCCCCTTTTTTCTCTCTCTAATGAGATTCACTCAATTTTATCTCCAAATTTAATTTTTTTCTACTACTTTGTATCTAAGGTTAGGGTTTTTGCTTTTTATATTATAGATCTACTAAATGTTGAAAAACTGATGGTAGAATTTGGAGTTATGAAGAAAGATGAGTTGATGAAGAATGGAAAAAGAATGAGGTGGGGTTGTTGGAGTTCTTCATATCCCGATGAGATGAGAGAGATGCGAGTTCATATTGCAACAGGATTTTTCGTGTTAACTGAGGAGAGAGATGCAGGAGGTATTTGCTATAAAATACAAATTATAGTTATGAATTGTAATTTTTTAAAAAGTGTATATATATGGTAAATACAATGTATAAGTCAGTTACACCATGTATTTTTTTCCTTTAATTAAAGTTCAATTTCATTGGACCAGTCCATTTAATTGGCTACAAATGATGAGCCTGAGCCTATTTTGCTAAGCCCAAGATGTCATCTTATCTTAGACGCCCAGTTGGTGTCACGTGTCAAATGACGTGACAAACCAAGTC
The DNA here is from genome assembly GCF_019175385.1 of Lycium barbarum. Lineage (NCBI taxonomy): Eukaryota > Viridiplantae > Streptophyta > Magnoliopsida > Solanales > Solanaceae > Lycium > Lycium barbarum. Next base: position 102,346,516 of record NC_083345.1, read on the forward strand.
AAATAAAAGAGTCAATATGATAAAGCCACGTGCCAAAATGACATAGCATGTCTAGTCAAATTAAAGGCCAATGAAAATATGCCACGTGTACATGTAACATGTTCCGACCAATCAAATATCGTCATGTCAACTTCAAAGTTATTGGTCGAAAAGAGTTCGTCCTTATCACAACTCTTTCATCCTACAACTATCAATAGGAGTACTCATAATTTAGAAAGGGGACTAGAAGTTCTAACAAAAATCCAGAGCCAGAGTCCGTGGATCAAACACCGCAGATTTCTCTATAAGTTACAAGCATTCGAGCACTCAAGTATTTCTCTACAAGTTATAGTGATCAAGACGAAGATTCGAGATGAATCTTCAAGCCTTGAATCCAAGTACAAGTCAAGATCAAGACCACTAGTTTCAAGATCAAACTTTAGGCTCTTGAATTCGAGTACAAGTCAAGATCAAATCGCCAAGTTCAAGATCAAGCTCAAAAGCCCTTGAATATATTTTTGAAAAGAAGAATCATAGGGATCATAGATATTGTAACACTCGTCATATTGAAATCAAATACTACGATTATTGCAATATTTTTTTAGTCTTGATTATTATTTTCTCGACGTGAATTTTATTATCTACAAAGAGTTAATTGAGAAAAAAGGAGATACCATTGATGGCATAGAGCGGTATATATAGGTATGAAGGTCTATTAGTGTTAATTACCCCTCTTTAAGTTATTTTAAAGCTATTTGTTTGAATTTTAAAATAGATATGAAGGTCTATTAGTGTCACGACCTAAATTCGGGGGTCATGATGTCACTTACACCCTCCCACTGATAGGCGTATCATTCCCGAAATAGAGATCATTTAAAAAAGGAATGTAAGAGAATCGTTTACACCAACACCGTTATCTAAACAGTCTTAACATCTATATAAATAAGTGTGGAATATAACTTAGTTGGTTACAACTCAAAACCTGGTCTAACATGTACAAGAGGTTCTAAATAGAATACACGTCTTAGACAATACAAAAATAGAAAGATGTCTCAAAAGGAAAGGACATGATAACATAAAGAGAAGAATCCAGGGCTGCAGGTCTAGTTGTCGCTCACCTTAGAATCTTGAAGTGATAGCCTTGGGATTATCCACGAGGGATGGAACTAGAGCATGGGCCTGTATCTGCACCAGAAAATAGTGTAATAAGTGTAGATGAGTACAAAACCACTAGTACTCGGTAGGTATTATCGGCCGACAACGAAGGAATAATGTATAAAGCATATAAAGATTGAAAGAAACACATAAGTAGAACCACAAAACCAACGTTGATTTACCTCTCTTAATCCTTAGTCATGTTCCACCCAAAACGTCGATAGCCAATAATCATGTGAGAATGTAATGGATCAAATGAATGAATGCATGAATGCAATGCACCAGTCAAATCTCATACCTGGTACATACATGTTATAGGCCGTGCCGTATAGTCATGACCCTTGGGGGACTCGCGAGGTCCATATACCTCTCAACGCCATCCGGTATGCACCCTCAGATTAGGTGAGAACTATATCAATCATATCTTATTTTATCATGTTCGCGCAACTCATATCATCATACCCCGATCCATTTCCCTTCGGGCGTAAACACATCAATCTTACTTTTTTGCTTGTCGTGATGGACCATCTCATATCTCATAAATTCCTCATCACAATGAATATAGGTATATATGCACGAATAAGTATCAAAAGCACGGTAACAAGTGTCAATAGAGTCATGAGATAGGGAATGAATGCATATACGTCATGTATTACATAATATCAAATCAAGGTCAAGATTAGTGCCACTTTCATGATATAAATGGGATATTAGGTGGTGAATGCAAAATGAATCAATACTCCCAAGAATGAATTAAACATGGCTATCATAGCCCAAATAAGCAACAACCATTCTAACCTAAGTGGATTTATCACCGCAACCAATGCTCGTAGGCCTAACATGCATTCCCCGTCACAACATTCTAATCATGCAATAGTTTCCCAAACAGATACACCAGTACCCACCCAAGTGTTCATCACAACCACTAAGGTAGGACCCCCTTCACACGCCCAATACCCGTTCAATATTTATAGACTATATACATCCTCCAATCAGAGTATAGAAGAGTAAATCGTAACCTACCTCAAGGCCGAGCGGGTGCCACAAATAGTTCAAACTTGAGCCTTGCCTTTTCGAAGCGCCTCCGAACTAGAAAAGTCTATCAAGATACAAATTTTGCATTAAAACACAATTCTAGGGATACCCATATTGCCGTAAAATAGATTTAGGTTCAAAAGTCAATCCAAAAACTCCGTCCCAAACCCCCAAGGTCTGAACGGGGCTTCGAGTCCAACAAGGTCAAAATAGCACTTTACGGGATCACACGAATCCAACAATATCCATATTACTATACTTTAGTCCGAAGGGTAAAACTGGAAATTCAACTTAAATCATCTTACCCATAGTCTAGATAGTCCATATCTTAAGAATCATGAAGTTCTAATCCCAAACGGACCTTCTATTACATAATCTTAAAAAATCCTTTCTTATGGAAACCCTAGATTACAAGTTGAAATCATGGAAGAAACCTCTAAATAATGGATGGAAATATGAGGAAATGGTTAGATTAAGGATAGATCTTTAGCCCCAAGTCGAATCTTGAAGAATGCCTTTGAAATCTCTCAAATCCGAAGTCTAGAACTCAAAATATGAAAGAATGAAATGTTTTTGTGAACTAAGGAATTTTAATACTGCCAAGGGTCTTCGCAATTGCGACCCCTGGCTTGCAAAACCAAGCTCCATAATTGCGGACAAGCCATCACATTTGCGTCGACACTAGTTAACAACTGAACCAGATTTTTTTCTAGTTCCCGATCCAAAACTCGAAACTCTTTCGAAATTCCCGGGCATAAACCAAACATGCATTTATATAGTAAAACACTCTAAAAACTCACTCAGGCATTCAAAATTCCCAAAAGAGGTCGTCGTGACCCGGGGTTGACCAAGTGTGTAACGACCCGTTTGGTCGTTACGGCTAGTTTGACCCCGTTGACCCTTTCCCGAGCTATATCAGCGTATATTTGACCCAAGGGTATGGGTGGTATGATTTCTGAGGTCATCCGTTGCGAAATAGGTTGGGTTTTGTGAAATTAGATTTAAAGTGAAAAATGGTTGACCCGAAGTTGACTTTTGGACAAACAGACCTTTATCCAAAATTCGTCGATTCCAAGAGGTCCGGATTGTCATTTAGAATTTGTGTGTATATTCGATTCGGTTTCCAATGCACTCGGGTGCATTTTGAGACTTAGGGTGGAAAGTTAGTTTTGAGGTATCGGGGGTTGACTCGGTCAACGAGACCTCCGTTGGGAATTTCAAGGTCACGAGTGCATTCATAGCGTGTGTTTATGTATACCTGCATATCTGGTTTGTGTGTATAGGGCCTCGGGTGATAATTGGATTTCAGAATGAGTTTGGGAAACTTGAATTATTTTCTAGTTTCTGGTGTACCGTAATAGCGGCACTGCTATAGCGGTGGACAAGCTGAAAAAGCGACTAAGTGCATTTTCTGGGTAACCGTTGTAGTGGTAGGGTGAGAGCTGAAGTGGGACCATTATAGCGGTCCCGTGATCGAAGAAGCGGTTGACGGGTAGTTTCTTCATTTAATGACTTAATAAAACCCCAACCCTTATGTCATTATTCTATTCTCATAACCTTAAGCTTTGGAGGCGAATTTGAGGGCTTTGGGGCAGATTCGTCATCAAGGTAATTCTCATTGTCTTAGATTCCGCAAATTATTATTCCTAATCATAATCTAATGCTAGAGATCTATAGAATCAAGAAGGGATTAAATGGGTTTTCATGAAAGTTTCTTAAAAAGGGTTTAGACTTCCTAAGTTGATTATGTTGATGAAATTGGCTAAGATAAACATAGAATCTGACTTATCTAATGTTGTTGAGCTTATATCTATCATTGTTAGAGATTAATTCTTGAATTGAAAAGTTAGGGTTCATAACCAAATTGAGGGTTTTCACTAGAATCCGAATTTAAGTGATTTGTTAGTTCTTCTGGCTTATAATTGATGGGAATTGATCATCTAGAACATTAATTTCATGTTGACACCTATAGATTCCTAATTTCATCTTTCTAGTTCATAAAACCCACTCCATAGGTTGGGATTTGGGTCTTGAATCGAAGTAAGGATTGAATAATGTTTCTTCTTGATTCTAATTCCATATTCAGATATGGCTAGACTTTCATTACTTTGAGGCGCAATGAAAGGTCAAGGCGCACGATTGACACTTCGAGTTTCCTGTTCGGCCTTCCAGGTAGGTTACGACTTACCTTCTGGTTAGACTTCGGTTAGCGAAGCATATGTATAGTTAGTTTGTTTGTTTTGGAGAAAACATGTGGACCTTTGAGTATGAAGTCGGGTTGAATATTGTCTTAAGTTGGCCTTGTTGTGTGATTTGGGGGCTAGCCACCCCGTTGCGTTGTTGACTTATCTTGTTCTATTTACTTGTTAGCTCATTGCCACGTTGAGACATCGAATATTGGTGATTAGTGAAATATTATGGCTATGATATTGCGGTACTTTACTTGATTGATATTGAGATGAGAATTATGATTCCATTGTGGCTTATTGTGTAGCCTTATTATTGACATTACTTGTGCGCCATGTGTGGTATTGTTTGGGATTGAATTGGTTATCGATATTACATTACATCGTATTCATACTCATTTCCATGATATATTGATATTGCATGGTTATGCTACTGATGATGATAAGCGAGAGAGTGTAGCCTCGATGTCTTTGCCGGAGAGCATAAAATTGAGATGAGGTTGATATTTTTAGGTGTCCATTTGGGGCACGTTGCTAATTGATATAAGGTTGATATGAGACCTTTTCGTTGTCATCTTCATACTTAAATCATACATTGAACACTCATCTTGATATATATATATAAAAGGCACATTTGACCGGGGGTGACGATGTGGCCTATGTTGTTTCTTGGAAACCCTTGGGAGGTATTATATTGATTGCGCAACCATTCTAGGTTGTGTGATACGGGATGGTCAGCAGGCGTGAAGGGTGGAAAGGTCGTCTCTAGGCTGTGCGTTACGGAGCTATATGGTACATGGACTTCGCGAGTCCCCCATGGATCATGAACATCGAGACATGATGTTCTGCTCGAGGCATGTGTGTACACGGTATTGATATATGGCCATTGCATTCATGTCATCCATATCATTGCTTTGCAATTCATTGCACTTGTTATCATCATTGTGATTGAATTGTTATTATGTTGTGGATACTTGATTGAATATTCTACCGATTTTGATGAGAACTTGGAACACTTGAGATTAGATGCTTTAACAATAGGCTTGATCGGATATGATGAGACTGGGAACACTCGGGTTTAGATACTTCACTATAGACTTGATCGGTTATGTAACCTTGTTGGTAGCTAATGGATTGAATACTGATGTGAATTATTGATACTTGAGGACTTGATATGTATTGATGAGACTGTATTATACTTGTACTTTATTGTGAGCATGCCTATCTTTCATTTACTTTCTATATATATGTTAGCCAACTAAAGACGGCCTATGATACCTACTAGTACTTGTTGTTTGTACTGACCTGTACTTGCTACATTCTTTTATGAATGCAGAGTACCAGGATAGATCTACTTCTACCCCTCATGGCTGATATTCGAGCATTGCTGATTCGTGTCTCTTCAGGGTGAGCATGAGGACGTTCGCTGCCCAAAGACTCTATCTATTATTATGTCTTGCTTTCCATTCTGAGACATGATTCTGAGGCTATTATGTATTATTATTCAGACTTGTAGTAATTAGTTAGATGCTCTTGTATGACCAGACCAGATACTGGGGTGGATTTCATTTACTTCCGCACTTATTTATATGATTATCGTGAGACTTACGTTATTTACTTTCTTTCGCTATTTTGTTCCATTATTTATGAATGTTGAGTTAAAGGTTCGCCTACCAAGGTGGGAAAGGTAGGTTCCCGCATAACTTTGTGAAATTGGGTCATGACAAGTTGGTATCAGAGCCCTAGGTTATCCTGTCTATAATACAAGAGCGTGTCTAGTAGAGTCTTATGGATCGGTACGATGAGCTCCGTATCTATCTGCGAGAGGCTATAAGACATTTTAGGAAACTTCCAATTCTTTCATTCTCTCATGCGACTTCATTCAAATTGGTATCTAGTCGATTCCAATTGGTATCTGGACTTCTTATCTTAATCACCCACGGAGGGTGGAATCTCGTCCCCGAATTCTTATGCGAATGGTTGATCTATGATGTGCTGTGGTATGATATGAGATGTGTTATTCTGATTCGGACATGTGATCAAGTTCAGTCTCCAGTTATGGCCTAATGATTCGATGGTGTGGAGTCGCGATTAGGCTCGATTGTTGTGTGGAGTCGCGATTAGACTCGTTTATTATGGGAGTTCGTGAGAAATGGGAAATATAGTTCAGAGGGTTACAGGGTCTCCATGTTTCAGCGTTGGGTTGCTCGGAAGTGACAAAGCATATTGATGGCTTAACAATAGTGGGTTGGTTGATGATATGACCGGTTTGGGAAAAACTTCAACTCTATCAAGGCTTTATGATGGTGTGAGTGACACTGGTGTACCAAAGGAGGGTCGACGATTCAGCTGCGGTAGAATATTAGACGTCAGTATGTGAGGACAAGTGTAATTTCGATAATGACCATCGAATTTGGGCAAATGTATTGTGATCGCGTGTAATGGAGAAAATAAGTTGACAATAAGGACATAAAGGAAGACTTTTGTGGAAAGCGTGTAGCGAAGTGAGACTTCATAGAATATCTTAGACATGAGTAATTTTCGTGAGATTGGGAAAGGAAAAATTGGTATCTGACATGGTTGTAAGGATAAAGTTGTGGCTGCTGCTAAGGGTCATTCTTGTTATGGGCGAATGTGATGAGTTAATGACTTGAGGAATTACTGGTTGTTTCACGTAGCTTTGAGGAGGAATATTGATATTGTTTTGTGGTTCGTTTAGCTTAGATGGATGACTAGTTTAGAGGATCGAGTGGATTTGAATGTTTGTTGGTTGATAGTGATAAAAGTGATTTGAAATGAATACGGGAACTGAAGGATTACAATGGGGCATCTTGCTATCGGGTTTAGGAGATTAAGGTTCATAAGACTTGAGGTGAGTTAGTATGGGTACTTGAGTTAAGTTTGGATTGCGGGGGCATTATATTATAACCTTCAGTAAAAGGTGTGACCGATGAGGTTGATTGGTGTCTTCGAGGTTAAGGGCAGAAAGGAAATCGTTGAAACAAGAATTAGTGATGTGAGAGTTTGGTTACGATTGTTCAGTGTAGAATGGGCTTGAGAGTTTAAGGATGAGTTAGAATTTTCAATTGTGTCTTGAGCTAATAGGGCAATGATTGACTAATGGAATGATTATCAGTGTTGGGCTAGTTTAAAAGTTTAGTACTCAGGAGGGTTAATCAGGTGTTTCACCTAATGTTGGACTAAGGTTGGGGTCGTTGTATTTATTGTGTAAATTTGACTAGATTCCATTACTAGTGGTGTTATTACTCAGCTTATGTGATTGAATATAAAGGGATAGTCGTGCGAATGGTTAGAGGTGTTCAGGTTCGATAAATGAGGAAAGTGGTGATTCTTCGAGGGCTAGCAATGTTAAGGATTTTGAGTAAGGGGTTAGTAAACAAGGATACTTTAAATGGTAGATCAATGATTAGTTAACCGAGTTAAGTCCAGGATAATATTTCGAAGATTGAGTAAGAAAATTCGGGCAAGGACGATTCAGTGGGATACATGATGATATTAGTAAGACTGTTATGGATTTAAAGAGTTTTCAGTATAGAGTAGAGTGAGTTAAGGGAAAACTATAATGAATAGAGTATGTGGCCTACTATTATCTCTAGGTCGGATTCAGCTAGTGTATGAGACTTATGGTTATGTGATAGACTATTGAGTGGGTTTGAGTAATGGTCAGACGATGTCGGTATATGTGAACTGATAGAAATTGAGGAATTGAAGAGTCAAGATAAGGTATAGTTGATTGAGAATCGATAAGAAAAAGATATATCTTGGGGATGTCTCGGGTCAGTATGGATTGTGGTGTCGTTTTCTTTCATATTCCAGATGGGGTGTGATTGTTGAGTAGCTTAAAGAAGGAAGTCTATAGAAATGGACCAAGCAATATGACGAGGTCTCGTGAGGATTTGTGATTAGCGATTAGTGGGAAACAAGTTTCAGGTAACCAATATGTTAAGGCTTATGGAAGTGGCTTGTGTGGTTAACAGTTGAAAATTTTCGTAACACTCTTCAGTAGATGAGTTAGTGTAGTTTAAGGGAAAGGAGTTGTGGAAATCCCTATTCTGGGAAGGCTAGAGTTATATTTTCGAGATGTGACCATATTCATGGTAATGTATTATGTTGCAATTAATATTGACTGGATACCTCGAGCACTTTGGATATTAAGGACTTGGGAGGAATTACGTGAGATTTAGAGCGGCAGTTGTAAGATTGAATACTTTCGAAAAATTTATGGGCATTTCGAGGTGATACAATGAGAGGTTCGACGGTTAAATAATTATTATATGAGGCTTCAGATTTTGCGTCGAAAAGTTCGGGGTTGTATCAGATTTGCGTGTCGGGTAAAGGTTGAGAAGCATGAAGATTGAAATCGTAAGGCATAGCTCTTCGGTAACAAGTTGATCACTTAGATAGGACTCAGCTTATGGAGTCGAGGGTGACAGACAGGATTTGTTATGCATGAGTAAAAGATTAGAATTGGCCACCACAAATGTGCGATAGGACTGTGATTGGTTTTGAAAATTCGGAGTCAGTTCAAATGACTATTGGTGATATTTGAGAGTTATGCATTCATTCAGGGTTAGCATTGTTCGAGTTAAGCTTAATGGTATATGTTTACATCTCCAGGAAGATATTAAAGGATTCTATGGGTTTCGGCTCAGATTAGAGGTATGACAGATGTACCGAGCTTTGTCAGGGTTTTCTAGTGGATTTGATGATATTTTCTAAGAACAGTTACTTGGATAGAATAATTGTTTACAATGAGCTTAGTACAAATTTGAGGAGGAGCTATTGTACGAGAGGTATTTATAGTGATCAGTTGGGTTCCGACGGACTTTGCTCGGTGAGATATTCAGTTGTATGGTTCCTGTATTGTGATTTGGAGGTTTAAGAAGACTTAGGACTAGCCAAGTTGGCTGTCACTAAGATCAGTTTTGATGGAATTGCATAGAGATCTCAGATAGATCAATGATTCTTTCTGGCAAGAGTGAGTCATGGTTTTAGGTTTGTGGTATGTATGTTCATGTGTTTCTAAGAAATCGCAGTGAGAAAACGGCTTTAGCAAGTGCGAAAGAAAGGTTAGTGGATATCCGAATATCTTCTCGGTTGAAAATGGGCTATGGTTGTGACCATGTTTCAAAGGATTGCGTTGGTTTAGGAAAATGTTTGTGGGGCCTATTGATTGTGTACAGAGTTGCAGTTTTATCAAATCGGAAAATTCGAGCAAAGCAATTCGCTTATTCGAGGATCAATTGCGAGGGAAATTCGAATACGGGAATATGAGAATTGGAGCTTGAGCTAAGTTTAGAGAGTTGTGATTGCTAAAGCGAGCCCGAGGTGTATTGGCCTGTTTGAGACCATCCGTTGTATTGATCTTATATTTTATGAGTTAGTTTTCACCAGGCCTGCCGGGTGTTCATACAATTTTCTATGTTTCTAGGTTGAAGGAGTACCCTTCTGATGGTTCCTGTATCATTCTTTAGGATTCAGTTCTGTGCGATGAGAATCCTCCCTATTAGGAGGATCTCGATATGTGTTTGAGATATCCCAGTTGTCGCGGGCTTATGTATCTTTCCCCGTTCTCTTCCTTGTTGCTCGAGAACGAGCGATTGTTTAATTGGTAACTGATGTACGACCCGTTTGGTCGTTACATCTAGTTTAACCGCATTGACCCTTTCCTGAGCTATATCAGCGTATATTTGACCCGCGGGGACGGGTGGTACAATTTCTGAGGTCATCAGATGCGAAATAGGTTGGGTTTTGTGAAATTAGACTTAAAGTGAAAAATGATTGACCCGAAGCTGACTCTTGGGCAAACGGACCTTTATAGGAAATCTATCGATTCCAAGAGGTCTGGATGGTCATTTAGAATTTGTGTGTATATTCGGTTCGATTCCCAATGCACTTGGGTGCATTTTGGGACTTGGGGTGAAAAGTTAGTTTTAAGGTATCGGGGGTTGACTCGATCAACGAGACCTCCGTTGGGAATTCCGAGGTCATGAGTACGTTCGTAGTGTGTTTTATGTATACCTGCATATCTGGTTTGTGTGTATAGGGCCTCAGGTGATAATCAGATTTCGAAATGAGTTTGTGAAACTTGAAGTATTTTCTGGTTTCTGGTGTACCGCAATAGCGGCACCACTATAGCGGTGGACAAGCCACAAAAGCGGCTAAGTGCATTTTCTAGGTAACCGCTGTAGCGGTGGGGTGAGCGCTAAAGCGGGACCGTTATAGCGGGACCGTGATTGCAGAAGCGGTTGATGGGCAGTTTCTTCATTTAATGACTTAATAAAACCCCAACCCGTATGTCATTATTCTATTCTCATAACCTTAAGCTTTGGAGGCGAATTTAAGGGTTTTGGGGCATATTCGTCATCAAGGTAATTCTCTTGGTCTTAGATTCCACAAATTGTTATTCCTAATCATGATCTAATGCTAGAAATCTATAGAATCAAGGAAAGATTAAATGGGTTTTCATGAAAGTTTCTTAAAAAGGGTTTAGACTTCCTAAGTTGATTATGTTGATGAAATTGGCTGAGATAAACATAGAATCTGATGTATCTAATGTTGTTAAGCTTATATCTACTATTGTTAGAGATTAATTCTTGAATTGAAAAGTTAGGGTTCATACCCAAATTGGGGGTTTTGAGTAGATTCTGAATTTAAGTGATTTGTTAGTTCTTCTAACTTATAATTGATGGGAATTTATCACCTAGAACATTAATTCATGTTGAGACCTATAGATTCCTAATTTCATCTTTCTAGTTCATAAAACCCATTCCACGAGTTGAGATTTGGGTCTTGAATAGAAGTAAGGATTGAATGATGTTTCTTCTTGATTCTCATTCCATATTCAGATATTGCTAGACTTTCATTACTTTGAGGCGCAATGAAAGGGCAAGGCGCACGATTGACACTTCGAGTTTTCTTTTCGGCTTTCCAGGTAGGTTGCGGCTTACCTTCTGGTTAGACTTCGTATAGCGAAGCATATGTATAGATAGTTTGTGTTGGAGAAAACATGTGGACCTTCGGGTATGAAGTCGGGTTGGATATTGTCTTAGGTTGGACTTGTTGTGTGATTTGGGGGCTAGGCACCCCGTTGCATTGTTGACTTATCTTGTTCTATTTACTTATTGGCTCATTGCCACGTTGAGACATCGGATATTGGTGATTAGTGAAATATTATGGCTATGATATTGCGGTACTTTACTTGATTGATATTGAGATGAGAATTGTGATTCCGTTGTGGCTTATTGTGTAGCCTTATTATTGACATTACTTATGTGCCATGTGTGGTACTGTTTGGGACTGAATTGGTTGTCGATATTACATTGCATCGTATTCATACTCATTTCCATGGTACATTGATATTGCATGGTTATGGTGTATAGGTTCTATTTTTTCCGATTCGCATTTGCACTTGCCTCATTTTAAAAACGGAAAGTGTTCCGGGGAAGTACGGTTGTCAATCGTACCGGGAAAAAGGAAAAATATAGTTCTACGTGGATGGTGCTCTAAATGGACTTATTTTAGAGTTGCCACCTAATTTTTAGGAAATTAGGAAAACCAGTTCGAAAAGGGTTCATTTAAAGCAGTTAAGTCTTAAAAGAATCCTAATCTAACCAAAGTATGGGTAAGGGTTCTGGTGATCTCCCGGGGAAGGTGTTAGGCACTCCGGTATTAAGGATGCGTAAAATACGGTCGACCTACGGGTTCTAATAATATGTCTATGTAGATATAAATTGGTTGTTATAAAAATAGTTTTGCTTTATATTTCCGCCAATAGAAATTAGTCTTTCATGCAAAAAATGCCACTTTTCAAGAATCAAAAGTGGAAAAATTTGCCCAAAATTAGGCGTTTAGGGTATCAGACTAGAACACCTAGGCTAATACTCGATGACTCTTAGCCTAAGTAGGATTCTACGTAAGTCCACCCAAAAAAAAGTTTTGAAAAAAAAAGTTTCGAAGTATAAGAAAATAGTTTTTAAGAAAATAATTTAGATACACTATTTTAGTCCATATAATATTCTACATATATATATATAGTCCATTTTTTATTTCTATGCTTTTCTAAGTTTTAGTCAATTTTTATTCTTTTAGCCTAAGTCTAAATAATCATATTAGTCTCACAAGTTTTGTCCAAATCAGCCTACACGTCTAAATCCATAGTCTTTTGCAAATGTTCAAACCAGTCCCAAACTTCCTAAAAGTTGGCAGTTTTAGTTCTTTAGTCAAATCAGTCCCAAATTGTGTTAATGCTCAAAATTTAGTCTTATCTTTTGTGGCAAATTCATTTTTTGGTGACTTTAAAACGTGACAATCTCATAAGGGTTCCAATTGATACGATAATTAGGCAAATAATCAATTTAAAGTACACAATTTAAATGAGGTAGAGAATTTGGGCCAACCAAGCCAAAAGGGAAAATTTTCATGCAATCAGTCTCGTCTTAATTCCAACGTATGCTACATTTTTGCTCCAATGTTGGGTTGACTCGATCTAGATATGTTAGTGGGCCCTGTTGGGGCCCACCAATGGGTTTTGGATGAACATAGAGGTAAAGGACATACCTGACATTAGTATATGCTCACAATTTGAATTAAGTACAAGATTAAAAATATAATGGTAATTATTACAATGCCCAAAAAATGAATTACATCAGATCTGGGCCAAGCCCATATAATAACGACTCAAAACAGTCCCTAATACCACGAAATAAAAGCCCAAGACAATGGTAGCAGCTTAGATACGCAAGTAAAAAATAATGGGCCCAAGCAGTAGGCCCAAACTCACTCTCTTTTAAATTCTCTTTAAGTGTCAAAAATGTGATACACACAATATATTACTGATATACTACTCAGTTTTTTTCCTAATTTACTAAGTGTCAAGACTCTAATATACAAGATATACTACAAATGTATCACTTATATATGAAGAGTAAAACCTTTTAAAGGGCATACCCTCCATATACACTTGATATGCACTACATATTCAGTTTAACCTTGACTCTAAACACCACATTCAAGTCATGCACAAACCACAAATTCCCCAGAAATCCACACAATTGCAGACATCAAGTTCTAGCTACTGCCCAAAGTTTGAACAATCAAACACAAAAGCAAAATACCACTGAGTGGTCCATCAGACACAAAGGGAAGGAAATACCTAGCTTTAGGCAATGCAAAGATAACTCAAGGCGAGGCACAACAAGTATTTAAGACTCAGAAGATAACCATGGCATAACTAGGAAGAACATGAAGGTTTAACATGAATAAGAAGTCCAACAGAACTTAACTATGGCATAAAGAATGGCTAAGACAGGATTAACAAATTTCTGGAAGGGTGAAACCATCATAAGTGCAAACATAGTTCAACTGTAGGCATGACAAGTCTCAAATAACAAGAGACTTTCATGAGAGCAATTACAGATTCATTTAATCCTAACTGTGGCCAAAATGGGTTCATGACACTGTCCTGGGCTCAAAATACTATACTAAAATTATTATGGACACCAACCAGCAGACAGAGGTAGGAACTCATGTACATGGGCTATAGAAATTCACAAATCAGCCATAGGTGCAAGTGTGCAGGTATCACATTTATTCTAGTAATAGTAGTTTTGATCTTAGTTTTAGCATGACATTGAGTATCAAAATTCAGAACTACACATAGCATAATCAAGGAAGTCACGACACACTTTTAGGAGGCTAGACAAGTAGTGTTGATAGTATAAAGGCAAGGAAGTAAAGCAGTTCAACGTTGAAGCAAGTGAGACAGAAAATAGGCCAGGGACCATACTTATGGTCCTCATTTCTGAACTTTCTAGGAGGAAATTAATCATACTCCAGTTAAGTGAGATAGAGTGATTTTTTGGTGCTTTATCTAAATTCTAAGTAGTAAATTAGGTCATGGTATTCCCAAACAACAAGCACAGACAAGGTAATGTCATAAAAGCCAAGAATTGATCAAGTAATTGGCAAAGAAACAAAAAGACAACTACACAGACTAATTTTAACCTTTTCCTGCAATTTTTGCTTAGTTTTAAACCTCCTATGCTCATTCTTCTATATTGAAATACTAGGCACAGCAATTCCCACAAAACCATATTCAAGAACCAACTCAAAGAGCATAATGTTATAAGAAGGAATAAACTGCAGCAAATTCTAGGTAAATAACAGATAATAGGGGAAAACAAGTCACTCAGTAATCTCAAGAACTATTTTAGTTAATAGAAATATAACCTCTAACCCCCCTACACTTCAACCTTTCCTAGACGAGCTAACAAATTAGGTATTGACAAGCACACATAATGTTCAAAATGGCACTTACACTCTTTCTAGGATCAGGGATCAACCACAAACCTTATATCTTTCACATTTCTATTAACCTTCTATCTAGGAAGTCCCAAATATATCCAACAAGTTACAAGAAAAATCCCCTTTATCTTCACATAAATTAGCAAGGTTCAGAAATGGCAAAACAAGGTAAGCAAGCAAGCAATCAGTTCTTGCCTCAATCAAAACAAGGAAATGCCACATAATTTCTAAGAATTACATCTTTTAACCACCTCTTAGACTAACTAAATAGCAGTGAGTTAACTGGTTTTACTTATATCATAACAAGGTAATACAAAATCAAGTAGCAAGATCAAGGTAATGGCTTCTGAATTTCTAATCTTAGCCTGTTTTAAGTCAATGAGGTCTTAACTATTCACCAATGTCATTTTACATCCTAGTCAACTTTATAAATCCAACAGAATTCTACATTTTTGATTTTATTTAAAGCTTACACACAAAAGTCCAAAACAAAGTAAAGAAGACAATAGAGGTCTTACTCAGTTAAAGAGGGTGATCAAAACAAAATTAAACAAGTCCATAAGGGTCATGGGAGCATGAATCTACCCTAAGTTAAGTAAAAGATCAAACAACATCACAGTGATCACAAACAGAAAAGAGTACACATAGAAACACTCACAAACAACTAGGCCTTGGGCATAGGGGATCATGGTTCCATTCTTAGGTCATCAATACCATATTTAGACTGAACAATACCATGGAGGATAGAGGAACATGTGAACACATAGGTCTGGGATCACAAACAACTAGCAGACACCTTGTTTATCTTTCAAAAGCAGATTTTTGTCCTCTATTTTAGCATTACAGTAAATCCAGCAAAGTTTAATCCTTTTTATACTCCTTACCTATTCAAACAATAAGGGTGTATAAAGGTCTGTCTTCCTAACATTTCAAAGTCCAAATTAAAACATAACAGCATTCCATGATAATCTAGCTAGCAAGAGAAAAGGAAAACTGTTATATAAAAAATGAGATCCACACAACATAGTCTAAACAAGACAGCCTCCTTCTTTCTTTTTATAGCAGATTCTAGGCAAATATTAGTAATACCCATAGGTTCAGAGGTGAATTTTAAGACTTCAAAGATTCTACTAACAAGAAAATTTTAGAAAAAACCTTAAGTTACCCTTTTAAAAGAAGTTACACCATTAGAAGTGATTCTAATCCAAAAAATGCTAGGAAAGGATCAATTTTGACTTCTAAACTTGGACTTTAACAGGCTTCTAAAGGTAGAAATTCAAACCTTTTAATGCAGAATCAATCTGTGAGCATGATTAGGATCAAAAACCACACTAAACAACTAAATTAGTAGACAAAATTCATCTATTGTTATTAGACAGGACCTTATTCACAACGTAAGGAACAAAAAAAACTCAAGAAAGGAATTAAATACTCAAACCTAATGAACAGTATCATATAAGAAAGAAACTAAACTTTAAATAACTTGATATAGATTATATTGAGTTCCATACAACACCCTATAAATCCCATTTCCTAGTTCTAAATCCCAGAAGGGGAAACAACAAAACAAAACTCAAACATGATTCACAAACAAGCTTAATCACATTACATCAGTCTTAAACAACATCAACACTTCACTTATTAACTAAAACTAGGCAGAAATGTATCCAAAATAGTGAAACGAATCTTCAAACATGCATTTAGACAATAATATAATCATTTAATACTCATATGAAGACTGAACTAATTCAGACAAAAGGATAGGGATATTACCTCTTGCAAAGGCAACCTAAAGATCAAATGAGAAGATTGAATCAAGCCCTCAGCAACAAACACTTCAAAAACCTTTTTTTTTCTCCTTCTTCCTCTCAAACGATCCCTCACAAAAACAAATTTATATCCATGCACGCACACACACAATGGGAAGAGAAAAACACATCAGAAGTAGTAGAAAGAAAAGAAAAAGAAAAACAGTAAGCAAAGAGAGCAAAATATACAGTAACAAAAATACATTGAGGGCAATGGGAGAGAAAATACCCGTTTCGAAAAGGTTTGGTTTGAATGCTAAGTTGGAGTTCGATGTTTCTGCTCACGGTTTTGCCTTTGTGGACCTGAAAGTTAATGCTGTTAACTTTGGAAATCGTTAGAGTGTAGCTGTTTTCTTGTTGCGAATTAATCTACGCAAAGGTAACAATCCATCTTCCTTGTATGATTAAATATCATGATTATATGAGACCTTATTCCATTGTTATATAGTTGTTAATATTTCATGTGTGTCTAACTGATTATTATTCTTTGACTTTATAATATGAATCACGTTCAAATTTTTGCATCGTTAAATTAAGGGTAAGATTGATGAAATGTGTAATTTTTTATTTAAAAATAAAGGTGCAGCATTTGGCTTTAATAGCATAAAAAGTTGTACTTTGATTACGTGTTATGTTTACTTCCAGTGTTTTCATTTCTTTGATTAATCTGTTTTGCCATGTTATATAATGCTTATTGGTTTAATGTTGGTACAGTAGTTAAACGTGTTTTTTTTCTTTGGTACTTAATTAACTATGTTTTTTTTAATACGCAAATGTGTTGACACTTAAAAGAAGTTCAGCCCTTTAAATTAGTTGAAGACTTGTCACGATACATGAAATTTCTATGAAAACAAAGTTTGAGAAGAAAAGTAATGTCGTAGGACTTTTCAGGCTTCAGCAAACTTTATTGTTTTCAAGTTAAAAGGTTTTCACTTGAGTAGTATGATCTGCACGTTTATACGCTAACACGAAATCTACAGTACCACAAGCATTAATATTTATAGGTGTTAGTTGTTTTTTAAAAAACCGAAAAAAAAAAACAGAGAGAGCAACAACAAAAGAACAATTTCAGTTACAAAAAAAAAAAAAAAAAAAAAAACAAAAGAAGAAGAAGAGTATTTTAGCAAAATAACTTTGAAAATTTGAGTTTGGTTCTTATTTGACTCTCCCGTCAACGAGCAGATTCATGATTTATAAAGGTACTTCCACATTTAAGGTCTTTTTTTATGTTCTTTGTTTCGATTGAAGTAAATTTGTGTATATGGATAATTTTATTTATAAATTAAATGGTGCAGTATTTTAGCTCATGCTATAATGCTGATGATGTTTTGCTATTTTTAAAATGATTCAAAATTGATTCTTGGAGGTATTTGGTTGTCTTAAATAGTTTTTCTCTTTGATGTTAGATAAGAATGCCATTAAAATGTTCATCTTGATTTACAGTCCTTTGGTTTAGTCGTATACTGATACAAATAATTTTAAATCGGTATCTTCGCTTTGAGCTGTACATTTTGATGGAAATCATATCCTTGTGTGAATTTGTTATATATGTGTTTCATTTTTATGATGAAAGATGTAGGTATTTGCAGTAAGTATCCAATGATTCTTAGTAGCATATTTGATATGGATTTACACTCATAGTTCTATCTAGTTTTAATATTTCCAAGTTATTTGTAAATATGTTCATTATTCAAGTTTTGCACGTGAATGATTTTATTCTGAGTTGAAGGCATACAAGTGATTTTTATTTTTAAGAAAAAATTTGAGATGTAGTTGACAGCCCATTCCTGCTAAGGTATAAAAGTTTATAATTAATTAATTTAAGTGGTAATTCTGTTAATGGTCCATTTTAAGACCCAATTAAATAAATTAGAAATGACCGAGATGAGATGTGAATTATTTCAATCCTGTTGTCTCATAAAATAATAAAAGGAAAAGAGCGAAAGGAATATGTATGAGGGAGTGAGGCATGGCCGAAAATATAAGTCATTATGTTCAAAGCGAATTAATTGGGCAAACTAGAATTAAGGCAAGCATGATTTTATCCAAGATTGGTTTAGGCCTAACATTAGTCAATAAAAGCGACCGTGCTAGAACCACGGGAGTTGGGGAATGCCTAATACCTTCTCCCCGGTCAATAGAATTTCTTACTCGGACTTTTGTTTTCGCAGACCAAAAATAAAGAGCCATTTCCTTTTGATTAGGGATTCAATAAGGTGACTTGGAACACCAAAACTCAATTCCAAGTGGCGACTCTGTAATAAATAAATAATCCCTTCTCAAAATGTCACTTTAATTGGAAAAACCCTTTTAAATAAAAACAAATAAAATTTATTTTTATTAGAAAAAAAAGGGGTGTGACATATATCTATTTTTAGTAATATTTCTATATATGTAATATATATTTGAGTAAATTATCAATAAATAAATAAATTCAAACCCTTACAGTCGAGCAACCCTTTTGTTTTCTAAAAAAAAGAGGATCCCCTCTCATGTCACATACCATATCTATTTATAGCTGGGGGGAATCTACCCTAGGGACAAAAATGAAAGATTCTAAACTCTTCTAAATGAATTTTCCCTCATGCACAAAATAAGAATTCAAAATCAAGTAAAACAAAAGGGATTTTATCCTAATCGTACTAATGGCAAAAAATAATTCTAAAATCATACGAAAATAGTACACCCAAGGAAAAAATTGTTACGTCTCAGAATTTCAGGTTATTGTGCGGTGAATAAACTAACGCAAGTTAAGGTGTATATGATACCCTACAAGTAAGAAGGGGTGCTCAATGATTCTAATTAAGATTCCAAAGACATTTGAGGCGAGAGAAGAGAGCTCGTTGGAGAAAGTTAAGGTAGAAGGTGCCTTACCCCGTATGCAAATGTACCAACAAGTATTCCCAGTAAGTTACTGGGTTAGAAGTTGAACGGATCGAATCGGCGAAATCTGAACTAAATCAGGAAAAGTCTGCAGGCACCAGTCATGGTCGACGGGCCGTTGACAAGTTGACGGATCGTCGATGTGTATCGTCCCTGTGTTTCTGTAATCGGTGATCTGCAGGCGCAAGTCACCGGATCGTCGACACGTCGTCGGGACCGTCGACCCGCTCGTCGAACTGCCTCTCTGGAATTTTCTGGTGTCAGCTATAAATATATGAGCCATGCTTTTATTTTTTAGATTTCACTTCTCTCCAAGTCCTGAAAACTCTAGAATACTCTCCATATCATATTATCACAAATCCAAGAGGAATTAAGGAGTAAGCACCAAGAAATTATTAGAATCAAGTGCAAGGATGTTCAGTAGGGCTTGCGGAAAACAAATCTCTTTGGTATTGAAGTAGGGTTTCTCTCAAGTGGAGTATTTTCATCCAAAGCCCATTCATATGTGATCAAAGGTGAGTTTCACATTTTATTCATGTTAATAAGAATATTGAGTAGTGGAAAGACTTGGATTATGGAAGAAAGTAGAGTATGAAGTTCAAATATGGAAATAGTGGAATTCTTGAAAGGTAACTTAACTTGAGTCATAGTTCTTGACATACCATGAGTGTAATCTTGTTATGAATAATGTAAATGATGTTAAAGGAGTTTTATATGAGAATATATATGGTATTATGTCATAGTTTTGGTTATGGATGACATTGGAAGGGCATTGTAAGGATTGAATAATGTTGAACTTGATGAAGTTTATCGATTGTAGTATCGTGGGTGTTATTATCGACGTTTGGGAGTTGTTTATTATATATAGAAGGTTGTTGAAACAAAGGAAACGCTGTCCAATTTTCGTTAGCCCTTAGTTGTTTTAGTTGAGGCCTAAGTTTGTTCCCGGTTATCTAATCTTCGTACGAATTCTCTTGAATATAGAATCGTCAGCTTGGAAGGAGAACGCTAGTTGTTGAGGAGACGTGAAGGTATGTGAGGCTAGCCCCATTCTTTGAAAAAGGCATGATTCTTATATTATTGTCTTTTCTATATTTTCGTGACCATCTTACATTCCAAGAGTCGAAAGTTCAAGACTGTTAAGAGTTCTTTATGAGATAGTGATGGGATGTGTTTTATGATAATGATGAGGTTGTTGAGTCTAACTCTAAAGATTCCAAAGTTTACGAGTTGATGCTTTTATAAGGTTTATGATCTTATTCTATGTTTTTCCTTGATGGTTGTTAATTGTTGTTAGTCTCACCTCATGTCACTAGTTCCTTCAAGGTGAGACATGATGATCATGACTATTCCATAATATAATCGGAGATTACCGACCTTACGTCACTCCGATAGAGTTATAGCTTTTCTTGAGCTCTCATATGTACATTATGTTATGTATATGTATGATAACACCGCGCCTATTTGGCCGGACGTGACACTACTTCGGTGGGCGACTTATGGATAATGATAACACCGTGCCTATTTGGCTGGACATGACACCACTAGTGGGCAGCGTGAGATGATTACCCCGGACGCGGGCTAATGATGTTATTTATTCAGACAGCTTATGTGTGTATGTTTGAGAAGTTTAAGGGTAAAAGTAAGCATGCATAATTCTACCTCAAGAAGAAAGTAGTTACAGTTATCCTTCCTTCTCATGCTTTCTATACTTTCTTGTTATGCTATCATATATGCCTTACATACTCAGTACATTGTTCGTACTGACGTCTTTTTATTTTATGGACGTTGTGTTCATGCCCACAGGTAGACAGGGATATGGCCCGGACACCTAGGAGCTTTACCAGCAGCTGTCCAGGAGCACTCCACTACTCTAGAGTTGCCGTTTATTGGTATATTCTTTTGTGTACATATGAAGGGCATGGCGGGGTCCTGTCCCGTCCTTATGTTCAGTACTCCAGTTAGAGGCTCATAGATATATATGTGTGGGTAGTAGAAGCTATGCAGTCTTATTAATGTATATTCTGTATGTCATTTTTTGTAGCCTTGTGAGCCTATGCATATCGATATGTTTAACTTGGGAGATTTTGGCGATTATTTCATAGTAGGTTTACTTTGAGAATTATGTATGTTTGAGTCGAGTATGATAGCTAGAAGGATATGTGGTGCTCGGTAGTCAGCTCCGGGTACCCGTCATGGCCACCTAGTCGGGTCGTGACAAAGTGGTATCAGAGCAGTTCCGTCCTAGGGTGTGTCTACGAGCCGTGTCCAGTAGGGTCTTGTTTATGGGTGTGAAGCGCGCCACCTTTATAAACAAGAGGCTGCGGGGAATTTAGGAATGATTGACCTTCCTTCTTATCATAGATCGTCCGATAGAGCCATGATATAAGAATTCCCTTTTTCCCTAACCGTGTGTTATGTTTTCGGCAAAGTTGATGAGAGGAAATGCTACAGCAGCTCAGAAGGGCAAGATGGTGGTCGAAGAGAGGACTGAATGGGAGCCGCCTACGGATATAGCGGGGGGCGAGCCCCAGAGTAAGGCCCTATTTCGGTTCTCTTATACTTCGCCCGCTCTAGAGGAGCGAAGGGGAGTCTCAACCTTAGCTCCACTACCCCCAGTTCCTCCACCAGATACCTGAAGTCAGGAGATGAGGCAGGCCATCCTTTTGCTGACCCACTTAGTAGCTGCTCAAGCTCAGCGGCAGGATGCGGGCCATGGTAACAGGAGTTGGATAAAGAGAGTCGGGTCTTTAGGGTTTGACCGTGAATTTAGGGGCGCTCCGAGGTAGCAATTCTCTAGGCACTCAGCCCGTTCAACAACTAGTGCACCACGATTTTCTGGACCTAGGGTTGATAGATCTGCTTGCGTGGGGCCAGTTCAGAGTTTTAGAGTTCCTAATTCCCAGAACAGGGGTAATTCAAGCCAGATGAGATTACCTGTACCACAGTGTACTCGGTGTGGCAAGTTACATTTTGGACCGTGCCGCTTGGGTTTGAATGTTTGTTATGCTTGTGCTCGGCCAGGCCATTTAAGGTGGGACTGTCCATCGCTACGTGGTTAAGATAAAGTTCAGCCCAGGGGGTTAGCAGCTGGCTCTTCATCATCGGTACGGCCTCCGAGGCAAAGACCGAGGAGGAATGCCCAGTCTAAGTGGATCCCAGCATCACACCTATGCATTAGCTGGGCGACAGGATCTTGAGTCTCCCCCTGATGTTGTTCCAAGTATATTATCAGTACTCTCTTATGGTGTATACATATCGATTGATTCAGGTCCTACGCTGTCATATATCACTCCTTGTGTTGTGTGGTGTATTGGGTTGAAACCCGAGCCAAATCAGCGATTTGAGATGTCTATGCCTGTTAGTGACCCAGTGATAGCCAGAATTATGATTTATGAGTAAGTAAACCTCCACGAAGAGAGAGTTGATTGACATAATGTGTAAAATGACGGAATTCTAGAAAGAGTGTGTAGGTACAACTTATGAGACAAGCCCTATTACTTAAATTCTTTTATAG
The DNA here is from genome assembly GCF_019175385.1 of Lycium barbarum. Taxonomy (NCBI): domain Eukaryota; kingdom Viridiplantae; phylum Streptophyta; class Magnoliopsida; order Solanales; family Solanaceae; genus Lycium; species Lycium barbarum. Next base: position 102,369,405 of record NC_083345.1, read on the forward strand.
TAGTCAGCCTTGTGCTGTTGAGCTGTATATTATATGTGTTTCTATATGTGGCCTTTAGGGCATGGGTTGTGTGCAGGTTCGGGATTGTTATGGTTATAAAGGAAACTCTGCCGAAATTCTTCCAGGAATCCAAAGGAAGTTGTGGGAATGGTAGGCAGGATTATTGCGAGAAGCCAGAAAAAGGCCTAGCGATGAGTGATTAAGGAAAGAGTTAGTAGTAAAATGCGGGATAAACATAGTAAGTACATATTAAGCTAAGGGAATGATGAATGGTTTAATATGGAATAAGGAACATGAGAAAAGAAAGTGAAGTGCTCGGGATAGAAAGAAGTTTTATACACTAAGGAGAATCAAAGCGATAAGCACTCTAGAAGAAGTTGCAAGTTAGAAAAATGGCTAGCTCTCTTCGTTTTGGGGAACGTTAAGTTTTGAGATAAACTTGATGTATACGTATAAGTCGATGCAACGATAAAGGTGAGTTTGGAGAGGGCAAGTTGGTGGATGATTCGGTATAAGGAGTACAGAGCGGTTATGAGCTACATTGATGGAAATAGTGAACAAACAGGACAGTCTATGGGTATTGATAGAAGTAATGAAAGGAACATTGAGGTAAAGACAATCCTTCATGGTTTAATAGCCATGGAAACAAAACAGTAACCAAAAGAGACATCAAAGAAGTAATCTCCAATTTTTTTTCCGGAGGCAACGTGGCCGCCGGAGGCGTAAGAATGAGATAATACAAGATATAGACCGTAGAATGGAAGACGGGCGGAGAATTCAACATGACAGTTATACAACAATAAGATAGGTTATGAGGTAGTGTTAGTCTCAAGAAGGTACGTCACGTGAGCATTGCAGCTTCAGTTCAAGCGTAAGATAGGCAAGGACAAAACAACATTTCCATACAATAAGAACTCATGCGAATGATTTCATAGTGAGGAGATACAGGCGATGGAGAGTAAGATTAGGATTAGAGGGAGAAGTGAATGATGGACTATGACAGGAAGTCAAGTGGAATAGCCACCGCAAGCAAGACACATGGATGCAAAGTTCCAATGTCGCATAACGATTGGGGAAGCATTGTACAGGGAAAGCCTTGAGGGAAAAAATAATTGACTCAGAATTTGGTAATGTCTTGCCTGTGGAAGGATGCGAAGTTAACAATAAAATAAGATTGAAATGGAGATGAGCTATTTGGAAGTATAGGAATACTTGACGGTAGTAACCCACAATGAAGAGGAACAAATATGTATGATCGTTTAGAAAAGAAAGTGTGTGGGTGATACGAGAATTCCCAAGTTTAAAATACTCAAACAAGAAGGAATTAAAGCCGCAACGCGGGGTAAATGTAGTAAGATGGATTTAAATGAGAAACTGAAAGCGAGAGGTTGTGATGAAGAAATAATAGGGGGTAAACTTGTGTAAGACAATTTCGTGGCACTAATCAAGAATAAGGATGAACCTAAAGCTGAGATGGGTGTTGTAATTGTAAAGAAGCATATAAGCTATCTATGGAAAATTTTCAGTCTAAAATGCTTGGTTCTTTACCGGTACCTAAAGATCGATGCATTCTGAAAGATCTGGAAAAGATAGGTCATTCTAGTAACCCCCCCCCCCCCCCCCCATTCTGGGATGGGTAAGCGGATAGAGCTCATTTTATAACTTTCCAAGGCATGCTAGAAACACGTACGTTAGGCATATATCCAGATGGCCGTATGAAGCTTGCAAGAGTGGGAGAGTATCAAATTAGTGGAATGTGGAAATTTCAATTTGAAGCCAAATTTATAAATATTATTAAAAGACTCTATGAGGGTTTCTTACTGCCCTCTCAAATGGTTCTAGGGTAGTGAAGGAAGAAATAAAAATACAAGCTTGATGAAGGTATTATGAAAGGGCGCGGAAGTAAAAGAGATGAATTGGAAAACGTAAGAAGATATGAAATCTAAATATTAGCACTTATTTTCAACCCCCGAGGAGACACAGGGCGAGACGCCATTGTCCCCAGGTATGTAATATTTCTTTCAATGCTCTTGGGTCGTGTGTGGCCATGTCTTCTTACTGCTATTGTTGTAGCCCTATGAGGTGATGTTATTTTGGGTTGTTGTGACGGGATGGTAGCTCCATATTACAAGGGGAAACTCTGGCGAAATTTCTATAGAATCCCCGAGAACCTAACATTCGAGGACGAATGTTCCTAGGGAGGGAGAGTGTTACAGCTTAGAATTTCAGGTTGTTGTGCGGTGAATAACCTAATGCAAGTTAAGGTTTATATGGTACCCTACAAGTAAGAAGGGATGCTCAATGATTCTAATTAAGAAGTGCAAAGACTTGGATTATGGAAGAAAGTAGAGTATGAAGTTCAAATATGGAAATAGTGGAATTCTTGAATGGTAACTTAACTTGAGTCATAGTTCTTGACATACCATGAGTGTAATCTTGTTGTTAATAATGTAAATGATGTTAAAGGAGTATTATATGAGAATATATATGGTATTATGTCATAGTTTTGGCTATGGATGACATTGGAAGGGCATTGTAAGGATTGAATAATGTTGAACTTGATGAAGTTTATCGATAGTAGTATCGTGGGTGTTATTATCGACGTTTGGGAGTTGTTTATTATATATAAAAGGTTGTTGAAACAAAGGAAACACTGCCCAATTTTTGTTAGCCCTTAGTTGTTTTAGTTGAGGCCTAAGTATGTTCCCGGTTATCTAATTTTCGTACGAATTCTCTTGAATGTAGAATCGTCAGCTTGGAAGGAGATTGCTAGTTGTTGAGGAGACGTGAAGGTATGCGAGGTTAGCCCTATTCTTTCAAAAAGGTATGATTCTTATATTATTGTCTTTTCTATATTTCGTGACCATCTTACATTCCAAGAGTCGAAAGTTCAAGACTGTTAAGAGTTCCTTATGAGATAGTGATGGGATGTGTTTTATGATACGATGAGGTTGATGAGTCTAACTCTAAAGCTTCCAAAGTTTATGAGTTGATGCTTTTATAAGGTTTATGTTCTTATTCTATGTTTTTCCTTGAAGATTGTTCGTTGTTGTTAGTCTCACCTCATATCACTAGTTCCTTTAAGGCGAGACATGACGATCATTACTATTCCATAATATAATCGGAGGTTACCGACCTTACGTCACTCCGATAGAGTTATAGCTTTTCTTGAGCTCTCATGCGGGCATTATGTTATGTATATGTATGAAAACGCCGCGCCTATTTGGCCGGACATGACACCACTTCGGTTGGCGGCTTATGGATAATGATAACACCGTACCTATTTGGTCGGACATGACACCACTAGTGGGCGGCGTGAGATGATTACCCCGGACGCGGGCTAATGATGTTATTGATTCAGACAGCTTATGTGCGTATGTGTGAGAAGTTTAAGGGTAAATGTAAGCATGAATAATTCCGCCTCAAGGGGCAAGTAGTTATAGTTATCCTTCCTTCTCATGCTTTCTATACTTTCTTGTTATGTTATCATATATGCCTTACATACTCAGTATATTGTTCGTACTGGCGGCCTTTTATTTTATAGACGCCGTGTTCATGCCCACAGGTGGACAGGGAAACAGCCCGGGCACCTAGAAGCCTTACCAGCGGTTGTACAGGAGCACTCCACTACTCCAGAGTCACCGCTTATTGGTATATTCTTTTGTGTACATATAGAGGGCATGGCGGGGTCCTATCACGTCCATATGTTCAATACTCCAGTTAAAGGCTCGTAGATACATATGTGTGGGTAGTAGAAGCTATGCAGTCTTATCAATGTATATTCTGTATGTCATTTTTTGTTGCCTTGTGGGCCTATGCATATCGATATGTTTTACTTGGGAGATGTTGGCGATTATTTCATAGTAGGTTTACTTTGAGAATTATGTCTGTTTGAGTGGAGTATGATAACTAGAAGGATATGTGGTGCTCGGTAGTCAGCTCCGGGTACCCGTCATGGCCCTCTAGTTAGGTCGTGATAAAAATGATTCCCAATCGTTACATAACAGAAACCACGAACGCACCTAGTCACACACAAAGATAAAATTGTACCAGAATCGGTCCAACAGGGCCGTTGGAAAACATTCCAAACCCTACACGTTGATATAACAGTACAATGGGGAGGGGGGGGGGTTAATCCTTGGGAAAATCACCACACACCATTTCCCTATTGTGGTGTGGTGGTTACAAGTTGGCTAGAGCCTTTTAGGCTCACCCATGGCATCCCACACCACGGGAAATGGTGGGGAAATACCCACATAGGATAAAAAATGATGGATTAACAGTGGAATCATGGTGTGACAGCGATGGCGCTGCCTGGTTGAAACCCTAGCCGCCACAAATTTCTCTCAAAAGAGAAAGAGATGAAGTATACTTTAGGGTAACAAAATGACGGTTCCCGAAAAATAAATGGGGGGGGGGGGGGGGGGGTTAGTATATTATTTACTCCCCCCTCCCCCCCCCCCCCCCCCCCCCTTTAAAATATAATACACATTTTTTTAAATAGTATATTGTTAGAAAATTAATTTAACACAAAATGCCCCCGTAAAATAATATTTTGGCAAGATAAAAATCTTAATACGTCGTTTTAAAATATGAGCTTCGAAACTAGCCCAATATCAATATACTTTCGAGCAATTTTTAAGAATGGAAATAAATGCGGTAAAAATGAGCGGCAATTCATATGTCGTCTTTAATTAACCATTTTCCCGAGTCGGGAGGAGCGGGATATGTATCTTTTTCTCAAATCACGTTTGTGACAATTAATAACTTGTAACTTCTTGTAATTGTTAATTTTTATGAAAAAATAATAATTAAACGTCAATTTTTGCAATTTTCTCGAGATTTTTGAATTTTTAATTTTGAAGGTAAATCCTTGCTCCGTCTTTGACTCAAGAATTTTGAGAATTAAAATATGTGTCCTATGCGGTGAAAATTACATGTCAACAATTGCCCCTTCGGAGTTCGAGGATGGCGAGGCCATCCTTGAGCTATGAATTTAACAATCCTAATTTTTATCGGATAATGGAAATTACAGCTCTTTTGCGCAAAATTTCAAAAGTATGGCCGGACCCTGGCTTCTGGGCTTCCTACATATCTCAGGCTAAATGAGAACTCATGCCTTTTGTAGTTCTGACTCTATGAGGACTATGAAAAAAATAAGAGCTTTTCTTTAAGCTCTCTCGAGGTGTCTTAGCATAATTATAGGAATATGGCCGAGCCTTAAATATTGAGTAGCCTACATATCCCTGGCTTTGGGAATCAGGCCAATTGTAGTTCGACTCGATGCCCCGAAAAGGAATATCCCTTTATGTGGGAATCCCTTTGAATATTTCCGGTGAAAAATTCGATCGGAAGCGGTTTTCAAAGATTTATGAGTGCAGTTGCTTGAGGTAATGTTTCAATCTCGGTGTAGAAAGCTTGACTCTCGTACACGATTTTTGACCGGTTGCCCAAGAAGAGTTCCACGTTTTCTCCGCATGTCTTGAGTCTGGCTCTCTTGCTCCTATCTTGGCATCTTTCAGCCATCCCCAAATACTGAGTTCTGCGTGTTAGTCTCTGAATTTTTTTGATTTTAATGTAGTCATACCTGAATGGAGTTTCATCATTTTGTTGACATTGAAGTTGTCTTTCAATATTATATCCGTCTTTTCTCAAATGCTAGTCCGTCTTCTTCTTCTTCTTCTTCTTCTTCTTCTTCTTCTTCTTCTTCTTCTTCTTCTTCTTTTTCTTCTTCTTCTTCTTCTTCTTCTTCTTCTTCTTCTTCTTCTTCTTCTTCTTCTTCTTCTTCTTCTTCTTCTTCTTCTTCTTTCTTTTTCCTGTAAGTGTGTGTTTTTGTGTATATATATTTTTTGAAAAGGCGATCTACTCTGGATAATAATCACGATACTTTGACCGGCTCTTTTTTCATCGTTTTCAGATGTTTTCATCGTTCATTGATAGCTTCTATTAGGATCTGGGTCAGGCTATACCATATTTCTGTGAACCTACACACCCAGTCCGGTTGTCATTTTTGTAAGCAAGATATTACTAATGAAAACCGTGTTTTCAGGTGCTGGTCATTTTTGTTTCTTATATCATTTTCACATATTGCGGTGACTATCGTTAATCTGGTGTCGACTACTTCGTTATCCTCATATGAAGCTTGCAGTATACCAGTTTTGGACCACATCACTTATAGGAAAAAATACCCAAATGTAGACTGCACATCAGAGTGCAGTAACATATTCCTTTCATGATGACTACTAACCTCTATATCTAGAATTACAACATTTAGTCAGAATTTTCAAGTTAACTATTGCATATTCAAGTGGAGAGCCTTTTCTCATGACAACCACTATCCCTGAACCATGATTACGTTAACTTGAAATAGACTGCAATAGCAACCGCAAATCTTGATATAGGAATCACATTCGTATTTCAACGATTGCGGACATCAACTTCGGAATTATGCTACCTATTTTTGGCTATATATATATGGATGACGACCCAGCCCCTTCGGCACGGAGTCGTTTAATCCATATCGTCATTTTGAGGAATGAAGCTTACCTTGGTGGCAAGACTTACACTTTCCTTTTTAACTCCAGGAAAGAATACCCGCCCGTCGACAGGGTTCACATCTTCCAAAAGGACTAGACTCGATTGTGAATACAACATTTCGATACCGATATCAATGCGCCATTTTAAATTTTTAGATTTTTGGACGTCCACTCAGCCAATGTATCAAGGCAAGCCATGCGACGTCTAGGCTGGGGTCTCAATACCTTGACACAATACTGTTTAGTGGAGACCCAGCTTTTGGTACCGTGATTATATCTTTCAGTAGTTTTTAAATTTTTTCTTTTGCAAATTCTTCATGCTCTGCAAAATGAACAAACATATCAGCGTAAAGCAAACTTTACTTGGGGAGGGCGTCGTTACCTTTCGTACACTCTTTTGCGCCGCTATTCCTTGACGTTTCTTCTTCACTTGGCCCGTTGTTATTACCCTGTTTTAAACATTCTAGCAAATGAGTTAGTGTAAAACATCCATGCTTGTTTGTTCCTGCATTCACAGAAAAATTTGTCAGCTTCCTATATGGTCGACCGCTTTTCCTGTGTATGGACTTCTTCTGTTCATATCTCAGCATGAAAGGATGCTCATTTTCCTTAAAATCTTTTATTTTCTCTAGCATAGCTAAAATTTTTTGGGCGAAGACTTTTTGGAAAATATATGCATATACGTTTCGAAAAATAATATTTTTTATACGCCCTTATAATGTCATGACATTAGTTACTCAAGCAGGGTCTCTCGTCTCTTCTTCTTCTTCTTCTTCTTGATCTCGACTCGTGAAATTTTTTGAATCTTTTTCGAAACATTTGCCCCAGTTTGTATACGTCTTTATACCAACTCGAGTTTTGCTATGTCGAAGGAATTTTTGAGACCCTCTCAAAAACCTTTCCCCAGTGTAGAAATTTTAATTAGTCCGCTTCTTAGAACTGATATATTTAAAGAATTTTTGAGGTCCTCTAAAAAATTTTGCCCCACTTTCCTTGTGGGGTTACCTTTATCTTTCTATTGCTAAATCATTTTTGAGGTTTCCTAAGGTTTATTGGGAATTTTGTTTGGAATGACTAAGCTCGGGAGAGCGCCTACGTATCCTGTTTCGGGAATCAGGTCGAAACTTAGTTCGGGGTAAACATATCGAAATTTTTTTGTGAGACCGAACTCAAAAGAGCGCTTACGTATCCCAAAATGGGAATCAGGTCTTAACGTAGTTCAACATACATAATTTTGATTTTTTGGGTTAAAGCGACCGAGCTTGGAAAAACGCCAATGTATCCGCTTATAAGTATAGGGAATCAAGTCCTTGCGTAGCTCGTACATTATTTTGGATTTGGTTTTTTCTAAAAATGTAAAATTACAAGCAAAGGAAACGTAATTAAAGCAACATAAACTATAAAAGCTCTGAATCTTCATGGTCATCTTCTTCTTCACACATAGTATCTCTTGATGGCATATGAATTTATTGCTCTTGGCCACTCTTGACCATCCATTTCAGCAAGTACTACGGCTCCTCCTGATAGTACTTTTCGCACCATATAGGGGCCTTGCTAGTTTGGTGCGAACTTTCCTTTGTATTCTTTTTTATTAGGGAATTATTATTTGAGCACCAATTGCCCGATTTGAAAAACCCTAGTTCTCACATGCTTGTTAAAAGCTCGCGCCATTCTTTGTTGGTAAAATTGACCATGACAAACGACAATCATTTTCTTTTCATCTATTAAAGCAAGTTGCTCATATCCCTTGCGGATCCATTCCGCATCGTCCAACTCAGCTTCTTGTATTATATGAAGTGAAGGGATTTCTACTTCGACTGGTATTACTGCTTCAGTGCCATACACCAATAGGTACGGAGTGGCCCCAGTTGAAGTTCTGGCAGTGGTGCGATATCCCAGTAATGCATATGGCAGTTGTTCATACTAGTCTTTGTAGTTATCAATCATCTTTCTGAGGATTTTCTTGATGTTTTTGTTGGCGACTTCCACAGCTCCATTCATTTGTGGCCGGTATGCGGTTGAATTCCGATGAGTCATTCGGAACTGCGCACACATGTCTTTCATCAAGTGGCTATTCAAATTAGCCCCATTGTCTGTTATGATTGATTCTGGAATACCAAATCGGCATATGATGTTGTTGCGCACAAAATCTGTGACCACTTTCTTTGTTACTGATGAATAAGATGCTGCTTCCACCAACTTGGTGAACTAGTCTACAACAACCAAAATGAAGCGGTGTTTGTTTGACGCAGCTGGATCAATTGGCCCTATGACATCTATGCCCCAAGCGACGAATGGCCAAGGTGACGTCATAGCATTCAGTTCTGTCGGAGGAACCTTTATCAAATCTCCATGAATCTGACACTTGTGACATTTTTGGATGAATTTGCTACAATCATTCTCCATGGTCATCCAGTAATAACCTGTTCTTAAGATTTTCTTCGCTAGCACGAACCCATTCATGTGAAGTCCGCAGGTTCCAACATTCACTTCTTCAATCAATCTTGTAGCTTCGACAGAGTCAACACATCTAAGAAATCCCAAATCTAGAGTTCTTTTGTACAGGACGTTCTTGTTGAGGAAGAAGCCATTCGCCAACTTCCTGATAGTTTTCTTCTGGTTGATGGTGATTCCTTCGGGATGTTCTCCTTTCTCCAAGTACACTTTGATGTCAGTGTACCAAGGTTTTCCATCAGCCTCTGCCTCTATGAAAGCATAGTGGGCTGGTTGATCTCTGATCTCGATTTTGACAGGATCAATGTATCTACTGTCGGGATGGTGAATCATGGATGCTATTGTTGCCAACGCATCAGCAAACTCATTCTGGGTTTTTGTATGTGTTTGAACTTGACTTCATGGAACTGATCTGCCAATCTTTGCACAAGTCCAACATACGATATGATCTTTTCGTTTTTGGTGGCCCACTCTTCTCGAACCTGACAGATTAGCAAATCCGAGTTGCTGATTACCTGAAGTCCTTTCACATCCATGTCGAGGGCTAAACGTAGACCCAAAATACATGCTTCGTATTCAACCATGTTGTGGGTGCAACTGAAGCTCAACTTGGCTGCCATCGGATAATATTGGCCCGAATCTAAAACCAAGACGGCTCCGATTCCTGATCCTTTAAAGTTGACCGCTCCATCAAAGTATACTTTCCATCCTAACTCATATTCACTTTCTTCGCCTTCAATTGTCATTATTTCTTCATCTAGGAAGTAAGTCCACAAGGGTACGGGATTGTCATCTACTGGACTTCCCGCCAGTAAATCTGCTAGTGCTTGCCCTTTAACTGCTTTCTGCGCGACGTATTGAATGTCGAACTCACTTAACAGCATTTTTCATTTGGCCAACTTACCTATGGGCATAGGCTGACAAAAGATATACCTTAGTGGATCCATTCTTGAGATCAAATGGGTCGTGTATGCAACCATATAATGTCTCAACTTCTGAGATACCCAAGTTAGAGCGCAACACGTCTTTTCCACTATGGAGTATTTGGATTCCCAGGGTATGAACTCCTTACTGATGTAATAGATGGCTCTCTCTTTCTTGCCTGTTTCGTCATTTTGTACCAGCATGCATCCAAAAACATTTTCTGATACTGATATGTATAGCAGCAAAGGACTTCCTGGCATTGGCAGGACCAAAACAAGTGGATTTGACAGCTATCTCTTGATTGTGTCAAAGGCTTTCTAACAGCCCTCTGTCCATTTAGTTGGAGCATCTTTCTTGAGGAGTTTGAGGATTGGATCTATGATCACTGTGGACTGGGCGATGAAGCGTCCGATGTAATTCAACCTTCCTAAGAAGCTCATGACCTCTTTCTTCATTCTTAGTGGTGGTAGTTCTTGGATTGCTTTGATCTTAGTGGGATCTAACTCAATACCACGACGACTGACTACAAACCCTAGTAATTTTACAGTAGGCACTCTAAATGCGCATTTTGCAGGATTCAACTTCAAATCGTACTTGTGAAGCCTGTCAAAGAATTTTCTTAAACGTTCGAGGTGGTGCTCACCCACTCAGGATTTGATGATGACGTCATCCACATACATCTCAATCTCTCTATGCGTCATATCATGAAAGATGGCGATCAACGCCCTCATGTAAGTAGCACCAGCATTCTTGAGTCCAAAAGTCATTAACCGGTAATGATACACTCCCCATGGTGTGATGAGCACCGTCTTTTGAGCATATTCTTCATCCATCAGTATCTGATGATAGCCCACGTAGCAATCCACAAAAGATTGCAACTCATGCTTGGCGCAGTTATCAATGAGTATGTGTGTAACGATCCGCTTGGTCGTTATAGTGTTTTGACCTATTGCCCTTTCCCCAAGTCTCGTTAGTATGATCTATTACTTAATGAATTCATTGGGTTGGTTTCCAAGGGTTCAAGTGTAAATTGAGTCGTTGATGGAGAAGCCAGTAAAGTTAGCGAGTTACAGTTGACCACAGTCAACGTCGGGTTAGGATGACCCCATGTCAATATTTTGGAAGTTCCAACATGTTATTATGATGATTTTGAACTTGTCCACAAGGTTTGGTGAGGTTCCAAAGAGTTTCAGATGGGTTTGGGGTTTTGTCGCGCTCGTATTTGATGTTTTCGATGAAGGTCTGTGGATAGAAATTGCTCCAGATTGATCATCCGACCTTGTTTTTGGGTGAGGTTTGAACCATTATATACGTATTGAACTTACGAAGCTATAGGAAAAATAATCGAAACGTTTGGCCTCCGGATGAGGGAATTATGCCCGTTTTCGTTCGGGCTATTCCAGCTGGCCGCTGGCAGCGACCAGAGGACCGCCGTAGTGGTCTGGTTACCGCCGTAGCGCCCAACTGGGCAGTAGGTCCGTTTTTTATGTCTTTTGTTTTCAAGTTTTTCCCATCCTAAACCCAAAAACACTTCCTTAGAATGTGATAGGCTATTTTCCTAGGGCTAGGGTGAAGTTCCTCCTTGAAGGTAAGTGCAAACCCTTATGTCATTCATTATCATTCCTTCCTCAAATTCCATAACAAGCTTAAGCCCCATTAATAGTGGGTGCAAGCTTAAAACCCAAGAATTTATGAAACCTTCAATAGTTGGAGGGTTAGGGAGAGAGCAATGGAAAATCATTCACAAGCACTTTGGGGTAAGATTCTAACCTAGTATTCATTATTTATTTGTCGATTATCATCATCTCATAGTCATCCTATACACTAATTGTGAAGAACAAATGGGTTGAGAACCCTATGGCTAAAAATAGCAAAGATGAATTCGAATATCTTGTGATGAATAGAATTCCATGAAATTAAGATTGAAGGTTAACTAGATGATGGGTAACATAATTGTGCACTAAATTTTTCGTTTTACCCTCATGAACCAAGACTCACATTCTAGGGGTATTTTAGACATTTTTCTAAAAATATAGCAATACTGGTATCGTTGGACTCGTTTAGACTCGTAGAGTACTATTTTCACTATATTGTATCTAAATTTTTTAATAAAATTCCAGTTTTGCTTTTGTGCCTCTGGTTTAGCTATTTTGGGTCCATTTTTGGGTTTTGGTTAAAACTATGGAAATATGGGTATCCTTAGGTTCGTGTTCTGAAATAGAATTCATATTTGATAGACGTTAATCATTTTGAGGTTCTCCAAAGAGGAAGGCAAGGCTAAGGTTTGGCGATTCGAGACTGTTGCTCGGTATTCCAGGTAGGTTATGGCTTACTTTAGTTAGACTTTGATTAGCGAAATGTATGTATTTGTCACGCCCCGAAACCCACCCTGGACGTAATAGGCATCTGATGCTATAAACAACACCGGAAGCACCTTATAAAATAATTAAACATCAAGTTCCTTTTTAATAATCTTTCCTTATTAAATTAAACTAGGTTATAAGTAACTGCATATATGAGGATCACAATTAAGGAATAAAATCAGCGGAAGTCTAATATAAGTAAATAGTCATAAATTTGGCAAACACCCATTAAGTCCTACGAGACTTTAACATTCTACCCACAATTCTGACAACTATATATGGAGCTTCTAAGAGACACAACAATCATCTAACTTAGGGATGCAGCCCGAAAATATAGAATAATAAATGAAACAGGAAGTGTCCCACGAACAAGGATGTGAGCTCACCAAATCAACAGCAGCAACAAGTTCTTCTAAGCGTCGAGAGTATCATGAACCTGCTCTTCTCCGTTACCTAACATACCATCAAAAACAACAATGGTATGCCTGAGTAATTTCGTACTCAATGAGTGCCTCGGGGACAACAAGTAATATAAAAATAAAATATAATAATGCATAAAGAAATCAGTTCTGAAAAGATAGTATAAAAACAGCCATTCCACTTTGTGATTCTTAATATCATTTGTTAAATAGTTTATAAAGTCATTTCAAAATCCCAGTTTCAATTATGCTTTAAATCAATCAGGCATAAATACCAGCTCCATAATAAAGATGGATATCACAATCGCCCATATAGGCCCAACTCAATATCAACAACACTGCGCAATACACCGGTATATGGATTCACGGTGGCTACTCTTCCTCCCGAATAGCAAGGCAATTAATACACCCCAGGTAGCGAACCCGGAAGTGGCCACTCTTCCCCTCGAATGGCAAGGCAATTAATACACTAGGATCCATAGTGGCTACTCTTCCTCCCGAATAGCAAGGCAAACACAACAACAAGGTCCATGGCATAGAAGCCGATTCACAATTTATCTCAAAGTAGTCACACCATCAATAACATTAAAGTTCATTATGCCTTATCGAAAGAATAAATCATTCTAATCAACGTTTTGAAAACATATAACTTCTTTACAAAAGATTTCCATGTCCCAATTCATCAATGAGAATGTCATTACCAACTCTTAACCATCATTATTAAGCATTTCTCATAGAGGAAAACGTTCATAACATCTTATACATATATAGGGTTTGTTACAATCTAGGTTTAATGTGGGTTTGTCCCCTCACACACATTAACCACCATTTAAACATGAATTAGGGTTCAAGAAACATGAAAAGATTACTTTTCCTTTCATTCATTAAAGAATCTTGAATAAAATTTATACTTCCAACAATATTTTCAAAAAGTGATTTTCATTCAGAACAAGTTTTCAAAAGAGAGACATACAAATCACCTTTATAGTAAAAAATGATTTTAAAAGAGACATGCAAATCACAACCAAAGAGTTCGTAAAAACCGATAGAAAGAGTATGTTCAAAAGAGACATACCTTAAATCTCGTTAAAATATTCCAAACGTAAGCTCCATGCTTCAAAGAATCATTCTACACCTAATTGAGGTTTCTATGACCAATAAACTATAGATATTCATCAAATTCGCAGCTACTGTTCATAGCTGGAAACGCACAGCTACAGACCTTGAAATCATATCTTCACCGTTCACGTTTAAAATGTATATGTTGGAACCACTCAGTTAAAATTTAGGCTCGATCCAACGGTTAGATAAGCGGCAAATGTCAATTTAATAGGGCTGGTCGGAAGAAATTCTACAGCAAAAATACTAGGGTTTTGTTTTTAATAAAGTGCATCTAAACCAATCTTATTTCATGATTATACCAACTATTCCATGTCTAAATCATAGTAATAATTCCATATATGTATAAAAGTGTGAGGGTGTTACCTTTGTGAAGAAATCCCAAAGCTTCATCCCATATTTGACCTTGAATGAAGTTTCCACAATATATCGATTTCATATAATTATTCGGTGTTAATCTAGTGATTAGTTAAGGTAATTAACTTAGGGATTTGAGTAAAAACTCACCTTAGAGAGATGATATATGTCTCTGGTGGAAAAACCCTCTCCTTGGACGTTTTTGGGGTGTATTTATAGGTTATCATAAAGGCTTGGGCTTTAAAACCTAATCCTACAAGAATCGGGATTTCTATTTTCCATGTATTTTGTAAAACAGGCATAACATTTTACTCACATGTCTGTTTGGGCTGCATAATATATTTTTGAAAAGGTATTTTAATTCCTACAACTTATATGTTTTGGGTTTTTCCAAATTTCAAATGCAAATACCCGCAACTGGACATAACTGAAAACTGTCTTAAACTTGACGAATTTAAAGATTTCTAAGGAACTTCCTTATCTCATTTGACCCCGAAAAGATTATTTAACACCATTATGCATCCCAAGGGATCCAAAAGGTTAAAATGACATCTAAACTCCAATTATTTCACATTGACACCTAACTTGGATTTACGGGATGTTACAGTATGGTGTAGAATTGACGGGAGAAAGCATGATTAGGTCTTCGAACATGGTGTTTTGGTTGGATATTAGCTAGGTTGGTGTGACTTCTGATTTTGTTGGCTCGTCGCCATTACGTTATGTATTGAAATATGAGGTGTACTTGTATTCATACTGTGGTGATTCGGGATGAATTTCTATTAGGTTGATTGTTATTGATGGTGGCTTGTTTCCCTGTTATTGTGATTAGGCTTATTGCTTAAATTATCGTGTTATATTCAGTTCTCCTTTATTGTGACACATATTATCGGAGAAAGGAAGGATACTAAGTTTAGACCTAAATTGTGGTTTACATATTTATGATAGTACGCAGATGAACACTTGATGTATGATTTACTATTGATGATAATGTATAGAAGAGTGTAGCTTCTTAGTAATACAAGACTTAGTTGGGAGGCGTACTTGCTACATGTGGAAGTAAAGAGGGACATAGACTATTATGTTGGTTGAGATGATTGTATTCGTTCCATGGCTAAGTTGATCTAATTCTTGATATAACTTGTGGTTTTGTGACTTGTAGCTTCACTGTTGCTTTATTGGTTTGCAGTAATCTACCCCGTTTACACTCATTTATGCATTTATACACTCATGATGATGGAAATGGTTTGGAAGACTTGTGGCATGATGCCTTGTGTTTGACATTGATATTGCTAATTGTTCATAGTCCATACATAATAATGAACTAGAATACGTTGAGACCTACATTGTGATGTGAAAGTAGTGGAGAAGTTAATATAATCTTCTTTTTGAACTTGTGATATTATTTGATACATGGTACTTGATGATTTGAGCGTGGATAATAAGAGGTCAGGAAATACCGTTACGTATAGATATATGGAAAGGCACATATATGACCTAGATTATGGCTTGTGGTCTGAGGTTCATTCCGGAAACGAGGGATACATTGATGTGGCCCGCGTCTGAGGTTCTTTCCGGAGCAGAGGTTTATGCTCGGGTCCGAGGAGTGAGTCCAGAACAAGTAGTACATGGACACCATGGGTCCCTTGCAGGTCATGACTACTGAGATATGACGTCAGTAGCATGTGTGTACAGTGTGTATTTGGCCAGTGCATTGCATTGCATATCATCATATTTTGCATTGCACATCATTACATTTTATTCTGCATATTATATGCTCGTGTGTTTATGATTTTAGTGTGTTTGCTGAAACGACTATTATGGTATTGATATGATCATTGACTAAGTTAAATTGTGGATTAGTGACTCTACCTAGGGAAGGAACTTGGACTTGTGATTATCAGGTTAGGTTATTGAAACTTGACAGACTTGTGGTTTAGAAGCTCATCTTATTCTGTGACTTGGATTTGAGTGTTAAGTGCCTATCTATTTATCTTGTTGATTTTATGATTATATACGTGAACTAATCTTAGTCGGCCTATGATGCTTACCAGTACATAGTGTTTGTACTGATACTACCTTGCTGCACCCTTTTTGAATGCAGATTGTGTTTCAGAGATTTCATCCAAATTACATCTCTAGCTTGAAGCTAGTTTTCTCGATCAGATTCGAGGGTGAGCTTCTATCCATGCCATGCCACCTAAAGATCTCTCTTTCCAGATGTCCATTTTTATTCCAGACATTATTTGTTATTATAGTTGAGATATGCTTCATTCTTTAGAAATTGTTAGTTAGAGTCCTTGTACGATGACTTTCATATTTTAGGGGTGTAATAGTTAGACTTCCGCACTTATATTATCTATTAATTATGAATTGTTTATTTAGTTATTCATTCACATGATCATTGATTGTTTAAGTATAAATTATTAAAGAAGTTGAAATTGTCTAATGATTAATGGGTTAACGGATAAGGGTTCGCCTACTAGTGATAATAAGGTAGGTGCCCGCACGATCGGTAATTAGGGTCGTGACAATGTGAATGTTCGGGAGTGGAAAATTATCCTTTGTGCTAGCGCGGTTAAGATCACGATAATCCACACAGATCCTTATTTTTCCATCTTTCTTTGGTACTGGGACTATGTTTGCCAACCATGTCGGGTACGGTGTCACCTTAACAACCTCTGACTGAATCTGCTTTTCTACTTCTTCTTTAATTCGGATGCTAACATCAGGCTTAGGCTGCCTAATTTTCTGTTTTACTGGGGCAAATCCTTCAAGGATCAGAAACCTATGGGCAACAATGTTCGTACTCAAACCTGGCATATCGGCGTATGACCAAGCGAGGACATCTTCATACTCTTTCAGCAGACTCCGATACCCTTCTTTCTCAGCTTCTGTCAAGTACACACTTATTCTAGTTTCTCGAACCAACTTTTCATTTCCTAGATTAACTGCTTCTGTTTTCTCTAGGCTTGGCGTTGGGCTGTTCTCATATTCTTCTTCGACATCTATCAACCCTTCCGATTTAGTTATCCCTTCTTCTTGATCGTCATTTTGTTCGTCGTCCTTTTTACTTGTTTCGTAACATGTCATGACATTATTTGTGGCCTCTGTATTATTACTGTAAAACAAAATAACACGGTTATTAATCATGTAAAAGCAATTTTAAATGCGTATATATATATATATATAGGTATAGTAAAACGATTTTGTCTTTATTATAAACTTTGAGGCGTCTTCATTGAAATTTAAAAAGAGTGATACAAACTGTGGTCCTGACTCGGAATGGAATATCGAGCCATTCCCGTTATTAAACAACACATAAATAAAAACATGAAAAGGCGATATGCCGGGCCTCAAAGCTGACTTTCGCCGTTTTTTCTGAAAATGAGCATTCTTTCTACCGCAGAGTGCACAACGAGGTAGAAGTCCATCCGTTTGTTGTCTCTCCTGGTTCAGCATGGCGAATCTCTAATGCTTCAAAGCATTCTTCAATGATGGCTGCGCATTCTTCTTCCCAAAACAATGTCCTTAAACCCTCTTCTGGATCCTCGCTGTTGTGACCCAATGGGCATGCTGTGAAGGAATGGTATAGCTGAGGGAATGACTTTCTCATTATAACGGGACCTCTCTCCCCATATTCTAATTCTTCTTCTTATGCCTCACATGGCTTGTATCCAACCCCAAATCGATACTTCCCATGTTTGATACTCACTGGTTCTCTGATTCCCTGCAAGTTCGTTCCTAGACCTTTCCCGGGCTCAAACCCACTTCTTATCATAGTTGCAGCAACCATTTTGTAGACCATAGGAATAGGGATATCTTCATCATCTCCCCTACGACCTATCATGGCTAATTTAATAGTGTGAAAATCAGCATCAACTGGCGACTTCTCTATGACTGGTAAAGAGTTATCCGGATAGTTGTGGACACTTTGTTTGCTGTGAATAATGACTTTTTGATCATCCCATATGAATTTGAGAGACTGGTGTAACGAAGATACTACAACCCTGGCTAGTAGGCCGAACAACAGGTTATAGCTTGTTTTGATGTCCATGATGACGAACTCCACTACAAACTCTGCGGGGCTCATTTGTATGTGTAGATCTATTTCTCCAATTGGGTCGTTGGTCACGCCATCATAAGCTTTTATGTTGGTTTGACTTTGATGATCTTGCCAATATCATACCCGAGTTGTTTTAGAGTCGTCACAGGGCATATATTCAACCTAGCTCCTCCGTCAATCAGCACTTGGGGAATAACCTTTCCACAACATTTGATTGTTATGTGTAGGGCTTTATTGTAGGACTTCCCTTCCTTTGGTAATTCATCATTAGAAAATGATAGCATGTGTGCTCGCATAACGTACCCCACAATTTCGGCCAATGTTTCACTTGTAGTGCCGACGAGTACTTGGTCTTCATCTAAGTCTTTCATTAAAGTTAAGCGATGTTGAGATGAACTGAGTAGCAGGGACATTACCGATATCCTGGCAGGAGTCTTATGCAGGTACTCAACAATCGAATAAACTTTGACTGCATTTGCCTCCAAAAGTTTTCAGCTTCGCCCTCGGTGATTGGTCTTTTCTGAGGGTTTACGCGACGTGGCACTTCGAGCACAGGTTCTTCTACCTTCTTGACATGGTCATTCCCTGAACCACAGCAGCTATCTCTTTTTCTTTATTGATCATCATCTGGTGCGGCATTTTGATCACAAAGGATGTATTCTCAACTGGTCCTGGTGTTTTGAGTATGAATGGCTCGTTATGAATTTGAGCGACTATTGAGGGATATTTGAGCACGAAAGGCTCTCTTTACGCCACAGCAGATGCCTCAGATTTCTTTGTCAGGGGCTTAACACTTATTTTCACTCTTGTAAAGACAACGAGGCGACGGTGCTTTCTAACCCTTCAATATCTGGACGAATTATCGTAGGGATCTTTTCCCATTCATCACCTCTTTCTATCATGTAAATTTGATTCCCTCCATGCTTTGGGAGCGGATTTGCATCCACATTTGGAGGTGTTGGTCCTAGGATAAGCCCATGATTGTCAATCATATCTTGTAGTTTGTGCCTTAGGTTTATGCAATATTCGGTGGCATGGCCAACTTGGTTAGAATGGTAAGCGCAAATGAAATTCATCCTGTACTATCGACCCGTAGGATTAGTAGGTTTTGGTGGAACTGTGCTCATTCACCCGGCGTCTCTTAGCTTGGCAAATAAACTTGTCCTTAATTCTGGCAAAGGAGTGAATTTTCTTATAGGTTTCTTTTGGGGTGCCTCATAGTTTGCTGGCGGAGGCTGGTTTTGGAAAGTCTGGTTTAGTCGAGCTTGGTTATTGGGTGGTGGCATTCGATAATTTGGTCGTGGAGCTAGGTTGCTTGGTGCTGGTATTTGATAATTTAGTTGTGGAGCTTGGTAGCCGAGTTATGCGTAACACATAGACATCAGGCTATATTGGCGAAGTGGTTATATGGTTGGTTGGTGGAGGTGATTGGTAGTTATCCGAATTTTTGTGGGTCATCTCTTTTCCAAGGCTTTTGGGCTATTAGTTCTAGAAACATAGGCTATATCTTATCTTTTCTTTTTGCCACCTGCGGCGCCAGACGTACCTTCTCTATTTAGTTCACTAACAATTCTGCCGGTTTTGAGGCCATCTTCGATAGCTTCCCCAACGGCGACTAAATCTGCAAACAAACCCCCTTTCATAGTTATCATTTTGTCAAAACAATCAGCTTCTTGGTACCATATGAATGCGACTACCAGCTCAGCTTGAGTCATAGGTGGTTGCACACGCGCCACTTCATCTCTCCAGTGACTGGCATATTCTCTGTAGGTTTCAGTCAGTTTCTGATGAATTTTCTCCAATGAGAAGCGATCAGGCACATTTTCCACATTGAAGCAGAATCTTTCCATGAATGAACTTGCCATTTATTCCCATGTTTTCCATCGGCTAATGTCTTTAGAGATAAACCATTCCATAGCTGTTCCTGACAGACTTCGACTAAACAACCTCATGGGCAAGGCTTCATTTCCGCCCTTTCCAACCAACTGGTCACAGTAAGCCCTCAAGTGGGCCCTGAGATTGCCCGACCCATTGAAGTGATCAAACTTGGGAATTTTGAAGCTTTCTGGTAGGCCCAGGTTTGGATGTATGCAAAAATCAGAGTATCTTAACCCCTCTTTCTTTTTAGAGCCATGTTCCAGTTCAGCAATTTTCTTCCCCATCTCCTTCTTGATCTTGTCTATTCTTGCTTCAAAGAACATTTCCATGTTCTCCAATTCTGGCGAATAGTCAATATGGGTGACATGGTCTTGAAAAGTGACATTTGGTTGTACGGGATAGATCACAGGAACTCCTATTTCCCGAAGGGCTTGATGAGCATTTGTGTTTGTAGCGTGAGCAGGTGTTTGAAAAGCTGGGGTTTGGTGGGAGTAATCCCCACATGGGTGGTATTTTGGCATAGTGGAGTTTGAAAAGTAGCCTCAGTATGGGTTTGCCAGAAATGGTCAGGAATTGGTAATCCAGATTTGGAAAAGTGGGTAGAGGTCTCCTAGCCTCAACATTAGTAGCGTGTTATTTTTCGGCTCTCAGGCGGTCTGCTTCCTCTCTAGCTTCAATCAATTTGCTCATCGGCAGGCTAACAGACTCTTCCAAAGGAATTCCAGCTATGCCAGCTGTTGGGGTACCTTCGACTAAAGCAGTTCTGTTCGGTGTTGCAATTTCATGCATGTTTTCTTCTTGAGGGCTTAAGGACGCTGAAGCAAGTTTTGATCGAGTGACTGGTGCCAGCAAATCGACCCCTATCTCTAAGAGAAAACAACTCAAAAGCTCCCACATTAGCATTAGATTTAAGCAAGAAATAGAAGATATCACGATGTTTGCAGTTTATAGCACATAGAGTCATATATTTTATTTCAACTCTTGACTGATTCTCAATCTAAGGGTATTTTAGTCTTTTGTATTTTGGGAATATTGACTCTTTGGTAAGTGGTTTGTATGGTTGATTTGCTTCTACCCTATTCTGTACTAAGGGGGGATTTAGATTTTAATTATAAAAGTACCGAGTCTTAAATAGACTGCCTGCGTATCCCACCAAAGGGAAATCAGGTCCATCCGTAGTTCAGGCATACACAAAAAAGGTTTTTTCCCATGCTACCCGAAACTTAGTTTTTCTACCCTGACCAGGCCTTAAGTAGTCTTCCCACGTATATCCCCAACGGAACATTAGGTCGGCGTGGTTCCGTTTACATAAAAGGGAAAGGGATACTCTATCTTATTGAAAGCAGTAAAGGGATACTTATGTTTTTGTACCCAACCATACTAAGCGGGCCTTCATTGTCTTCTTCATCTTCATCTTCTATCCTTGTCTTCCCGCGACAATCCAAACATGGCCTTCGTTCACTAGGCGTTCCAGTTCAAGCTTGAAATCTACGCATTCCTCAATGTCGTGGCCAGGGCGGCTGTGGTGATACACACAAACCCTTTCTTTTGAAAACCCTGGGTGACCCTGTCTTATCTTCTTCACGCTACATAGTAGGGAGTGGATCCTGGCGTATGACTCTTTGAATGTGGAAAAGTCGCTTCTCCAGAACCTAACCTTCGATATCCTTTCTGGATGATGTCTTCCTTAGTCATGAGTCAGGAAAGAGTGGGGCCCTCACAGTTGGATAATTCTCCCTTGGTCAATCCGTTGGATAAGCTTCCTTTCCAATGTTCTACACTCATTGGCGGTATGTCCTGACTGACTTCGGTGGTAGAGGCATTTCCTATAAATCATAGAAAGAGCGCATGTTGGCATCAGATTTGGGCTTTGTGCGTACAGTCCAAAGCTCCCCAAAGTCTCCAGGAGTTCTTGTTTAGATAACTCTATTGGCGTACCCCAATTGTACGATCTTGTGCCATTAAGAACAATTGTCCATGAAACTGGAGTTTCTTTGAGCTAAGATTTGCGCGGGTCTCCATAGACTTTCAAATTGGGGATAAGTAGTTCGTCGTCTCCATATGGTATGGGGTCAAGCCCTTCTTGTTGACTGAGTGGGACATAACTCCCAAGTGGTGCTTCAGGTGTCTTTCTCTGCTTCACCCGATTGGAGAGGTGTTGCTTTGTTAGTTCCTCAACATAAGCCCGGAGGGTTTCTGCTTCTTTCATTGTTTCATTGGCCGCCTTAGTGGTTTGTACAGCCTCTTTCATTCTAGCAGTGGCTAGGGCCATTCTATTGTCCCATTGTCCGTTTTTCTCACTTGTTGATTCAATTTTCTCGTTGTCACTGACTAGGTTGACGTAAGGTGAAGTTGCACTCATGCTGTCTGGAGTCTTCATTGCCTATTAGCAAAGCAACCTTTTAAAAGTAGAACTAAATTTGTCTTAGGGGCTATTTTCTTTGTTTTTTCTTTTGGGTAGGGATCCGAATGTGGACTAATCAAGAGTTTCGACAGAATATATGACTTTCACACAAAGCAGTTATATCAAGTAAGCATTTAGACAATATATAATTCGCTTTCCTATAACTCGTTGCTCCAAGGCTACTAGCGTATGAAGCAGGATTGTGCCATATGTAAAACAAATATACTGTTCCAAAAAAAAAAAATCCCAGTGCTTTTCATTAATAGTGTTTTCCCGAGTGGGATTACAAGGTTTTTTTAAAATAAATGCAATAATAAGAAAAAATCCACTCCACGGACAGAAATCTGCTCTCTATCATCTCGCGCCTTCTTGGCCCTTCGGAGGGCGGTCTGAATGGCTACATGGGCTAGCATCAATGCTGTCCCAATCCATTGACCCCTCTGATCATCAGTCAACGACTTTCCCGTATCTATGGCTTTCTTAACAAAAGTGTCAAGTCATTCCAAGCTCTTCAATGAAGTATCTGCATTGTCTGTCAAACTCTTAAT
The DNA here is from genome assembly GCF_019175385.1 of Lycium barbarum. Classification (NCBI taxonomy): domain Eukaryota; kingdom Viridiplantae; phylum Streptophyta; class Magnoliopsida; order Solanales; family Solanaceae; genus Lycium; species Lycium barbarum. Next base: position 102,392,473 of record NC_083345.1, read on the forward strand.
TATCTTTTGATCATATTCTGTTTTAGCTTGATGATCCATTTCTCTTCCTTCCATTCGTCGTTTCATTCTTCTAACCTGGATTGCATTCGCAGCTTCCCTATCCCCGGGAAATCTATACAGATACAGCCCTGGAGTAGCGGTACCAGCTAGTTCAGCCTTAAGCCACTCGTAGTAGTTTTCATCGTGACTTGGATCGTTTGGATCCTCATCAAACTTTTCTTCCCTTATCATATTCTTCCAATCTTTCTGAACATTTTTTATACCTTCGATTCGACCTTCTTCATAATCTCGTATAAATTCTCCCATATTACCCACATTTGGAATAACCTGTCTCATGGCAAACTGTCTAAGTACTCTCAATGGTGCGTAGGGCCTGACTCCCCTAATGCCCATAAGCGGTAGATATGGACGCCTATGACTCTTAACATAAACAGTCTTGGAATGAAAATCAGGTACCCTCCACCTGATATGTTCTTCTCTTAGTCTGGAAAAGACGTGAGCCCATCTTCTTTTATCTTGAACCCCACAAGGCATAGCAGTGGCTCCCAAGTCATCCTCTCTCAGGGCCGGATCTCGGCGGGTAGATAAACCGTACCTATCCAAATGCTTAAGTATCCACCATTGAACTAAGATGTTGCAACCCTGGAAATAATAATAACTATTGCAGCATTCCCCCAAGGCTCAGTATATATCAGATAAGATAATAGGGATGATGTCGAAATAATTGGTATGCCCATTCATTGTAACTTCCCTAAGGACAGCATGGGCAACAAAGACAACTCGGGTATCAATAGCTAGGGACGCATTTAGTGGAAATACCATGGTGTTACACCCCTCATTTTCGTAGTAGTAGAACCTATGGTTTCCTGGTCGGGTATGCCTTTGGAATAGAGACCCGAGCCCGAGTTTGGAGGTAGAAGGTGTCTTGCTCCGTGTACAAGGGTGCTAGCAGGTATTCCTGACAATTTATGGAGTTAGAAGTTGAACGAATCAAATCGACACTATCTAAACTGAATTTGAGAAAAATATGCAGACACCAGTCATCGTCAACGGGTCGTCGACATGTTCGACGGACCGTATATGTACGACATCGACAGGTCTCCGCAGCCTTGCATCTACAGGCACAGGTCGACGGTGCAAGTCGAAGGACCGTCGACGGGTCGTCGAACCGGACCGCTGTGGCCTTTTTAATTCCAAGAATAAATAGGTGGTTCACGACTTATTTCTCATTTTTCCTCCATTCCAAGTCATAGGAAAACCCTAATATTTCTCTCCCAATATTTCTTATCATATTGGTTAAGATTTGGTAAGATCCGAGCCCCGTGAACACGTGCTTGTGAAGAAGAAGATTGTTTCTAGGGTTTCCTCAAGGGTGTGAAGCTTATGAAGTTGGAGCTGAAGTGAATCCTTGAATCTTAGACCCCTCAAGGTATGTAAATGATTTCTACCCTTGTATTTGAGTTTATTATCAAGGGTTTTAGTGATTCTAAGTAAATAGAGGGTATTTGTGGAAGTGGTAAGTTGATGAAGGGTAATGTAGTGACTTGAGGCTAATTGAAGAGATGATGGGGATAAATTGGAGTATATATTTATATATAAGTGTTGTTATTGTTGTTGTGGTTAATGTTGGATTGAATGCGAAGTTGAAGAGTTTTACGCTTACAAAGGACATTATTATCTATAAATCGATAAGCTTTATATGAATTTGAGGATGGTTAGTAAGCGAGGTAAATAGTCTAATTGAGGCCTATGATATTTTAATTGTTGACTTGCGAGTTCGAGAGGTAGAAGTTGTTCAATTTGATATACGTCAAGGTATGTACGGATATCCTTTCCATCTTTGTGCATGATCTTACAATATGAACCAAAAAACGAGTAAGCGAGCTTCCATATTACTCCACTCTTAGAAGACTAGGGAGTAGCTCAGTCTTTGATGGTCATGTATCCCATTTATGATTGTACCTTCTGTTCATGGGTCTAGCTTTATGTATACAGTTATTCATGCATTATATTCATTCATATATATATGTATATTTACCCATGACCAGAAGGCGTTATATACGCAAGTATTATATGTATACGGGGTATGGAAAATGGGTAGGCGTTATATACGCATTACCACCTGATCAGCTGGTGCACCTTGATGATGATATATGGATCGGGCCGTACGTTCCTCGGCATTACTATTATATGATATATGGATCGGGCCATACGTTCCTCGGCATTACTATTATATGGGATATGAATCGGGCTGAATGTTCCTCAGCACTATGACCTATATTTATGTATATGAGCACGATTATCATTGAGAGCATGCATATTGTGCGCCCACGGAGGCATAGTTAGTTATACAGGTTTATGCAGAGATATACAGATACTAGTTCATACAAATACATGCATACAGTTATTTTAGCTTATGAGTTCAGATCCTATTCAGGATTCTTATATGTACATGATTGTTCTTATGCCTTTCATACTTAGTACATTATCTGTTCTACTCCCCGTTGCTCAGGGGGCTGCGTTCTTGCCCGCCGGTTCAGATAGACCGACAGGTGGTCCAGCTTAGTAGGACTTCTATCCAGCAGTGGTCAGTGCGCTCCATTGATCTGGAGTAGCCGTTTATTTTGGTATGCTAGCCTTTGTGGATGTACATGCATATGGGTATGACGGGGCCCTGTCCCGTCCTTTCTATAACTTTCATTCCAATAGAGGTCTGTAAACAGTGTATGTATTAGTTAGATGATGTAGCCTTGTCGGCTTCCATTCTTTTGTGTACAATATATGTAACGGCCTAGCTGGCCCGCACTGTTCTTCAGTATGTATGTGTATATAAAGATTGTGCAGAGTCATGATGTTTCCTTTTTATGAGATCAGTTCACGCCATTTATGGGCCCTTGATGTTCAGTATGTTTCAGATACGTGTTTAGGGGTATTTGGTCGCTAGAGGTCAGACAGTCATCACGACTCATCGGTTTGGGTCGTGACAGAAGTGGTATCAGAGCAGTTTTGTCCTAGGGTTGTCTACAGACCGTGTCTAGTATAGTCTTATTTATGGGCGTGTTGTGCTCCACACTTATAAACAGGAGGGTACAGGACATTTAGGATGATGTCATTATTTCTCTCCTAGATTGTGCGATAGAGCCATGTGTTAAGCGTTCGCTCCTAATGAATTTTTCTGATTTCAGCGATGTGCCGCAAGAAAGCTACAGTTGCCCATAAGGGAAAGGGAGCGATAGGTGAGGCCACTAGCCGCACTCGGCAGGCCACGAGGGTACAGGATGAGACTCAGAGTGAGGGTCCGTCTGAGGCATCGCTTACCCGCCTCCAACACCTGCCCCAGTTTCTCAACCGGATGCACCGGGCCAGGACGTGCGGGATGCTATACAGTTATTGACCAGATTAGTAGCCGCCCAGGCTCAGCGGTAGGGTGTTGGTGTTGACCAGGCAGATAGGACTAGTAGTTCGAGGGTTAAGACCTTCCTTGGGCTAGGTCCTCCAGTGTTTTTCGTGATCAAGAAAAATATGGACCCCCAGGATTTCATTGATGGTATGCAGAGGACCTTGAGGGTTATGCACGCAGATGAGGTCGAGTCTGTGGAGTTGGCTTCGTATAGGCTCCGTGAAATTGCAGTACAATGGTATCAGACTTGGGAGTTATCCAGGGGAAAGAATGCCCCTCCAGATGTTTGGTGAGAGTTCTCGGATGCTTTTATTCGCCAAGCATCTAGGGCCACATTTGATAGATGGTATAGGGCCACATTTGATAGATGTTTGTACGATTGCTGCGTTACAGCCAAATATGGATATCTTCAGTATACAAGCATATGCACAGAATCTAGAAGATCGCAAGTGGCAGAGGAGGACAGATCATGACCGTCACTGGGGCCATGGCAAGAGGGCCAGGACTTTAGAGATTGGGGGTGAGTCCAGGGGAGGACAGAGATCGCAGTATCCCCGATATCCATTCCATTCAGTAAGGAGTGCACCTCTGCGGTTTTCAGGTCCGAGGTTTTATCGGCCTTCTTATTCCGGAGAGGGCTAGAGTTCCAGAGCATCAGGTTCTCAGCACAGACCAGAGTCAGGCCAGATGAGGCCCCCTTTATCGCGGTGTGCCCAGTGTGGCAAGTTACATACCAGTCAGTGTTGGCTAGGCTCAGATGTTTATTATGCTTATGGCCAGCCAGGTCATAGGATGTGGCAGTATCCGATGAGAGAGAGTGGGGGTATGGTTCAGCCCACAGGGTCTATAGCTGGTTCTTCTTTTGTAATGCGCCCTTCAGGGAAAGTTTTTAGATGCCAGCAGGGCGAGGTAGAGAGAGGTGTGGAGCATCCAGCTCGAGAGGTCCTCAGCATCGCGTGTATGCATTGGCTGGTAGACAGGACCGCGAGACGTCTCCTGATGTTGTTACAGGTATATTATCAGTTTCCACCTATGATGTTTATGCACTGATTGATCCAGGTTCCACCTTATCATATGTTACACCAATCGTTGCTGGCAAGTTTGGGACAGAGCCCGAGTTGATTAAACCTTTTGAGGTGTCTACGCTTGTTGGTGATCCGATTATAGCTGGGCGAGTATATCGAGATTGTGTTATTATAGTTTGTGACCGCCATACCGTAGCAAATCTGATTGAGTTAGATATGATTGATTTTGATGTTATTATAGGCATGGACTAGTTGGCTTCTTGTTATGCTAATGTTGATTGTAAAGAAAAGATGGTTCGATTTCAGTTCCCAGGCGAGCCAGCCCTAGAGTGGAAGGGCAATGATGCTTCGCCTAGAGGTAGGTTTATTTCCTACCTTAAGGCAGAAAAGATGATCAGGAAAGGGTATATTTTTCACCTAGTTTGAGTTCAAGATATGCAAGTAGAGTCGCCGATTCTTCAGTCTGTTCCTGTGGTTAATGAGTTCCCAGAAGTATTTCCAGATGAGCTTCCAGGCATTCCCCCAAAGAGCGAGATTGATTTCACTATTAACCTATTGCCAGACACTCAGCCAATATCTATTCCTCCTTATAGGATGGCACCTGCGGAGTTGAAGGAATTGAAGGAGCAGTTGAAAGATTTGCTTGAGAAGGGCTTTATTAGGCCTAGTACATCGCCGTGGGAAGCGCCGGTGTTATTTGTAAGAAAGAAGGATGGCTCTATGTGAATGTGAATTGATTATAGGCAATTGAATAAAGTGACTATAAAGAATAAGTATCCGCTCCCGAGGATCAACGATTTATTCGATCAGTTGCAAGGCGCTAAATGTTAGTGTCAATTTTTTATGATGACAATTTTACTTGTGCAGGTATAGTAATTGAATCGCACAAGGAATATATGTGAGCCCACAAAACAGCCCCAACGAGCTGGGCTCACTTAAGTGAAGACTTCCCAGCCCTAACGTGGCTAACAGTAGTATTCTCCAGCAGTACAAAATCGTTCAAGAAAGGAAAAGATATCTGCAATATTAAAGAAGAAATATTCCAGCAGTATCAAATCGTTTCAAGGAAGGAAAGGCCATCTCCAACATTAAAAGAAATATCTCATGAAGTGTAATAATCTTGATGATTGATAATGCTGCCTTAACACACAAGGAAAGCAACAAAAGCTCAGCTTTATTCTTGGAAATAGGATCGTTAATTCCGTTTCCAAGGATCAAATCCCTTGGGTTGATCTCTTTGTGTGAAGAGCCTAAAACGCTATAAAAGGGCTGCTTCACAAACACAAGACTTATGCTTAGTCTCATTCCCTCAAGTGCTCTGCTTTACTTTTAAACAAACATTGTTAGTCTGAGTGATTTATAGTGTAACAAAAAAGAAAGGAGAGTTACAGTTTGTGAGGCTTTGTATCAAAAAGAATAAGAGTGATTTGAGTGTAGACGTAGGAACTTCATTCAAAACCTCCATTGTACCAAACCTTATAAAAGAGCTGCAGAGAACACCCTTGCAACCCAAGGGGACTGGACTAGGATTCACATTGAATCTGAACCAGTATAAAATACTTGTGTCATTTATTTTCTGCACCTTACTTTAGCATTCACTGAGCAAGTAGTCGACTGCTGGTTTAACCTAGTCGACTAACAGATCGAAAATTTTACAATTCACCCCCCTCTTGCACTTTCACTAAATTTTTCTCGAAGATAGACTTCAGATCAGGATATCACCAGGTCAAGGTAAAAGAAGAGGACATTCTGAAGACGACATTCCGGACTAGATACGGCCACTATACGTTTCGTGTTATGCCATTCGGGCTAACCAATGCCCCAGCCGTATTCTTGGATTTGATGAATCGTGTATTCATACCCTTCCTAGATTTGTTCGTGATTGTGATAATAGATGATATTCTGGTTTATTCGCTGTCAGAGGCTGGTCATGCAGAACATCTACGAATAGTGCTTGGAATTTTTCGAGGTAGAGAGTGGTGTGCCAAGTTTTCTAAGTGTGAGTTCTGGTTGAACTCCGTGGCTTTTCTGGGTCACATTATTTCAGAAAAAAGCATTAGAGTGGATGCCCAAAATATTGAGACCGTGAAGAATTGGCCAAGGCCCACGGCACCAACAGAGATACGTAGCTTCTTAGGCCTGGCAGGGTATTATTGTTACACCTCGAAAATTTTTCCGTTAATTCACAGTGAATAGAATAACGAAGGGCACGAGGTATAAGATATTTCTATAAGTGAGAAATGACATTTGATGCCGCTAATTAAAATTTCAAAGACATTCGAGGTAAGAGAAGAAAGCTGCCGAGAAAAGGCAAGGTATACGTTAAGTATTGAAAAGGATTTACGAGTACCAAGTTAATGATGACTTAATGATGTTTTGGAGAAGAGTTATAACATCCCTTAGATTGTTAATGAAGTGCTAAACAAGTGTCAAGAAGGTTCCATAAGGATTGGAAATCGAACGAAATGACGAAAACCATTTCAGAGAAGTGGAGTTATACGACCACTTATACGGTCCGCATATCTTTATACGGTCCGTATAACTCCCAGCAGGGAGATGATTTGCTGGTTGGTGAACCACGACCACTTATACGAGCCGTACAATGTTATACGGATCGTATAAGTGTCCGTGGAAGTCCCGACGGACTGATTTTTAGTGTTTGTATAAATAGATGCCTTGGGTTCTTTTACTTCATTTTTCATCTTCTACAAGTGTTGAGAGCTCAAAAACCCTTCTCTAAGCATATTCCACTCAAGTCCAATAGAACACAAAGATCAAAGACAAGAATGAAGTGTTTATGTGTTATAAAGCTTCCTAGGGTTAGAGGACTACAAATGATTCCATTGGAGATGAACTAGGGTTTGGTTCAAGGGAAGTATTTCCACTCAAGACTCATTCCTAAACCATCTAAGGTAAGTTTTGTGGTATTTTCATATTGGTTAAGGTGTTTGAAAGTTGAAACACTTGGATTGTAGAGGAATATAGAAAATGGGTCATAAATATGAGAATAGTGTCATTTTTGAGTAATAGCTTGGATTGAGTTATTATTCTTGATATGTTATGAACATAATCATGTTATAATGATATTAGGAAAATGGGGTAAACATTGTATATGAGCGAAGGTAATAGTGTGCTATGACTATGGATGACTTGAAGTGAATTGAGAAATGTGGATAATGTAGGAGAATAAAGACTATTATTATGATGTTGTGAATGTATTATTGATCTTTAGGAGTTGATATATGATATGGAGGAAGTCGTGTAAATAAAGGAGATGCTGTCCAATTTTCTCTAGCTCTAGTCATGTATGCTAGCTATTGATTTTCTAATGATAGTATAACTTTGATGAAGGTAGAAACGTGAGCATTGAAGGAGAACGTGCAAGTGAGAGAATAGTTGAACGGAAAGGTATGTATGGCTAACCCTTCTTTCATAAGGCATGGTTCTTTGGCCAAATATTTAATCTTTTATAAGCCTATGATGCCCTCCAAATGATGCTATCTTCAAAAGCTACTAAGCTCATAATTCTCGATATGTCACGATTGTACTAAATTCCTCACATGACGAGTAATCCTCTAAGGATAGATGTAATGAACGACGATAGTAATGATGCTAAAGATGCTTATGAGATTTTATGTATATGTGTCTATGTATAACTATTATGAAACCCCGAGCTTATATGGCCGGGTAGAATATATATATAATGTGCGCGCACCACTGCAGTTGGGTACGAATAACCCTGAAGCCTTAGTAGGGCCAGGTATGTGTAACCCCGAGCCTTAGTAGGGCTAGGTATGTATGATCACCGAGCCTAGCCATGGTCGGGTACGCGAAACACCGAACCTTCGGGGTCGGGTATGGTATGTAAATGCTATGTATATGATATGGATATGTATACGATATAGATATGAGTAGGAATAAGAATATATATATGAATACGACTATGGATACGAAATGTAAATGATTACGGATAGGAGTACGGATATGGATACAGATTTATGTACACAATCTCGCATTAGAAATGGAAAGTACCTATAAAAAGCAAGTAAGTGCTTATGACGATGGTACTACTATCTCCCATCTTATGCTATTTCTTATGTTGCTTATTATGCTTCTATAATGATATTGATCATGCTTTACATACTCAGTACATTCGTTGTACTGACGTCCTTTTGTTTGTGGACGCTTCGTCATGCCCGCAGGTGGCCAGGGAGACAGGCTTGATCCATAGCTATATTACTCAGGGACTACATAGCGGAGCTCCATTTCATTCGAAGTTGTAGCTTTTGGTACTTATTCCTTTGTGTACATAGTTATGGGCATAACGGGGTCCTGTCCCGCCTATATGATATGACATACTCTCCTTAGAGGCTCGTAGACATGTGTATGTGGTTAGATGTGTTTGGCCTTGTCGGCCTATATATTATATGTCATTTTGTTAGCCTCGTCGGCTTATGTACATTGCTATTAATGATGATATATATATATATACGTATTGTTGCCCAATGGAAATAGTATGATTGATAGATAGAAAATATGATTTAGTTATGTGGCTCACCTAGATGTAAATGTGAAAGTATGATAAGAGGTGCCCGGGTAGGCTAGCACCGGGTGCCCGTCGCGGCCCTCCGGTTGGGTCGTGAAAAAAGTGGTATCAGAGCAATTCTGTCCTTGGGTGTGTCTACGAGCCGTGTCAAATAGAGTCTTGGTTATGGGTGTGTTGAGCGCCACACTTATAAACAAGAGGCTGCGGGCATTTTAGGAATGATTGACCTTCTTTCTTCACAAGATCGTGCGATAGAGCTATGACATAAGACCTTATTTTTCCTTAACCATGTCATGTGTTATGTATTTCAGAAATGCCTATAAAGAGAAAGGCTACGGAAGCCCAAAAGGGAAAGACAGTGGCAGAAAAGCGGGCCGAAAGAGCACCGCCAATAGTTGTAGAGGAAAGTGAGTCCCAGAATGCGGCTCAATCTTAGTCCTCCCAGTCAGCGCCTGTTTCTGAGGAGCGTGAGGGAGCCTCAGCCCCAGCTCCAGCACCTCCGGCTCCTCCACCAGATGCTTCAGGCCAAGATGTAAAAGAGGCCATTCATTTGCTTACTCAATTGGTTGCTGCCCAAACTCAGCGGCAAAGTACAGGGCAAGGTGATAGGGCTGTTAGTGCAAGGGCCCATGATTTCATTAGCTTGAACCCTCCGGAATTCTTTGGATCAAAGTCGGATGAGGACCCTCATAATTTTATTGATGGAATGTTGAGGACGCTTCGGTTGATACATGCGTCGGACACCAAATAGGTGGAGTTAGCATCCTATAGATTGAGGGATGTCGCGATCTATTGGTACATGATTTGGATGGCTTCACGGGGAGCCAATGCGCCTCCCCCGGTATGGCAAGAATTTGTAGATGCCTTTCTCCGGCATTATTTGCCTCCAGAGGTTCGGCAAGCTAGAGCCGATAAGTACTTGAATTTGAGGCAAGGAAGCATGAGTGCTTTAGAGTATAGTCTCCGCTTCAATTCCTTGGCTAGGTATGCTTCGGCCATGGTAGCGGATATAGGTGACCGAGTGCACTGATTTGTGAAAGGCCTAGGGCCACATTTGATAGATAGGTGCTTGACTGCGTCCCTTCAGGACAACATGGATATTTCACGTATTCAGGCCCATGCTCAGAATTTAGAAGAAAGCCTACAACAACAAAGAAGTAAGCGTGAGCATGATAGGGGACATAGCAAGAGGGCTAGATCTTCGGGTCCGATGAGTGAGTTTAGAGGCGGGCACAGACAGCAGTTTTCGAGGCATTCAGGCCATTCTATGACTAGTGCGCCTCCACGGTTTTCAAGCGAGATATTTGATAGATCTACTCATTCCGGGCCGATTCAGAGTTTTTCAGGATCTCAGTTCAGAGGTGATTCAGGTCAGGTGAGGTCACCTGTGCCACGATGTTCCTAGTGTGGAAAGTTACATTGGGGTCAGTGTCGATTGGGTTCAGAGGTTTGCCATTCATGTGGTCGACCAGGCATTATTATGCGTGATTGCCCTTCAGTTGGTGGTAGAGGTAGGACCCAGCCTTCAGGGTCGGTAGCCGGATCTTCATTATCTGTATGCTCTATGGGGCCAGGTTCAAATGCGCCAGTCGGCCATGGTAGAGGCAGAGGGAGAGTCCCCAGTTCTAGCGGTCCTCAACACCATATTTATGCTTTGGCTGGACGCTAAGATCTTGAGTCCTCTCCTGATGTGGTCACAGGTATATTATCGGTATTTTCTCATGATGTATATGCTTTGATAGATCCGGGCTCCATATTGTCATATGTTACTCCATTTATTGCGGGTCGGTTTAGAGTCAAACCAGAGTCGATCAAACCTTTTGAGGTGTCCACACCTGTTAGTGAATCGGTAATAGCTAGCCGAGTATATAGAAACTGCATAGTTGTGATTTGTGACCGTCGTACTGTGATTGACTTGCATGAGTTAAAAATGGTAGATTTTGATGTTATTATGGGCACGGATTGGTTGGCTTCTTGCTATGCCAATGTTGATTATAGAATGAAAATGGTTCGTTTCCAATTTTCGGGAGAACCAGTTAGATAATGGAAAGGGAATACTGTGTCACCAAAAGGTAGGTTTATTCCTATATAAAGGCAAGGAAAATGATCACAAAAGGATGCATTTATCATCTAGTGCTGGTTCAAGATGTAGAAGCTGAACCACCGACTCTTCAGTTAGTTCCCGTAGTGAATGAGTTTCCGGAAGAGCTTCCAGGCCTCCCTCCCGAGCGGGAGATTGATTTTGTTATTGATGTGTTGCCAGACATCAAACCTATATCTATTCCTCCTTATAGAATAGCTCCCGCAGAATTGAGAGAGTTGAAGGAGCAATTGAAAGACTTGCTTGAGAAAGGCTTTATTAGGCCTAGTTTATCCCCGTGGGGAGCACCCATGTTGCTTGTCCGAAAGAAAGATGGCTCCTTGCGAATGTGCATTGACTATCGGCAATTGAATAAGGTGACAATTAAGAATAAATATCCTCTTCCAAGGATTGATGACTTATTTGATCAATTACAAGGTGCCAAATGGTTTTCAAAGATAGATTTGAGATCCGGGCATCATCAAGTGAGAGATAGGGAGAAAGATATCCCTAAGACAGCCTTCAGAACAAGATATGACCATTTTGATTTCCGGGTGATGTCATTTGGGCTAACTAATGCACCGACAGTATTTATGGATTTGATGAACAATGTGTTCAAGCCCTTCCTAGATCTATTTGTGATTGTATTCATCGATGACATCTTGGTGTATTCTAGATACGAAGCAGAACACGCGGATCATTTGCGTACTGTCCTTAGAGTTCTTCAAACTCGAGAGTTATTTGCCAAATTTTCTAAGTGTGAGTTTTGGTTAAACTCAGTGACATTTTTGGGGCACATTGTTGCAGCCGATGGTATTCGGGCAGATAGTCAAAAGATTGAGGTCGTGAAGACTTGGCCAAGGCCCACAACTCCTACAGAGGTTCGTAGCTTTCTCGGTTTAGCAGGTTATTACAAGATATTTGTTGAAGGTTTTTCTTTTATTTCTGCCCCACTCACAAAGCTGACCCAGAAATCAGCTAAGTTTCAATGGGCAGATGCCTGTGAACGTAGTTTCCAAGAGCTAAAGGATAGATTGACTTCCGCCCCAGTCCTGACACTTCCAGAGGGATTGGAAGGTTATGTTGTTTATTGCGATGCTTTAGGCATTGGGCTAGGCTGTGTGTTGATGCAACATGGTAAGGTGATTGCGTATGCTTCAAGGCAATTACGGAAACATGAGAAAAATTATCCAACCCATGACCTTTAATTGGCTGCAGTGATTCATGCATTAAAGATGTGGAGACATTACTTGTATGGTGTCCATGTGGATATTTATACAGATCATAAGATCCTTCAGTATATCTTCAAGCAGAAAGAGTTGAATTTGCGGCAACGACGATGGTTGGAATTGCTAAAAGATTATGATGTTGATATCCTATATCACCCTAGAAAGGCAAATGTTGTGGCTGATGCTCTTAGCCGTAGATCCATGGGAAGTTTGTGTGATGTACGACTAGAGAAAAGAGAAATGGCTCGTGACCTCCGGCAGTTAGCTAGCCTAGGAGTTCGAGTAGTGGACTCAGGTAGCAAGGAACTACCATTCAGAATTCAGCAGTCTCGTCGCTAGTAGCGAAAGTGAAAGAGCGACAATACAAAGATCTCATGCTAATGCATTACAGAGATACACTCTTTCAGAAGGAGGAGTCATCATTTGAGATTGCAGGAGACGGAATTCTCCGATGCCGAGGCAGATTATGTGTACCTGATGTGGCAGGATTACGCCACCAGATATTGAGAGAAGCTCATTGTTCCCGTTATTCTGTCCACCCCAGAGCGATGAAAATGTACCATGATCTTAAGTCTATATATTGGTGGAATGGGATGAAGAAAGATATAGCAGAATTTGTAGATCAATGTCCTAACTGTCAACAAGTGAAAATCAAGCACCAAAAGCCGGGCGGATTATTGCAAGCTATAGAAATTCCAATTTGGAAGTGGGAAGTAATTAACATGGACTTCATTATAGGCTCTCCCCGTTCTCGACGTAAATATGATTGTATGTGGGTGATTGTGGATAGACTCACGAAGTCAGCTCATTTCTTACCAGTCAGAACGACATATGTGGCAGAAGATTATGCAAAGCTTTATGTTAAAGAGATAGTGCGACTCCATGGTGTTCCAATATCTATTATCTCTGATAGAGGAACTCAGTTTACAACTAATTTTTATAAGTCCTTCCAAGAGGGCTTGGGGACACAAGTGAGCCTTAGCACGACATTTTACCCGCAGACTGATGGACAAAATGAACGTACCATTCAGACTCTTAAGGATATGTTATGGGCATGTATGATAGATTTTAGAGGTAATTGGGATGATCACTTACCACTCATTGAATTTGCTTATAACAATAGTTATCATTCTAGCATTCAAATGGCACCGTATGAGGCTTTATATGGGCGAAAGTGTAGATCCCCAATTGGGTGGTTTGAGGTAGGAGAGAATAAATTGATAGGGCCAGACTTGGTCCAGCAAGCCATAGAGAAAGTTAAACTCATACAAGATCGGTTATTAGCAGCCCAAAGTCGTCAAAAGTCCTATGCGGATAATCGTCGAAGGGACTTAGAATTCCAAGTGAAAGATTGGGTATTCTTAAAAGTGTCACCAATGAAGGGTGTAATGAGATTTGTCAAAAAGGGGAAGCTTAGTCCCCAGTACATTGGGCCTTATGAGATTGTGCGCAAGGTAGGAAAAATGGCCTATGAATTTGATCTACCTCCTGATTTGGAGTCAGTTCACCCAGTTTTCCATGTCTTAATGCTTCGTAAATGTGTTGGCGATCCTACTAAGATCGTACCAGTAAATGATTTTCAAGTGACAGAAAAGTTGTCTTATGAAGAGGTACCCATTACCATATTAGATAGGCAAGTACGGAGGCTTAGAAACAAAGAAGTGGCCTCAGTTAAGGTTTTATGGAGAAACAAGAACGGAGAAGAAATGACATGGGAAGCGAAAGAAAATATGAAATCCAAGTAGCACTTATTTTACCCCCTAGAAGAAATCCAAGATGAGACATCAAGATCATAAGGTATGTATTTTCTTTTATGCATTTGGGTCGTGTGTGGCCAAATTATATTACTATTATGCTATGGCCCTGTGAGGCATTGTTATTATAGGCTGTTGTGACAGGATGGTAGTGCTATATTACAGGGGAAACTCTGGCGAAAGTTTATAGAATCCCCGAGGACTTAACATTCGAGGACGAATGTTCTTAAGGGGGGAAGAATGTAACACCTCAGAAATTTTTTCATTAATGCACAGTGAATAGACTAACGAGGGGCACGAGGTATACGATATTTCTATAAGTGAGAAATGAAATTTGATGCCCCTAATTAACATTTGAAAGACATTCGAGGTAGCCGAGAAAAGGCAAGGTATACGTTAAGTATTGAAAACGATTTACGAGTACCAAGTTAATGATGACTTAATGATGTTTTGTTGAAGAGTTATAACGTCCCTTAGATTGTTAATGAAGTGCTAAACAAGTGTCAAGAAGGTTGCATAAGGATTGGAGATCGAATGAAACGACGGAAACCATTTCAGAGAAATGGAGTTATACGACCACTTATACGGTCCGTATAACTTTATACGGTCCGTATAAGGAGTCCGTATAACTCCCAGCAGGGAGATGATTTGCTGGTTGGCGAACCACGACCACTTATACGGGCCGTACAATGTTATACGGACCGTATAAATGTCCATGGAAGTTCCGACAGACTGATTTTTAGTGTTTGTATAAATAGATGCCTTGGGTTCTTTTACTTCATTTTTCATCTTCTACAAGTGTTGAGAGCTCAAAAACCCTTCTCTAAGCATATTCCACTCAAGTCCAATAGAACACAAATATGAAAGACTAGAATGAAGTGTTTATGTGTTAGAAAGCTTCCAAGGGTTAGAGGACTACAAAAGATTCCATTGGAGATGAACTAGGGTTTGGTTCAAGGGAAGTATTTCCACTCAAGACTCATTCCTACACAATCTAAGGTAAGTTTTATGCTATTTCCATATTGTTTAAGGTGTTTGAAAGTTGAAACACTTGGATTGTAGAGGAATATAGAAAATGGGTCATAAATATGAGAATAGTGTCATTTTTGAGTAATAGCTTGGATTGAGTTATGATTCTTGATATGTTATGAACATAATCATGTTATAAATGATATTAAGAACATGGGGTAAACATTGTATATGAGCGAAGGTAATAGTGTGCTATGACTATGGATGACTTGAAGTGAATTGAGAAATGTGGATAATGTAGGAGAATAAAGACTATTATTATGATGTTGTGAATATATTATTGATGTTTGGGAGTTGATATATGATATGGAGGAAGTCATGTAAATAAAGAAGATGCTGTCCAATTTTCTCTAGCTCTAGTCATGTATGCTAGTTATCGATTTTCTAATGATAGTATAACTATGATGAAGGTAGAAACGTGAGCATTGAAGGAGAACGTGCAAGTGATAGAATAGTTGAACGGAAATGTATGTAAGGCTAACCCGTCTTTCAGAAGGCATGGTTCTTTGGCCAAATATCTAATCTTCTATAAGCCTATGATGTCCTCCAAATGATGCTATCTTCAAAAGCTACTAAGCTCCTAATTCTCGATATGTCACGATTGTACTAAATTCCTCACACGACGAGTAATCTTCTAAGGATAGATGTAATGAACGATGATAGTAGTGATGCTAAAGATGCTTATGAGATTTTATGTATATGTGTCTATGTATAACTATTATGAAACCCCGAGCTTATATGGCCGAGTAGAATATATATATAATGCGCGCGCACCACTTCAGTTTGGTACGAATAACCCTGAAGCCTTGGTAGGGCCAGGTATGTGTAACCCTGAGCCTTGGTAGGGCCAGGGATGTATGATCACCGACCCTAGCCATGGTCGGGTACGCGAAACACCGAACCTTTGGGGTCGGGTATGCTATGTAAATGCTATGTATATGATATGGATATGTATACGATATAGATATGAGTAGGAATAAGAATATGTATATGAATACGACTATGGATACGAAATATAAATGAGTACAGATATGAGAACGGATACGGATGTATGTACACAATCTTGCATTAGAAATGGAAAGTACCTATGAAAAACAAGTAAGTGCTTATGACGATGATACTACTATCTCCCATCTTATGCTATTTCTTATGTTGCTTATTATGCTTCTATAATGATATTGATCATGCTTTACATACTCAGTACATTTTTTGTACTAACGTCCTTTTGTTTGTGGACGCTGCGTCATGCCCGCAGGTGGCCAGGGAGACAGGCTTGATCCATAGCTATTTTACTCAGGGACTACATAGCGGAGCTCCATTTCATTCGGAGCTGCAGCTTTTGGAATTGATTCCTTTGTGTACATAGTTATGGGCATAGCGGGGTCCTGTCCCGCCTATATGATATGACATACTCTCCTTAGAGGCTCGTAGACATGTCTATATGGTTAGATGTGTTTGGCCTTGTCGGCCTATATATTATATGTCACTTTGTTAGCCTCGTCGGCTTATGTACATTGCTATTAATGATGATATATATATATATATATATATATATATATATATATATATATATATATATATATATATATATATATATATATATATATGTATGTATTGTTTCCCAATGGAAATAGTATGATTGATGGATAGAAAGTATGATTTAGTTATGTGGCTCACCTAGATGTAAATGTTAAAGTATGATAAGAGGTGCCCGGGTGGGCTAGCACCGGGTGCCTGTCGCGGCCCTCCGGTTGGGTCGTGACAATTATAGAAGGTTCATAGAAGGATTTTCCTCTCTTTCAGCCCCATTGACTAAGTTGACTCAGAAATTGGCTAAGTTCCAATAGACAGATGCCTGTGAGCAAAGTTTTCAGACGTTGAAGGATAAGTTGACTTCGGCACCAGTTTTGACTCTTCCAAAAGGAGTAGATGGCTATGTAGTATATTGTGATGCTTCAGGTATTGGATTGGTTTGTGTGTTGATGCAGCACGGTAAGGTTATCACATATACTTCTAGACAGTTGAAGAAGCACAAGAAGAATTATCCAACCCATGATCTTGAGTTAGCGGCAGTGATTCATGACTTGAAGATATGGAGGAACTACGTATATGGTGTCCATGTTGATATCTATACTAATCATAAGAGTCTCCAGTATATCTTTAAGCAGAAGGACTTGAACTTACATCAAAAGCGATGGCTAGAGTTGCTAAAGGATTATGATTTGGATATTCTGTATCATCCTGGGAAACCTAATATAGTAGCTGATGCCCTTAGTCATAAATCCATGGGTAGCTTGTCATATGTACCACGAGAGAAAATAGAAATGGTTTGTGCAGTTCATTAATTAGCTAGCCTCGTAGTCCGATTGGTAGATTCAGGTAATACAGGGGTTACTGTTCAAGACACAGCGGTGTCATCTTTGGTAGTAGAGATAAAGGAGTGTTAGTATGAGGATTCTGTTTTAGTTCATTACCGAGATACAACACTTCAGAAAGAAAAGACACCCTTTGTGATTATAGGTGATGGAGTACTCAGGTATCGAGGTAGATTATGTGTCCCTAATGTTGCAGGGCTCTATCAGCAGGTTATGGGGAGGCACATTACTCCCGCTATTCTATTCATCCAGGCTCAACAAAGATGTACCGTGATCTCAGGGAAGTTTATTGGTGGGATGGTATGAAAAAAGATATAGCTGAATTTGTTGCCCAGTGTCCAAATTGCCAACAGGTCAAGATAGAGCACCAGAAGCCTGGAGGTCTATTGCAGTCTATGGAGATTTTGACATGGAAGTGGGAAGTAATTAATATGGATTTTATTAAAAGTTTGCCCCGTACTCCGTGGAAGTATGATTCCATACGGGTAGTAGTTGATAGGCTTATAAAGTCAGCCCACTTTCTGCCTGTCAGAACTAATTATGCAGCCGAGGATTATGCGAAGCTTTATCTCAAGGAAATTATACAACTTCATGGTGTTCCTACGGCCATTATTTCAGATAGGGGAGCACAGTTCACAGCTAAATTCTGGAAGTCTTTTCTGCAGGGATTGAGGACTTAGGTGAGTCTTAGTACTGCATTTCATCCGCAGCCGGATAGACAAGCAGAGCGTACCATACAGACCCTTGAGGATATGCTTAGAGCTTGTGTGCTTCACTTTCAAGGCAGTTGGAATGATCATTTTCCTCTTATCGAGTTTGCATATAATAACAGTTACCATTCCAGTATTCAGATGGCTCCTTATGAGGCATTATATGGGCGGAGATGCAGATCGCCCATAGGATGGTTCGATGTCGGGGAGAATCAGTTGGTAGGCCCAGACTTAATTCAACAAGTAGTTGATAAGGTAAAAGTGATTAGGGAGAGGTTGCTAATAGCTCAGAATCGACATAAATCCTATGCAGATAATCGGCGATGCAAGCTAGAGTTTGAGATAGGCGATTGGGTGTTCCTGAAAGTTTCGCCTATGAAGGGAGTGATGAGGTTTGTCAAGAAGAGTAAGTTGAGCCCTCTATTTATTGGGCCATATAAGATCATTCGTACAATGGGCACGGTGGCATATAAGCTAGAATTGCCTTCTGGGTTAGGATCGGTACATCCAGTATTTCATGTATCTATGTTTCATAAATGTATCGGAGATCCTTCGAGAGTTGTACCAGTGGCTAATATCTAGGTGACCGAGCAGTTATCATACGAAGAGGTTCCAGTGGCTATATTGGACATATAGGTTCGTCAGTTACGAACCAAGAATGTAGCTTCAGTTAAAGTTTTATGGAGGAATAAGAATGTTGAGAAGGTGACTTGGGAAGCAGAAGAGGCAATAAAGATTAAATACCCACATTTGTTCCTAGCAGTATAGGAGGTGCAGTCTGAGGCATCATCTCCCCCAGGTATTATTTCATTTCAGTTATGGTGATTAGTCATGTGAGGTCCTAGTATTATATGTTATAGTATGTGGCCCTGTGTGGAATTATTTTGGGTTGCTGTGTGTAGGACGGATGGGTATATGTACAGGGGAAACTCTGCTGAAATTTTTATAACTCAGGATTGTTCGAACATTCGAGGACGAATATTCCTAAGGGGAGAAGAATGTTACACCCCTTATTTTCGTAGTGGTAGAACCTATGGTTTCCTGGTCGGGTATGCCTTTGGAATAGAGACCTGAGCCCGAGTGTGGAGGTAGAAGCTGTCTTGGCCGGTTTACAAAGGTGCCAGCAGGTATTCCTGGCAATTTATAGAGTTAGAAGTTGCACGAATCGAATCGACGCAATCTGAACTGAATCTGAGAAAAATTTGTAGACACCAGTCATCGTCGATGGGTCATCAACATGTTTGATGGACCGTCAACGTGCAGCGTTGATAGGGCTCCGTAGCCTTGCATCTGCAGGGGCAAGTCGACGGATCAAGTCGACGAACCGTCGACGGGTTGTTGAACCGAACCGCTGTAGCCTTTTTAATTCCGAGTATAAATAGGTGGTTCACGACTTATTTCTCATTTTTCCTCCATTCCAAGTCAGAGGAAAACCCTAATATTTCTCTCTCAACATTTCTTATCATATTGGTGAAGATTTGGTAAGATCCGAGCCCCGTGAACCCGTGCTTGTGAAGAAGAAGATTGTTTCTAGGGTTTCTTCAAGGTTGTGAAGCTTAGGAAGTTGGAGTTGAAGTGAATCTTGGAATCTTAGACCCCTTAAGGTATGTAAATAATTTCGAACCTTGTATTTGAGTTTATTATCAAGGGTTTTAGTGGTTCTAAGTACATAGAGGGTATTTGTGGAAGTGGTAAGTTAATGAAGGGTAATGTAGTGACTTGAGGCTAATTGAAGAGATGATGGGGATAAATTCGAGTATATATTTATATATAAGTGTTGTTATTGTTGTTGTGGTTAATGTTGGATTGAATGGGAAGTTTACAAGTTGTAAGCTTACAAAGGAAATTGTTGTCTATAAGTCGTTAAGCTTTATATGAATTTGAGGATGGTTAGTACGCTAGGTAAATAGTCTAATTGAGGACTATGTTATTTTAATTGTGTACTTGCGAGTTCGAGAGGTAGAAGTTGGGGGGCAATTTGATATACGTCAAGGTATATAAGGCTATCTTTTCCTTCTTTTGGCATGATCTTACGATATGAACCAACAAACGAGTAAGTGAGCTTCCATATTACTCGACACTTAGAAGACTAAGAAGTAACTTAGTCTTTGATGTTCATGTATCCCGTTTATGATTGTACCTTCTATTCAGGTCTAGCTTTATGTATACAGTTATTCATGCATTATATTCATTCATATATATATGTATATTGACCCATGACCAGAAGGTGTTATATACGCAAGTATTATATGTATACGGGGTATGGAAAATGGGAAGGCGTTATATACGCATCACCACCTGATCAGCTGGTGCACCTTAATGATAATATATGGATAGGGCCGTACGTTCCTCGGCATTACTATTATATGATATATGCATCGGGCCGTACGTTCCTCGGCATTACTATTATATGGGATATGGATCGGGCTGAACGTTCCTCAGCACTATGACCTATATTTATGTATATGAGTACGATTATCATTGAGAGCATGCATATTGTGCGCCCACAGAGGCATAGTCAGTTATACAGGTTTATGCAGTGACATACATATACTAGTTCCTACAAATACATGCAGACAGTTATCTCAGCTTATGAGTTCAGATCCTATTCAGGATTCTTATATGTACATGATTGTTCTTATGCCTTTCATACTCAGTACATTATCCGTACTGACTCCCCGTTGCTCGGGGGCCTGCGTTCATGCCCGCAGGTTCAGGTAGACCGACAGGTGATCCAACTTAGTAGGACTTCTATCCAGCAATAGTCAGTGCGCTCCATTGATCTGGAGTAGCCGTTTATTTTGGTATGCTAGCCTTTTTGGATATACATGCATATGGGTATGACGGGTCCCTGTCCCGTCCTTTCTACAGCTTTCATTCCAGTAGAGGTCTGTAGACAGTGTATGTATTAGTCCGATGATGTAGCCTTGTCGGCTTCTATTCTTTTGTGTACAGTATATGTAGCGGCCTAGCTAGCCCGCATTGTTTTTCAGTAGGTATGTGTATATAAAGAATGTACAGAGTCATGATGTTTCCCTTTTATGAGATCAGTTCATGCCATTTATGGGCCCTTGATGTTCAGTATGTTTCAGATACGTGTTTAGGGGTGTTTGGTCGCTAGAGGTCAGGGTGTTTGGTCGCTAGAGGTCAGAAACTCGTCACGACTCATCGGTTTGGGTCGTGACACATAGTTCCCAGTAAACAGGTAATAAAGGCTAGTGTTTGGTTAGCTTCCCAGGACTAGAGTGAAGAAAACTCAAGGATGTGGTTTTCGTATCCCTGTTTGGATAAATACCTCCTATATAGCTCTCTAAAGGCTATAGTAGGTCCTTGTGCCCAATCGGCTTTGTTGACAGCAAACATGTCCTTGATCGCTTTTGGGGTAGGTTTGTGAGGGATAAGGATATTTTGAGCTAATTTCTTTTTGGATCTGTTAGCGCTTCCTATGCTTTTCAGGACATCTCTAATCTCTTCTAGGGTGGGAATTATCTCTATCTCTCCAAATCTGAACACTATTCTTCCATTCTCCCAATAACCTATAATAATTTCTAGCAAACGCGGATCCCCAGTCATATCCATCAACGAAGACAAGTGCCCTATACAACCCTTTATCTCTTTCTTCTGATCATTAGTCAAACCTTCCCACCATATCACTAAACCTGGTGGTGAACCCACAACCATATCAAACTGTAAGGAGACATCTGCAAGACAAAATACTGTTAATTCCCCGCCTCCAGGAGCAGTAATTTATTTCACACATGACACAATAATGCTTCCAAATATCAAATAGTGGGATGCAGTGTTTTCAGGTTTTTACACCATCTGAACACAGTAAGGTGTCTTTCCTGTCCGATTCAGGTAGGTCAGAGATACCCAAACCAGTCTATGGTCAGCATGCGCTATATCAGTAAGGATTTGGTTCCGCTCCACGCTAATTATTCTAGAGTGGGTTTTCAAGCGAGTGACACATGTTACCTAAGCGGACAAGCTGGGGGTGGGCTCTCTAAGGCTGTGGGATGACCGCATGCCCACTCGACCTTAGAGTCCTCCAAAGAATATGACAAAAGGTTTTTTAGTGAAGGATGACCGCAACTCATCCTGCATCATTATCCTTAAATAAAATGTAAAATAAATGCAGGAGTGGCGGAGTATGCATGCATGAATGACAGTTATATTTTGCGGAAATTTAAACACACAAACAATTTATACCACTTAAACAATTTATATCATACAAACATACAAATTATTGGAACCCTTGTGGTTAGAACCTTAAATTTTCCCCAGCGGAGTTGCAATCCGTAGTGGTTCTATTTTTTCCGATTCGTATTTGCACTTGCCTCATTTTAAAAAAAGGAAAGTGTCCCGGGGAAGTACGGTTGTCAATCGTATCGGGAAAAAGAAAAAAATATACTTCTACGTGGATGGTGCTCTAAATGGACTTATTTTAGACTCGCCACTTAATTTTTAGGAAATTAGGAAAACTAGTTCAAAAAGGGTTCATTTAAAGCAGTTAAGTCTTAAAAGGAAAACTAGTCCATTTTTTATTTCTATACTTTTTTAAGTTTTAGTCAATTTTTATTCTTTTAGCCTAAGTCTAAATAATCATATTAGTCTCACAAGTTTTGTCCAAATCAGCCTACACGTCTAAGTCCATAGTCTTTTGCAAATGTTCAAATCAGTCCCAAACTTCCTAAAAGTTGGCAGTTTTAGTTCTTTAGTCAAATCAGTCCCAAATTGTGTTAATGCTCCAAATTTAGTGTTATCTTTTGTGGCAAATTCATTTTTTGGCGACATTAAAACATGGAAATCTCATAAGGATTTCAATTGGCACGATAATTAGGCAAATAATCAATTTAAAGTACACAATTTAAATGAGGTAGAGAATTTGGGCCGACCAAGCCCAAAGGGAAAACATTCATGCAATCAGTCTCGTCTTAATTCCAACATATGCTCCATTTTGCTCCAATGTTGGGTTGACTCGATCTAGATATGTTGGTGGGCGCTGTTGGGGCCCACTAACGGGTTTTGGATGAACATAGTGGTAAATGACATACATGACATTAGTATATGCTCACAATTTGAATTAAGTACAAGATTAAAACTATAATGGTAATTATTACAATGCCCAAAAAATGAATTATATAAGATTTGGGCCAAGCCCATATAATAACGACTCAAAACAGTCCCTAATACCACGAAATAAAAGCCCAAGACAATGGTAGCAGCTCGGATACGCAAGTCAAAAATAATGGGCCCAAGCAGTAAGCCCAAACTCACTCTCTTTTAAATTTTCTTTAAGTGTCAAAACTGTGATACACGCAATATATTACTGGTATACTACTCAGTTTTCTTCCTAATTTACTAAGTGTCAAGACTCTAATATACAGGATATACTACCAATATATCACTTATATATGAAGAGCAAAACCCTTTAAAGGGAATACCCTCCATATACACTTGATGTACATTACATATTCAGTTTAACCTTGACTATAAACACCACAGTCAAGTCATGCACAAACCACGAATTCACCAGAAATCCACATAATTGCAAACATTAAGTTCTAGCTACTGCCCAAAGTTTGAACAATCAAACACAAAAGAAAATTACCACTGAGTGGTCCATCAGACACAAAGGGAAGGAAATACCTAGCTTTAGGCAATGCAAAGATAACTCAAGGCGAAGCACAACAAGTATTTAAGACTCGGAAGATAACCATGGCATAACGAGGAAGAACATGAGGGTTTAACATGAATAAAAAGTCCAACAGAACTAAACTATGGCATAAAGAATGGCTAAGACAGGATCAACAAATTTCTGGGAGGGTGAAACCATCATAAGTGCAAACATAGTTCAACTGTAGGCATGGCAAGTCTCAAATAACAAGAGACTTTCATGAGAGCAATTACAGAATCATTAAATCCTAACTGTGGCCAAAATGGGTTCATGACACTGTCCTGGGCTCAAAATACTATACTAAAATTATTATAGGCACCAACCAACAGGCAGAGGTAGGAACTCATGTACATGGGCTATAGAAATTCACAAACTAGCCATAGGTACAAGTGTGCAGGTATCACATTTATTCTAGTAATGGCAGTTTTGATCTTAGTTTTAGCATGACATTGAGTATCAAAATTCAGAACCACACATAGCTTAATCAAGGAAGTCATGGCACACTTTTAGGAGGCTAGACAAGTAGTGTTGATAGTAGAAAGGCAAGGAAGTAAATCAGTTCAAGGTTGAAGCAAGTGAGACAGAAAGCAGGCCAGGGACCATGCTTATGGTCCTCATTTTCGAACTTTCTAGGAGGAAATTAAATCATACTCCAGTTAAGGGAGATAGAGTGATTTTGTGATGCTTTATCTAAATTCTAAGTAGTAAAATAGGTCATGGTACTCCCAAACAACAAGCACAGACAAGGTAATGTCATAAAAGCCAGACTGATTTTAACCCTTTCTTGCAATTTTTGCTTAGTTTTAAACCTCCTATGCTCATTCTTCTATATTGAAATACTAGGCACAACAATTCCTAGAAAATCTCATTCAAGAACCAACTCAAAGAGCATAATTTTATGATAAGGAATAAACTGCCGCAAATTCTAGATAAATAACAGATAATAAGGGAAAACAAGTCACTCAGTAATCTCAAGAACAAGTTTAGACTTTATACTTGGTCTTAACAGAAATCTAACCTCCAACCCCCTACACTTCAACCTTTCCTAGATGAGCCAACAGAGTAGGTATCGACAAGCACACATAATGTTCAAAATGGCACTTACACTCTTTCTAGGATCAGGGATCAACGACAAACCTTATATCTTTCACATTTCTATTAACCTTCTTTCTAGGCAGTCCCAAATATATCCAAACAGTTACAAGAAAAATCCCCTTTATCTTCACATAAATTAGCAAGGTTCAGAAATGGCAAAGAAAGGTAAGAAAGCAAACAATCCGTTCTGGTCTCAATCAAAACAAGCAAATGCCACATAATTTCTAAGAATTACATCTTTTAACAACCTCTTAGACTAACTAAATAGCAGTGAGTTAACTGGTTTTACTTAAATCATAACAAGGTACTACAAAATCAAGTAGCAAGATCAAGGTCATGGCTTCTGAATTTCTAATCTTAGCCTATTTTAAGTCAATGAGGTCTTAACTATTCACCAAAGTCATTTTACATTCTACTCAACTTTTTTACTTTCTAGTCAACTTTATAAAACTACCAGAATACTACATTTTTGATTTTATTTAAGGCTTACATACAAAAGTCCAAAACAAAGTAAAGAAGACAACGGAGGTCTTACTCAGTCAAAGAGGGTGATCAAAACAAAATTAAACGAGTCCATAAGGGTCATGGGAGCATGAATCTACCCTAAGTTGAGTAAAAGATTAAACAAGATCACAATGATCATAAACAGAAAAGAGTACACATAGAAACACTCACAAACAACTAGGACTTGGGCATAGGGGATCATGGTTCCATTCTTAGGTCATCAATACCATATTTAGACTGAACAATACTAGGGAAGATGGAGGAACATGTGAACACATAGGTCTGGGATCACAAACAACTAGCAGACCCCTTGTTTATCTTTCAAAAGTAGATTTTTGTCCTCTATTTTAGCATTACAGTAAATCCAGCAAAGTTTAATCCTTTTTTATACTCCTTACCTATTCAAACAATAAGGGTGTATAAAGGTATGTCTTTCTAACATTTCAAAGTCCAAATTAAAACATAACAGCATTCCATGATAATCTACCTAGCAAGAGAAAAGGAAAAATGTTATATAAAAAATGAGATCCACACAACATAGTCTAAACAAGACAGCCTCCTTCTTTATTTTTATAGCAGATTCTAGGCAAATATTAGTAATACCCATAGGTTTAGAGGTGAATTTTAAGACTTCAAAGATTCTACTAACAAGAAAATTTCAGAAAAAACCTTAAGTTACCCTTTTAAAAGAAGTTACACCATTAGAAGTGATTCTAATCCAACAAATGCTAGGAAAGGATCAATTTTGACTTCTAAACTTGGACTTTAACAGGCTTCTAAAGGCAGAAATTCAAACCTTTTAATGCAGAATCAATTTGTGAGCATGACTAGGATAAAAAACCACACTAAACAACTAAACTAGTAGACAAAATTGATCTATTGTTGTTAGGCAGGACCTTATTCACAGCATAAGGAACAAAAAATCTCAAGAAAAGGATTAAATACTCAAACCTAATGAACAATGTCATATAAGAAAGAAACCTAACATTAAATAACTTGATATTGATTATATTGAGTTCCATACAACACCCTCTAAATCACATTTCCTAGGTCTAAATCCCAGATGGGGAAACAACAAAACAAAACTCAAACATGATTCATCAGTCTTAAACAACATCAACACTTCACTTATTAACTAAAACTAGGCAGAAATGTATCCAAACTAGTGAAACGAAGCTTCAAACACACATTTAGACAATAATATAATCATTTAATACTAATATGAAGACTGAACTGATTTAGACAATAGGATAGGGATATTACCTCTTGCAAAGGCAACCTAAAGATCAAATGAGGAGATTTAATCAAGCCCTCAGCAACAAACACTTCAAAAACCTTTTACAAGCCTTTTTCTCTCCTCCCCTTTTTTGTCTGTTTGTGTAATGCACTATTTTTTCAGAATAATCTCCTCTATATGAAGTAGTATCTATATCTATTTTTAGTAATATTTCTTTATATGTAATACATATTTGAGTAAATTATCAAAAAAAAAAAATTCAAACCCTTACAATCGAGCAGCCCTTTTTTTCCGGAAAAAAAAAGGATCCTCGCTCATGTCACGTACCATATCTATTTATAGAAGGGGGAATCTACCCTAGGGACAAAAATGGAATATTCTAGACTCTTCTAAATGAATTTTCCCTCATGCACAAAATCATAATTCAAAATCAAGTAAAATAAAAAGGATTTTAACCTAATTGTACTAATGGAAAAAAACAATTCTAAAATCATACGAAAATGATACACCGAAGGACAAAATGATTCTCAATCGTTACATAACATAAACCACAAACGCACCTAGTCACACACAAAGACAAAAATTGTACCAGAATTGGTCGAACAGGGCCGTTGGAAAACAATCCAAACCCTACACGTCGATATAACAGTACAATGGGGGTGTTAACCTTTGGGCCAATCACCACACACCATTTCCCTATTGTGGTGTGGTGGCACAAGTTGGCTAGAGCCTTTTAGGCTCGCCAATGGCATCC
Source organism: Lycium barbarum (assembly GCF_019175385.1). Lineage (NCBI taxonomy): Eukaryota > Viridiplantae > Streptophyta > Magnoliopsida > Solanales > Solanaceae > Lycium > Lycium barbarum. The sequence goes on from NC_083345.1 coordinate 102,419,888, forward strand.
CACGCCACGGGAAATGGTGGGGAAATACCCACATAGGATCAAAAATGGTGGAATCAGGGTGGGACAGTGGTGGTGCCGCCTGGTTGAAACCCTAGCCGCCACCAGTATCTCTCAAAAGAGAAAGAGACAAAGTATATTTTAGGGTAACAAAATGACGGTTCCTGGAAAATAAATTGGTGGGGGGGGGGGGGGGGGTAAGTATATTATTTACTCCTCCCCCCTTCCCCCCCCCCCCCCCTTAAAATATAATACACATTTTTTAAAATAGTATATAGTTAGAAAATTAATTTAACACAAAATGCCCCCGTAAAATAATATTTTGGCAAGATAAAAATCATAATACATCATTTTAAAATACGAGCTTCAAAACGAGCCCAATATGGATATACTTTCGAGAAATTTTTAAGAATGGAAATAAATGCATTAAAAATGAGCGGCAATTCATTTGTCATCTTTAATTAACTATTTTCCCGAATCGGGCAGAGCGGGATATGTATCTTCTTCTCAAATCACGTTTGTGACAATAAATAACTCGTAACTTCTTGTAATTGTTAATGTTTATGAAAAAATAATAATTAAACATCAATTTTTGCAATTTTCCCGGGATTTTTGAATTTTTAATTTTGAAGGTGCATTCTCGCTCTGTCTTTAACTCGAGAATTTTGAGAATTAAAGCACATGTCCTGTGCCGTGAAAATTAGGTGTCAACATATAGTACTGATGATGATATGTGAGAGAGTGTAGCCTCCGAGGTCTTTGCCGAAGAGCATAAAATTGAGATGAGATTGATATTATGAGGTGTCCACGTGCGGCACGTTGCTAATTGATATGAGGTTGATATAAGATCTTGTCGTTGTCATCTTCATACTTAAATCATACATTGAACACTTATCTTGCATATATATATATATATATATATATATATATATATATATATATATATATATATATAAGGTACATTTGACCGGGGGTGATGATGTGGCCTATATTGTTTCTTGGAAATACTTGGGAGGTGTTATATTGATTGCTCGACCATTCTAGGTTGTGTGATACGGGATGGTCGGCAGGCATGAAGGGTGGAAAAGGCGTCTCTAGGCTGTGTGTTACGGAGCGACGTTGTACATGGACTTCGCGGATCCCCCATGGGTCATGACCGTCGAGATGTGATGTTCTGCTCGAGGCATGTGTGTACACAGTATTGATATATGGCCATTGCATTCATGTCATCCATATCATTGCATTGCATTGCACTTGTTATCATCATTCTGATTGGATTGTTATTGTGTTGTGGATACTTGATTGAATATTCTACCGGTTATGATGAGAACTTGGAACACTTGAGATTAGATGCTTTAAGAATAGGCTTGATCAGATATGCTGAGACTGGGAACACTTGTGTTTAGATACTTCACTATAGACTTGATCGGTTATGTAACCTTGTTAGTAGTTGATGGATTGACTACTGATGTGAATTATTGATACTTGAGGACTTGATATGTATTGATGAGACTGTATTATACTTGTACTTGATTGTGAGCATGCCTATCTTTCATTTACTTTCTGTATATATGTTAGCTAACTGAGGACGACTTATGATACCTACCAGATTTTGTTGTTTGTTGTCACGACCAGACTAGGGGCCATGACGGGTACCCAGGGCTAACCACCGAGTACCGCCCATACCATTATCCATCATGCACATCAAGCGTTCATTCATTAATCTTATACTCAAATCATAGGAAAACCATTTTTCATTTGGAAACATAATTACCTTTATATGCATAAGCCCTTCGGCTATCAAAATAATGTGCATACAATAGGGACATCGTGAGACCATGCTATCCACACATACGTATCTACGAGCCTCTACTAGAGTGCTAGACATAGGGATGGGACAAGACCCCGTCGTGCCCAAAATATATATATATATATATATATATATATATATATATATATATATATACACACAAAAGAATAAGTCAATAGCACCTCCGGAACAATGGAGTGCTCTCAAGTCAGATAATAGCTCCTACGAGTCTGGATCACCTCCCTGTCTACCTGTGGGCATGAATACAACGTCCAAAGAAAACGGACGTCAGTACGAACATTGTACTGAGTATGTAAGGTATGAATGAAATGAACATAATAGAGAAATCATAAGACATAGAATGAAGATATAACCTGCGTAACTTTTAAGGGTGGATACATTTCATACATATATCATATATAATCATAGTACATGTATCATCATAGCGCATACATCATCGTATCGTATAAATAATCATCGTTAACCCGCGTCCGGGTAACCATCATATGACGCCCACTAGTGGTGTCATGCCCGGCCCTCTAGGCTCGGTGTAAACATAGCAGCCCACCTAAGCAGTGACATTCCCGGCCATTTAGGCACGGTGGAATCTTATGCAGCCCGCCTTCGCGGTGACATGCTCGGCCAACTAGGCACGGTGGAATCGTATCGTTATATAGTCAACATAAACTTATCATTATTATACATCTCATAGGCATATCATAAGCTTAGCGTCGTTATACATTTATCATCAAACATACATTAGAACTTAAAGGCAACTATGGCTATATCGGGGTGACATAAGGTCGTGAACCCCCGATTACATTATGGAATGATCATAATCATTATGTCTCACCTTGAGGGGACTAACATTTTAAGGTGAGTGTACACAAGAAAAAGCATCGATGGAACCATACTTAGGATCATTAACCTCATGCACATCGTATGTTACTCTAGGATTCTTTATACTTAAGCTCATCATCATCATTATCATGCTCGTATCGTATCTCTTTTCTTTATCATATGCGTATGTAGCTCTTTATAGTCATGGACTCATAATTTCCGTTATTTAGGAAGATTATGGAAAATTAGGAAGATTCATGCCACAGGAGTCATGCCTTAGAAGGAAAGGATTAGCCTTACATACCTCTTTCATTTAACATTTCTATCACTTGATCGTTCTCCTTCGATGCTCGCGTTTCTACCTTCAAGAGAATTCGCATCAACATTAGCTAATCGATTATATGAACGTGTTACTAATGCTAGAGAAAATTGGGCAGCATTTCCTTTATTTATACAACTTTCCTCATATCACATATCGACTCCCAAGCATCCATAACAACATTCACAATATTATAGGCAACAATCATCATTCATCTACATTATCCACCTTTCACAATTTCACTTCAATTCCTCCATAATTATGGTCATAGTTCACTATTGCATTTTCTCACATATAATACTTATCCCATATTTTAAATGTCACTTATAGCATACTTACATTCACAACATATCAAGAATCATGACTCAATCCAAGCTATTACTCAAAAATGACACTATTCCCACATTCATGACCCATTTTCTATATCCTTCTACAATCCAAGTGTTTCAACTTCTCAATACCTTAAACAACATAGAATGATCATAAAACTTACCTTAGATACTGTAGGATTAAGTTTTGGATGATAATCTTTCACTTGAAGAAAAACCCTAGCTTCAATCCAAAGAGTTTTCTTGACTCCAAGCAATCCTAGAGAGCTTCTTGCATTGGTTTGATGAAGTTTAATCATAAACTTCTCTTGAGTTCTTGTGGATGAAGAATAGAGAGGGTTCTAGAGTGTTCTTGAAGGGTGGAGTGAAAAATGAAATGAATTAAATGAGATGAGGTCCTTATATCAACTTTTAAAATCTGTCCCGACATGAACATACGGTCCGTATCTTTTATACTGGCCGTATGTTTGGTCCAGTGAAGGTCCCATTCTGGGCAGGACATACGGCCAGACATACGGCCAGTATGTTTTATATGGCCAGTATGTTGGACCGTATGTTGCCCAACCTTCCGGAGTTCATTGTCGTCGACTCGTTTGACCTCCAATCCTTATGGAACCTTCTTAACACTTGTTTAACACCTCATTAACAATCTAAGTGATGTTATAACTCTTCTCCAAAACATCATTAAGCTCCCATTAATTCGATACTCGTAAATCTTGCCCGACACACAACATATACCTTGCTTTCCTTAACAACTTCCGTCTCCTACCTCGAATGTCTTTGAAATCTCATTTAGAATCATCAAATGTTATTTCTTACTTACCAAGACATCGTATATGTCATGCCCTTCATTAGTTTATTCACTGTACGTTAACGGGAAATTTCCGAGGTATAACGTTTGTACTGACCTGCATTTGCTGCATTCTTTTATGAATGTAGAGTACCAGGATAGTTCTACTTCTACCCTTCGTGGCTGATATTCGAGCATTGTCGATTTGAGTCTCTTTAGGGTGAGCATGAGGACGTTCGCTGCCCAAAGACTCTACCTATTATTATATCTTCCTTTCCATTCTGAGATATAATTCTGAGGCTATTATGTATTATTATTCAGACTTGTAGTAATTAGTTAGATGCTCTTGTATGACCAGACCAGATACTTGGGGTGGATTTCATTTACTTCCACACTTATTTATATGATTATCGTGAGACTTACGTTATTTACTTTCTTCTGCTATTTTCTTCCATTATTTGTAAATGTTGAGTTAAGGGTTTGCCTACCGAGGTGGAAAAGGTAGGTACCCGCACAACTTAGTGAAATTAGGTCGTGACAAAGTGTCACTCCAAAACATCAAAATCCTAACTTTCCAAACAATGACCCAAATCACACCCGAACCAACTATCCTACCAAGTCAAAAATCACGTTCCGGAGCTACGGGAACTATCAGAATTCTATTTTGGACACGTTTACCTAAAAGTCAACTGTTGGTCAAAGCTTTTCCCAAAATCAAACTTAAGGCCCAAAACTTAGGTTTTTCACCTCGATATTAATCTGATTTCCTCGATAATCGCACTACCCATCCCTGCAAGTCAGCTACGTCAAAGTAAATATAAGAAAAGGGATGTTTAGGGAAAAATAGATAAAATTATTAGAGCGACCTAATGGGTCGTTACATCATTCACCACTTAAATACACGTTCGTCCTCGAATTTTAAGAGAAAGAAGGTACTTGAATCAACGAGAAGATAAGTATATCTACTCTGCATGTCTGTCTCGGTATCTCGAGTATCCTCCTCGAGATGATTCTTCCATTGAACCTCCACAGAAGCTATCTCTTGCGATCTCAACTTTCGAATTTGCTTGTCTAGAATAGCAACCGACTCTTCCTGAAAAGTCAAATTCTGATCAACCAACACAGAATCCCCCTAAATCACACGAGAACCGTTGGAATGGTACTTTTTGAGCATCAAAACATGAAATGCGGGATGAACACCTAGTAGACCAGGTGGGAAACCATTTATATGCCACCTCACCAATATGCTGAATAATCTCGAAAGGGCCAATGTACCTCGGACTCAACTTGCCTTTCTTCCCAAACCTCATCACACCCTTCATAGGTGAAACCTGATAAGTTGGTATTTTACCAACTTAGCTCTTCTTTATGCTTAGATTTTTGTTATGTGTAATTGATAAAATAGTGCATTTACTATGGTTTACTTCAATTTTACAGGGTTATGTGATTGAGAAGTGATCGGGAGGAAATAAAGTGAAAAACAAGTCAAATTGAAGAAAATGAAAAAGTGGCTAAAATTGAAAAAACAAAATGGCTAGAACTGAAATTTGAAAATCTTGGGATGTTTTTGTCATATTTTAGTTAGGAAGATTGTGGAACTATAAAAACAAGATATGAGAGATAATATTTTCATCTTTGGCCATTTTCAAGCTTAGAGAGCTGGGGTTTCATCACCAGCACTTTGGAAGAGAAGATTGGAGCACTTTAATGAGCAAATTATTAACCCTTTCTTCAATTTCATGTTATGTATTGAATATCTAAGTGTGTAGTAATCAATTTCATTACTTGAATCTTGTTTATGAAATATTCATTGTCCAAGTTTTGGATTAAAACTCTTGTTATGCTTATGTATTGAATGATTTTTATTTCTAATTAAGTGGGCCTTTGTTTCTTTAATTAATCTTGTTCTTTAATGTTTCTTAAGGGATTTGCTAACCCTAGGACTATCCCATTTACTTCGATTTGAGCTCAGAAGAGAAAAATTGAGGTTGGGAACGATTAATTAACAAGGATTTGGGGCTTTAAACCTCGTCTAATAACTTGATCTAGGAATAGGAAAGTTAACTTGAGATTCAATTGGTTGTGCTTAATATCACACTCTAAAGCTTGGAAAATTTTAGAGAGAAATTCATTGATTTGGTTGGAGGACTTTCAATGAGATTTTATAAACCATTATCTATTAACATAAACTGGCTCTTAGTTGTTAAAGTCGTAAAATGCATTAGATCATTACTTGAGAGTAATTTCCCTTGTATCCATACTTGTGGCCATTGATAATTTTACTTGCTTTCTAGGTTAGTTTCATCTTTGTTAGATTTTAAATCAAAAATCAATATTAATAAAGTGTTTGTCTTAGCTTAGTTGGTGATAATTCCTTACTTGCTTAGTCCTAGTATATTATTCCATGTGGGATTTGATCCCGACTCATAGTTGGGTAAATATATTGCATACGACCGTGTAAACTTTCTCTTTGAGGAATGGATTTGTACGTTATCAATTTTGGCGCTGTTTCCAGGGAATAATTTGGTGTATTTAGGCTAGTTTGGGAAATAAGCTTGTCACGACCCAACTAAGGGGACATGACGGGTACCCGGAGCTGACTATCGAGCACCACTCATTATGCTAATCATTATACTCATCTTGAATGCATTTATTATTCTCAACACAACTAGCCATAAGGAAACCATTATCACCTCCGAAACATATCTACATTCATTTGCATATGCCCCTCGACCTATCAAAATAATATACAAATATACAATGTGATCATCATGGGACATCAACTACCCACACGTACGTATCTATGAGTCTCTACTAGAGTACTAGACATAAAGACGGGACAGGACCCCGTCGTGCCCAAATATATACAAAAAATAATATATCAACATGGCACCTCCGGAATAATGGAGTGCTCCTGTAAATCTGCTGATAAACTCCTATGAATCTGGGCCACCTCCCTGTTTAACTGTGGGCATGAACACAACGTCTAAAAAGAAAGGACGTCAGTACGAATATTGTACTGAGTATGTAAGACATGAACAACAATAGCATATCGAAGAAACAAAGGAACATCAAGTAAGGAAAAAACATGTACTGAAGATCACTTAAAACGGAACAATGCATGCTAACTTACATCATAAACATCATCATATCAAGTATGCATATATAAACTGCCCAACCATATAGGTACGGTGTGATCATCATTAGCTCGCGTCCAGGTGTAACACCCCGTAAACTTGAACTAGGTTTGAATGTGTAAAAATCTAGTATTAAGATGATATTATATCTATATGAATCCATTCTTGATGAATTCGGGTGGAAGATGGTCGTTTTGAAGTCAAACCAACTAGTGAAGTTCTTAAGGCCTCTTAAATTCGTCTAAGTTTTGGTAGGTCTATCTTCTGGGCGATTTTCATGAAAATGTGTTGCGAATTTGGAAACACCTCCTTCATGAAAGTTGTAGCTCTTTGAAATATCTTTCCAAAGGTAGGTCGCCCAGCCCATGAAAAGTTACGTACAAAACGTTATGCCCGTTTTACTGAAGCCTGTCTTCGATGGAAATTTGTCCTGTGTTACGGTGAGACGTTACGGACCGTAGCACGTGTTACGGTCCGTAACATGGCACCGTAATGTGTCAAAAAATACCAGAACTCTCTGGAAATTTTCACTAAAGAACGGTCCAAAGAACGGTCCGTAACACGAAGGACGGTCCGTCCTTCAGGGGCGTCCTTTGGCCCCTTTTCACCAGAAAAATATAAAGTAATCTTTTCATGTTTCTTGAACTCTAATTCATGTATAAATGGTGATTAATGTGTGTGAGGGGACAAAACCACATTAAACCTAGATTGTAACAAATCCTATATATGTATAAGATATTATGAATGTTTTCCTCTATGAGAGATGCTTAGTAATGCTAGTTAAGAGTTGGTAATGACATTCTCATTGGTGAATTTGGACATGGAAATCTTTGTAAAAAAGGGTGTGCATTTCAAAACATTGATTGGAATGACTTATTCTTTCGATATGCATAATGAACGTTTATGTTATTGATGGTGTGACTACTTTGAGACAATTTGTGAATCGGCTTCTATGCTATGAACTTTGTTGTGGTGTTTGGCCTAGCTACTCGGGAGGAAGGGTAGCCACTATGGATCCTAGTGTGTCATTGCCTAGCCATTCGGGAGGAAGAGTGGCCACCGCTGGGTTCGCTACCCGGGGTGTGATTTATGCCTAGCTATTCGGGAGGAAGGATAGCCACCTCGTACTACATAGTCCGGTGTGGTTTATGCCTAGCTATTCGGGAGGAAGGATAGCCACCGAGAATTATATATTCCGGTGTGGTGCGCTATGCGCGATATGCTTGATTCTTGGGCCTATATTTGCATGTGTGACATTCTTATTCTCTTATGGAATTTTTGATGACTATCTTAATTGATTAAAAAGGCATATTTGAAGTTGTAACTTGACAAGAGGCTTTATAGATTGGTTTTAATACTTATTATTGGGATACATAAACTGAATAATTGTTCTTACATCCCTCTCACCTGACTGGCAAGACTAATTTCTTTATGTATTATGTACTCTATTTTCTTATTACTCATTGTCCCCGAGGCACTCACTAAGTACGAAGTACTCAGGCATACCATTTTTGTTTTTGATGGTATGTTAGGTAACGGAGAAGAGCAGGTTCTTGATACTCCAGGCGTTTAGGAAGGACTTGTTGTTGCTGCTGATTTTTTGAGCCCACACATTCATTCGTAGGACACTCTATTTATTTAATTCCATTCATTTATTTTAGTTTTCGGGTTGTGTCCCGATGGGTTAGACATTTACTCCTTATAGTATACATTCGAATGTGGGTAGAAGAAGAGTTGTCGTTTAATTCTTTTGGGCACACTATCAAGTTTTGGGTGAATCATTTAAATTATAAAGACTTCCGCTGATTTAATTCAAGTATTCATGATTTGTTACATTTAATTTATAAACTGTTGGAGGCAAATGTTGAACCTGGCGGGTTCAAGTATTATTATTATATTTTTTAGGTTCTTCCGATGTTGTTCATGACGTCGGATGCCGGTCACGTCTAAGGTGGGTTTTGGGGCGTGACAAGCTTGGTATCAGAGCCTAGGTTTAAATACATCCTCGGATTGTTGTCGGTGTCTATGGAGCTATGTCTAGTGGAGTTTTCCTTGTGCAGCCTGATCACCTGCATGACCGAGAAACTCCTAAGACATTTATAGGTGTTTCCTATTCTTCTTGATTATAGATTGTGTTGTAGAGCTTAAAGTCCTTTTTAGGATCGTTCTAATTCGCTTGTTAATTCGGGCCTTGCAGAAATGACTCTGACGCGATCCAAAAATGGTAAACGAGAACGTCCCGCGAAAGTTAAACGAAATCTTGGGGACGCGAATGCTGGTAATGGAAATGATGCTGGAAATCAAGCACCGCCTCCAGCACCGCCTGCTCGTGATGTTCCTGTTGCGGGTGTACCTGAGATTGGCACTATGCAAACTACTATTCAAATGTTGACTGCTTTGGTTGCGGCTCAGCAGCAGCGTGGAGGTGTGGGACCTCATGGTGGAGGCAGACTTAAGCAATTCCTAGACTTAAAGTCACCAGAGTTCTTTGGGTCACGAGAGGTGGATGACCCCCAATACTTTTTAGATGAGACCTTTAAGGCATTGAGGGCAATGGATGCCCAGGATTCAGAAGTTGTGAGGCTTGCTTCATGTCAGTTGAAGGATGTTGCTCACGTATGGTTTGAGATGTGGGAATCTGAGAGAGGTGACGCTGCTTTAGCTCCGACGTGGGCTGAATTTGAAGAGACGTTCATGGAAAGGTTCTTGTATGATGAGGAAAGAATTGCTATAGCTACAAAGTTTGAAAAGCTAGAGCAGGGTAACAAGTCAGTTCGTGAGTATAGTTTGGAATTCACCCGTCTGTCAAAGTATGCTTTATACATGATTCTGACTGAAAAGCATAAGTTGACTCGCTTTGTGAAAGGTTTGGTACCACGTATCAAGTCTGCATGTGCTGCTGTTGCTATGTTTCCTACTTGTACTTTCCCATCTTTCATTGGGTTTGCTGAGCAACAAAAGAGTTGGAAAAATGAGGAGAGAATAGATCGAGATCAGAACAAGAAGGCCCGATCGGCGGGTGGTTTCAGTGGCAATAATTATAAGGGAGGGCAGAGTAAAGGGTATTCTGCACCTGCTCAATCTGGAGCTTATTCCCATGCTAGTGTGCCTTCTGGTAGGCTAGGCCAGAATAATAATAATAATAATAATAATAATAATAATAATAATAATAATAATAATAATAATAATAAGTTTTCGCAAGGAAGTAGTCGTCCGCCAGGGTGGGAAGAGCGTATTTGTCATCACTGTGGGATTAGAGGCCACATCAAAAGGGAATGGAGAAAGTGGCTATGTGAGGTGACTGCTATGAATAACCAAAAGAATGTTCCGCCTGTTTCTGCATTTGCTAGAAATCCGCCTGCTGGTAATGCTAACAATAATAATCAGAATGCTCGTAACAACGACAAAGGAAAGGAAGTTGCCAATACTTCTGGTGGAGGGACATCTCGACTTTATGGACTGACCCGTAGGGAGGCAGTTGAGGCTTCTGACGCTGTGGTTACAGGTATCCTTACCATCTGTTCCCATGATGCTTACTCATTGATTGATCCGGGTTCAAATTTATCCTATGTGACTCCTTATTTTGCTCTTGATATGGGTATGAAACCCGAACCTTTGTTGGAACCCTTTGCTGTTGATACGCCTTCGGGTGTTCCTGTTATTGCTTCTAGAATGTATAGAAATTGTGTTGTTGTGATTAAAGGACGTGAGACCATGGCTGATTTGTACGAACTTCAGATGGTGGATTTTGATGTAATTATGGGGATGGACTGGTTGTCTGCGTGTTATGCTAATGTGGATTGTCGCCATAAGTTAGTTCGTTTCGCCTTTCCCGATGAGCCTGTTATTTTGTGGGAGGGTGAAATTGCTAAGCCAAATGGTAGATTTATTTCCTATCTTAAGGCTCATAAGATGATTACTAAGGGGTGTATTTACCATTTGGTTGCTGATAATGATACAAAAGCTGTAGTACCCAAATTTGCATCTGTTCCCATAGTCAGTGATTAACCCAAAGTATTTCCTGAAGATCTTCGTGGTATTCCTCCTGATAGAGTTATTGATTTTGGGATTGATGTTATCCCCGACTCCCAACCTATTTCTATTCCACCTTATCGTATGGCTCCAGCGGAGCTAAGGGAATTGAAGGATCAATTGAAGGACTTGTTGGATAAGGGTTTCATCCGAACAAGTTCCTCACCTTGGGGTGCTCCAGTCTTGTTTGTTAGGAAAAAGGATGGTTCCCTGAGAATATGTGTTGACTACCGTAAGCTTAATAAAGTGACCATTAAGAATAAGTATCCCTTACCTAGGATAGATGATTTGTTTGACCAACTTCAGGGTGCAAAGTTTTTTTCGAAGATTGACCTGAGGTCTGGATATCATCAATTGAAGATAAAGGAGAAGGATATCTCGAAAACTGCTTTCCGTACTCGTTATGGGCACTTTGAGTATTAGTCATGTCATTTGGCTTGACTAATGCGCCTGCTGCATTCATGGATTTGACGAACCGTGTTTTTAAGCCGTATCTAGACCGATTCATTATTGTGTTTATTGACGACATTTTGGTGTACTCTAAGAATCGTGATAATCATGCTAATCATTTGAGGATAACTTTGACAACACTTGAGGAGAACGAGCTTCATGCAAAATTCTCTAAGTGTGAGTTCTGTTTTGAGTCTGTATCTTTCTTGGGTCATGTGGTGACTGGTGACGGCATTAAAGTAGACCCTCAGAAAATTTCAGCGGTTAAGGATTGGCCTAGACCCACTAGTGCAACGGAAATTCGTAGTTTCTTGGGTTTGGCAAATTACTACAGGAAGTTCGTGGAAGGTTTTTCATCTATTGCTTTGCCATTCACTAAGTTGATGATGTGGCGTGATTTTACGCCACAAATATATGCTTTTCTGCTATAAGTTTTACTTGTTTTTAAGCAAGTCTACGTGATTTTACGTGGTTTTTAGTGTTTTTCAGGAAACGGAGCAGATTTGGAATGAAAACAGTTTGAAGTACAGCAGTGGTCGTAAACTCAGTTTACGGTCCGTATTCTAAAATACGGGCCGTATTCCATGGTCGTATTAAAGAATAACAGAACCAGAAAGGCAGGCTGAGAACCTGGTGATTTACAAACTCAGTTTATGGACCGTATTTCAATTTATGGTCCGTATTTCAAGGCGTATTTAACCATTCGAGCATTTGGCAGAAAGTCGGAGTTTTGGAAGGTGAAAGTAGACTGGGCAGTTTACGGGCCGTAAACCACTTTGCGGTCCGTATTTCAAAAGATTGAAGTTTCTCACAACTGGAACGACGACTTGGTCGTAAACCACTTTACGGACCGTATTTCGTATCGACGGGACCAAAGTGCAAATCTGTAACTTTCACGTTTTCAAAACCTATAAATAGTCATTGTAGGGTTTTAATAGTTACTAGTTATTATATTTTTTGTCTCTTGACTTAGAACATTAAATACTCTTTAGTTTTTTAAGGTTCAAACATCAATTCAAGTATTATCAATTCCTCTTTTCTTCCAAAGTAAGCAATTATGAATTCTTCAATTTTTTATTTCTTGTTCTTTGTCATGAATAGCTAAATTCCCTTACTAGGGTTGTGAACCCAATGATGGGTGTTTTGTGATTGGGTTTGTGATTGATATACACATAATGGATTATTAGGGTTTAGTTATTCTTCATTCTTCATTCATAATTAATGGTTGCAAACATTGATTAAAGCCATAAACTTTGATTTATTTGGGAAAATAATTAGGGTTGGTAAGAATAACTAACAAGGACTCAAAGCTTTAAACTTTATTTAATAAATTCACTTAGGAATAAGAAGAATTTACTTGGCGTGATTAATCGTTCTTCATAGTTACTTTCTTATATTTAGAAAAATCATAGAAAGACATAATCTTTATTTATTGGGAAATAGTAGAGATTCATATAGAGATTAAGTGCATTCATATAATGATCTATTAGAAGTATATCAAGATCAATACCCATGATCATACACCCTATCTAACAGGGACACAACCTTAGTTTCTTTTATCATAAATTTCCACCAAATCAAGTAGATAGCAATTAGTTATAGAAAAACCAACTTTTACCAAAATCATCGAATTAAGACATTAGACCTAGAACTTAGCATCCTACGACTATAGTAACCTTTTCACACCATATTCCTTGTGTGATTTGACCCCAACCTTGTTGGGTTACTATGTTTGACAACGTCCGCGTTATACCATTAATAGGTGTAATTTGAACGTATCAGTTGACGCAGAAGACTGCTAAGTTTCAGTGGTCCGAAGCTTGTGAAAAGAGTTTCCAAGAGCTTAAGGCAAAATTGACTTCGGCTCCTATTTTGAGTTTACCTTTTGGTTCTGGTGGATACGTGGTGTATTGTGATGCTTCTAGAATTGGTTTGGGTTGCGTGTTAATGCAAAATGCCAAGGTGATTGCTTATGCTTTGCGACAGTTGAAAACGCATGAGAAGAATTACCCGACACATGACTTGGAGTTGGCTGCTATAGTTTTTGCTTTGAAAATTTGGCGTCATTATTTGTATGGTGAGCATTGTGATGTTTTTACTGATCACAAGAGTCTGCAGTATATCTTCAAACAACGAGAGTTGAATCTCAGACAGAGGAGGTGGTTGGAGTTGTTGAAAGATTATGACTTGAACATTTTGTATCATCCTGGTAAGGCTAATGTGGTTGCTAATGCTTTGAGTAGGAAATCTATGGGCACGTTGGCTTATTTGCGTGCACATGAAATCCCCATGGGGAAGGAAATTCGAAGACTTGCTAGTCTTGGGGTCAGACCTGATGAAACTGAAGATGGAGAGTTAGTGGGAATCACGCCATCACGGTCGAACATTGTGGAAAGGATTAAATCCAAGCAATATCATGATGAACTTTTGGCAAAGCTGAAAGATGGAGTGGAAAGGGGTGAGTACACTTCATTTACTGTTGGGACTGGCGATAATGTTCTGCGATTGCAAGGACGATTGTGTGTTCCCGATGTTGATGGTCTTCGACAAGAACTAATGATGGAAGCTCATAGTTCCAAGTATTCGGTTCATCCGGGATCTACCAAGATGTATAAGGATTTAAAACAACACTATTGGTGGAAGAGCATGAAGGTCTATATTTCTAACTTTGTGGCTAAGTGTTTGAATTGTCAACAGGTGAAGGCTGAACATCAAAGGCCTGGTGGCTTAGCTCAAAACATTGAGATTCCTCAATGGAAGTGGGAGATGATAAATATGGACTTTGTTGCAGGTTTACCTCGCACAAGGGCCAAGTATGATTCAATTTGGGTGATTGTGGATAGACTCACGAAGTCTGCCCTTTTTCTTCCTGTAAAGACGTCATATGCCGCGGCAGAGTACGCCAAGTTATACTTGAAGGAGATTGTTAGGTTTCATGGTGTTCCGACATCTATCATATCTGACAGAGGTACGCAATTTACGGCTCATTTCTGGCAGACGTTTCAAGAAGGTCTGGGGACTAGAGTGAAATTTAGCATTGTCTTTCATCCTCAAACTGACGGGCAAGCAGAGAGAACTATTCAAACTTTGGAGGATATGTTGCGTGCTTGTGCAATCGATTTTGGAGGAAGTTGGGATGAACACCTACCTTTGGTGGAATTCGCTTACAATAATAACTATCAAGCTAGTATTCAGATGGCTCCTTATGAGGCTCTTTATGGGAGGCGTTGTCGGTCTCCAATTGGATGGTTTGAACCAACGGAAGTAGAGTTGTTGGGTCTTGATTTAATTCATGAGGCAATCGAAAAGGTAAATCTTATTGTGCAACGACTAAAGACCGCTCAGAGTAGACAAAAGTCTTATACGGACATGAGGCGTAGGGAATTGGAATTTGCTGTTGGTGACAAGGTTTTCTTGAAAGTGTCACCTATGAAGGGGGTAATGCGTTTTGGCAGAAAGGGCAAGCTTAGTCCTCGCTACATTGGTCCTTATGAGATTACTAGAAGAGTTGGGAAGGTAGCTTATGAGTTGAGATTACCGGCTGAGATGTCCATGGTTCATCCGGTGTTTCACATTTCGATGTTGAGGTTGTATAAACCTGACCCTTCTCATGTGTTGAACTATGAAGAGGTTGATATTGATGAATCCCTGTCTTATGAAGAAGAACCAATTCAGATTTTGGATTGCCAAGTTAGAAGGTTGAGAACAAAGGATGTTGCGTCGGTCAAAGTGTTGTGGCGAAATCATAATACTTAGGAAGCTACTTGGGAAGCGGAAGAGGACATGAAGAAGAGATATCCTCACTTGTTCCCTATTTCTGGTATGAGTTAAGTTTTGAGCTATTCGTGCGCAAGGTGATTGTGTGGTTAAAATTCGTGTTGGTTAATTACCTTCCTAGAATACTATCCTCATTCGAGGACGAATGATCTTAAGGGGGGGGGGGGATAATGTAACACCCCGTAAACTTGAACTAGGTGTGAATGTGTAAAAATCTATTATTAATATGATATTATATCTATATGAATCCATTCTTGATGAATTCGGGTGGAAGATGGTCGTTTTGAAGTCAAACCAACTAGTGAAGTTCTTAAGGCCTCTTAAATTCGCCTAAGTTTTGGTAGGTCTGTCTTCTGGGCGATTTTCATGAAAATGTGTTGCGAATTTGGAAACACCTCTTTCATGAAAGTTGTAGCTCTTTGAAATTGCTTTCCAAAGGTAGGTCGACCAGCCCAAGCAAAGTTACGTACAAAACGATATGCCCGTTTTACTGAAGCCTGTCTTCGATGGAAATTTGTCCTGTGTTACGGTGAGACGTTACAGACCGTAACACGTGTTACGGGCCGTAACATGGCACCGTAACGTGTCAAAAAATACCAGTTCTGGAAATTTTCACTAAAGAACAGTCCAAAGAACGGTCCGTAACACGAAGGACGGTCCGTCCTTCAGGGGCGTCCTTTGGCCCGTTTTCACCAGAAAAATATAAATAGGACACTTGTTTTGTTTATTCCTCCACTTCCTAAACAACCCTAAGGACGAACATCATTCCCCCAAGTCTTCAAATCAAAGGTAAGGGCATCCTTAACATTACTAGTTCATTATAACATCAGACCCATAATTCTTAACATTATTTTTGTGACCAAAACCTAGGGTTTGAAACATAATTCTTCCCAAAGTGATTCAAGCTAGGGTTTGGGTGTTCTACATTAGAAAACTGATTTGTTAAACCTTGTTTAACAAATTAAGATATGTCTCTCTTTTAAAAACCTATTTTGAATGAAAATCACTTTTTGAAACTATTGTTGGAAGTATAAATTTTATTCAAGATTCTTTAATGAATGAAAGGAAAAGCAATCTTTTCACGTTTCTTGAACTTTAATTCATGTCTAAATGGTGATTAATGTGTGTGAGGGGACAAACCCACATTAAACCTAGATTGTAACAAACCCTATATATGTATAAGATATTATGAATGTTTTCCTCTATGAGAGATGCTTAGTAATGCTAGTTTAGAGTTGGTAATGACATTCTCATTGGTGAATTGGGACATGGAAATCTTTGTAAAAAGGTTGTGCGTTTTCAAAACATTGATTGGAATGACTTATTCTTTCGATATGCATAATGAACGTTTATGTTATTGATGGTGTGACTACTTTGAGACAATTTGTGAATCGGCTTCTATGCTATGAACTTTGTTGTGGTGTTTGGCCTAGCTACTCGGGAGGAAGGGTAGCCACTATGGATCCTAGTGTGTCATTGCCTAGCCATTCGGGAGGAAGAGTGGCCACCGCTGGGTTCGCTACCCGGGGTGTGATTTATGCCTAGCTATTCGGGAGGAAGGATAGCCACCGCATACTACATAGTCCGGTATGGTTTATGCCTAGCTATTCGGGAGAAAGGATAGCCACCGAGAATTATATATTCCGGTGTGGTGCCCTATGCGCGATATGCTTGATTCTTGGGCCTATATTGGCATGTGTGACATTCTTATTCTCTTATGGAATTGTTGATGACTATCTTAATTGATTAAAAAGGCATATTTGAAGTTGTAACTTGACAAGAGGCGTTATAAATGGGTTTTGATACTTATTATTGAGATACATAAATTGAATAACTGTTCTTACATCGCTCTCACCTGACTGGCAAGACTAATTTCTTTATGTATTATGTACTCCATTTTCTTATTACTCATTGTCCCCGAGGCACTCACTGAGTACGAAGTACTCAGGCATACCATTGTTGTTTTTTATGGTATGTTAGGTAACGGAGAAGAGCAGGTTCTTGATACTCCAGGCGTTTAGGAAGGACTTGTTGTTGCTGCTGATTTGGTGAGCCCACACATTCATTCGTGGGACACTCTATTTATTTAATTCCATTTATTTATTTTAGTTTTCGGGCTGCTTCCCGTTGGGTTAGACATTTACTCCTTATTCTTAGAAGATCCTTAGTATACATTCGAATGTGGGTAGAAGAAGAGTTGTCGTTTAACTCTTTCGGGCACACTATCATGTTTTGGGTGAATCATTTAAATTATAAAGACTTCCGCTGATTTAATTCATGTATTCATGATTTGTTACATTTAATTTATAAACTCTTGGAGGCGAATGTTGAACCTGGCGGGTTCAAGTATTATTATTATGTTGTTTAGGTTCTTCCGATGTTGTTCATGACGTCGGATGCTGGTCACATCTAGGGTGGGTTTTGGGGCGTGTCACCAGGGTAAACATCTCATGCCGCCCACTAGTGGTGTCTGCCCATGCCCTTTAGACATAGTGTATATGTCGCCCGCCTTAGCGGTGTCTGCCGGCCATATAGGAACGGTGTAATCTCATCATCATGTACATCTCATAAAGCATGTATAAGAACTCAAAGACAAGCTATAACTCTATCGGGGTGACGTAAGGTCGTGGACCCCCGATTTTCATTATGGCATAATCATGAGCACCCTGCCTCAACTTGAAGGAACTAAAATTATAAGGTGAGTGTAACAACAATGAGAAACATCAAATAATCATAGAAGTATCATTAACTTCGTAGATGTTGACACCTAATTTTGGCTCGACGTGCTTAAAATTAACGTTTGGGGGGGGGGGGGGGGGAAGGGGGAGGGGGGCCTGATTCGTTAAAGGGCGCGAAATACATTTTTTACACATTTTTACATTTTTTGATAATTTATTGATGATTATCCTTATTTTAGGAATTTTATCAATTTACTATCATTTTCCAAGAATCATTATTTTGCACATATACAGCGTAATACTAATATTTTTGTGCAATTAATAATTGTTTCTTAATTTTATAGCAATACATTTTCATATCTTATACATTAATAATTACATTTAATACTTACACATGTATTAATAAACTATATTTTAGTACAATCCGTCAGTGTAGAGAAAATCGGAGCAATTAATTCTTAAGCGCAGAATAAAAATTCGATCAAGTCAAGGTCTCGTCACCTTTTTAAAAAAGTTGACATTTGAGGTGATGGGTTGGATTCTTGATCCATTGGTTAATACATTTTTACACATTAGTTAAAAGAGGCAAAGGAGACAAAGGGGTGCAATCTTCTATTCTTTGGACAAAGCAAGGGGCCATTTTGCATTATAAGAAAAGGGAGGGGTTAATTTAATTTTCTGCACATTTTCCTACACACACACATAAATATTTTCAGATATTTACTCCTCTCTCTTCTAAAAAAAAAAAAAAAAAAAAAAACCTAAACATTTTTTCTCCCTCTCCTCCTCTTCACCCACGGCCGCCGACCACCACCCCCACTGCCGCCGGCGGTGAACTCCACCAACCACGCTCCACCAGCCCACCACACCCTCCGTTCACCATAACCCCCCAACAACACCAACGAACAACCTCACCACCCCAGCTCCGTCCAAGCCAACCCCGACGAACCCCCAACGTCGGAGCTCCGGCAGAAACCCACCACGAAACCACCAGCCAAACGCGCGCACTCCTCTCTCTCTCCCCCCCCCCCCCCTTCTCCCTTCTGTTATCACGTCACAACCACACCACCACCACAGCGCCACCCACGAACTGCCACATCACCGCCACTAGATCCCACCACGTCATCTCTCTCTCTCTCCCAAAACGCTACCTTCTTTCCTCTTAGCTTTTCTCCTTTGTTTTCTGACCACCATAACGCCACCAAAACAACCCTTTTTTTTGTCTTCTTCGCTGCTCCGGCAAGGAGCTTCAAGCTCCGGTGAACCGGAGCAGCCAGCGAACCACCATATCCGTCAAACACCATCAGCACCACCATCGCGAACCAGTCGCTGCTCCCCTTCCCCTTTCTCTCTTTCTCACGT
Organism: Lycium barbarum; assembly: GCF_019175385.1. Taxonomy (NCBI): domain Eukaryota; kingdom Viridiplantae; phylum Streptophyta; class Magnoliopsida; order Solanales; family Solanaceae; genus Lycium; species Lycium barbarum. The sequence goes on from NC_083345.1 coordinate 102,439,409, forward strand.
TTTATTTTTTGCTTCATTTTAGGTTGTGAATGTTCAGATCTGGCCGGACAGAATAAAGTTCCGGTGTAGCTCCGATTTCTCCGATGATCCTCAAATTTTGTTCGTGGTTTTTTTTGCTCCAAGCATTACCATTGCTGATTTGTTTTGCTATTATTTTCGTTACTGCCTATTGGTGTTAATGTTGGGTTGTTGTTGTTCTGTTTGATTGATGGTTTCTCCACAAGGGATTGATTTTATTCTCCGTTGACTATTTTGTGACACTTCCCGGACAACCTCTGTCATTTTTCTAATGGTTTTACTATTGTCGCATTGTTGCTAATTATTTGGACTGATTGTACACATTTTACATTACTTTTACAAATATCATTGTTGGTTCTGTGCTCGGAAAATACTTCCGACGGCCAATTGTACTGTTACATTTTTGTCAAATTTATTTAAATTCATTTGGGCGAATACTAAACCCAAATGGCCGATAAAGAAATTTCCGTGTATTTCCAAGGCCTCCCATGTACAAAAGACGGGTTTTTTATTTTAAGTTTATTCATTATTTCTTTAATTCATTCGATATTTATTTATTCTCTTACTAACATTTTTACTAAGTGTTTATACAGGTACCCGGAGACACATCCCGAAGAAGACACTCGGAAGGAACCCGACGACTTCATCGAATCCTTGTTTGTATTTACTTTCGCACGTTATTTAAAATTGTACAAAACATAAACTTGGAGTAGTGAAAATTTCACTTTAATGTCGGGCGGGGATATTTAATTACTTGTCGCTTATATGTTTAATTTAAAGTGTGTTATTCACTTTAGGCAAGACTTAGGCCATCTACACTTTCATAAATTGATTAGATTGACTCGATATAAATACTTTGTTAATTAAATTCACACTTTTGGCGTTTAGGCAAAAATACTAGTCCATCCCTTATTTTATATTCTTTATGCACTTTTAATACAACACACATTTTATATTGTTTCGTATACACTAATACATATTTTAGTTAAGGTAAATCCACATTTTTTATGCTAGGTAAATACTAGGGCGTCCATTTACAAATCTTTCATTCTTTAAAGGCATTATATCTTTTTCACTCTTTTTTTTTTACATAATTTCTTATACTTATTTTTTACCAAAATTTTTTACTATCCTTTTGTTCCTCATTCTTTTGATAGGATATTCATTAAATGAATACTCTTTTTAACTAAACGGTAGAAACAAGTCAAATTAACTTCACTTTTTCTAATAATTGTGTTATATAAACTCTTCACACCAATGAGTATTGGTAGATTATTTTTACATTCTTTATGCACTAATATACCTAGTTATACTATTCTTTAGACATTTTATATTTGATATACACTCTTTTATACTTGAAATATGCTCTTTATATGTTTAATATACATACATTACACATAGACACACATTCTTTATATACCTATTTTACATACTCTTATATTTTTTATACATCGTCTATATTGTTGTATATATTCTTTACACCAACTGATATACCTTTGTGCCAATAGATATACAGTTGTTTTTACTAACAAATACACTACCATACGAATGAGGTATGTTTTCTTTACACTCCTTTGTACATTCATATCGATATATGTTCTTCATAAATTCTTGATACTTGATATACATACATTTTTGATACACTGTATACACTTAGCATATTATCACCTAGTGTAGCTTTTCATGAAATCACAACATTTTGAAAATAAGTACTAATAATGATAAACAGATAAATAATCCCCCTCTAGTGTTTAGTTAAACTAAGTTTAAGGACTGTCTTCGGACAAGCTCTGAGGGATGCTTTATACCTTCCCCTCGGGGTAAATAAAACCCTTATCTAGAATCTCGTAGGTTTCGTGGACTAAAATGGAGTAGACACACAAATACATATAGGTTTCCTGATTTTCCTAAAAAATAAGGTGGCGACTCTAACCCTTTTATACAAGTTAGAAGAACTGGGAAGTTGTAAACTATATTGGACCCGTTCAAAATAGGGCGTAATAGTAGAAATATCATATCATGAGCTTTAGAATCTTTAATCTTAGACTCATCATCATCATTATCATATTCGTAACTTATCTCTTATCTTTATCTCATGAGGGACTCTTTCTAGACATAGACTCATAGTTTCCGGAATGTAAGAAGGTCATAGAAAGATAAAGAAAGTCATGTCATATGGATCATGCCTTAGAACAAGAAGGGACTAGCCTCACATACCTTGATGTCGCTCTAAGTTATCAATTTAACCGCTTTCCTCCAATGTTCACAATTCTACCTTCAAGAGAATTAGTACTAGAATTAGATAATCGGAAACATAGTTAAGCTTAAGCTAAAGCTAACGAAAATTGGACAGCATCTCCTTTGTTTCTACAACTTTCTCCATATAATATAACAACTCCTAAACATCAATAGCAATATTCATAATATCATAATCAATAACTGCAACAGATTCTACATTATTCAATGTCAAAATACCCTCCCGAGGTCATCCATAAGCATAGCCATAATACAACACCAAATTCATCCTTATATAATGCTTCTCCAATATTTTTAATACCATTTGTAACAAGATTCTACTCATAACATCTCAAGAACCATGGTTCATGTCAAACTATTGTTCAAGAATATCATTATCTCACATTTGAGTTCCATATTCTACTTTCTTCCATAATCTAAGTTTTTCAACCATTCAATATTCTAAATAACATGAAATGATTGTAAAACTCACCTTTGATTATGTAAGAATGGGTCTTACATGGAAATGCTTCACTTGAAGAAAACCCTAGTTCCTCTTCCAAAGAAATTCTTGACTCCTAGCAACCCCAAAGAGCTTCCTTGCACTTGATTTATTTGGTTTGATGAAGTTGATCTTTGATTTGACTTTAATTTATGTTGATGAAATATGTAGAACCTTCTAGAGGTCTTGAGAGAAGTGGATAAGTTGGGAAATGAGAAATTAGAAGTGGGATCACATTTTTATACTTGAAACTTATTCAGCCCGTCAGGACTTATACGGACACTTATACGGTCCGTATAACATTATAGGGTCCGTATAAGTGACCGTATTTCACCATCAGAGAAATCATCGTTTCTGGTGGGTTGTACGGACCCTTATACGGACCGTATAAGTGGTCGTATAACTCCACTTTTCTGGGATTATTTCCGTCATTTCATTTGATCTTCAATCCTTATGGAACCTTCTTAACACTTGTTTAACACTTCATTAAAAATCTAAGGAGTATTACAACCTTTCCTCAAAACATCATTTGATCAACATTAGCTCGGTACTTGCAACCCTTTTCAAAACATGACTTATACTTAACATTCTTCAACGAACTTTCTTCTCTTGCTTTAAATGACTTTGGAATCATAATTAGAACCGTTAAGTAACCTTTCTTACTCGTAGAAACATCATATACTTCTTACCACGCGTTAATCTATCTACCATACGACGACATGAAATATCCGAGGTGTAACAAAGATAACTTGCTTTGGTCCAAACTTGTGAATATTTGTGTAACTATTTTATTATACTTTTGCGTGTTTAAGTGGCATCATTCCATAAAAATGGGTTGGATGGTAGTTGTTCATACTTTGATGACCCATGTCCTTATTGGGGAGGACCCCACTCTTAGCAAACTTGTTTAAAACCTCCTGGGGAGGATTGTGCACACAATCTCGAACCCTTGAGTGGAGAAAATGTGATAGATGTGGAGGTTAAAATGGTCATTTGAATAATTGTGCTTATGTGTCCTTCCCTTCCCCGAACCCCCACTATGACGATTCTACTTTGTGTTGTGACATTGATAGGTATATAGAAGTGGAAGAAGTTGAGATTCGTCAAAATGAAGAGTTTAAGCGTATGATGGAATGCCTACTGATGTGCTGTGGAATTATGGCACATTTGATACCTTGTGACGAGAAGTTTTACTTGTTTTTAAGCAATTAAGTGTTGTTTTGATGTGTTGTTGTGTATTTCAGGTAATTGGAGGTTTGAAGGATAAAAACAAGGGAATTGCAAAAACTGGCAGAACAAGGTGGAGAAGTACGGACCGTACTTATTTGTATGGGCCGTACTCTTGGTAGTAGTTAGAAGTGGCAAGAAACAGAATCTCAAAATTTGAAGATGAGATATACAGCCGAGTTTTACGGACCGTAACTTGGCTCTACTTTGAAAAATAAAAGAAGGAAGGAAGAAAGCTACAGACCGTACTTCTAAATACGGTCCGTATAAGTTGATCGTACATCTTGACCTAGCCAAGGGGTTCAGTGACTGTATTTTGATATACGGTCCATACTTAATTGTACGAATCGTATCTTATGCCATTAGGGACTATTTTGTCAGTTTGTAATTTTGCGTTTTTAGACCTTATACATAGTTTGTCTTAGGGTTTTTTATTTACCATTCATTGTCAGACTTTGTCTTTTGACTTGAGAGCATTAAATACTTTATTGTTTTTGAAGCCTTTAAGATAAAATACAATTTTCTTCATCTTCTTTATTCAATAAGTAAGAATTATGAATTCTTTAATATTTTGTTGTTCGTTCTTCAATATGAGTAGCTAAATTTCATACTATGGTTTTGAACCCAATGATGGGTGTTATGTGATTGGGAATTGAGATTGATATATGCATAATGGATTGTAGGGACCCATGGTGTCCATGTACCACTCGTTCCGCACTCAGTCCTCGGACCCGAGCTCACAACTAGGCCACATCCTCACCCCCGGTCAAATGTGCCTGTTCATATTTAGGCCTCATCCTCACCCTCAATCAAATGAGCCTTTTCATATATATTCACATTTATTGCTACATTGCTTTCAATAGTAGATTTATCATTTTGTACCTCAATTCCACCAAGAAGATCTTATTAACTTCTCACCACAACATCATCAACCTGTAGGTCCCAACATATCGAATAGTGACACGAAGCCCACATAATCAATCAATCAATAGCATATAGGAATTTCAACGACACACATTATACTTGAAGACTAGACATGTTTTCTCCTATCAATTTCACAACGCATACAATCAACTAATAAAATCCTAATTCAAGTAGACCGTAACCTACCTCAACAGTAGAGCTGGAACAATGCAGATCACTCCGCTATAGCCTTTCCCTTCAGTAAAGCCTCTGAATGCTCAAAGTCCAACAATTAAGATGCTAAATAAGTCACAATCACGCTAGTCATAAAATCAATTCAATGAACACCCTTCCCTCTTTCCCTATTCTAATGGGTGAATGATTTCTAGGTGTAAATAAATCTAACGTTGGCCTTAGCAACCACGAACTATTAGTTTACAAGGTTGTTTAATTAAATCATCTATTACAACCACTTTCCATGGTCAACCTATCATTTTTATGAACCCTAAGTCTCAATTCACTTAGTTCATGTTTCTAATGGTTCAATTCTTGATTAAAAAGAGCTAACTCCAGCCATTAGATGATACACACACAACAACAATCATAACCCAACAACTATTGAAAGTTTATTAAGTTCTAGGGTAACTATCCCAATTCACCATTGTAGACCCATAAAAGGGATGATAATCGTGGAGATGAAAGTGTAATGATGGAAGGAATGGTTGAGACTTACCTCTTAACGATATTCTTTCCCTAGCATGGAATTTCTCCCTAGGTTCTTGTTGGGAACTATTTTGGAGTTTTATGAATAAAGATTTCAAAATTAAGTGTTTAAAAACTGAGATTCTGTTCCCGTCGACCGCTGCGGTGGTCCATCCGTCGCTGCAACGGTCCCGCTATAGCGGACCTCACTACTTTCTTCCCTCCGCTGTTGTCACGACCCGACCAGGGGCCGCAACGGGTACCCGGGGCTAACCACCGAGCACCCCTCATTCTACTGCTTATTGTACTCATTAAACGTTCTTTTATCAAAATCATACTCAAGTCAAGAAAATCATCTTTCATTCGGAAATATAAATGCTTTTATATGCACAAGCCTTTTGGTCATTGGAAAATCTATAGATACATATATGTATGGTAGCAACCTCGTGAGACCATTCTACGCACACTGCGTATCTACGAGCCTCTACTAAAGTACTAGACGTATGGACGGGACAGGACCTCGACGTTCCCAAAACATACATGTACATAAAAGGATAACCATAAGCACCTCCAGAACAATAGAGTGCTCTCAAAACAGCTAACACCTCCTACGAGTCTGGATCAAGATCACCTCCCTGTCTACCTGTGGGCATGAACACAACATCCAAAGAAAATGGACGTCAGTACGAACATTGTACTGAGTATGAGAGGCATAAACAATAATATCACATCAATGAAATAAAGGAAGTATCAATAAGGAACATCTGTATCTAACTGTCAAATAGAAAGGAAGTGATGCCTGCTAGCTTACTCATAATCATCATCACATCATGTATGCATAAATATATAAGCTGCCCGTCCATATCGGATCGGTGTAATAATCATTAGCCTGCGTCCAGGCCTCCCGCGTCCGGGGTATCATCTCATGCCGCCCACTAGTGGTGTCTGCCCATGCCGTCTGGCCATGGTGTATAGCTGCCCGCCTTAGCGGTGACTGCCCGGCCAATTAGGCGCGGTGTTATATCATCATCACAATATCCTCATCATAGTGCATGCATAAAGATTCAAGGACAACTACGCTGTATCGAGGTGACGTAAAGTCGTGATCCCTCGATTTCCTTATGGAGCACTCATTAACATCCTGCCTCACCTTGAAAGGAATAGTATATGAGGTGAGTGTAAGAAATAAATGACATCATTAACACTTTAGGAACATCATATCATGAACATCTAGAACTTCTGTGCTTTAACTCATTACCTTGTGTAGCTACTTAGGGATATAGGCTCATATCTTTCCGAAACTTAAGAGAGTCATGGAGAAGAAAGAAAGTCATACTATAGGATTCATGCCATAGAAAGGAAGGACTAGCCTCACATACCTTTTGCGCTTAACTAATCTATCGTTCGCTTGGTTTCCTTTGGTGCCCACGTTTCTACCTTCAAGAGGAATCGCATTAGCATTAGTTACTCGGCTATAAGAACATTTCACTATTTCTAAGGAAATTTGGGCAGCACTTCCTTTGTTTATACTACTTTTCCCACATTTTATTTCAACTCCCAAACGTTAATAACAACATTCACAAATCCACAATCATCATTGATCTACATTATCCGCATTTCGCCATTTCACTCCAATTTCTCCATAATCATGGTCATAATTCATTATTGCACTTTCTCACAAATAATACTTATTCCGTCTTCTAGATATCGTACCTAACATATTTACAATCACAACATACCAATATTCATCATCCATCCCAATCACTATTCAACAATGACACTATTCGCACATTCATGACCCAATTTCTATGTCTTTCCACAATCCGAGTGTTACAACTTTCAACCACTTAAACCATATAAAAGGGTCATAAAACTTACCTTAGATGATGGATGAACAAACTCAAGTGGACCTTCTCTTCTTGCACCAAAACCCTAACTCACTTCTCTTGAGTTTTCTTGGCTTGGATGAACTTTTAATGGGTTTCATACACTTGATTCCATGGATTTGGTGTAGTAATTCTTGGTTTTCCTTTAGTTCCTTGTGGATGAATGATGGAGAAGGTTCTAGAGGGTTCTTGGAGAGAGGAGAGTGGAAGATGAAATGAATTAAAATGAAGGAGGGGTCCTTATATTAATTCATGAAATCAGTCCCAATCAAGATGTACGGTGCGATCAACGGAGCGTCGATCTGGCCGTCGAAGTCGTTAAATTTCCAGTGAGCAATCTGTCATTTCTTTTCATTCGACGGTGAGAAGAACGGTCCGTCGAACTGATCGACGGAGCGTCGACCTTTTCGTCGAGTGGTCTTCGCTCCAGCTCAATTTTACGGCACAATAGACGAAGCATCGACTCGTCCGACGGTACAAAGAACGACCGTCGAACCCCCTTTTGCAGAACTGCGGTGAAGTTTCATTTAACGAGCTTTTCTCTCTTGTCTTTAACTTTTTTGGAATCTTAATTAGAATTATTAAGTATCCCTTCTTACTTGTAGGGACATCATGTTCACCTTAACTTACGTTAGTCCCTTCACCGCTCAGCAACCCAAAGTTTCGAGGTGTAACATTCTTCCCCCCTTTTGGAACATTCGTCGTCGAATGTTAAGTACTCGGGAATTCTACAAATATTTCGCCAGAGTTTCCCCTGTAATATGGCGCTACCATCCTGTCACAACAACCCATAATAAGTTGCATCACAGGGCTACAACACAATAAAGCTCTAAGAAAAACTTACGAGAACTCCCAAAGATAGGGGACATAATATCTGAGTAATGATGGAAATAGGGGTGTTCAGATACTCTAATTATTACACTTCATTTACTGCATACATACCTTATATTGTTGGCGTTTCATCTTTAACCTCTTCTGGGGGTTGGAATAAGTATGGATACTTGGATTTTATTTTCCCTTCCGCTTCCCAAGTCATCTCTTCTCGGTTGTTATTCCGCCATAAGACCTTAACTGAAGCCACTTCCTTGTTTCGAAGTCTTCGTACTTGTCTGTCTAAGATGGAAATGGGTACTTCTTCATATGCTAACTTTTCTGTCACTTGCACATCATCTATCGAAACTATTCTCTTGGGATCTCCAACACACTTGCGGAGCATTGAGACATGAAAAACTGGGTGAACTGATTCAAGCTCCGAAGGCAAGTCCAATTCATAGGCTACTTGTCCCACCTTACGGATAACTCTATAGGGTCCAATGTAGCGGGGACTCAATTTCCCTTTCTTGCCAAATCTCATCACTCCCTTCATTGGCGATACCTTCAAAAATACCCAATCATCAACCTGAAATTCCAAGTCTCGCCGGCGATTATCCGCATAAGATTTTTGGCGGCTTTAGGCTGTCAACATTCGATCCCGGATCACTTTGACTTTTTCTACCGCTTGCTGAATCAATTCCGGGCCTATTAGCTGTACCTCTCCTATTTCAAACCATCCAATTGGGGACCTACATTTCCTTCCATATAGCGCTTCATACGGAGCCATTTGGATACTGGAATGGTAGCTATTGTTGTAAGCAAACTCAATAAGGGGTAAATGATCATCACAGCTACCACCCAAATCTAATACACATGCCCGTAGCATATCTTCCAAAGTTTGAATAGTACGTTCGGCTTGTCCATCAGTCTGTGGATGAAATGCCATACTAAGCTTCACCTGGGTACCTAGACCTTCTAGAAAGGACTTCCAGAACTTGGCTGTGAACTGTGATCCTCTATCTGTAATAATGGATAATGGAACACCATGAAGTCGCATAATTTCTTTGAGATACAATCCCGCATAATCTTCTGCGGCGTATGTGGTTCTGACTGGGAGAAAATGAGATGCCTTTGTTAATCTGTCCACAATTACCCATATAGAATCATACTTTCCTCAGGAACGGGGCAATCCTATAATAAAATACATATTGATTGTTTCCCATTTCCATGTAGGAATTTCCATCGCTTGCAATAACCCTCCTGGCTTCTGATGTTCGATCTTTACTTGCTGACAATTTGGACATTAGGCTACAAATTCTGCTATGTCTCTCTTCATGCCATCCCACCAATATATCAATTTGAGATCGTGATACATCTTTGTTGCACCCGGGTGAATAGAATACCAAGAGTAATGGGCTTCTTCCAGAATTCGTCGGCGCAATTCTGCAACATTCGGAACACATAGCCTGCTATGGTATCTAAGGATCTCATCCATCGAAGTTTTAAATGGAGATCTCTCTTTTTCGTAAATGTGTCTCTATAGTGGCTCAACTGCGGATCTTCATACTGACGCTCTTTCACTTCCACATTCAGAGACGAAACCGTGGGATCATTAATACCAATCCCTGCACTACCTGAATCAATTACGCGCACTCCAAGATTAGCTAGCTGGTAAAGCTCATGAATTATTTCTTTCCTTTCTGGAGGAACTTCACATAAACTGCCCATTGATCAGTGGCTAAGCGCATTTTCTACTACATTTGCTTTTCCAGGATGGTACAAAACATTCACATCATAATCTTTCAACAATTCTAACCACCGCCTCTGCCGCAGGTTTAACTCCTTCTGCTTGAAAATGTACTGAAGGCTTTTATGATCGGTATAGATGTCAACATGTACACCATACAAGTAATGTCTCCATATCTTTAATGCATGAATAACTGCAGCTAATTCGAGGTCATGAGTTGGATAGTTCTTTTCATGCTTCCGCAACTGTCTCGAAGCATAAGCAATAACTCTACCGTGCTGCATTAACACACATCCTAACCCAACACTGGAAGCATCACAGTATACCACATAACCATCTGACCCTTATGGAAGCGTTAAGACTGGAGCTGAGGTCAATCTGTCCTTCAACTCTTAGAAACTGCGCTCACAAGCGTCATTCCATTGAAATTTAACTGACTTCTGGGTTAGCTTCGTCAATGGGGCTGAAATAGATGAAAAGCCCTCTACGAATCTTCTGTAATAACCTGCCAATCCCAGAAAACTACGAACTTCGGTAGGCGTCGTAGGCCTTGGCCAATTCTTTACCGCTTCAATTTTCTGAGTATCAACTCGAATACCGTCATCTGAAATGACATGGCCCAGAAATGTTACAGAATTCAGCCAAAACTCGCACTTTGAAAATTTTGCATATAATTCTCGAGCTCGAAGAATTCCAAGTACGATACGCAAGTGATCTATATGTTCTGATTCTGTGCGAGAATACACCAGAATATCATCAATGAATACTATCACAAACAAGTCCAAGAGTGGCCGGAACACATTATTAATCAAATTCATAAACACGGCCGGAGCACTGGTCAACCCAAACGACATCACCCGGAATTCATAGTGGTCGTATCTTGTTCTGAAAGCTGTTTTGGGAATATCTTCTTATCTAACTCTCACTTGATGATAACCCGACCTCAAGTCTATTTTAGAAAACCACTTGGCACTCTGTAGTTGATCAAATAAATCATCAATCCTGGGGAGAGGATATTTGTTCTTTATCGTCACCTTGTTCAACTGCCTATAATCGACACACATTCATGGGGAACTATCTTTCTTTCTCACGAACAAGACTGGTGCTCCCCACGACGACGAACTGGTCTAATAAATCCCTTCTCAAACAAATCTTTTAACTGCGCCTTTAGCTCTTTCAATTTTGCCGGAGCCATTTGATAAGGAAGAATAGAGACATGCTTGGTGTCCGGCAACACATCAATGGCGAAGTCAATTTCTCTTTCTGGAGAAAGGCCTGGAAGTTCATCTGGAAATACATCCGGAAATTCATTTACTATCGGAACAGATTGGAAAGTTGGTGACTTTGCCTCGGTATCATGAACTCGGAATAGATGATAAATGTAGCCTTTGGCTATCATCTTCCTTGCCTTGAGATAGGAAATAAACCTACCTCTTGGAGATGCTGTATTACCCTTCCATTCAAGCACGGGTTCTCCCGGAAATTGAAATCGAACTACTTTCATCCGACAATCAACATTAGCATAGCATGAGGCCAACCAGTCCATACCCATAATCACATCAAATTCCAACATTTCAAGCTCAACTAAATCAGCTTTAGTTTGGTGATCACATATCCCTATCACACAATTTTTATACACTTGCCTAGCTATCACGGGATCACCAACCGGAGTAGATACCTCAAAAGGTTTGATTGGCTCAAGTTTCACCCCAATACTACCAGCGACATACGGGTTAATATAGGAAAAAGTAGAACCCGGATATATCAAGGTATATACATTATAGGAAAATATGCATAATGTTCCTGTAACCACATCTGGGGAGGACTCAAGATCCTATCGTCCGGCTAAAGCATCTATACGGGGTTGAGTGGCACCTGAAGTAGGTAATCCCCCCCGGCCTCTACCTCGGCCGGCTGGAATCTGAGGAGTCTGCCCTATCGGGCGCATTGAAGAGGAGCCAGCTGCTGATCCTATGGGCTAAATCCCTACTCTACCGCTCGTCGACGGGTAATCTCGCATCATATGCCCAACCTGGCCACAGGCATAGCAAGCATCCGAACCTTGGCGATACTGTCAGAAATGTAGTCTACCGCACTGGCTGCATCGCGGTATTGAGGGTCTCCTCTGACTGTAATCTTCCCTGAACTGAGAATCCGAGGCCCTCGAACTCTGACCCGGTCCTGAACGAAAGGAGCGATCAAATCTCCTACCCGTGAATCAAGGAGGTGCACTAGTCACCGACTGGCCTGAATGTTGGGAATAAGTCTGCCTCGATCCCCCTCTATAATCACTGCCTGCCCCCATAGATCTGGCCCTCTTGCATTGCCTTCTATCAATATCACGATCACCTCTTGGTGGTGGCTGTCGTCCCTCTAAGTTCTGGTCATGGGCCTGTATTCGGGAAATATCCATCCCTTCTTGTAGCGAAGCCGTCAAACAATCCTTGAACAAATGTGACCCCAAACCACTCACAAACCTGTGCACCCTATCTCCCATATCAGCCACCATAGTCGGGGCATACCTAGCCAAGGAATTAAATTGCAGGCTATACTCCCGGGCACTCATATTTCCTTGCTTCAAATTTAGAAATCTATCCGCTCTAGCTCGGCGGACCTTGGGTGGCAAATAATGACGAATGAAGGCATCAACGAATTCATGCCAAACGGGAGGAGGCGCATGTCTCTTTCTCGATGCTATCCAATTGTTATACCACAATACCGCCACATCTCGGAGTCTATAGGATGCCATCTCCATAGATTCAGCCTCGGAGGCATGAATAATTCTCAATGTTCTCAACATCTCAGCAATAAAACCTTGTGGGTCTTCATTCGACTTTGACCCGAAAAACTCCGGAGGATTCAAACTCATAAAATCGCGAGCTCGGGTACTAGCTGATCGATCACTTGGGCCCGCATTTTGCCATTGTGCCTGTGCGGCAACCAATTGTGTCAATAAATGGATGGCCTCGGTCACTTGTTGACCCGAAGCAACCGGTGGAGGAATTGGAGCTGAAGCTCCTCCTGGTTCTTCTACATTGGGCGGTGTGGAGGAAGTATTAGATAGGGCCTCATTATGTGACTCGCCCTCTTCTACATCCATTGGCGGCTCTCTTACTACTCGCCTGTTTGTCGTAGTCTTGCCCTTCTGGGCGGCTGTAGCTTTTCCCTTTGGCGGCATTTCTGAAATCACAACACACTATTAGGGAGGGTAAAATCTTATACACGGCTCTATCGAACGATCTCATAAGAAGAAAGATATTCCTTTTCCTAAATGCCCTGTAGCCTCTTGTGTATTAGCGTGGCGCGCAACACACCATAAACAAGACTCTACTAGACACGGCTCGTAGACACTTCCTAGGACTGAACTGCTCTGATACCACTTCTATCACGACCCGACCAGGGGCCGCAACGGGTACCCGGGGCTAACCACCGAGCACCCCTCATTCTACTGCTTATCATACTCATTAAACGTTCTTTTATCAAAATCATACTCAAGTCAAGAAAATCATCTTTCATTCGGAAATATAAATGCTTTTATATGCACAAGCATTTTGGTCATTGAGAAAATATATAGATACATATATGCATGGTAGCAACCTCGTGAGACCATTCTACCCACATTGCGTATCTACGAGCCTCTACTAGAGTACTATACATATGGACGGGACAGGACCCCGTCGTGCCCAAAACATACATGTACATAAAAGGATAACCATAAACACTTCCGGAACAATGAAGTGCTCTCAAAACAGCTAACAGCTCCTACGAGTCTGGATCAAGATCACCTCCCTGTCTACCTGTGGGCATGAACACAGCGTACAAAGAAAACGAACGTCAGTACGAACATTGTACTGAGTATGAGAGGCATAAACAATAATATCACATCAATAAAATAAAGGAAGTATCAATAAGGAACATTTGTATTTGACTGTCAAATAGAAAGGAAGTGATGCATGGTAGCTTACTCATAATCATCATCACATCATGTATGCATAAATATATAAGCTGCCCGTCCATATCGGATCGGTGTAATAATCATTAGCCTGCGTCCAGGCCTCCCGCGTCCGGGGTATCATCTCATGCCGCCCACTAGTGGTGTCTTCCCATGCCGTCTGGCCATGGTGTATAGCTGCCCGCCTTAGCGGTGATTGCCCAGCCAATTAGGCGCGGTGTCATATCAACATCACAATATCCTCATCATAGTGCATGCATAAAGACTCAAGGACAACTACGCTGTATCGGGGTGACGTAAAGTCGTAATCCCTCAATTTCCTTATGGAGCACTCATTAACATCCTGCCTCACTTTGAAAAGAATAGTATATGAGGTGAGTCTAAGCAATAAATGACATCATTAACTCTTTAGGAACATCATATCATGAACATCTAGAACTTCTGTGCTTTAACTCATTACCTTGTGTAGCTACTTAGGGATATAGGCTCATATCTTTCCGGAACTTAAGAGATTCATGGAGAAGAAAGAAAGTCATACTATAGGATTCATGCCATAGAAAGAAATGACTAGCCTCACATACCTTTTGCGCTTAACTAATCTATCGTTCGCTTGGTTTCCTTTGGTGCCCACGTTTCTACCTTCAAGAGGAATCGCATTAGCATTAGTTACTCGGCTATAATAACATTTCACTATTTCTAAGGAAAATTTGGGCAGCACTTCCTTTGTTTATAATACTTTTCCCACATTCTATTTCAACTCCTAAACGTTAATAACAACATTCACAAATCCACAATCATCATTGATCTACATTATCCGCATTTCGCCATTTCAGTCCAATTTCTCCATAATCATGGTCATAATTCATTATTGCACTTTCTCACAAATAATACTTATTCCGTCTTATAGATATCGTACCTAACATATTTACAATCACAACATACCAATATTCATCATCCATCCCAATCACTATTCAACAATGACACTATTCACACATTCATGACCCAATTTCTATGTCTTTCCACAATCCAAGTGTTACAACTTTCAACCACTCAAACCATATAAAAGGGTCATAAAACTTACATTAGATGATGGATGAACAACACTCAATTGGAGCTTCTCTTCTTGCACCAAAACCCAAACTCACTTCTCTTGAGTTTTCTTGGCTTGGATGAACTTTTAATGGGTTTCATACACTTGATTCCATGGATTTGGTGTAGTAATTCTTGGTTTTCCTTTAGTTCCTTGTGGATGAATGATAGAGAAGGTTCTAGAGGGTTCTTGGAGAGAGGAGAGTGGAAGATGAAATGAATTAAAATGAAGGAGGGGTCCTTATATTAATTCATGAAATCAGTCCCGATCAAGATGTACGGTGCGATCGACGGAGCGTCGATTGGATCGACAGAGCGTCGATATTGCTGGCGAAGTCGTTAAATTTCTAGTGAGCAATCTGTCATTTCTTTTCATTCGACGGTGAGAAGAATAGTCTATCGAACTGATCGACGGAGCGTCGACCTGTTCGTCGAGTGGTCTTCGCTCCAGCTCAATTTTACGGCACAATTGACGAAGACTCGACTCGTCCGACGGTACAAAGAATGACCGTCGAACCCCCTTTTGCAGAACTGTGGTGAAGTTTCATTTGACGAGCTTTTCTTTCTTGCCTTTAACTTCTTTGGAATCTTAATTAGAATTATTAAGTATCCCTTATTATTTGTAAGGACATGATGTTCACTTTAAATTACGTTAGTCCCTTCACCGCTCAGCAACCCAAAGTTCCGAGGTGTAACAGTTGTGGCGGGCCTTATCCTGCTATAGCGCCATCACTACAACGGTCCAGTCCCTGCCACAGCAGACACACTAAGACTCGACTGACCGCTGCGGCGGTTCACCTGCCGCTATAGCGGTCCCTCCCCAGCGGTACATCCCCTGCCGTAGTGGTATCACTGAGCCATTAAGCTCGATAATATAATAGTTTTTTAACTCTACCACCCTACACTTCATCCGAGGCCTCACAAACACAAACAAAACATGCACATTGATATAAAAACACCATACGGACTCACCCGTGGCCTCAAAATTCCCGACGGAGTTCTAATTTCCTATGTCACCCCCTAATGTCCTAAACACAATCAAACAATAACCACAAACAAGTCAAGTTTTCAGTTCTTGTACTTATACATTCGAGTTTCTATTAGCCTGTTCTACCCCTTGGGGGTTTATTTGGTAGGGTGATCGTAGGTTTTTCATAACGACCGGGACGGTAGTTACAACAGTTTTCTCTCAATCTTGAGAATTGCAAAACATCTCCAGCAAAGCCATCGATTATTTAGCCACCACAGCTTGAGCTCAAGCAGCTCCCTGCACATCTGAAGTATAAGTTTCTCGGGTCGGATAATACATTGTCGGTCATTGTTTTTGCTTTGCTGATTGATGAGCCGACGAAGAGGTTACTGGGAATTCTGAGAGAGTATAGGTGTGCTATAGGGTGGACCATTCTAGACATTCGGGATACACCTTCTGGTATTTGTGAGCATAAATTCAACTTGAAGAGGATAGCACACCGAATGTTGAACATCAGAGGAGATTGAATCCACCCATGCAAGAGGTGGTCAAGAAATAAATTATTAAGTGGTTAGATGCTGGAGTGGTTTATCTGGTTGCTGATAGCAAATGAGTAAGCCAGTTCAAAGTGTTCCGAAAAAAGGGTGGCATCACAGTTTCTATGCCTTTTATTAATCAGATGCTTGATCACTAGCGGGGCGGTCTTATTATTGCTTCTTGGATGGGTACTCTGGATATAATCAGATCAATATAGCCTTGAAAGATCAAGAGAAGACTACATTTATATGCCCTTATGAGACCTTTACGTTCATCAAAATGCCATTCTGTCTTTGCAATGCCCCTGCCACTTTCCAGCATTGCATGATGGCTATATTCTCGGATATGGTGGAGGACTTCTTGGAGGTCTTTATGGATGACTTTTCTGTTGTGGGAAATTCATTCGATGATTGTCTTGACTATCTGGGTCAAGTACTGAAGAGATGTAAAGACACCAATCTGGTTCTTAATTGGGAGAAGTATCATTTTATGGTGAAGGAAGGAATATTGCTTGGCCACAAAATCTCTAAAAAGGGAATCGAGGTAGATTAGGCCAAAATTGATGTGATTTCAAAGTTTCCTCCACCTATCTTAGTTAAAGGAGTTTGAAGTTTCTTAGGGCACGTCGGGTTCTCTCGGTGCTTTATTAAAGATTTCTACAAGATAGCAAATCCCATGTGCAAGCTTCTTAAAAAAGAGGCAAGTTTGAATTCGATGAAAAGTGACTCAAGGCATTTGATGAGTTGAAGGAGCGACTTACTTCTGCTGCTATTATTGTTTCACCAGATTAGTCACTGCCATTCGAGTTGATGTGTGATGATAGCGGATTCACAATTGGAGCAGTGCTTGGTCAGCGTCACAACAAGATTATGCACTTGATATACTATGCAAGTAAAACAATGAGTGGTGCTCAGATGAACTATACTGTGACTGCAGCAAGAACTGCTTGCCATTGTGTATATTTTTAAGAAGTGCAGAGCCTATCTATTGGGCTCTCAGGTGGTGGTTTACACTGATCATGAAACTCTACGATATCTAATGGCAAAGAAAGAAGCTAAACCGAGACTGATTTGTTGGGTTCTCTTGCTACAAGAGTTCGACTTTATGGTGAAAGGTAGAAAAGGTTCAGAAAATCAAGTTGCTAATCATTTATCGAGACTTGAGGAAGCTGGAAGATCGGTAGGTGAACTAGAAATTAATGATGCATTCCCAGATGAAAGGTTTGTTGCTGTATCATATAGGTGACATCATGGTATGCGGATATTGCGAATTATTTGGTGATCGGGCTGATTCCTGACGAGATCAACGCGTACCAGAAGAAGAATTTCTTGAGAGATTGCAGGCAATACTATTGGGAAGAACCATACTTGTTCTGAACATGTGCCAAAAACATCATTCGGTGTTGTGTTCTTGAATCTGAAGTGATGGATATTCTGAAGGCCTGCCATGACTCTCTTGTCGGGGCTCATCATAGCGGAAATTGCACCGAAGCTAAGGTGCTCGAGTGTGGTTACTACTGGCTAACTCTATGATGATGCGAACTTGATGGCGAAGTCTTGTAATCAATGCCAATGTCAAGGGACGATTACTAAGAGGCATAAGATTCTTATGACTTTTGTGATGGAGGTTGAGCCCTTTCTGTGTTCAGGTAGCATGAAATATATCTTGGTGGCCATTGACTACGTCTCGAAGTAGGTAGAAGTAGTGACTTTACCCAATAATGAAGGGAAGAGTGTCGCCAACTTTCTCAAGAAACACATTTTCACCCGATTTGGCACCCCACGGGCTATCATTAGTGACGGTGGTACGCATTTCTGTAACAAGGCATTTGCAGTACTGCTCAAAAGGTATGGTGTCAAGCATTAGGTGGCCACTCGATATCATCCTCAGACTAGTGGCTAGGTGGAAGTCTCCAATCAAGAGATAAAGAGTATCTTGGCCAAGATGGTTAATGCAAACAGGACCGACTAGGCTCAAAAAGTTGATGATGCTCTTTAGGCTTAAAGAACCTCATTTAAAACGCCCATTGGAACTTCCCCTTATAGGCTGGTGTTTGGCAAGGCGTGCCATCTTCCAGTCGAACTTGAACACTAAGCCTTGTGGGCATTAAAGAAGTTGAATATGGATTGGGAGGAAGCAACCACGCTGAGGTTGTTTCAAATGAACGAGATGGATGAATTCCAGTACCATGCTTATGAAAGTGCAGCCTTGTACAAGGAGAAGATGAAATATTGCCATGATGTTAAGATCCTCAAGTTGGACTTTCAAAAGGGTGATGATGTCCTACGGTATAACTCAAGGCTGAAGCTCTTCCCGGGAAAATTGAAACCCGGATGGTCCGGGCCCTTCTAAGTGGTGAATGTTTCACCCAATAGCTTATTGGAATTGAAGTCCGGAGATGGGACTCAGATATTTAGGGTAAATGGCCAGAGGGTAAAGCACTACCAGTGGTTCATTGATGGAGATAGGATAGTTGATAGACACAGGCTGAAACATGGTTACACTCCTGACCCGGAGTAAACCGGTAACACCGTCGTGCCGCGACGTTAAATCAAGCGCTGCTTGGGAGGCAACCCAAAGTTTTTAGTTTTGTTTTCTTTTATTTCTTTGCAGTTTTTTAGTAGCTTTTGTGTGAGTTGACGTTTGCTTTGGTGTAGGACTATAATGCAGGAACAAGTTAAGTATGACAGGAACCAAATTGTTACATCTCAAAAAACTTTCCCGCTATTTGCGTCGTAAGTAGACTAACGTAAGCCCGAAGAGGTTAAGGGACTCTTATAAGGTTAAGGAATACTTTTAACAAGTGTTAAGCAAGTGTCTAAAAGTTTAGGGATCAACCGAATTGAAGAAATTAAGTCTGTCGAAAATTTGGCAAAACTTGGCAGAATTTTGGACAAGCAATTTCGTCCAACCTGAGAGAGGTATATCTCCTAGAATATGAGGAGTTATGGAATGCATAACCTATGTAAATTCAAGTTCAGCAAGTCTTCTTTCCAATCCAACTGAGAGATCGTAATTCTGAGAAGTACGGGATAAAGTAAGGCCCGTACAAAAATGTACGTCCCGTACATTTTGGACATACTTTATCCGAAATTTCCAGAAATTTGAAATTTTTTACCTCCAAGTACGGGCTGAAAAGTATTAGACGTACTTTGAAGTACGACCCGCACTTTTTGGCCGTACTTTGCCCGAAATTTCTAGAAAATTGGAAGTCGGTGGATATTTTTTTTCCTAGCCTATAAATAGATTTT
Source organism: Lycium barbarum (assembly GCF_019175385.1). Lineage (NCBI taxonomy): Eukaryota > Viridiplantae > Streptophyta > Magnoliopsida > Solanales > Solanaceae > Lycium > Lycium barbarum. Next base: position 102,459,241 of record NC_083345.1, read on the forward strand.
TCGACAACCTAGGCCTTATTTATTCACCAAAATAAATCCCTAGTGGCCTTCTAATCTCTCTCAAACATCCATAAACATCCCAAATCAAATCAAGAAAGGATCAAGCCATAAAATCCTCAACTAGTGCATAGAAAGTGTTGGTCCTTGCTTCTAGATGAGGTTCTGGTGAATAAGCTTTGGAGTAAGTTGGTGTGGCTAAAGTTCTTCAAGTATAAGGTATGTTCTTCATCTTGTTTCTTATGTTGAGTTGATTTGAAGGTTATACAAGTCTTATAAGTGAAAGGAGTTATGGAGAAAAGTCATAAAGTGTTGTGTTATAGTTGATGGTTATGGATTGAATTTGAAAACAAGTTTTGGATGGATTTGAGCCTAAATTGAATGTTATCTCCTGGATATGATATTGTTGATGTTGTTATTGATGTTTGGGAGTTGTTTTGGAGTTTGACGGAAGTAGGTGATAAAAGGGAAATGCTGCCTAAATTTCGTTAGCTCACCTAATAGTTTAGTTTGATCTTTTAAGTGTTTCAACGACTTAACCTTAGTAAGAATTATCTTGAATATAGATTTGCAAGCTCAGGAGGATAGACGTTGAGTGGTTAAGTAGACGACAAGGTATGTTGAGGTTGTCCCTTTCTTTCTTATGGCATGATCTTATTAATACAAACCCATTCAAATGATATCCATAATGTCCCTATTCCTAGAAATACTAGAAGTTTATGGTTCTTCGTGTTCTTATAGTATTATTGATATTTGTTTCATGATTATTGATCTTGTCTTATAGTTATTGATCTTGTTTATTGTTGTTAATCTCATCTGATGGTTATTGTTCCTTCAAGGTGAGATACGCTGATGATGATAGTTCCATAATGATAATCCGAGGTTACCAACCTTAAGTCACTCCGATAGAGTCATAACGTTTTCTTAGGCTCTCATGCATGCTTGTATATATATGTAGATATTTTCTCACACCGAGTCGCGCTATAGTCGGCTCGATACAGCACCTATTGTGCACACCACAGCAGTTGGGTATGAATAACACCGAGCCTATCATGGTCGGGTACGGATGGCACCAAGCCTATGTGGCTGGGTACAGTATTATGTATATGTATATGTATGAAAATGGTTTTTTTTAAAGTAAGGCAGGCATGATATCTGCCTTAAGAGGCAATCAGATGTACAGGTTAATTCTTTTATCTTATGTTACCTTCATATCTTTATTTGATCTTTTCCAAGCCTTACATACTCGGTACATTATACGTACTGCTGTTCTTTTTTTTGTAGACGCTGCGTTCATGCCCACAGGCAGACAAGGAGACAGTACGGATCCTTAGACAGTCATCTCAGCGTTGGCACGGGAGCACTCCACTTGTTCCAGAGTTACAGCTCGTTTTGGTATGATTCTTTTGTGTACATATGAGTATGGCGGGGTGCTGCCCCGTCATTATTATGTTATGCACTCTATGTAGAGGCTCGTAGACAGATGTGTACAATTAGTTGTCCTATGACCTTCTTGGTCCATATTTTGTTATATCATTTAAATAGCCTTGTCGACTTGTATACATGGGCACAGTTTGATGACGTATGTATGTATATATCTCTTGGCATGTGTCCCTTATAGTTTATGACATCTATTGGTCAGCATTATGGCCCACTCAGGTATGATTAGGAGATGCATGTATGCCATGCGGTGATCGATAGGTTAGCTTCGGGTGTCCGTCATGGGCCTCAGGTTGGGTCATAACAGAAATTTATGGCCCGTATTTATTTATATTGACCGTACTTTTGGATCGTATCAATGATGAACAAAAAAAGTTACTGTTTTGTACCATCCAAGAAATACGATTGAGAAGTACGGATCGTATTTAGTTTTATGGGCCGTACTTTTGGGCTTAATGGTAAGAGAAGAAAAAGTGGCACAATGTTTTGTGCCAACCAATAATACGACCCAAAATACGGACCATAATTAAAAATATGGTCAAAAATACGGTCTGTATTTATGAAAGGCCAGGTCATTTAAATGCCCATGTACGTATTTAAGAAATACGGACCGCATTTCAAGTCGGAGAATTAAGAGGGTTTAAACAAAAGAGGCCCGCCTTTCCCACTTCCCCCACTTCACAAAACATTAACACCACACTTTTATTCTTACTCCCATTACCACCCACGACCTTCCACCCATACACCACCAAAAATCTCTCCATAAATCCCTATAACTCCCTCACAACACATCACCCAAATCACCAAACAAGTACTCCCATACATATAACCCTCTGTTCTCTAAGAAATTTTGGTATTTCTGTTTTTCTCGTACTTCTCATTAACTTGTGTCAACAAGATCATCATCAAAGGTATGTTAATGCTCTAATCACTTCTACTTTACAAATTAGGTTATGGTTGATTTGGTGGGATGATTACCTTTGATTGAACTTAGGATGAAAATCTTGTTTATTGAATTTTGATTGGGGGCGAGCATATTAATATGATTTAAGACTCATGGGGATGAGTATATCGAAACCACACTGAGTCTGAGGGCATTTTGATAGACGATTTCTATTTTGGAATCCAAAATTATTTATGCCCACCAATTATCCGACAAAATGTCAATGATAAGAAATTTCTCAAAATGGGTGAAGTCAGAGTAACCCAACCCCCATAGGAAGTGAAAACCATGAAATATGTGTGTTGTGTGGTCTGTGAACTTGTACTGAAGAAAAATCAAGTGTTTGAAAAAAATTGAGGTCGATAAGAAAATACGACCCAAGATATGCCCTGTATAAAGTTATACAGACCGTATCCTGGGCCGTATTCAACTAGCCAGGATTTGATGTTTCTTTCCAAAAATGTACGAGCAGAAATATGGACTGCATCTTTGACCGTATTTATAAAATTGAAATATTACGGCCAGCTTATACGGACCATTTTTATGAGCATCTAAAAGAAAATACAAAAAGATTTTCCTTTCTTTCTTTTGTTTTAGTTCCATATAACTAATGATGTCTCTCTTCAGGTATGCCTCCGAACAACACCATTCGAAGAAGTGAAGGATCCCAACTATCTGGACGGGCCCGTCAGGACAGAAAGACGATCCAAACCTGACTGCGGGATGAACCTTCTGACCAGGAGGAGGAGGAGGTCATACCAGCAAAGAAGAATAGGGGAGTTTCCACATTCGTGGCCCGAAACACAACACCTTCATCTGATTCCTCCCCTTCTGAAGATGAGGGATCTTCCTCCTCCGACTCCGGTGATGAGAAAAAGAGGGGAATGAGGAGACAGAACAGGAAAGAAGCTCAGCCACAGAGATTTCTACTACTCCTCCAAATCCTCCGGCCCGTAGTGAAGAAGAGGTCAGGAGGTTGGAAGTAAGGAGTAAACAATTGGACGATGATAGCCTGAGGTTTGGGGTCGAGGGATCCAAAAAATTATTTGACCAAGGGATAGCTCCAACAAAGAGAGAGGGAAAGCCACAAAGAAATATATGGAAAGAATAGCGGATTGCTTTTGAGGGTCTGACCACCTGCCCTCGCACTATTGAGGCACTCTGCCTTTATCAGTTCAAGGTCTTTGGTAACCATCCGGGAGACAATTGTCCGATTATTGTGCGGGAATTCTATGCCTCGTATAGGGCCACTTTAGCATTGATGAGACGACCGGGTCAGACCATACAGCAGGTCCCAATACAGAATGCAATTATGGTTCACTAGACATTAGCGGCAAAGCAATCAATAGAGTCTACTTTGCCAATGATTATGAGGCACCATCTAATCAGATCGAGTATTTGGATAAATTAAAGGTGAGAAACAATATCTGTGATGAAATGGGTGGCTTCTCTACTAGCAAGGAATGATCCGCCTTGGTTGACAAATCTAAAGGCCAAGATTCTGAAAAGAACTGGGAGCCAAATTTTGGTGGAGCACTGGGAGCCAAATTTTGGTGGAGCTTGGTAAGGTACAGGTTTTGCCCCACACAGAATGATAATACCCTCACTTCTGACCAGTCTGTGGTAGTTGCAACTTTGATGTCGAGGAATTTAGGGCGACTGATAGTTGCGGAGATCAGAGAGAGAGCAACACAGCAGACCACCTCCTTGATGTTCCCGTGTCTAATCACTTAATGTGCAAAAACGTAGGTCTGTTGAGCATTCAAAACCATGATCATAGTGTTAAGGCTCACATGTGGCTGAATGGAGAAAAAGCAAGAATGATGGCGTTGATGACACTTTATTGGAGATACCTACTGACGACACTCAGGCCGAGTCTAGTCTTGGGGCCACAGGGGATACCACCATAGAGGCACCTCCCACTGCTACTACCCCAGCTGCAACTGCTACTGCCCCAGCTACCACTGCTACTGCTCTAGTTACTGCTCCAGCTACTCGGATCACTGTCCCAGCTACTGCTGCTGCTGCACCACCTGGCACTGCTGCACTGACTTCTTCGGCTGTTCCTCCACCTACAGTCCAGAGAGGGGCTAACCCCTTTGCATTCAATAGAGAAAACTTCTAAGAGATGGCAATCAAAGCAACGAAGGCTGAGAAGCAGGTTGGTATTATCATGGAGCAGATCCGAAAGTTTGTGGCAAAAGAGATTAAGGTGGCCATAGCACCGATACATGAAATGATTGAGAAGACTCATGAGGTTATCCAGACGAGACTTGATGGGTTTGAAATGAGATTGGTTGCATTAGAATGGGCAGGACCCGGAGGTGATATAGGACCACTTCGGGATGAGCTTGCTAGGTTGAAATCTGAGGTACAAGCACTGAAAGCACGAGATGAGGTTGTATTGGAAGATCCTGTTTTGATGACCCAGGTTAATTTTGATGATCTCATTCAGGTCAAGAATTTAATAGATGAGGATGACTCCACAGTATAGAATAAGGGCAAAAGAAAGTGGGACGACATGGATCCATCGGGTGAGGATCCGGAGGAGGTGAATCAGAGGTTGGGCTTAATAGAGGATGTGAGTTTGCAGGGGCCTGTGCATGACTCTCTGCTTGACAGTTACCCTGATCCAGCTAGTGCCTCATCTAGTTGCCCACCAGTGGAGTCAATGCTGCCCGGCCAGCCCAGCATGCCGATTGAGCCCATTGTTCATAATGATGCTAAGACAGTTACTACTGAGGCTGATGCTACAAATCCGAATATAGAGACTACATAGTCTCAAGATGATCAGAGCGCCTAGTGAGCCTCAAGTACCCCTTACCCTTACTTATTCCTATTTTAATATATTGGGGATAATGCATAGTTTTTTATTTGGGGGTGGGGATACTGGAGTTGTTGTATGTGTATATATGTGTTTAGGACCCCTTCGGCTTTTCTCGTCCAAAGTTCATTTCCTGATGGGTTTTATTTCTGTTGAAACTGGCATGTCTAGGTTGTTTAGGTAAAATAGAGTAATTATGACTTAGATGATAGTGGTTGATGAACTTATGGCATGGCATTTTTAATATGTATTTACTGGAAAATGACCCCTCTCTGAAAATTCTTGTATGTACTCGGAATGTGTTAGTGTATTGACATGCATGCTTCTTTTTATGACATCTTAAGTATTGGAGTATCATGTGTGATGAATGCTTGCTTGGGTAGTCACTTTTCTTAGAAATCCTTATGCCATTGTGAGGGTGAGATCTTAGTATGTGTTCATGCACTGCTTTTGCAATCTAGAACTTACCCGGTTTGTCATGCTTGAATTCTGAGGGTTGAGATGATCTTAGGCTTTCTTTGTGTAAATTTGAAGCCACTTTTCCTTATAAGCCTTACCTGTTCATGTATATGATCCCTAGTCTTCCCTTTTGAGCCTTTGACCTTTTTCTTGACTAGCCGCTAACCAAATCATACTCTCAGTTGAAATAATTCTATTTTTGCACATGTTCCCTCCTTGACACTATAAAAGAAGAAGAGGCTAAAAGCCTAAGTTGGGGGTGAAACATGTGTGAAAGAAGAGGCCTAAAGCCTAAGTTGGGGGTGGCGTAAGTTACCTAGTAAAGGATTCAATGTGGTTACTATGTAGTTGCTGTAAATTAAAAAAAACATCGTTGCACAAAAAGATAGTTAATACAGAGTAGTTTGTTAAACCATATCGAAGTTGAAGAAGTAAAAAGAGGGAGAAAGAAAGGCAAATAAAGGAAAGAAAAATGTAGTGCTCAAGGGGAAAGAAAAATGTAGCGTTCAAGGGGGAAGAAAAATGTAGTCTTCAAGGAGGGTGAGTCACTAATACCCAAATATCTATCCTACCCATCCCTAAGCCTACATTACAATATGAGAAAAAGTCCTAGTGTGATCACAACCGAACCGTCCGAAGTTAAAGGCATTGACAATAAGGACAAGCATATGGCATTTGCATTTGTAGTGTATGAAATTCCTTGTGAGTGTGAGTGTTTCTCTCTTTCTTTGTCTTTGTCCCGTTTCTTCTCGTACATATGTGTGTTTAGGACATTCTTTTGTCTTTGTGATGGCATAAGGGTTGAATGAAATGGTGAAAACAAGTGATTGCTCGAAGTAGCATTTGTGTATCCATTGATAGTTCCAATAACTTTATGTCATGGATTGAAGCTTCATTATGAATCGTAACATATTTTGAAGTGATACATCTTGTTTTGAAATTGTGATTGACAGGGTCAATCGTGAGAAAAATACATGCCGGTAGTTCTTAACTAAAACCATTGTAGACATTTTTGCTTTGTTGTAATTAACTTGTAGTTGAGTCATTTGTGTTGTATTACTTGTTTGAGGACAAGAGAAGACTTTAAGTTGGGGGTGTTGATGTGTCATGGAATTATGACACATTTGATACCTTTTGACGAGAAGTTTTACTTGCTTTTAAGCAAGTAAGTGTTGTTTTGATGTGTTTTTGTGTATTTCAGGTAATCGGAGGTTCGAAGGACAGAAACAAGGGAATTGCATAAACTGGCACACAAAGGTGGAGAAGTACTAACCGTACTTATTTGTATGGGCCGTACTCTTGGTAGTACTTAGAAGTGGCAAAAAACATAATCAAAAAATTTGAAGATGAGATATACGGCCGATTTTTACGGACCGTATCTATTTATAGGGACCGTAACTTGGCACGTACTTTCAAGAATAGAACAAGTGAAGGAAGATAGTTACGGACCGTACTGCTAAATACGGTCCGTATAAGTTGATCGTGCATCTTGACCTAGAGAAGGAGTTCAGTGACCCTATTTTGATATACGGTCCATACTTAATTGTATGGACCATATCTTATGCCATCAGGGACTATTTTGCCAGTTTGTAATTCTGCGTTTTTAGACCTTATAAATAGTTTGTCTTAGGGTTTTTTATTTACCATTCATTGTCAGACTTTGCCTTTTGACTTGAGAGCATTAAATACTTTATTGTTTTTGAAGCTTTTGAGACAGAATACAATTTTCTTCATCTTCTTTATTCAATAAGTAAGCATGATGAATTCTTTAATATTTTGTTGTTCGTTCTTCAATATGAGTAGCTAAATTTCATACTATAGTTGTGAACCCAATGATGGGTGTTATGTGATTGGGAATTGAGATTGATATATGCATAATGGATTGTTAGTGTTAGGATTTACTTATTCTTTATTCCTCATTGTTAGTTGATGGTTGCAAACATTAACTTACGCCATAAACCTTGCTTTATTTGGGAAAATAAGTTAAGATTTGGTAAAGACAAGTACCAAGAACTCGGGGCGTTAACCCTCATTTAATAAATTCACTTAGGAATAAGAGGAATTTACATAGCACATATTAACAGTTCTTCATATCAACTCTTTTATATTTGGAAAAATCATAAAGAGAAATAGCCCTTAAATATTGGGAAATATTAGGGATTCAATCAAAGGTTAAGTGCATTCGTACAACGATCCATTAGAAGTATATCAAGATCAATACCCATTGCATACGCTTAATAAAAAAAGGGACACAACCTTAGTTTCTTTAATCCAATTTATTACAATCAAAGCAATTTAGTTAATAAACAAACAATCTTTTACAAACATAATGGAATACGAAACTAGACCGCAAGAAAGTAATCAATTACATTAGTAACCTTTTCACACCATATTCCCTGTAGGATTCGACCCCAACCTTGTTGGATTACTATTTGACATCGTCCACTTTACGCCATTTAATAGGTGTAATTTGAGCGTATCACTTACTTGAAGGAGGAAATGAAAAGCAAAAAGCCTTGGAGGAGAACTTGGAAACTAGTCTCCAAAATGGCTTGATGAATTAACACAAAAATCCTCCATGGGCATTTGAACAATATCAAGATGAATTATCAAATGCTCAATATGAGAAGATAATTCCTATGTTGGAGGCCAATCATGAAAATGAGGAATCAATAATTGAACACCCTCCAACCGAATCTATGCTTATTGGAGATGCAAAATAAGAAAGGGAATTAGAGTCAATCGGTGTCATAAATTTTTTTGAAATTGACTCTAGTTCATTTGGGATGAGGATGTCAAAGATAGAGTAAATTTAAAAAAAGAGCGTCTTAGACCGTATTCAAACTATTTTTCGACATTGTGCTTAGTGGATGATACCGAAATTGAACTAACAGAGCCTATGCAAAATTTTGGAGGTAAAGAACAAGACATTTGTTTTTTTAATTTTGCTATACCAAGAAGACAAAATGACATCCCTCACTTAAAGGCCAAAAAGTGCAAGATGAGGCACCCGAGATTTGGCTTCTTTGCTTTTGTACCACTGCCTCGAGAGCATAGCCGGAAACTTGATTCAAAGTTGGGGAGTCAATTCATATCCTCAAATTGGACAGAAAAGTTCTAAAATTGATACACGTCGTGCCACGACGTTAAATACGACCCTTTATAGGAGGCAACCCATGTTTCTTCTCTTTTTAGTTCAATTTTGTATTTTTAATTTTTAGTTAAGTTTATTTTACTATTTAAACTAATCTATCAAGTTTCACAATATTTGAGATTGATTTGGATAGAATTTGAGGTGTTAGAGTGGCTGTAAAGTGCAAAGAAAAAAATAAGGGCACAAAACTGGTATATCACTTCCTGATGGAATTTGCTTTCAAAGGTCCCAAAGTTCAGCCCACACTTATTTTTTGGGTTCAGATGGTATGTCTTAGGTTTTTTTTTTTTTGGATAAACAGTTATTCCATTCAACCAAAGATATGAACATTACAAATCAAGCAGCCTACTGACGAGCTGCATCTCTCATCTCAGACTATCACACACTACCAGCTACATACAAAGAAATAAACTTACAAAGAGTTCCTAACATACAGAAAAAGGAAAAGAATTCAAACTTGTAAGTCGCCCTTGCCAGCTTGGAATATTGGAGCCTCTAGTGTGCATGTGGAATGCCATGCCCCTGCATACTCTATCAACAGAAAAAATACCATTCTGGAACCCGAGCTTCTTCCTGCCTGTCCAATGTGATACAGACAAACATTCTTACATGTGATAAAACTTGTATGTCTTAGCTTTTAGTCTAGGTAAATGTTAGTTTTCTAAAGCCTACACATGCCCAAATTATTCCTAATTTCGTTCCCAGGTAACTCAAAGTTGGATTTGAAACAAAACATTTTGCTCCTTTAGTTTTATTTTCCCGCTTTGCTTAAAAAACAACTCTCACTTCCTGCACCTCTCATGACACTCACACATGTCTGGCTAGTCTCGTGTCCCAACCATCGCGTAAGGCTCTGATCTTCTCCTCTTCTGTAGAATTCGTTCCATCTCTCGCTCTCTCACTGTGTCTGTTACAAAAAAAAATAGAATCTTTTTCTTATCTTCCATGTGATTCTTTTGATATGAAGCTGGAAGATAAATTGTGGAATTCTTGTTGTGTTGTTGTTTTATTGAGTAAAAAGTATCAAATCCAGTACCAAATTACCAAGTCTAGCATATCTCCTCAAGGTTCGCTACAAGTCTGAAGTACAATCTCAAGAACCACTATCAAGTCCGCGTATCCCCAAAGATCAACCAACAAGTCCAAATATAATGCCATATGTAAATATGAGATGAATGTAATGCAAATGCAGTGACACACACGCTTAGGGCGGAATATCTCATCGCCTCGACAGTCATGACCCATGGGGGACCGCTAAGTCCATGTACCTGTTGTGGGACACAGCCCGATACAATAGTCAATGTTGTGAAACGAGCAACCCAATCCCAATCAGTGTTGCGGTATGTGCAACCCGATCTAAGTAAGTATTGCGACGTGCAACTCGGTCCCAATATATGTATAAATGAGTGTAGGCATGATAACAATGCCAATGAGAATGTATGAATCAATGGTGCCACACATGGACACATATCTCAATCACAATATCATTATCATAACCTTACTTCCCTTTCCAACAACCTCAATAATAATAAATATGCTCTCCGAATCATATGGAAATCACTAAACATGAACTCTAGAATCAATCACGTGGCGACAAGCCAACAATTCACAATTAAGCAACAACTCAAAGAACACAATAAGGCGACAAGCCATAGTCAACAACAATACCAACCTAAGTATTCCATCCCAAACTCCATACCCGAAGTTTTACATGCTTTCTCCAACAATCACTATCTCAACATATGATTCGCTAACCGAAGTCTAACCAAAAGGTAAGCCGTAACCTACCTAGAAAGCCGAACAATAGCCTCGAACCGTCAAACCTTAGCCTTACCCTTTCTTTGCGCTCTAAATACTCAAAGTCTAATCATATTCGAGTTCTACATTAGAAATCAAGAAGAACAATACCTATATTGTTATACTTCTAGTTAGGTCAAATTCTACCTCATAGAATTTGGGAAAATGGGCCCACAAGGTAATATGGAAAATTGGAAGGTGGAATATGCAATTCATGCTCTAGATGATCAAACCCACTATTCAATTACTAAATTAAATCAAGATTATGCCTAATTCGGATTTAAAGTGAAACCCCCAAATTTGGGTATGAACCCTAATTCTTTAATCCTCAAATTAATCACTAATAATGAAGAAATAAGCTTAACAACAAAGAATTCATCAAATTCTATGGTTATACTAATCAATTTTCCCCCATCAAATTCCATATAGGAAGTTTAAACCCATTTCAAGAAATTTATCATAAGACTCATCTTCTCCACTTTGATTCTAGTGATTCTAAGCATCGATTAAGGATTTAGGAAGATAAATGATGATGTCTAGGGTCAAAGATCTTACCTCCAAGAAGATTCAGTCCAAAAGCTATTCAATTCTCCCAAAGTGTGCTTAGAGAGTGATGAAGGGAAATGATAGGGTTCAAGGGTTTTAATTTAAGAAAAGATGGAATATACTGCATGTCATCCACCGCAACAGTGGGATTACCCGCTGCAGCGGGCTTGCCATGGCAGACAAGGGCCCGATATGGCATCTCACTTAAAAACCCGACCAGATGACCTCCAAAAGTCACACTAACTCCCCCCCCCCCCCCCCCCCGGATGACCTCGGAAAAGGGTCAATAGCACTATAACGACCAATCGAGTCATTACATGAATGATAATTTGGTAGATTGACTTTATTTTGTATTTTTTAAAATTTATATTAGTGTGATTTGTTTTTTTATTTATTACTAGCTTCTTTAATTTAATTTATTAGTATTTGTTTAGTAGCAATATCCTTGGCTTTTTTTTTGTGCCGTGGTTCTTTTCTCGAAGATGCTAATTTTCTTTGAACCGGGGGTTTTTAGGTAGTTTAGGAGTTAATATGGTGAGTTGTGATTTTGCCCCTTGGTCATTTTTGGCTCTCTTGGTACCAACACATTTAAACCTTAGCATATGAATTCTTGATTATTATTATTATTAAATATATATATATATATATATATATATATATGAAGTGATGATTCTTGTTGTGACCTTTAGACTCATTTTTTGGCTCTAAGTTCACTAAGTAGTCTCTTTAGGCTATGAGTGACTTTTTTGAATTCATTTGTTTCAATTGGGTTTTGGATTACATATTTCACTTGAGTTTGCATGTGCCATGTGTGGTGAGTTTTTTGTGAGTTCTTTTGCAGTATTTGCGGTCTAGAACTTGCCCTGAATGAGTTTCAAGGCGAAATCCTAGACTACACTTGGTTTGAAAAATGATGTTAGGCCTTCCTTGAATCATTGTTGTACCTTAAATTGCCTACCCTTGCATACTTTCCCTAGTCAACCCCTTTTGAGCTTTTAACCTTTTCTTTGTCAACCATATTACAAACTTTAACATTTTGTTCTTTATTGATCTTTCTTTTGGCACCCTACCTCCTAAGTGCTTTGAAAGTGCAAGCATAGGCTAAAAACCTAAGTTTGGAGGTGATGGTTGGTAAAATTGTGATATGGGAGTTTCTTGAATGGCGAAAAAGTGAGAAGTGAAAGAAAATGAAAAAAAAAAGTAGTAAAATAATAATTAAAAAAGGCCAAATACATAGACAATCCCCTAAACTTGTCCGTATTTTCCATTTAGACACTTCAACTATAGGTTTAACCTATTGGACACTGTCACGACCCAATTCGTGAATTGTGATGGCACCTATATTGTCCCCCTAGGTAGGCGAACCATTCCCAAATCATTTTAATCATTTATAAGAATTATGCGGAAATAGACAATAATTTAGCTAACATATTCGAATCACATAGTTAATAGATGCGGAAGTAATAACAACCCCAAAATCTGGTCTGGACTAGTACAAGAGTCACTATTTCAAGATACAAGTCTGATATAAAGTAAAAATCTCAAGTATACCAATACTGTCTCAAGAATACAAAATAGACAGTTATATACAAAGGAAGAATCTCTGGGTTGCGGATCTAGCCAAAGCTCACCCTGGAATCTGTATCAAGTAGACTCGAATCACTCTCGACGATAGGAGCTGGAGCTAGTAACAAACTCTGTACTCAAAAGAAGAGTACAACAAGAGTAGCATCAGTACAAGCAACACGTACTGAGTAAGCATCATAGGCCGACTAATATTAGTTCACGCATATAAGCATAAAATCAACAAGATAAGCAGGTAAGCACATAATACCCAAACCAAGTCACAGAATATCCTATAACTGAATCACTGTCTAAGATGAAGCTTCTAAACCACAATTCTATCTTATCACAATAATCTCAATCGATAATCAACACCCAATTTCTGACCTAGGCAGAGTCACTACCCAGCAATCTAACCAGGTCCATAATCTGATCCATGCCATCATAATAATACGAACCAACCATACCAAATAACAAATAATAGTCGTATGATGATGCATGATAATATGTAATGATATGCAATACAATGCAATACACTGGCCAAATACCTCAAACCTGTACACACATACTAATGGTATTGTTTGCCCAATAGACATGACTGATAGGAGATCCGCGAAGTCCATGTACCCCTCACTCCAGAACAGACCCCGGATCACGAGTTCACAAACAGGCCACACCCCTCACCCCCTGTCAAATGTGCCTTTAGTATATATCAAGCTGGGCCACATCCTCACCCTCTGTCAGATGTCCTTTTAAACATATAATCTATGCAAGATGAGTATTCAAGATATGGTTCAATTCTAGAACCCCAAGATTAAACATCAACTCAACAGTAGCACGATAAATCAATGAAATCAAATGCCAATGAAAATGAAAATGCAAGTCACAATGCCATAAGCCAACCATGGAAAAAATCATACAGCCCATCTCGATCGTCATAAAGAGTCTTTGACACCCTTTACTTCCAAATATAGCACGAACACCTCACCATAAAGTCTTGTGTCACCAAGTGCTCCACTTTCTCATATATCATCATCAGTACCAAGTCATAATTCGATATCAACATACATGTGAAATTAGAATATATGCCATGCATGATGTCATCATAATTATACTACACGATTCAAGACAAATCTCATTATCCTTCCTTTCTCCGATGATAAACTACATAAGGAGAGAAAAATGAGTGCAACACGTATCACAACAAGCAAATTAAGTAACAAGCCTAATCCCAATAACAGGGCAACAAGCCATAATGAATAACACGAGTATATATTAACTCCTTCCTCCTTATATCACAACAAATACACCTCCTATTCAATACTTAAAGTAATGGCGACAAGCCCACATAATTAGAAGTCTTACCAACCTAGGTAATATCCAACCAAACATCTTGTCCGAAGACCTATTCATGCTTTCTCCCGTCAATCCAATACAATATATACATTTCTCTAATCAAAGTCTAACTAAAGTAAGTTGTAACCTACCTCGATGCCGAACAGGTGTCACGAACTAATCTACTTGAGTCGCCTGAGATTCCGTAACGAGTAGATACTTCCGCAGGAAGGAGTACTCCTAGGAGCGTGTAGGGGTTGTGTTTGTTCGCGAGAAAGGGTTCCTCGTCAATAAGTTTGGAGGGTGTGGACACACTTGCACGAATTCGCGTAACGGCTACAAGGGAGAAATCGAAGGAAACTGTACCCGACCAGGGATGGGCGTAAACTTATAAACTACCGAAGGTAGGGATAATCGTCCAGGTCTTATTGTGAAAGAAAAAAGCCGAGAGGTCCTCGCCTGCACAAGCAAGCAGATTAGCTCCCTCATTCTCTTATTGTGCCGGCAGGCCTGTGCGAACGAGGTAGGTTTAGATTAGATGGAGGAGGACTGCGAACGTCCATCCCATTCTATGTTACAATACGCATCTAAGCATACCTATACTGCGATAGTTTTACCCAAAACCCAAAAATGGACCCAAAATAGCCAAATTCGAGCCACAAGGGAAAAACTATAATTTCGTTGAAAAATTGGGTTCAATATATTAAAATAGTATCCTACAAGTTTAACCGAGTCCAATGATACCGATATTGTTATACTCTAATTCGAAACCCCAAAACGAATCAAAAATGGTAACCCCAAGCTCGCAAGGGCAAAACTATAAATTTATCACAAAATTAGTTTACCCATAGCTTAATTAGTCTAGATCCAGAAAAACCCATTCAAAAAGCCATCATCTTGATCTTCAAAATCATGATTTACTATTTTTCAACTTTTGGGTTCAAAACCCCAATTTTCCCCAATTAAACTCGGATAAAACTGATAACCAAAGAAAATAAACGTGAGGAAACATCAAAATAAAGGTTAGATACTTACCCCCTCATTGATACGTGTTATAGCCCGTATTTTGAACGTTTGGATATTTCAAAGTCGTCGTGGGAAGTTAAGGATGAAACCATTTTCAAAAACTACATTAATGCGCAAGTCGTTAAGAATATCATTTATGACCATTATTAGTATTAAAATATTGTGAGAGGCTAAGGGCAAGAAGAGAAATTGCAAAATGATCAATGGAAATAATGTGGAAGGTTAGGGGTAAAATGGTCATATTGAGAAAAGTCGAGGGACGAAACGGGAATTTCACAAAACAATTCATGAAAGTTCAAAGGGTCACATTGGCCATTTGTTGGAGAACATAAGGGTCAAAGTGTGCAAGACAAGACTTGATTCATCTTTTAATTGAAGGAAAAGTTTCAAGAAAATATAAGAAATTTCTAGAAAGGGGCATGTGCCCCTCACATGATTGAATTATGTGGATATATATATATGTGATCATCTTTCCAATTCAAGACCAAGAATAGAAAAATAAAACACAAAAAAAAAAAAAAGGTGAGGGTTCGGCTAAGGGGGCTGGCCGAAACCAGCCCCTCCAATTTGATCATGGAGGATTATGTTCTTCTAGTTTTCTTGCTATATGGAAGATGCTTTTTAACATGGTGGAGTTGTTGAAGCAAGTAGGGTATTTATTCTTGCAAAAATATGGCTTAGCCAAGAGATGGAGGAAGATGAATGGAAAGGTATGGTTCAATTCTCTTTTACTTATGTTATGGGTGATTTGTGTATGTTGAAGTTTGTGGAAAAGGATTTAATTCATGAAACATGTGTGTGTAGTGTGGCTAGCCGTGGGTGTGTGTTGTAATATGGAAAGATTGGATTAATTCCATGTAATGTGTTACTTGTGGTTGTAATGCATAAAAATAAATGAAAGTTGCATGAAAATAAGCATGTGGTTATTGAGGCCGTGTGGGTGTGTATGTAGTTGATGTGGCCGTATGGTGTTGTCTATTGGAGAAGGGAGGAATTAATTTTAGTATATTAGTTGTGTCGTTGTGGATTTTATAACGCAAAAAGAAGTTTAATGATTCA
The DNA here is from genome assembly GCF_019175385.1 of Lycium barbarum. Classification (NCBI taxonomy): domain Eukaryota; kingdom Viridiplantae; phylum Streptophyta; class Magnoliopsida; order Solanales; family Solanaceae; genus Lycium; species Lycium barbarum. The sequence continues at coordinate 102,475,384 of NC_083345.1, forward strand.
AAGTTGAGATTATAGTAGTTTATGGTTTGTTGTGGAAACTAATGTGAGCCAAATATAGTTCTTGTAATTTTGATAATAATGTGGTAAAAGTATGGTTTGTTGGTATAGATTGTGAAATTTTGGAGAAAGAAATGTGTTGTGATGGTTCCTATGGAAGTTGGAAGATTTTGGATTCTATGGTGCGTTGTTTGAACATTTTGTGGGTTGTCCGAAGTGTTTTTGAATCTTGTTTAAGTGTTTTGGATTAGCACTTGAGTGTACGAATATTGATGTTAGTTCGATCGTATGCGGTTGATTTGAGCAAAAACGGAATATTGCCAAATTGTATAGTAAAGAGTCACTAATGTTAAAAATGTGTTTTGAACCTCTTATTGGTGTTGTTAGTATCTTTGTTGGTTTGTCCGGGTTAAATTCCCGGATGGTTGTTGTTGATTTGGGGCCGAGCCTTATTCTCGGGATTGGTAGATTTACAGGGGAGATGCTGTCGAAATTCCGGCAGAACATAAGTAAACGTGTTTGAAAGGTTAAGACAAGTATGTGACAACGAGTCTAACGAATGAATGAATCCTTTTGGACGTAGATTGACAAGATGGATAAACTCTCTTGCATGTAAGCAAACAAGTTGGATGCGTAAGCGCAACTAGTTGGTCGTCACTCAGGTATGTGAGGCTTACCTTTCTTTCTTTTGGCATGCCCTAGAGCCATGTAGGATATGATATGATATGTATCTTGAGGTTACTCCATTCTGTAATTCTGAGTCTGTCTGTGATCTGTATGTTTTCCCTAACTTAAGTGTCAAATGAGCCTGATAGGCGAATCGTGATCTAAGTATTTTGATGTAAACCTTCTGGGCTAATCATGCCAACACAAATGTTCTGACGTAAGTATTTGGCATAAGTGTTCCGATATGAGAAATTCCGATACAAGTAGGTACTCTGATCTGAACATTCCGATATAAATATGTGGAATTAAGTATCCTGGCATAACTCTTTTGATATATTTATTCTGATTTAAGTGTTCCGACGTACGTATGATTCCAACAGTTCTATTTGGTTTGATCCATAATCATGTCTAAAAGGTAGTTAACCTAATTACGGCTTTGGTTTTCCAAGAAAAGCTTCCGAAATGATTATAGAGCGTTCTGTACTTCGAACGCTCGTAACTTTTGTATACTAACTCCGATTGACCCGAAACTCGTTCTGGACCCCCACATGTCTATAAGCATTCCGTCATAACCCTTTTGATATATGTATTCGGACATAAGTAGTCGGTTATGGGTAATCCGATGCAAGCAATTGGGAACATGTATTCTGATTGAGTAAAAGCGATAAGTACTTTGATAGAAATATTCTGTTAAAAGTAATTTGACATAAAGTATTCTATAATAAGAAATCTGTTATGGATATTCCGAGAATATGTTTGAATAATCTATAAGTAATCTGTAATAAGTGATCTGTATGGACATTCTGAGAATGCGTTTGATTAACTTATTGAGCTTGAGTTATGCGCATTTGATTCTTCACGACTCTGCTCGTGCATATGTTATGACTTCCTTCGCCGAGTCCCGGGCCGGTATGTATCGTGCGGATGGTTCGCCGGGTCCTCTGTTGGGGGCCGGGTTCCATATATGAATTCCGAAGTATGATGTGTCCGGTTCCGGGGTACTGTGTTATATGTTCGTCCCCGGTTACCGAGGTTATGTTACGAAGTATGATGTGTCCGGGCTCGGGGTGCTGTGTTATCTGTCCACCCCCGGGTACCGTGGTTATGTTGTGATGTGTGACGGAGATCGGAGAAAAACTTCTGGAAGATAGATGTGTTGTGGCGCCAAACGCAGGAGTGGCAGCCACGTGCCTATGTTATCGTGCGCATTCATTGGCACTGTCCATCAGTTCCTCGGCGTGTTATCTGTCCCCGAGGCCACCATGCATATGATATGATGTGACTGTTCCTCGGAGTGTTATTTGTCCCCGAGGTTATCGTCTGTATGATATGGTACTTGTCCCGGCGTGTTATTTGTCCCCGGGGTTGCCGCGTATGTGATTCGATATCCGATTCTGATATGCATGACTTATGTGGGAAAGTAAGTATTCTGACCTTCCGTACATTCTGTATTCCGTCTGCTATGTGATGTCATCCAAGCAATTTGTACGTTCTGTAATCTGTCTGGTATACGAGATGAGTAAGTATGATTCGTGTCTGGAAAAGAAAAATGATAAGCGTTTGATATTTCTGAATAAGTTTTTGTATGTTGTTCCGTCTATATCAGTCATGGTTTCGTTTTCTGTACTTATGCCTTACATACTCAGTACATATCCGTACTGACCCCCTGTTCTTCGGGGGCTGCGTTTCATGCCGCGCAGGTACTCCCAGATGAGATGGAGACATTATAAAAGCTATTTCACTACTGGCGAACTCCAATTGCTCCTGGAGGACTGCCGAGTCAAAGTTTGACATAGCATATACATTATGGATTCTGTATGATGTTAGAGACTTTGCAGACAGAGTCGTGGGTGTAGTATGTCAGTTTAGTAAGAGGCTCCAGCAGCCAATGTGTCGTTATGTGTTATGCTATGACGTCTGTGGGAATTACAGACCCCTTTTGATTTGAAAGCTAAGGAAAAAAAAATATATGTGTATTTTCTGTAAGATTTGCTATGTATCGTGTTTTATGAAGTTTAAGAGTCCGGAAAGATTTTGTACGAATGAAAGTCTGTGGGTTCGCTCGGCTCCGGATATGGGGTCGGGTGCCCATCACACCCTAGGGGAATCAGGGCGTGACAATACGAGAACAACGCTGTGAAAATCACCTCAAATAGAGCTCTAGAACTCAAGATATGCCCAAAATACAAAATTAACACAGTTTGATTTTTTTATACAACCATACTTTCACTACAGTGGACCAGGAGTCTGCTATAACGGTCCAATGTTCGCTACAGCGGACCCACCAGGTACAGCAACATCTGTCCGCATTAAAATGACCATAACTTTCTCATACGAAGACGAAATGCGACGATTCTTTTTGCTATAGCTTCGTAATTACGAAACGGATCTAATGATTCAATCGAAACACAAAGAAAAGGTCGTTTGATCAATATGGTTCCCATTATTTCCAAAGAACTACTACAAAAAATATCGAATACGAGCGACACAACCCAAATCCATCTGAAACTCTTCGGAATCTCACCAAAACTTGTGGACAAGTCCAAAATTATCATATGAACTTGTTGGAACTTTCAAAATATCGACATGGCTTCATCTTAACCCGATATCGACCGTGGTCAACTCTACCTCTTTAACTTAACTAGTTCCTCCACCAGTGACTCAAATCACACTAAAGCCTTTTGGGAACCAAACTAATGACTTCACTAAGTCATAAATCACGTTATGGACCTAATGAAATGGTCGAAATTCAATTACAGCCACCTTTAACCAAAAGTCAATTATTGGTCAAAGGTTTTCAATTTAAGACTTTAGATTCCACAAATCCTACTAGAACTAGCTTGATGACCTCGGGAACCGTGTCGCCCATCCCCGCGGGTCAAAATCATACTAACGGGGCTCAGCAAAGGGTCAACAAGGGTAAATTAGTCAAAAACACATATTTCATAATTCTAAACAATATAAAATGTGTGAATCTCACTTGCTGTGACATGGAAAAAGCAACTAATAATAAAAGGATAGATCAGCAATGCAAAAAAAAGTTAAAATATTTTACAAAAATGAGCCGACCGAAAAGAACTCTGGCGCTCTTCCTTTCCTGCAAAGTTGCAAACTTGTAGAATCCAAAGGTATCTGTAGAGTTTAAAGGATTTTTTTTTACAATTAAGACAACAACTAACAATGGCTTGATATAGCTCTATAACAATGGCTTGATATAGCTCTTCGTCGGCAAGCTGCTAGTCGGCAAAAATGGCACTACAGGTGTCACGACCCAAATTACAAGGTCATGATGGCGCCTATCTTTTCCCATCGATAGGAAACCCAACTCGAACACAATCAAATCCATTTAAAAATAAATGAAAACAATAATCATTTCTTATTAAGAACAAATCAATCTGATACACATTATACATTGCGGAATTTGAAAAAGAAACTAAATATTACCCCCAAAACCTGGTCATAAATGTACATGAGCGCTAAAGAATTTCCTAAGAATATAACAACTAAAAAATACAACTGTTCGGATAAGAAGTAGACAGAATAACTCAAGAGGAGAATTCTAGGGGCCACACACAGTACTATTAGCTCGCCCCGAAGCTCTCGAACGGACTCCAATCACATCCGAACATCGGATCCAAACACTAATCAAACCTGCACCATAAAAATATGCAGCAAGTGTGACGTGAGTACAAAAACAATGGTAATCAGCAGCAGCATCGACCGTCCCTAAATGACATGGAGACGAGGGCCGGCCAATCACTTACCACTTCACTTAACCGTGATTAATACAAGAGTTATAAAAACATATGTCACAATTATCGAACTCAACATGCTTTCATTTCTCTTTCCCAATATTTCATATAACCACTTAGACTTGATTAGAGCTACCACAAGCTAATTGTACACAAATATGTTTTTTCTAGTTAACCTAACCAATTATGAAGTTTGCCAACTCATAAGCCTAATAAAGCCTCTACCCCAAAGTTTCACCAAGTCTCTAGACATGTTTTATGGACAATCCGGAAGATCAATTCAATCAAGCACACCCGTAATTATTACTATTAACTCACGTGGAGGATAACTTCATCCTAGCTGATTTAACTCACATAACAGATAGATACCAAATTACAGCAAGTTAATACTAATAATTCACCACAAAACAACACGAATATGGAATAAATGCAACGCAGGTGTAATGTAATGCAATGCAAGGCCTTTGTTCCACTCCTCGATATACGCATGTTTGAATGTCAACGAATCATGACCCATGGGGGTATCATGAGGTCCATATATTACCGCTCCAATAAATCCTTGGATCACGGTCTAAACATATCACATCTCAATAACCTGTCTCTTAGTCAACCGAGCTCAAATGCCAACAGAACGTGCTAAATCATCATCACTCGTCCGGAACAAGATCCTCGGACTCATAATCATATCCTCAAAAGTATGCATGAATTCCAAGTATGAATATGGCATGCAACAAGTCAAGAGCTAGTATACAAGTATGAAATTCATCTTTAAGTTCTCAACAACCTAAAGACTTCACCTTTTTACTTTCTTTTCATTTCAACGAGGATATATGAGTGATATGCAGACAACAGACAAGACAGGCAACAATAATAAGGGACATAAAGTACAGGCATCGGACCCCACTCACAGATCCATAGGATCATACTATTCTATCAGCTAGTGCCTAAAGCATGGCATTCAGACCAACTATACAATTGAAATTGCGCAAATACCCATAACATGATGGCCAGTATCCGATACTGGTGCTCATCACCTCATGAGTATCGGAACACCCCTCTAATTTCCCCGTGACCCTCTTATAGATTTATTTTAGACCAACACACACACAAATAGGGTTTTCAGTCTCAACATGCCTGGAGTTAAAGCTTAGCATCCCGAACCCTCCTCGTTTCTTTGTCAAATCTCTTAACGGTTTCTAATCTATTCAACACGTATCATATATGCACATATGAGTCGCAAATACTCACATTTAGTCAATAAAGGTTCGATCTTCAGAATACCTAACCCCCAATTTGAGACTTTTGGGCAAAGAAGGGTAAAATGGGAATTTTGAAGTAATGAACTAGTTTACCCAATTTTTATGGAACCCATTTCATCAAGAAGTCAATCATAATAAAACCACCCACCAAGTTCATTTAGAAAAAGTATGAAAAGGAGTTAGGTTTCATGGAGTGTGTAGCCACACTCTTCTTCCCCAACAAGGAAACTACCATTAAAGTCCTCTAGTGAAGGGGGATAAGGACTTACCATAGCAAGTTTCTTGGTCTCTACCCTCCAAAATGGCTCTAGGTTGAGCTCCCAATCCAAAATGCCCAAATGGAATGAGTTAAGATGAAGTGTGATATTTATTTCTAGGTTTGCTCAGCGAGTTGCGCTTCTGCGCATTCCTTCTCGCAGTTGCAGACTCGCCGAGGCGGGCAGTCTGCTCGCACCTGCGAGCTTAGCATTTTGGCTCAGGTTCTGCAGGGGCAGGATCTTTATTCGTCGCAGCCTATGCGCCGCTGCGCAACCATTCTCGCCTCTGCGAGGCTTGGCTACTAAACCTTGGGAGATCTAATCTCCCAATTATCGGCATCCACGACATAAACAAGACTTTCCAGACTTGATTCGATGAGGGATATTATTCCAAGGACACATTACGAACTTACCCGATCACGTGGAATTTTCGAAAGAAGTACGAAATAAACCGAACAACTCGAATGTATAAGAATTTCGAACTGAAACATGTAGCTAGAATCATGCCAAACGCATCGAATGACTCATTATTTTTATTCTCACAAGATAACTACGCTTATTAAAAGTCAGGAGGAAAAAAACAAAGACAGGAATTGTCGAAGAACATCATAACGACTGAACGGGTCGTTACAACCAACCATTCTGATAAAAATCTGAACCGTACAACTCAAGATCCACTATCTAATAAACCACCCACAAAGCTCATTTCTTTTTGACCATGTAAACTTTTTAATTTTTAAAATCCTTTTACCAAGTGAGCTTCCAATCGGAAAATATGGCTATTCCGATCATGCAGGGATAAGTCTACTAGTCATCTTTTTTCTTGCCCTCTCAACAGTACTCCTCCTTACAGTAAATTATGCCTGATCTTAGGCCAGATGTTTAAAGAAGAAGACAGGTAATATATTTCTCCGGCAAAATTAGAAAATTTTCAGCAAAAATTAATTTTTTTTGTCAGGTTCACGCGCTCAAGCTCTGGTAGTTTACATGGAACTTGCCATGTCATCAATGTGGGTTCAATTGACACATTTTGAGTATAGTTTAAGTGTTCAACAGATCCAACCTTTAGTTGAAGTGTTTAAATAGAAAATACAGACAAGTTTAACCGCCTATGCATTTGGCCTTAAAAAAATTAGAAACTTCCTTGTTATTTTGAAAATAAAAAAGAAGAAGAAGAAAAAGGAAGGAATAATAAAGAGTTTTGAATGAGTCCGGCGCCAAAATAGCCTATTTTTTACGCTTATAGACACAAATAGCATGTCTTTTTTTTATATACCAAAATGGGTATTTCGTTGGACATCCAACAAAATACCAAAAAATTTACTGTTCCGTCCGGTAAAAAAAAATATTTGCTGTTACATTTGGCCACAAGTGTAGCGAAATGTTGCAATTTTTTTTTAATTTTTTTTGTATTTCGTTCATTTTCCAACGAAATAGAACAAAAAAAAAAAACTTTGTTCTATTTCGCTGGTTAAGTAGCGAAAACCCCCTTCTTCTTTTTTTTACCGTTTTCTGGAACCTCTCCACTTTTACCCTAAATTTTATTTTAACTTAACACTGCGCCGCACCTCTTCCTCCATTCTCCATTCTTCCTCTTCCCACATTCTCCATTCTCCATTCTTCCTCTTCTTCCTTTTTCCATTCTTTCTCTTCTTCTACGAATCCCATCACAAGGATACCTCAACTTTTGCTCCATAATCTTCTTCAAACTGTTTTGAGGTAATTTATTAATTTTATAAATTTTTACATATATTTTTTGATTTAGTCATTATAAATTAGTTCATATTTATTTTTTTAATTTATTTATATCTTGTAATTAGTTTATTGCAATTAAAATACTAAAAAGATCGTTGAAGCTACTGGTTAAAAAGGTATAAGTTCCTCTTATAAAATGTTCTTTTAGTTAGTCATTTTCATAAAACATCAGTTAAAAAAAAAGATGAAGAAATTGTAAGGAAAGTAAGATTGTTAAATATAACATAAAGATATTTGTATCATTTGTTGGGTCATTTTCTATGTTCAAATTGTGACTAGTCATTGGAGATTATTTTTTGTTGATAAGCATGAAGAATTTTACTTTTCAAATTAAAAGTATAATAAGATCAAGAAATTGTATGGAACTTGGACTTGTGGTTTTTTGTAGATAATCATCTTGTAATAACTTGACTAATCCCCTCTCCAGTCATATGGTTTGTTTTAAATAGAAAATTAGTAGTATATATAAGATGAATAATATCATGGCAATCAATTATAATGAGCTTAACCAAAAGTTTAATTACATTTTGTTGACCACATAGCGAACTGCAATTATTTTTTGACAGTTGTACTCTCATTACATTTTTTCCTTTTCTCACATGATAATATATCTTATAGTTTGACCTTTGTTGACTTTTCTATTGAATATACAGTAAACAATTATGTAATTTGCTTGGTTGTCAATTATTCTAACAGCAGTGGCTTCGCGTTGCAATGTTATAGGTATGGATCGCCCCAAAGTCACTGTACATCCAGGTCCAAAAAACTATGATGTGTTAATACTCCAGCAACAGCATCGATCCCAAGGTGTGTGTGATGGGAAATTGACTGGACAGGATGCGTGTTTAACTATACGTCGTGCGAATCATGAATCCTGGAATCAAGTGAGGCAACACCCTTTACATAACCGCATCCTTAATTACTTTGAGAGGTGTGGATTTAGGGGAGTTTTAGCGGTAGATGATGTGCAGTATGATGAAGGAATCATCACTGCACTTATTGAGAGATGGCGTCCAGAGACGCATACATTTCATATGTGAACTGGCGAATGTACCATCACATTGCAGGATGTCGAGGTCTTATATGGCATTCCCGTGGATGGCCACCCATTAGTGCAGAGTAATGTTAGAAAAATAACTAAATTAAAGTGGAGGGAATTGATGTACGAGCTTAATGGTTGGTTGCCCGAAGAGAAGAAATTAAAGGTAGTAGCTTGTTGATAATAACAAAATTATCTAATCATTTGGAAACCTTGATTGCCTCAAATGATATTATTGATGAACACACCGATGAGTCTGTGGTGCAAAAGAGGGTCAGGTTGTACCTTCTTTGGCTGATTAGTAGCACGATATTCCCTGATAATACTGGTTCATTGCTTAGTTTACACTTTTTGCTTGACCTTAATAGACCTTGATGCAATGGGTGGGAAAGCTTGGGGAGCAGCGGCATTATCATACTTGTACAATTGTCTATGTCGTGCTTCGATGTGTAATAGCCATGATGTTTGTGGATTTATTACTTTGTTACAGGTACGTGAATTTCAATATTATATTGCTCTACTTCAGTGGAAATAAGAGATCAAGCAGCATTCTTATAAACACCATTACCCGAATTTTTAAAATGAAAATTGGAACCGAAACTTGAGTTTTATTATAACCACGAAATGTACCACTATATATATAATGCAATCTGGATTATTAATATTTGTGTATATATCTAAATGGTAGATAACCAGATTTCCTTGAGTTATTACGCTAACAATTTAAAAGCATTGCATGATACATGTTAAACAGTCAACTTCTCTGTTGTCTTATAATAATCTATTAGATTTCCTAGTGTTATAATTTGTATTATAAATCATTAAAAATTATAATATTGTCGGATGGCTTGCACGACAATATTAGCCCATTATTGGAACCCATCCATAACAACACAATTTTCATGTGTATTTTCGGGTTATTTTATTTAATTGAAAAAATATTTATATATTTAAATTTACTTATACAGGTTTGGACTTGGGAGCGAATTATCCTGATACAGCCATTACTTCGTCCTCTAAGAGTAAACGAACGAGCTACGGTATTTGCGCAGAAGTGGACTCGTCGTGGAGTTAGTGAAAGCGGGGCACGTGCTGTGCTAGTAGTTTATAGGGATGTTCTAGACAACCTAACTGATGATCAGGTATTTTTATTTTTAAAATTTTTTGATAAGAAATGTGAAAAATATAACAACAATAGAGTTTTTGTAGATTTGTTCAGTTTTTGCTAACTCGTACTGTGATAATGGGTTGATTTTATTTTAATTTGTTATAGCTAATTTGCTACAACTTGCTACTGGTTGTGATATTTTTTATGAGCTTTTCTTCTTTTAACACAATTAGTATTTTGTCTAGGTTTGTTTTAATGGCTAGGAGGTTACTAAACCATAGTATTTTGTTTTAATTTCCATCAAAATTCATTACGGAATTTTCAAATTAGCCTGTTCTTGTTATGCTTTGGAACTGGATAAAAAAGAAGTGCTCCTAGCAAGGATTTGGTCATGATACTCTTTCTACTATTGAGTATTTTTGCTTCTTCATTTGCATGGTTTGGAAATGATGAAGTTTTGTGTATTTAGAAGGAAGGAAATTGCTTGAATGTTCTAATCTTTACTTAACTACCCCTATTTTGTGAAAATGCATAATGGATGTTTGTTGTAATGAGAAAATGTATAATTTGTATTATAAATTATAAATGACTGTATAATATTTTTGCTATCATAGTTTGTGTGGGAGCCTTATACAGAGGCCATTAATAATGGACTTCCGGAGTGGTGTCCACGTGGTCAAGACATTTGGAGGGCTCAGGTGCCACTCATTTGTGGGATCTACTGAGAATGGCACATGGCGGATCGGGTCCTCAGACAATTTGGTATGGAGCAACCTGTTCCGAGACCATTCCCCCCACATATACCATTTTATTTTTCACTGGACAAGCGATTTAAGATAAGTCCGGAGATGGTGGAAAATTTTCAGAGAACTGAATATTTGTGGGAACGTCGTCGGGAACTAATAGTTGAAGCTAATCATACTACTGTACTGCCCAGACCGAATTCTGAATATTTTAAATGGTACCGGAGGCACTCACGTACTTTCATAGAAAATCCAGAATGTACCATGAATAGGGGATACCAACACCTCGCAAGGAGGCACAAAGCACTGGTACGTAACTTTTGGTGCATGTCAAGTTAAATAGATAGTTAATGATGCACTATATAGTTTTCTAACATTTGAGTTGAAACAAAATCAATGCTAGTACTAATTAATATATTGACATTTAGTCTAAGAATTTGACTTACTACAGATCTCATTCAATGCCATTATTCATGCAAATTTACCATGATTCTCTTAACCTAGGTGCTTCAATTTTTATACTTTATCTCCTTCGTTATTTAGCAAAAGAATGTATGATATTACATTGACCATGATTATGAAACTAATTTAATTATTTTTTCTAACTAAATCATCATATAAAGGATTTGGAACCTATCTACATACAATTACATGTGTATCATATGTATTAAATATTTTAATAATATTAATAATTGTACATATATGATACACATTAATTTCTTTTTGCCAATCAATGGCTTTCTTACGTCACTGTTTGTTATATATTTTTTTTGTAGGCTCGTGGAATTCATGGAGTTAGATATTTGGCTTACAGTGTTGTGGTCTTCAGATTCTCAAGGTATGAATGCATTGATGCAGAGGTTTATTAACATGTCGATTGAGTCTCTGAATGTTGCTGCAATGGGGACGAGGTTGACATTTGATCCCGATTATATACCACCAGCAAATTATATGGCACCGCCTAAGTTGCCAATTGTACGTCGGCAACGTGCAAATGTACGTGGTGCTGGTAAACCACGGGGTCGAGGTCATGTAGCGCACCAGCTTGTTGATGACGATCACGTTGATGATCTAGAGCCACACCCAGGTACGGATCATTCGTTTGATTTTTCCGGCCCATCTAGTCCATATTACCCACATACAAATTTACCCAGACCAAATCACCCATCTAGTCCACATGACCCACATACGAATTTTCCTAGCCCATATTATCCGTCGATGAATTTTTCCGGCCCATCTATGATTGCTCCAGAAGCTCCATGTCACTCATCTATGGAGATACATAGCTCCCACTATCCGACCATGGATATATCTGGCCCATCTATGATTCCGTCTGAGGCTCCATATAACTCATCTAATATGGTCACTCCACAAGCATCATCAACATTAAGAGTTTTCACATCATTTAGCAATTCCCCACAACCTTGGAGCCAAGAGGCTTTGGTGGGAGGATCGCCACATCCCCACATCCCCGCGCAGATCTCGTAGGGATCGCCGGCAACACAATGCGGCACTGGTGGGAGGAAAAGATGCACACGTAGGGATGCATGAGGAGCTTTAACAACTTATTTTGAAAATTTATTGTGTATTTATAACTATTTAGACTTCTACATGAATTATTATAGCGACATACATTCCTTCAATATGAATTATTGTGTATTTCTGACTAATTAGACCTCTATATGAATTATGCTATTTTAATTTACTTAATGCATTGATTTTACATTTAATATATAGTAACGACATACATTCCGTCAGTATGAATTATTGTGTATTTCTGACTAATTAGACTTCTATATGAATTATGTTATTTTAAAAAAAAATGGATTAAGTACAAGAAAGCTTCTGACAAGATTCTTTAAAAAAATGGATTTGACTTGTCCTTGTAAAAAAAAAAAAAAATGTTTCCAACTTAATTTTTTGAGTGTTATAGTTTGCAAGAGCCAATTTTTTTAGTTTTGCATTTCGCAAATTATGCAACAAAAACAAAGGATTTTACTTGTATATGAATTATTATGTTTTAATTTACTTAATGCATTGATTTTTGATTTTCTTAAGAGAAGCAGTTAGTTTAATTATTAATAATTGATGGCAACCAGCGAATTGTTTTTTTAATAAATATTAAAATTACATGTGGGGTTTAGACCTTTCTGCACCTTGTATTTTTCTATAAATAGTCTTCCATAATACCTCATTCATCTCACCACACTAAAACAAACTCTTTCAAAATGTCATCGTGGAATCCATTCTTCTAGCAATGCGGCCCAATAACATATCACCCAGGTGACATTTTTGAGTCAATGGGTAGGAAATGGGTCTTGGAACATGAATTTGAGTACTCGCTTAATCTGAGCTAGCGGTACAATAGACAATACATTAGCAAGATGAGGAGAAAATGGAACTACTGCCTGGATGAAGCTCATAATATTGAGACCGATTTATGAAGTTGTGGCCTACATCGTCCAAACTGTCGTGCAATAGGCATGCCGCTCACATCACCCCAAGAACTGAATCTTGCTTTGAACCGCATTCGCGAAGAAAATAATAGGATGTGTTTGCGATGGTTGCATTTGGAGGTACACATAATGGGTTTATATGTTACCCCTGATTGGAACTCGGACTGCGAAATGTCTGATGAAGATGATTTTCCATAAGCATTTTTTGTTGTTATGTCGGCTAGTTAAGTGTTGTATTTGTACCTTTTTCATTTTTCAATGTTATTTCAATTTGAATTTCAAGTAAATAAATCCGACTTCATTAAAAATGTAAACGATATCTTATTAATCTAAGTATTCTAATCTTCATCAGTGTCAGGAACGACACTAATGCTATCGTATTCATCTTCAGCTTCCTCTCCATCTTGTCCATCTTCATTATCGGGTGAGTTATTTCCCCTCTCCCATCCGAGAGCGTAGTAGTCCTTGCCCCACAATTCACAGCATTCTTTCATTTCATCGCTATCAAATAAAATTTCCTTCGTCAGGCTTTTGTAGCACCATGGTATCCCCAATTGACACTTCCTGGTAAATATGTTTCTTGGCCATTCCACTACGGCATGTCAGGATAGTTTGGGTAGGAGTTATCACGATGTAGTTTCTCATTTTCCAACACTTGCCAACATTCTTTCTCGGTCCCTCCAAAATTAAGGTCCTCAAGAGCATGATAGAGGGCTAAAGTTTTTTCCAACTCCAATATTTCTTTGTGTAATGCCAAAATAACCTACACTTCGTCCTTTAGATAATTCGTTTGGTAGGTGGCTGATAATGCTTGGACCACCGAAAGATCGTGCCAACGACATAACACCTCGTAGTCGCACCACTTGGGAGTATAACTCCACCCACTGGAGCTTTTCCCCCCATACGCTTACACCGGAAGGCTTGTAGTCCTGAACCTCGCCTTCAATGATATGTTCGGCGTCTCCTAGTGGTTGGATGATATTTATCGGTTCGTTTTTCAGGGGGCGAAGGACACCATAATATTTTTGTGAATGCAAGCTAGTATAACAACCAAACATAATTTTTTTTTCCTAGCTATGGTGTAATTAAATTTATTTTTCCAACCCGCCCATCGGGGTTTATTGAACTCCCCTCTCCTTTATGTTTTTTTTAAACCATCCGCTAAAAAAAAGATTTTTTAGACATTAATGAAGTTAGTTAGTTTGAAATATAGATAATCGAATACGATGAATATTGGTTGAAAGTTTATATTTTTTGGTTAAAGTTGTCCGATTATTTATAGATTGGATGAATGCAATTCTAAGAAAATGTTAACTCTTTCAACAGCCTGGCGAAGGAATCCCTGTAAAAAAAAAAGGAATTTGTTTCCAAGCCAAAACAAAAAATGAAAGCTTCTGACAAGATTCTTCAAAAAAAAAAAATATTGGAACTGACTTGTCCCTGCAAAAAAAGAAAAAAAAAAGGAATTCGTTTCCAAGCTAATTTTTTAGTTTTGCATTTCGCAAATTATGCAACGAAATATAAAAGCTTGGAAAAGATAAGTACAACAAAGCTTCTGACACGATTCTTAAAAAAAAATTGAACTGACTTGTCCCTGTATAAAAAAAAAAGGAATCCGTTTCCAAGTCAAAAAACAATGAAAGCTTCTGACAAGATTCTTAAAAAAAATAGATTTGACTTGTCCCTGTAAAAAAAAAAAGTAATCTGTTTCCAAGACAATTATTTAGTTTTGTATTTCGCTAATTATGCAACGAAATATAAAAGCTTGGAAAAGATAAGTACAACAAAGGTTTTGACAAGATTCTTCAAAAAAAAAAAAAAAAAATTGGGACTGACTTGTCCCTGTAAAAAAAAAGGAATCCATTTCCAAGTCAAAAAACAAAAAAAAAAAGCTTCTGACAAGATTCTTCAAAAAAAATGGATTTGACTTGTCCCTGTATAAAAAAAAAAAAAAAAAAGAATTCGTTCCCAAGTCAAAAAACAATGAAAGCTTCTGAAAAAATTCTTACAAAAAAATGGATTTGACTTGTCCTTGTAAAAAAAAAAAGGAATCTGTTTCCAAGCAAATCTTTTAGTTTTGCATTTCACAAATTATGCAACGAAATATAAAAGCTTGGAAAATATAAGTACAACAAAGCTTTTGACAAGACTCTTCAAAAATAAATTGGAACTGACTTGTCCCTGTAAAAAAAAAAAAAAAAAAAAAAAAAAAAAAAAAAAAGGAATCTGTTTCCAAGTCAAAAAAAAAAAAAAAAGCTTCTGACAAGATTCTTCAAAAAAAATGGATTTGACTTGTCCCTGTAAAAAAAAAAGGAATCCGTTTTTAAGTAAAAAAAAAAAATGAAAGCTTCTGACAAGATTCTTCAAAAAAAAGGATTTGACTTGTCCCTGTAAAAAAAAAAAAGGAATCCATTTCCAAGTCAACAAAAATGAATTTGACTTGTCCCTGTAAAACGAAAAGGAA
Organism: Lycium barbarum; assembly: GCF_019175385.1. Taxonomy (NCBI): domain Eukaryota; kingdom Viridiplantae; phylum Streptophyta; class Magnoliopsida; order Solanales; family Solanaceae; genus Lycium; species Lycium barbarum. The sequence continues at coordinate 102,490,880 of NC_083345.1, forward strand.
TCCGTTTCCAAGTCAATTTTAGTTTTGCATTTCGCAAATTATGCAACGAAATATAAAAGCTTAGAATAGACAAATATAAGAAAGCTTTTGACAAGATTCTTGAAAAAAAAAATAGAATTGACTTGTCCCTGTAAAAAAAAAAACGTTTCCAAGCCAATTTTTTAGCTTTGCATTTCGCAAATTATGCAACGAAATATAAAAGCTTGGATTTGACAAGTCCATGACAAAAAGCTAGAAATAGGACTTGGATTGTAGCACAAATTTTTTATTTTACATTTTATAACAAAATTTACATTATAAAGTATTCTAACCGGTCATTATTATGTTCGGGTGAGCGTTTACAAGCAAGAGCCAATTTTTTTAATTTTGCATTTCGCAAATTATCCAAAAGCTTCGGCTGAGCATTTACAATCCATTTACTATCCAAAAAATGTCGAAGAATAAAGAAAACACTCTCGGAAGCTCTTCCTCACCCTTTGCTTGGGCATTCCGGGAAAACAGGAATGATAGCTCAAGTTCCAAGTTACCCAACAGCGACGTTGGAACATGGGATCCATATGATTTTGAGTTGGACATGTAGAACCCACACATGCTTGACGAACAAGAAGATGATTTTCGGATGCTGAAAAAATCAGATCCATGTGAGTACTACTGTGGATTACGCCGTGAATGGGAGCATAGGTACCATGAGTCAAATAGGCTCATTCATGAGCTTGAGCAACTGGGGGCACCCAAGCCACATCGATTCTCTGTGTGGATAGAGCGCAGGGATATAGTAGAATATGAGGTAGTTGTGAAACAAATTCGAAAGGAGAATAATAGGATGTTGGTGAGACGTTGTAGGTACTTTATCCTTAAGCTCGCTAAAGAACAAGCTGCAGCAACAAATCGTACGCAAACAGAACATGAAAGAGCAAATGCTTTAGCATACGAACTTTACAAATCAGATGATGACATGCCTAACGAATGCCCTTAGACCAACTATGTGTTATGTGTTTTAATTTTCAATTATAATGTAATTTTATGTTCATTCAATAAAGTGTTGTTTAAGTTTTATCAAACAATAATGATACATTAAAGACAAAATTAAATTGTACAATACGAACCGTTTATATTTTAAAATAAGGATGACAACATATTGTTGAAGACTACATGAGATAACAAAGATTACATAAGATAACAACAACATAGAACTCATGAAAACCCTTAAAAGCAAACAAGCAACAACAACTACTGAGTACGATTGGGGCAACGATTCTTGTTATGACCGGTTTGCCTGCAAGTTCAGCACCTCCTAGCCATGCGAGCAGGAGCAATATCCATTTCATTCCTCCTTCTAGTTGTTCTCTCGGCTCCAGAAGTTCGCTCGTATGCAGTGTTTGCAATTAAACGGAAGGGACTTGCAGGCCAATATGCCTCATCACCCAAGGGAGAAAACTTTCCATTGTATGTTTGCTTGTAATACCTACAATTGTAGTACTTGTTAACATAGTCATTAGGCTGAATTTTACGGATTTGACAGAATTTAATTGCATGGGAACATGGCATGTGGTAGTCTTTTCACTTCCCACACGAACACTTTTTTCCATTGTCAGAGAGTTTATGGATATTTCCGCCCTTACCTTCGTGTGCAAATGTCAGAATCTCAAAGACCCCATTCGTAGCGTTGTAGTTCATCACATCAGTGTGCATGTTGGCCCTATCCCAATATTCGTGAAACTTCTTATCAACACCGGGCGGCCAAGTCTTCTTATTAACCATTAGCAAAGCAGCAAGGGCGCTTCTTTTAACAAAATGATCAACAAGATTTTTAAAGGTCATGCGAACCATGGCAGTAACAGGAAATCCACGGGCTTTCTTCAATAAACTGTTGTAAGACTCAGAGACATTTATCGTCATAGCCCCCCACCTATAACCACCGTCCTTATACAATGTCCATTTTTCCTTCTAAAGCTCGCTTAACCACATATGCACTGGAGGTGACAAAGTTTTGATTTGTTGTATCCTCATTTGGTGTTTCTTCTTCTGGTGCTCTGTAGCAGCCAACCACATTAGGTTCTCAAGATCATATTTAAGAAATTTTTTGTTAAAGTTGCTTTTCAAATGTCGAACACAAAATTTATGGTATGTGGTGGGCGGCTGTAACCATTCATGTGTCATTACACATTGCAAGATCCCTTGATGACGGTCAGAAATTATTCTAATTCCCTTTCTATCACAAACAACATGTCTCCATAATAAACTGAGAAACAAAGTCCATAACTGATAGCTCTCACGTGCAACTATAGCATATGCAAATGGAAAAATATTTCTGTTCGCATCAATGCCAACAACAATCAACAATTTCATCTCATACTTACCATAGACATGGGTGCCATCTAATGAGATGACCGGCCTGCAACTTTTGAATCCATCAATACTTGGTTTAAAGGCCCAGAAAAGATACTTGAAGATGTGTTCGCCTTGCATTGTAGTTGACTCATGTGTCAACTCAACAATAGTGCCCGGATTAAAATGTTGTAGGGCAGTCATGTATCGAGGCAATGCCCTAAAAGAACCTTTAAAATCACCTTGCGCTTTTCTATAACTAGGAGTACAATGATGGATCTCTTTTATAGTTTCTTGAACAAACTTAATACTGATTTGTGCATTGATCATAATAGATGGTATCAACGAAGTAGCAATCATGTTGCTATTCAAATTGAAATGATCCTTTGTATAATCATCTGTGTCACAATTGTGTGGCTCAATCACTTTTCCTGCTTTCCACATAGCACTTCCGATCAACGAAAAAATGGATCATCCAACTATAACCTTCCTTATGCCGCTTGCAAATAACCTTCCAAAATGTACCTTTAGCTTGATCCGTTTTAAATTCTTTTTTGTGGGCTATATTATAGAGTCTCGTTGCACCTTTCATTTGCTTCTTACTGTGAAATAACATACATATTTGCATGTACAAGGAAAAATATCAACTTCTAATTACACCAATTAAAATGACAAAATTCAAAAATAATATATTATTACAAAATTTAGTCGCACCAAACTAACCTGATTTAATAAGTTTAGGATTACTGAAATTTCAAAGTGCAGCCCGAACAGACCCGTTTACATTAAGATCACTGGGGGCCGCAACATCTTTATCAGAATCGTCATCGTCGGCAGATGATTGATCATCGTCCGTCCCTTCATGATCTAATGGACTATCGCTATCCGACTAATTTATTATATCATTAGCTAAATCGTTATTGCTCACAATTTGTGTGAGCTGAGTCAATGTGGGGTTATCTTCAAAATCATTATGCCTATAAATAAGAAAAATTCATAGAATTTACAAGTCAAACACAATTATAAGATCCATGAATAAAGTGAACAAAATATGATTATGTTTACCTATCACTGTCCAATTCACTTGGACCTAGATGTGAAGGGTGTCATGCATTACAATTCAAATTATGCAACTGCGTAGTAGCATTACTTGGTCCACCCGTCTCACGATTCTGCACACTCTAATCAAAGTTATGATAGTGCATTGAAGCCACACCATCATACTGTGTACCATAATTAGTTGTATCATTTGACTGACTACCAAATCCTACCATTGTTTATTGTCGAACTACACCCCTTGGAAAACCAATATTCAAACTTGGGAGATAGGTAGCACCTCCGAAATCAAACTCATTGTCGATAGATACTTCAACCTGGGTAGAGCATTGAACTGTAGCATACATGTCAAGCGCCCCTATGCATATGTGATTTTTAAAAATCTCAGGACTACGAATAAATAATGATAAAGATTCATCGTCCGTAATCGGCATCTCACCATAAATTGGTAAACCATCGGCTGTAAATGAACTTGGACAACTGTAAATAAACTTAGACATCGTCCGGTTATAACCACCGAAAATTCAGGATCATTCACGAATATTTTACTCCTTAAGACGCGTTGCAGACGATCATATTTTAGGGAAATTGGAAACCTTTGCCCTATTTCAGGACCTCGGCTGTATCTAGCCAAACCTGCTTCGTACACAACTTCACCACCCCAAAATAAATACACTTTAACATGAGTTTCTGTCATCTTTTATGAAATATATGAGAGAAAAAGTGAAAGTTGAAGGATATGAAACAGATAAGAGAAAAATAATATATGAAAGATATGAGATGGATAAAAGAAGATTGAAAGACGAAGGATACACCATAGGTAAAGATAGGACAATATTTATTAATGGAGAAAAGTAAAAAAAATCACAAATTAAGTCACGAAATGCAAAAGATATTATTTTGATGTGACCATTCAATGCTCGTCTGAAATTTAAATCTAAAGTTTATTTTCTTTTAAGTCACGAGAGTTACAATATAAACGAAATGTACCAAAAAAAAAAACACAGTGATGTGCCAAAAAAAAAAAGGCTAAAGCATTTTTCGCTACACGTGCAGTGAAAAACAAAAAAAAATTGTATTGTTTTTCGTTGGCAGTGTAACAAAATTAGAGGAAATTAAAAAAAAATTATTCTATTTCGTTGGTAGTGTAACGAAATGCAAAAAAAAAAAAAATTATTTGCATTTCGCTACACTTGTGGAGAAATGCAACAACAGATTTTTTATTTTTTTTTACCGGACGGAACAGTAAATTTTTTGGTATTAAAAAAAACAAAGACATGCTATTTTTGTCTATTAGCTTAAAAAAAGCCATTTTGGCGCCGGACTCAGTTTTGAATAAAGGGAAGACTAGTTGGTGAAATGAAAAGATGAAAAAAATGATGGAAACTTTTAAAGGAAGTGTGCTTTGATTGTTGAAAATTATAGTGCTTAGGGAGGTTTTGAGTAACTCTTACCCAAATTGTGTCCTGCTTTAATTAAAATCCTACATTACAACCCTTTAAGCCCTAATTGATTTTGAACCAAATGTGTCTACATTAGTGGAGAAATACATGAAGGGCAAGCTTATGGTACTGCTTGTGTGCATTTGAACATCTTTGTGAGGGAGAGAGCTAATTCTTTCCATTTGATATCCCATAAGTATTTTGAATTGAATTTTATGAGTTCGGGATTCCCTCTTGATTGTGAGGGCACATAAAAATTTGAGTGAATTTGATCCAATTTCCATTGGGAGGAATGAACAATAGAAATTCGTTTGTGATAAAAAGACAAATTTTGAAGCTTTAGTGCCACGAATTGATTGCTACTTTGAGTAACTTGGTGTTTGAGCACTTGAAAAAAAAAAGAGTTTTTGAAAAGTTGTTGGTGATTATATGTCTTGGGTTAATTGTTGGTACCAATTAAAGTCATGTGCTTATGCTTGTATAAGACTTTTTGACTTGGTATAATGTTGGTGCACTTTTGAATTGAGTCCTTAGATAGAAATTTTATGTTTTGATTTGCTTGAGGACAAGCAATAGTTTAAGTTTGGGATTTTGATAAGTTGGTATTTTACTAATTTATCTCTTCTTTACTCTTAGATTTTGCTATGTTTAATTGAGAAGATAGTGCATTTATTGTGGTTTACTCCTTTTTTATAGGTTTATTTGATTTAGAAGTGATCGGGAAAGAAACCAAGTGAAAACAAGTCAAAAAGAAGTCAAATTGAAGAAAATGTCAAAAGTGGCTAGAACTGCAAAAACAGCCAGAACTTAAATGTTGAAAATTAGGGGTTGTTTTGTCAAGTCTTAATTTTAGAAGATTGGGAATTCATAAAAAGCAAGGCTTGGGGAAAAAATCATCATCTTTGGCAGAAAACACAAGTCTTGGAGGCTAGGGTTCCTACACCACACTTTTGGGTTGAATATTTGAAGACTTGGTTGAGCACTTTCTTGAATCTTTATTTCACTTCTTTAATTTCTTGCTTTGTAATGAACATCTAAGTGTGTAGTATTTATTATCTTCGCTTGAATCTTGTTTATGGGAATATTCATGATTAAAGTTTGGATTAAAACTCTTGTTTTGCGTATTTATTGAATGATTTTTATTTATAATGAAGTGGATCTTTGTTGCTTTAATTAATCTTGTTATTTAATGTGTCTTAAGGGATTAGCTAATCCTGGGGATCACCCATTTACTTCGATTTTGTCACGACCCAAAATCTCAAGTCGTGATGACACTAGCCCCACCGTGCTAGTAAGCCAACACAAGCCATTAACTTACCCTTTTTAAGCGGAAAACTAAATGCTGAACTAAATCATACTAGCCAATTTTCAAGTCTTAAACAATCTTAAGAGAAATACTTAGAAAGTTGTCACACTAATCCCAAAATCTGATGTCACCCGCATACAAGGACTACTAAAGAATAAAAATAGTCTGGAATACATCAATGGAACTGTCTGAAATAAGGAAAGACAGAAAGTTATAAATAGAAGAGAATCTGGAGCTGTCCAGAACCATGGTGCCCACCCCGATCTCTCAGAAAACCTCCTAATGGGCAGCGTGGTAGTCACGAGCTCCACTAGTACTGGGGACCGAATCTGCACACAAAAAGGTGCAGCAAGTGTAGCGTGGGTACAATAATCAACGGGTACTCAACAGTATCATTGACCTACCCATTCCAGAACGGAGACGAGGGTTGGTTTACGATACCATAATCACACTAGTCTGCCATTAGTCCGAGATACAGGATAATCATATTTCAACATCTAAACTCACATAACATGTAGATATCAAGATAGGACAAGTCAATACGAATATTCACAACAAACATTATAAGGAATGAATGGATGCTTATGCAATGCAATGCAAGGCCTTTACTCCACTTCTCGATATACACACGTTCAAATATCAACGAATCGTGACCAATGGGGGGCTCATGAGGCCCTTATATCACCGTTCCAAAAAGTCTTTGGATCACGAACCGCTCCGATAGAACCCTCGGATCACGGTTTTCCACATATCATGCCTCAAGAACTTGTCACTTAGCCGACCGAACCCATTTGTCAGCGGAACGCGCTAAGCATCATCATTCGTCCGGAACTAGATCCTCTCGGAGTCACAATCATATCCTCAAATAGTATGCATGAAATACATGTAAAGTATGAATATGGCATCATCAAATTAAGGGAAAATATATACACATGAAATCCATTCTTAGGTTCTCATTATCATAAAGGCTTCACCTTTTTGTTTCTTTTTCATTCTCAATGAGGATATATGAGTGATGTGCACACAAACAAATAAGACAGGCAATAATAAGAGACATAAAGTACGGGCATTAGACCCCAATCACAGATCCAAAGGATCGTACTAATCTAACAGTTTGTGCTCAAAGCATGGCATTTAGACCAACTATACAATTGGAAGTGAGCAAATACCCTTAACATGAAGACCGGTATCTGATACTGGTGCTAGTCACCTCACAAGTATCAGAACCCCCTTAATTAACCCATAACCCTCTTATTAGATTCATTTTTAGCCAACCACACGTTCAAGAAAGAGTGCAAGGTCTCAACTTGCTTGGAATGTCGAATCTCAAATCACAAAGCCCGATTACCATTCCAAATGATCTCCACATGATCAAAGTCTAGTCAAATATGGATTATACATTATAATATGAATCCATCAGCATCCATATTGCTACATAAATCCAAATCCCCAAATTAAGCCCTAAAATTAGGATTTCGAACCCAAAAGGGAAAAACAGTAAATTGAACCTAGAATCACGTTCCTTATGCTTAATACAACTCATAAACCAAGAATCAACCATTTATAATCACTAAAGCATGCTCAAATACAAAAACTCCTAATTCTTAGGTTAGGTTCCAAAACCCCTCAATTTTCTCTTTAATTCTAGCATTCCAAGCATGGATTATGAATCTAAATCATGGGAATAATCATAATATCAAGTTTAGAAGACGTACCGAATGGTTTCTCCTTGAAATCTCCACAATCTCCTTCAAAATCACTCTCATGACTAAAGGGTTTTGAATGATAGGTTCAAGTGTAAAGAGATACTAAATAGTATTTCGTTCAGCTATTTCTCGCTCCTGCGCCCTTATTATCGTACTTGTGCACTCGCTTCGGAAGAAGAAACCTCGTCGAGGCATAAATTCATTAAACACTCCGGTTCCGCAGCGACGAAAAAATCCTTGCAGCAGCGACATCGCTTCTGCGGAATAATCTTCGCAGAAGCGGGGACAGAGCAAATCATCCAACCCTCGCTCCTGTGGGCCTCCTCTCGGAAGAGCAGTCCCATAGGGGAGGAACTCCCTTCGCCGAAGCGAAAACACCAGAACCATCAAAAACTAGTTTTGATTCTCACACCTCAAAATCCCTAGACTCTCCCAAAACCTCCCCAATACAAATCGAATATGCAGACATATGTAAAAACACCCTACAAGCTTACTCACACACTTGGAATTCCCAAAAGAGGTCTCGTTGACCAAGTCAACCCCGAACGACCAAGAACCAACTTTCCAACTAAATGACAAAAATGCCCTCGAGTCCTTCAAAAATCGATCCAAATACACAACCGGCCTATATTCGATGCTTCGGAGCTAATGAAACAGACGAAATTCCCAAAATGACACAAATACCCTCGATAATGCCTGAAGTCAACCTAACACTTAAGATTCTTCAACTTAGCAAATTTTCCAACTTAAGATATTCGACCACCTCGGGAATTGTGTCAACCACGACTACTACACAACAATCCAAAACAAACAAAAAGAGGCGGGCCCACAAGGGCAAAATAGGCAGAAATAAGAAAACAATCAAAACGACCTAACGGGTCGCTACAAATTTGATCTCGGAAGAGAAAAATTGAGGTTGGGAAAGATTAATTAACAAGGATTTGGGGCTTTAAACCTCGTCTAATAACTTGTGCTAGAAATAGGAAAGTTAACTTGAGATTCAATTGGTTGTGCTTAATATCACACTCTAAGGCTTGAAAAAGTTTAGAAACTATTATCTATTAACATAAACTCGCTCTTAGTCGTAAAAATCATAAAATACATTGGATCGTTACTTGAGAGCAATTTCCCTTGTATCCATGCTTGTGGCCATTGATCATTTTACTTGCTTTCTATCTTATTTTTATCTTTGTTAGATTTTAAATCAAAAATCAATATTGAAAAAGTGTTTGGCTTAGCTTAGTTGGTGATAATTCCTTACTTGCTTGGTCGCCTAGTATATTGTTCCCTGTGAGATTCGACCCCAACTCATATTTGGGTAAATTATATTGCATACGACCGTGTAAACTTTCTCTTTGAGGAGTAGATTTGGACGTTATCAAAACCTTCAACAAAACCCTCTCACCAACGATGAACTCCAAAATCACAAAACTTTCTATCTACATAACTCTTCTGCCTACTCTTTGCCGTGAGAAGCCTCTCTCGAATCAACTTTACCTTGTCCAATGAATCTCATATCAAATCCGAACCCCAAGGCCTAAATTCAAAAGCATCAAACCAGCCAATAGGCGAACAACACCTCCTACCATGCAATGCCTCAAACAGGGCCATCTCAATGCTCGAATGGTAATTATTGTTGTAAACAAACTCCTCCAAAGGTAAGAACTGATCCCAATGACCACCAGAGTCAATAACACAGGCCCGTAAAATATCCTTAAGCACCTAGATAGTCCACTCAGACTGACCATTGTTCTGAGGGTGAAATGTTGAACTGAGCTCAACCCGATAACCCAACTCCTTCTGCATAGATTGCCAAAAGTGAGATGTAAACTGAGTCCACCGGTCAGAAATGATAGAAATGGATACCCCATGTAAACGAACTATCTCTTTAATGTAGATCTTGGCTAACTTCTTTAAATTGTAAGTAGTCTGAATCGGTATGAAGCGCGCAGATTTGGTCAAACAGACCACAATGACCCAAATAGCATTAAACTTCCCCAAAGTCTGTGGTAACCCTACCGCAAATCAATACATATCCGCTCCCACTTCCACTTGGAAATGGGCATCCTCTGAGCAACCCCACCAGGCTTCTGGTGCTTGTATTCCACTAGTTGGCAATTCAAACACCGAGACAAAAACCTTGCTATGTCACTCTTCATACTACATCACCAGTAGTGTCGTTTATAATCCCGATACATTTTTGTAGCTCCTGGATGAATAGAGTACCTCGAACTATGCGCCCCCTCCATGATCATTCTAGTCAAATCCCCTACTTGGGAACACACACACGACCCTTGATCCTCAAAACACCCCCATCATCTAGAATTGCCTCTTTGGTCTTTCCTTGCAACACTTTGACCCGAATCTTACAAAACTTCGCATCATTAAACTGTCGAGCCTAATCTGCTCCAACAAGGAGGACAGTGCCTCCACACAAGTAAGAGCCTTACCAGGTTCCGAAATACCGAGTCTCACCATGCTATTTGCTAAAGACTGAACATCCATAGCCAATGACGCTCCCCAACTTGTAACAAAGCTAGACTACCCATACTCGCTGACTTCCTACTCAGGGCATCCGCCACTACATTAGCCTTACCCGGATGATAAAGAATTATCATATCACAGTATCTAAGAAACTCCGACCATGTCTGTTGCCTCAAGTTGAGATCCTTCTGATTGAAAATGTGTTACAGACTCCGATGATCGACAAACACTTCTCAATGTACACCATAGAGATAATGCCTCCAAATCTTCAAAGCAAAGACTGCCGCCACCAATCCTAAGTCATGAGTGGGATAATTCTTCTCGTGTACCTTTAACTTCCTCGAAGCGTAGGCTATGACCTTTCCTTTCTGCATCAAAACACACCCATGTACGATCTGTAAAGCATCACAATATATGGTAAAGCTCTCTTCCTCCACTGGTAAAGTCTGAATTGGGGATGAAGTCAACAAAGTCTTGAGCTTTTGGAAACTTGCCTCAAACTCATCCGACCATTAGAAAGCCACATTCTTCTGAGTCAACCTGGTCAAAGGAGATGCAATAGATGAGAAGCCCTCCACAAAGAAGTGATTACAACTAGCGAGGCCAATGAAACTCTGAATCTTGGTTACTGAAGTAGGTTTAACCCAATCACTAACCGTCTCGATCCACCATGATCCCATTCTTGGACACCACATTTCTTAAAAAACCACAGACCTAAGCTAGAACTCACACTTCAAAAACTTCGCGTAGAGTTGCTTCTCCTTCAAAATCCCAAGTACGATCATCAAATGATACTCATGCTCCTCTCTAATCCAAGAGTAAATCAGAATGTCATCGATGAAAACAATCACAAAGGAATCCAAGTACGATCTAAAACATCGTTCATCAAATTCATAAAGTTTGGGGAGCATTGGTCAGCCCAAAGGACATAACCAACAACTCATAATAACTATAGCGGGTACTGAAAGCCGTCTTAGGGATATTCGCCGCCCTAATCTTCAACTGGTGATAACTGGACCTCAAATCAATCTTAGAAAAGACCAAAGCACCCTGAAATTGATTAAATAAGTCATCAATACGAGGAATGGGATACTTGTTCTTGATTGTAACCTTGTTCAACTGCCGCCAACTCCAAGTCATGAGTCGGATAATTCTTTTCGTAGATCTTAAGCTGTTTGGATGCATAAGCTACTACCTTATCGTGATGCATTAAAACACACCCAAGACCAACTCTTGAAGCATCACAATACACCACGAACCCTTCAGTTCCCTCTGGTAATGTCAAAACTAGAGCAGAAGTTAGCCTATCTTTCAACTTTTCGAAACTTCACTCACAACCATCTGACCATTGGAACTTGACTTTCTTCTGATTCAATTTAGTCAATGGAGCGGAGATAGAGGAAAACCCCTTTACGAAACGCCTGTAATAGCCCGCTAGACCAAGAAAATTTCTTATATCAGATGCTGAGGTAGGTTTGGGCCAATTCTTCACTGCTTTTATTTTCTGAAAGTCCACATTCACGCCTTCCCTTGACATAACATGGCCTATAAACACTACTGATTTCAGCCAAAATTCACACTTTGAAAATTTCGCATAGAGCTTGCGATCTTGAAGAGTCTGCAACACTATTCTGAGATGTTCTGCATGGTCAGTCTCACTATGAGAGTAAACCAAGATGTCATCAATAAAAATAATGACGAATAAGCTAGATAAGTCTTGAAAACCCTGTTCATAAGGTCTATGAAAGTTGTTGGTGCATTCGTCAACCCAAGAAACATCACCAAATATTCAAAATTCCCATAAGGAGTCCTGAAAGTGGTCTTCGAAATATCAACTTCCTTAACCTTTAATTGATGGTACCCTGATCTAAGGTCAATCTTGGAATAACATTAGGCACCCTGAAGTTGATCAAATAAGTCATATATTTCTGGAAGAGGATACTTCTTCTTGATGGTAACTTGGTTCAAGTAACGGTAATCAATGCACATACACAATGATCCATCTTTCTTTCGGACAAATAAGACGGGTACGCCCCAAGGTGAGACACTTGGTCTAATAAATCCCCTATGTAAAAGATCTTTCAACTCTGATAGAGCCATTTTGTATGGAGGAATAGATATTGTCTTAGTGCGGGGAAGTAAATCAATTCCAAAGTCAATCTCCCTATCAAAGGGGACTCCGGGAAGATCTTCAGGAAAGGCTTCTGAAAAATCATTAATAATTGGTACGAAATGGAGAGTTAGGACCTGAGCATTTTCATCTCTGACTCAGACTAGATGATAGATATACCCCTTAGAGATTATCTTTCGGTCTTTTAGATAGGAAAAATCATTAATATGTGCATTTTGACCATTTTACCCCTGCGGTTCCTTTTCAAGATTAGGAGCGAGTCTAGTGATTACTTAAAGATTTAGAATTCTAAAATAAAGGAATTTTATTGTATTTGTGCATTTGGTTAAAAACTTATTTTAATCCGTTGGGGGGTTGACTTAGTAAATTAGACCTCCGTTGTGAATTTTGAGGCCACGGTTGAATCTGTAATGTGTTTTACATGTGTGTGCATGTTTGATTTATGTATGTAGGGCCTCAGATTGATGTTGGGATGCTGGGTGAAAAATTGGTAAAAAAACCAGAGGTCACTAGTCGAACGCGATCGGGGGGGGGGGGGGATTGCTGTAGCGAGTCCGTCACAGCGGGACGCCGGTCACCGCCGCGGGATTTCGAGTTTAATGAGGTACACTGTAGCGGTGGAATTTTCGCTCTAGCGAGACCACTACAGCGAAGCAATGACCGCTACAGCGGTCGACGGGAGGCAGAAACCCACTTTTATATTGCAAATTTCAAAGTCATTCACCACATAACACCAAAAACAGTTCCCAAGAAAGTAAGAGGCAATTTTCCTAATGCTTGGGTTGGTTCTTCTTTGAGGATAAGTCCTAACCTTTATGTTGTTCATTTCCTTTTCTTCTTTAAGTTCCATGACTAGTTAAGGTTCTTCAATGGTGAATGAAAATCCTCGAACCCTAGAATTGTTAAACCCTTGAATAATTGATGGGCGGTTGATTTTATTGTTGTTTAATTATCTAGGAGTGTAGGTTACCACTTTCTAGGATGGCAACTTGATTGTTTATGATGATAATTGTGTATTGTGACTTAGGGTTCCATTCAAATGGAAGCTTTGGCCTAAAATCTATTTCGAAAAGGGTAAATTGATTAGAAACCCACAAATTGGAAGAATATGATTGTTGGGATTGAGAGTATGATAATTTCACCGTTAAATGACAGTTTCACCCATTTGAAAAGGGTAGAAGTAATTGGGTCTTCTTCCCCAATTGTTGTTCTCATTTGATTATAAGTTCTATTGCTTACTTAGCATTATATTTCTAGACTTTGAGCGTTCGAAAGCATTACAAAAGGGAAAGCTCTTGCGGAGTAGCGTGCATTGTTCCAGTTCTGCATCTGAGGTAGGTTATGGTTTACTTGAGTTAGACTTTAATTAGTTGATGGTATATGTAGTAGAATTGCTAGGAGAAAGCATGATTAGGCTTTCGGGCATGAAGTCTGGTTGGATACTACTTAGGTTGGTATGATTTCTAATTATGTGGGCTTGTCGCCATTACTTTATGTATTGAACATGAGGTGTACTTGTTGTGAATTGAAAGCAAAGGGTTAATATATACTCTTCTTGATATTTGAGATATCTTGTATGTTCATATTGTTGTTGAGTTGATTATTCTGATCTTGATATGACTTGTGGCATGACGGCTTGTATTCGTTGATACTGATATTATTGATTGATCATGCTTCATATTGGGTTCTGGACTTGAACCACGTTGAGACTCATCTTTTGATCGGATATATATATATATATATATATATATATATATATATATATATATATATATATATATATATATAAGGCACATTTGACAGGGGGTGAGGATGTGGCCTAGTTATAGGCTCGTGATTCAAGGTCAGGTCCGAAGCGAGTGGTACATGGACACCATGGGTCCCCTGCAGTTCATGACTAATAAGCGAAAATAGTTGTTGGCATGTGTGTATGGTTAAGATCCTATCATTGGTTGAATTTCATCGCATTGCATTGCATTTGACTCATTCTTATTTCTGTGATTGGTTAATGATTATTTGAGGATATCATTTGGTTATGTCCTGTTGTGCTTGTATGTCTATTATGTTGATTTTACGAACGTATGCATGATACTAATCTTAGTCGTCCTATGATATCTACCAGCACATAGTGTTTGTACTAATACTACCTTGCCGCACTTTTGATTTGAGTGCAGATTGTGTGCCAGAGACTTCTTCCAGACCTCACATCTAGCTTGAGGCTATTTCCAGTCCAGATCAGAGGATGAGCTCCTATCCATTCCATGCCGCCTAAAGATCTTTCCTATCTTGATGTCTATTTCATTTTAGACAGCTATTATTTCTTATACATCTTTATGTTTTAGAGTCCTTATACGATGACTTTCGGATTTTGGGGTTGTAATAGTTAGACTTCTGCATATTTTATGTTATTATCGCATGACTAGACAGTTTATGGTTTACTTCATGGTTATTGATTTATAATTGGGTTATTAATTGAATGATTGGTTAAGGGGATAGTTCGCCCACCAGGGGAGTTAGTGTGGGTGCCATCATGACAGGTTTGGTCGTGACAGAAATAAACCTACCCCTGGGCACCACTGCATCACCCTTCTATTCTAAAATTGGTTCACCGGGAAAGTTGAAACTTACTGTTTTGGTTCTATAACCCAATGTGGTATAACATGACGCCAACCAATTCTTGCCCATGATTACATCGAAGTCTACCATTTCCAATTCTACTAAATCGGCTATAGTACTGCGGTGATAGACTCTAACTGGACAACCCTTATACACACGTCTAGCTATCATTGATTGTCTAACCGGGGTGGACACTTGAAAAGGTTCATGAAACTTTTCTGGTTCTATCCCAAATTTCTTAGCAATAAACGGGGTTACATAAGATAGAGTGGATCCGGGATCCATGAGAGCGTAAACATCAAAGGTCAAAACTATTAGCATAACTATGACAACATCAGCACAAGCCTCTGTATCCTGACGGCTAGCTAGAGCATGCAAGTGGTTCTGACCTCCGCCCGCATTGCCAGACTTTGATGCACCAGCCTTGCTTGGGCTTGAGAATTGCGAGGAACTTCTGAATTTGCGGACTGAGCAAAATCACCTCCGGTATTTTTCTTTCCTGATGGATAATCCCTACGAAAGTGGCCCGGCTAACCGCACCCAAAACAACCGTCCGTGCCTGAACGACACGCCTCTGGGTGCCTCCTTTCATACTTGTTGCACGTAGGGTGTGTGGGACCTTGGTGACCCACACTGTCCTGTGACTGTGAGCCTGCTGCTTTGAAATTTTGACTTTTTTTATTAAACTCGAACCTCGAAATTGGGGCACTAGCTGTAGAGGGAGCAGGTCCTGATGACCTATCCTTGAAGAACCGACGATTTCCACCTCCCTGAGATCCTCCCTGATTGAAGTTACCAGCAGACTTAGCTCTTTTGTTAAATTCCCTATCTTTCTCTTTCTCCAGCGCGCCTCTTCTTCCTTCATTATGTCCTCATTACCTTGCACAAAAGCAATCATCTTGGTAATAATCATATCTCTATTTTGGGCAGCGATATTAGCATCACCATACAGATCGGATGTAAGACCCAACACAAATCGCCTAACAATGGCCCTCATATCGGGGACTATCTGTGGAGCGCACTTGGCCAAAAAGATAAATTTGAGATAATACTCATTCACACTCATATTATTCTGCCCAAGCCTCTCGAATTCGAAGGCATTTGCCTCTCCGGCCTCTAGTGGCTGGAAATGATCAATAAAAGCATCTGCAAATTCATCCTAAGTCGCAGAAGACACACTTTCCCCTCGGGACTGTTCCACGACTTATACCAAATATGAGAAATATCCTGTAACTGATATGCTCCGAACTCTGCTGCCTCTATCTCGGTAGCATGCATAACACGAAACACCTTCTGAAGCCTATCAATGAAATTTTGTGGATCCTCCGCCTTATTAGACCCTGTGACCACTGGAGGCTTCATACACAGTAATTCTTGGGTCCTGGAGCTAGACGACCCCCCCTCCCCCCATAAACACCTACTCTTGGAGCCATTCCCTGACGTTGAGCTTGTGTAGCAACTATTTGGGTGAGCAGCTGGATAGCTCCCCTAACATCCAAGTCAGTAGAACTGGGCGGTAGATCTGGAGTACGGACCTCCGCAGGCCTTTCAGTAGGTAGGGGTGCAGTCGGGGGTGTTGAACCCAATGCAACTCTCTGAGCCTGAGGGTCCACTTCTTAGGCAACATCGACATTAGCCCTTTGGCTAGTAGCTAACGTTCTCTTGGTGTGCTTCCTTTTTGTAGGCATTTTTTGAAAATATGTAATACACACGAGTTAGAAGAATTCCTGAAAGTACTGCTCTAACTGCACGATCTAGAGTATGAAAGAAGTGAGGCAATCCTGAATGTCTTAGTGGTAAACTATTTACATGTGTGGCGCACACACATACATAAAGGTGACATCACTGGACACGACTTCATAGACTCTCTAGGACACTTGAACCTAGGCTCTGATACGTAGCTTTGTCACGCCTCGAATCATGGCTTGGGCGTAACACGACACTCGATGCTTGACTGTATAT
Source organism: Lycium barbarum (assembly GCF_019175385.1). Classification (NCBI taxonomy): domain Eukaryota; kingdom Viridiplantae; phylum Streptophyta; class Magnoliopsida; order Solanales; family Solanaceae; genus Lycium; species Lycium barbarum. Next base: position 102,507,911 of record NC_083345.1, read on the forward strand.
GACCAAGCGAACCAACTGGATGGCTGAATCAACATGTGATATCAAAACTTTCTGAATGTGAAAATAAAATAAACATATGCTGATATACTAAAGTATGAATAAAATAAATCATAAGTGCGAAAACACTGATATAAGTCTGAAACATAAATTGTAGCCCAACATGGCTAACATAAAAACCTGCGACTCTGACTGACCGTGACTATAGTTTATGAAGCCTCTAAAGAGTATTCAAATACTGACTGTTTACAGGCACAATGCCCTCCGCATACCTCATTGACTGAAATACTGGAAATATGATAACGCCCCAAAGGAACTGGGGCTCACCAAGCAGCTCATACAAGAACCCTGGCGAGTCGTCTTATAAATCTGTACCTGCATCGTGAAATGCAGGCCCTAGGAAAAAAGGGATGTCAATACATTTGAATTGTACTAGTATGTAAAACCAACTAAAAGAATAAATAGATGTGGGGTGCTCGGGAAAGGGCAGCCCAAATCAACAAACAAATAATATCCGGAAACTGAACATGAAACTGCACGTACTGATAGCTGAACTGAACAAGAGAAGTAAAGTAATGGGTACTCCCCATTCTGAATATGAAATCACATGTTTTAATTGAGTTAATAATATGTGGGGTCTCGGCCCAATATAAGTGCACGGATCAGTAGCCTTGGCCAAGTAAGTGCGTCAATCTATAGCATCGACCAAGTATATGTATACACGACTGTGCCCTCGGGAAAAGATTCATATGTTCAATATTCAAAAATTTATATTAAGGAAATGAGAATCATATTGTGATGCATAATAATGGGATACTGAACATTACTATACTGAGACATGTATTCATGGACTGATTATGAAGTTTAAAGCAACAAATATTCATACGCATACTGAGTTTTTATAACTGAGGCTCATGGGATATCAAACACGAGTATATATTGATTACGTACTGAGTTCACAATATTCGGAATGACAATCATGAACGATTTACAAAACTATATCGCATAAAGAATAGGAGTTCTGGAACTCTTCATGAAACTAAGGCTTACTATATTTCTGAGGCAACTCATATAAGTTATAAAAGAATGTGGCGTGGGGAGAATCATAAACAGTCCCACACGTAGAGAGTTAGCCTTACATAACTTGAGTTCGACCTTCGAGCGTAATACAACGTTCGCCACCCTGTTCATCTTTAAGCTATAGCAATACAAGTTAAGGGGAATCACTCTTAGTAAGGATACTCATCCTTTGGTCATCTAAGCATTTTATCAAACATTTGGTGGGCATAAAGCTCCATAACCTTCATTAATGGTGTTTCTTCACCCAATCACCCTACCTTTTGCTTCTAGGTGAGTCTACAATCTCAAATAGATACAATTAACATCACTCTTCATCACCCATATGATTACAACAACCCTAAGTCAACAATCCAATCCAAACTATACAATAGTTCATACATTTCTTACTATCTAACTCATTAACTTATCTCTCAAGAACTTATCTCATTACCAATTCACAATTATAGTCGATTAGAGGTGAAAGAATTACCTTTTGGCATTCTATCTCCTTGAATTGCAAAACTAAGGTTTCTTAACCCAACAATGGTGTCTCAATCAAATATCTAATGATTTGAAGGGTTTAATCATATTAATATGGGATTAGGGATTTGAATTCAACCTAGAATCATCATAGAACTTACCTTGAGGGTTCTTGAGGCTTGGGACTTATTCTCTCTGTCTCTAGGGTAATTTTTTTAGCTTTAGGGAGTTAGGGAAATAACCCCCCCCCCCCCCCCTTCTTAAATACTAGTTAAATACGAAAATATGAAATTTTGGCCCGAAACCCGACCCATCTGTGATGGGCCTGCGTCGTACTCCCATCACAGGGTGCTCTGCAAATTTTTTTTATCAGAGAGGCTATTTTTGTGGCACAGGCCCACGACGCATGGCCATCGCGCACGCGGCCTGTACGCGACTTGTGGCCAGCTCATTTGGCTTGCTCCTGCAGCGTTTTTGTAATGCTTATAACTTCTCGTTCCGATCTCCGATTGGACTGGTCCTTATATGGATGGAAAGGTATTTCAACGTACTACAACTTTCATTAAGGAAGCTTTTCCAAATTCTTAACTAATCAAGGGGCTAGGTTGCTTGAAGTAGGACTGTTTGCCACTTTTGCGAAAGCATGTAACCTCCTAAATTCTGTTATACTCTCTTAGAATGAGTCAAGCATTAGTCTGAACTCCCGAGGTGTTACAAAATGGATCCTCATTTTCATAATCTAAAAAAATCACCCTTTCTATTGGAAATCATAGATTACAAGTTGAAATCATGGAAGAAACTTCTAATTAATGGATGGAAACATAAGGAAATGATTAGATCAAGGTTAGATCCTTACTCACCAAGTCGAATCTTGAAGAATTTCCTTGAAATCTCTCAAATCTGAAGCGTAGAACTCAAAATATGGAAGAATGAAGTGTTTTCACAAACTTAGGATTTTTAATACTGCCAGGGTCTTCGCAATTGTGACCCCTGGCTTGCAAAAGCGAGCTCCGCAATTGCGGACAACCCATCGCAATTGCGGAAACCCCCTCCCCGACCAATACTCGAAAAAGCGAACAAGACCTCGCAAATGCGAACTGGTCATTGCGTTTGCGATAACACCAGATAACAACTGAACCAGATTTTTTCTGGCTTTTACCAATTGCTGATCCAACACTCGAAACTGCTTCGGAATCTCCCGGACACAAACCAAACATGCATTTCTATCATAAAACACGCTACAAACTCGCTCGCACACTCAGAATTCCCAAAAGAGGTCGTCTTGACCTGGAGTTGACCAAGTATCACTCCAAAACATCAAAATCCTAACTTTCCACCCGAACGCCTCGGGACCCGAACTAGCTATCCTACCAAGTAAAAAATCATGTTCCGGACCTAAGGGAACTATCAGAATTCTATTTTGGACATGTTTACTCAAAAGTCAATTGTTGGTCAAAGCTTTGCCTAAAATCAAACTTAAGGACCCAAACTTAGGTTTTTCACCCCGATACTAATCCGATTGCCTCGATAACCGCGCTAACCATCCCCGCAAGTCAAATACATCAAAGTAAAGCAAAGGAAAGGGTCGTTTAGGGAAAAATAGGAGAAATTACCAAAATGACCTAATAAGTCGTTACAATTAGGAATAGTAAAAGAAATTCAACGACATGATTATTAATTCTTTTTATATATTTGAGCATTAATTTTAAAAGAATGTAACACATTTTAAAGATATTACATGCATCATCCTTTCAAGGTTATTTTGTTCTTGAAATATAAGTATATTATGTGATGGTAATTTATCTAATATTCTTTTTACAAAGTTGGTGTATATTCTCTTGCCTTGTATCATTTGGGTTACTTTATCATGATCGAACTAAAATCTTTTTGTCAAAATTGTTAATGTCCTTCTGAGATAGTGCAATTCTAAAAAGGGATTTTTTGATAGCACATGTCCCATCTTATTATTCGTTTACTTCAATTACTTCAGTTCCAGGCTTGAAGCTGATGAATGACGATCGAAAACATGATCTTTACAAGCCTCATAAATTTTATGGATCAATAATCCTTTCATATTCATCAATTGGTCCTAGCATTATCTGATAATTATCCGTCTTACGGAAATAATTTTTGTTTTATGCACTTTTATTCATTTGTGTAAAAGACTAAAGGACAAATGCTTGGGCATTTTATTGTTCAAGTATCTCTCTTTTTCTTTTCCCCATTTTTCTTTACAAGTAACTATTTTCTTCCAATTTTTTTCACTTACTATAAAATGATATCTTTTCACTTCTAATTTTTGACTTATCCTTTGTTATATATTAAAACTAAAACGTTTATATATCATGTGAAAAAACAAAATTACTATCAGGGTATCGATTATCCAAAAACTTGAAATGGAGTCATATATTATATTAAATAATGCTAAAGTTTGTGTGAAAACTAGAAAATAAAATTTAATATTATACTAACGACGTTAAATTTTATGTTAAATTCTTTTGTCTATTACTCCCAACCATACGTCACTTAAATGTTTTGTAATGCTCAAATTTGGTAGAGTTTAGGCATTAAACAACACTCTCATTTCTCACCTCAGAGTTAATAGAAGCTTCAAGAACGAATTATAGGAGCAATCACTGGAAGAAGAAAACGTCAAGCCAATTTAGGAGCAAACTCAAAGCGAGTACGTTTGTCATGACTTCCAAAAAAAATAAAGGATAACTTGAATATCTTGACTAAATTAAGAAAGGAATTATCTTCGAAGAGCACGATATTTGTATTTTTAGTTGATTTATCTTCAAGATAATATATTCCAAAAGCGCAAGTTTAAAATTAATGCACATAAAAATATTTTATAATAACTAAAAATCACCCATATGAATATTATACGTGATTAATTTGTATATCAATGTATTACTAAGTTATGTTGTTCAAATTCTAATTATTATATTTATAAAAATAAATAAAGAAACTAATCAAAGAAATCTCGAACTTAGCAAGTCAATTTAACATACATTATTAGTGAATAAATTTTAAACTAAATTTTAAAGTTTCATTTTTTGGATCAAGGTCCATATTTATTCACCAAACTAGTTTATTTTCTCCTCTACCTAAAAGCAAATAAAATTTGATTGTTCTAACTAAAAGATTCCTATCATTTGAGATTACAATTATTCCAACACTTGATATGGATAAATCAAGTAAAGAACATCGTAAGAGAATAAAAAATCATAATTATGTAAGGATTAAAGTTTACTAGTGACATAGGGAAGAGAATAAAACAGTTCACACGTTTAATTAAAACTGGTATACTCGACATATACTCAGATTCTTTTATAGGTTATACTTAGTGACACTTATAACCTGTTTGGCCAAACTTTCGGGAAGTCAAAAGTACTTTTTATTTTATTTTAAAAGTTCTTCACTACAACAAATGTGATATTTAGCTGTGAAAGTTTTAGCTACGGCACAAAATTCGTCACTAGTAATTCACTTTACGTGACAAAAATTGCATTTCATATTTAAATACAAGAGCCACACATTTTTAGTGACGAAACACAAGATTTCGTAGCAAATGTTTTGTCCACTAAAATTTCCTACCAAAAAATGAGTTGGCGCCATTTATTGAGTAACATAAGCCACAGATCTTAAGTTATCGGTGACACATTATTTTGTCACTAATAGTTTACCCAATTTGTGACAAATCATCATTTGTCATAAAATTATTTAAATTTTAGGCGCGAAAAAGTTTCGTCACAAAAATATGTTGTTACAATAGCGACAAACTATATAGTTTGTAGTTAAATATTATAAGTTTTAGCCACTAAATTTTATATTTAATGGTAACATTTACTTTTGTCACTAATAATATAAACAATTATTGACACATATGTTATCATCTCTAATTGACCTGTGGGTTAGTGACAATAAAGTTTTGTCACAAACTATGCAATGTCTTAAATAGCGACGACTTAAAATTTGTAGTTAAATAATTCGACTATTTGCTACAAAAAAAATTCGTAGCTAAATATGATATGATCTTTGACGGTGATTGTTTATGATTATAAGTAACAACTTCAAATATTTTTTCAAGTGCTCTTCATAGAAAACGTCCAGACGAAATCATAAAATGATGCGGTAGCGCCCAACACTATATCTTATATATGTTAAGGCAAGTGTCAATGCAAATATAAAAAATTATGTGAGTCAGGGACGTGATTCCACAAAGAGAAATTATACGAAGATAATGTCAACTTCCAAGCCTATACTTTTCAAAGGTGCTGAATGTTTTGTTGTTTTTTTTTTTTAACTATTTACCACCAACATGAATTTTTTTTTCAAAAAAAAAATGAAAGAAATTAATCAAACAGGATTTCAAATATATTATGACAAGTGTTGACATCCAAAGGCTCTCCACTTTTTGTTTTTCAATTAAATTGTTAAACCTCTTGAATTTTAAATAGAGAAATACTTTTTTTTTGGTAACTTCAACTTTATTGATACCGAAGTGACTTTACAAGACTCATAGCTTGGTTATCACAACCAGCTATCCAGCAGACCTACATAAACTAATTGTTAAGATGCAACTTGACTAAACTCAAAAAACCAGTTGTTGTAACCTACAACTAAGTCGACTAGGAGCTCTAACATTACATACGTAAGTTGTTTCTTTTGCAATCCTTTCCAAGCTTTTGGTTGTATGTTCAAAGATTCTGAGGTTCGTTTCTATCCATATGCTATGCACACACTCAGCATACACCAGTTTGAATAATTGAGCTTCTTTAGATTTCCCTTTTGCATTCCTAAGTACCCATTGATAATGAGCCCGTTTGGATTGGCTTATAAGTTGCTTATAAGCTTTTTTGAGTGTTTGGCTGGCCAGCTTAAAGTCATTTTGTGCATAAAATAAGCCTAAAAAAATAATTGGATCCGTTTGGCTTAGCTTATCTAAAGCAGCTTATAAGCTGAAAACAGCTTATAAGTCAAAAACATATAAGTCAAAAAAAATAAGTTAGCATACCCCAACTTTTTTTTTTTGGCTTATAAGTTGTTTCCAACTTATAAGCTGCTTATTTTAAGCTCATCCAAACAGACTCAATGTTGATCCCATGTTTGAATTCTCAGTGATGGACCCTGTAGCCACTCAAGCAATCTATTCCATAGTCCCTGAGTGAACATACATGCAGCAAATAGATGATTACTGTCTTCTTCATACTGTTGGCAGAGGACACACTTGTTATCAGCCTCCATCCCCCAGGCAGTAAGTCGATCCGCAGTTAATAGTCTTCCTGCATCATCAACTAAACAGTAAACAATGATCTTGGCCTAGCACTATTATTGAACACCAAACTAATCCAAGGCACATGAGGGAAATCTCCCAGAAGCTTTAAGTATATTGTTCTAATGAGGCTCTGACCAGGCTTAGGTTGCAGTGGAATGTGAGATAACAGCGATCTAGCTTCCAAGATTTTCCTAATCATCCAACACGCTTGTTTAGGCATTGGAGAATTCATCAACAGTTGGGATTTTATATAATAAGTGTGGATCCATTTGATCCACAACTTATCCTGTTTATGAGCTAGATCCCAACAGTTTTTAGCGATAGCAGCTTCATTCCATAGTCTTAGATTAATCAAATTCAATCCACCAGCCGACTTTGGAACACACATTTTCTCTGTGCTACTAATGCTTTTTTTGTGATCTCATTACCTCCTGACCATACGTAACTTCTACAGTAAGCATCAACAATCTTAGTAACCTTGGCAGGAATCATAAAAAGGTGGACCCAGTATGCTTGCATTCCAAAGATAACTGTCTGCACAAGCTGAATTCTGCCTACGTAGGACAGCTTCTTTGAGGTCCATGAGGAAATTCTAGCTATGATCTTGTCAATCAATTGTTGCCACTGGATAATTGAGATCTTTTTATTAGACAATGGGATCCCAAGATACTTAAATGGAAGTTCTCCAGTAGTGTAGTTCAGATATGCCAAAATTCTTGCTCTTTCTTCCTCCGGCAACCCACCATAGTATACTGATCCTTTATCTAAATTTGCTTGTAGCCCAGAAGCTCTAGTAAACTGAGAGAAATAGTGGTGCAATGCTAAAACAGACTAATAGTCCCCTCTAGCAAAAAATAATAAGTCATCAGCAAAACTAAGGTAGGTGATTCCTAATTTTGCACACCTCGGGTGGTACTTAAATGTTGAATTTTCCTTCAGCTCATTAAAAAGTCTGCTCAGGTATTCCATTGAGATTGCAAACAAAAATGGGGATATAGGGTCCCCTTGTCTGAGTCCCTTGGCAGCAGGGAATGGTTCTGAACTTTCTCCATTGATCAACACATTATAGCTTACTGATCTGACACATTCCATCACCCAGTGTTTGTACCTCTCAGGAAAGCCCAATTCAGTCATCACTTGCTCTAAGTAGATCCATTCTACAGTGTCGTAAGTTTTTTGTAAGTCAATCTTGATCATACACCTAGGGGATACATGTTTTCTAGAATATGATTTCGCCAACTCATGTGCCAAAATGATGTTATAGGCTATTTTCCTCCCAGGTGTGAATCCCGCTTGAGCTTCACTAATAATACTAGAAATCACTTTTTGCATTCTGCAGCTAGTATTTTGGATATGAGCTTGTATTGTATTGTGCAGCAGGCAATAGGTCTGAAATCTTTGACTGTCTTAGGATTTGGAATTTTAGGTACCAAGGTAATAGTGGCACAGTTCACAACTTTATACATCCTTCCCTTTTCAAAAAACCCCTTCACTGCCTGGATGACATCAAATTGTATAATAGGCCAGGTCTTCTTGAAGAAACCTGCATTGTATCTGTCAATCCCAGGGGTTTTGTCGGTGCCAATAGCATTCAACTCGTCACTTATCTCTTGCTCAGTAACAGTTGCACGCAAATCTATTCTATGTTACCGATTGCCGATTTAATGTTGGCCCCTTCCTCATGGTAAGTACATTAACTGCTAGTAGTGTATTGCTAGCTGACCCCATTTGTCACGACTCGACTAGGGCCATGACGAGTACCCGGAGCTAACTGCTGAGCACCACTCGTTAAGCTAATCATCATACTCAACATGAACATTTACAATCTCCAAAGCAACATAAGTCTATATACATAATCCCTCACGGCTGTAAAAATGATATACAAAAGTACAATGTGATCATCATGGGACATCAACTACCCACACGTACGTATCTACGACCCTCTACTAGAGTACTAGACATAAGGACGGGATAAGACCCCGTCGTGCCCAAGTATATACACAAAAGAATATGATCATAAGTAGCACCTCCGGAATAGTGGAGTGCTCCTGTGAATCCGCTAATAAGCTCCTACGGATCTGCACCGTCTCCTTGTCTACCTATGGGCATGAACACAACGTCCAAAATGAAAGGACGTCAGTATGAAAAGTGTACTAAGTATGTAAGGCATGAATAGTAATAGCATAATAAAGAAACAATGAAACATGAGCTGAAGATATAACCTGCTTAACCTTTAAAGGAAAACACATGTATGTATATCATATATACCATCATCGTTAACCTGCGTCCGGGTAACTATCACACGCCGCCCACTAGTGGTGTCATGTCCGTCCTTCTAGACACGGTGTAATCATAAGCATCCCACATTAGCGGTGACATGTCCGGCCATCTAGGCTCGGTGGAATCGTATGCAGCCCGCCTTCGCGGTGACATGTCCGGCCCTCTAGGCACGGTGGAATCTCATCATCATATACATCTCATAAAGCATACATTAGAACTCAATTACAAACCATAGCTCTATTGGGTGACATAAGGTCGGGAACCCCCGATTCCATTATGGAGTACTCATAATCATCATGCCTCATCTTGAAGGAACGAACATTATAAGGTGAGTGTAACAACAATGGATAACATCAAGGAATCTTTAACTTCATGGAATACCATATCTTGGACTCTAGAATCTGTGGACTTGGACTCATCATCATCATCTTATTCATAATATATTTCTTATCTTTATCTCATGTGAAGCTCTTTATCAACATAGACTCATGATTTCCGGAATGTAAGAAGGTCATGGTAGATAAGGGAAGTCATATCATAGGAATCATGCCTTAGAAACGAAGAGATTAGCCTCACATACCTTTATGCCTTTCTAAGTTGCCGACTATACGCTTCCTTCCAAGTTCGTGAGTCTACATTCAAAGGAATTCGTGCTAAGATTAGATAATCGGAAACATACTTAAGCTTAGGTTAAAGCTAACGAAAATTGAGCAACATTTCCTTTATTTCTACAACTTTCTCCATATGACATAACAACTCCCAAACATCAATAACAATATTCATAATATCATAATCAATAACTCTGACAAGTTCGACATCATCCAATCCCCACAATTCCCTATCAAAGTCATTCATAACCATAGCTATAATATAACATCACATTCATCCTCATATAATGTTTCTCCATATTCTCAATATCATTTATAACATAATTATACTCATAACGTGTCAAGAATCATGATTCATGTCAACTACTATTCAAGAATACCATTATTTTCACATTTGTAACCCATTTTCTACTTCCTTCCATAATCCAAGTCTTTCAACCTCTCAATATTCTACATAACATGAAATGATCATAAAACTTACCTTTTATTATGTAGAAACGAGTTTTAGATGGAATTTGTTCACTTGAAGAAAAACCCTAGCTTCAATCCAAAGAGATTTGTTGACTCCAAGCAACCCAATCCCTTACACTTGCTTTCCTTGGATTAATGATGTTGATCTTTGATTTGCCTTGGATTTATATGTTGGTATGGTGTGGAGAAATTTCTAGAAGTTTTGAGAGAAGTGGAGAGAAAATGGGAAATGAAATAATTGAACTTGGGGCCTCCTCTCTAAAATTTAAAATTTGTCCCGACCATGTTATACGAACACATATACGGTCCGTATATGTAACCGTATAATTTATACGGAGAATATTCTCTGGGCAGGTTATACGGTCCCTTATACAGACCGTATAAATTATACGAGATGTATAAGTCGGCCGTATAACTCCCAGTTTTCCGAAATTGCTCTCGTCATTCCGTTTGATCTCTGATTCTTATGGAACCTTCTTAACACTTTTTTAACACTTCATTAAAAATATAAGGGGAGTTATAACTCTTCTTTAAGACATCATTAAGTCAACATTAACAAGGTACTTGCAAATCCTTTCCGAAACGCAATGTATACTTCGCCTTTCTTAACGAACTTTCTTCTCTTGCCTCAAACGTCTTTGGAAGCTTAATTAGAACCATCAAATACTACTTCTTACTTATAGAAACATCATGTTGACACCCAATTTTGTCCCACCTTTCCTCCGAAATACCTATTTTACGCTTCTAATATTTTGGCAACTTTAAAAAATAATTATTTATATTTTACTATAATTAATACCGACATTTCCTTATCCTGTCATTATCTTTTACTACCGTTACTACTACCATTATTATTATTATTACTATTATTATTATTATGATTATTATTATTATTATTATTATTATTATTGTTATTATTATTATTATTACCAGTATTATCATAATTTGTGTTTCAGCATTTTTTACCACCTTACGCACACGCATCGCATTTATCTTCGCACAATTAAATGATAGCGTTTATTTGTTTTCAAAACATTATTGCACGGCTATTACAACGTCATATAATTTTATTACCTGAGCACTAATAATTACATATTTTATATTTTTAGCACACTTAGTATATATTCAATGGATCTTTTATTTGAAATTAGAAACCCAAATTGGTTCTTTCATCAGCCAAATTATTAGTCCAAATACGAGCCCAATTCACCACATTATTTTCGGATTAGCCCATTATCACTTAAAATAATTACCAGCCCATTCGTTTTAATACCCAGCCCAAAAGAAAAATCGACCCAGCCCACAAATTTGACCCAACCCGTCTCGTTCAAAAGAGAAATGAAACCACTAGGGTTTCATTTCCCTCTTCACCACAGCGCCGCACCCCTTCCCTGTTCTCTCTCTCCCTTCTCCCCTTCGTCTCTCTCTTCTCCTCTCATCCCCACCACCGCCGTTCTCTCCCTGTTCCCCGCTGTCCCCCACTTCCCTTTGTCCCCCGCTCTTCTCTCTCTCCCGCTCCTCCTTCGCTCTTTCTTCAACACAAAGCAAAACCCTATAAATAGGGGCGGGTTGAATCGTTTGAGGACAAGTTTTGGAAAGCCCTGGAATCGCAAAAGAATCCCATTACAAAACCAATCTTGAACCCTCGAAGTCGCCGGAAAATAACAAATTTTTCGGTGGTGGGAATCCCCTGAAAATATTGAGTTTGCCAACCGCCTTTGTTTTCCCCCTAAAATATTAACCCACTGTTTTCTTAATATTCAAAGTGTCGAGTCATTTTTATTTTCGCATTTTTGCCTTGTTATTGTTTCGCATCCGAGTCTCCGCAAACTCGGAGATTTGAAGTGTTCGAGCGTGAATCGGAGAAACCTTCGCCTCACTTCGCTGCACCCGAAGAAGGTCAGTCAACACCCCTTTTATTTATTTATCCATGAATTGAGCACTTTCTGCTTGGTGTTATGTGTTTTATAATGCTTTACATGCTTGTTAGTTAGGCAGTGTGATAATGCTGTTAGATGTAATTCCCGTTCTGCTTAGATTAATTTGGTTTAGTTTTTGTTTAGTTTAAGTTTAGTATGTTTTACTCTTTAGTGGATAATTTGGTCCTCGTTATGTCGTTTGAATAATACTAGCATGTGGTTAGCATTTTTAAGGTTGTGTGTGGCCATTACCTTCTCTGTTTCAGGCTGGTTTATGTTCTTAATGTGTTGGCAGTTATTTATACGTGTATAATGTACTCTGTTAACTGTTGTACGCATTTGAAAGCATGTCTAGCAAGATCAAGTATCAGTTTGGTCTGATGAAGTTTAGAGGTTGATGTTTATTATGGTTTAATGTGTTCGTAATCCAAATTGTCCTTTATATTTCAAATGATTCTATTGTCATCCAAATATGTATCCGCATACATATCATCCCTTAAGTTCGCTAAAGTTGACCAGATCTGGTCCATCCTCTTATTTATTGTTGGTTTTAGTTTCTATGCAATCATGAGTAATTTGTTATGTGTTTAGTTATTTAGTTTGTGTTTGCTTAGTATTGTAGTTGAACTGTGTTTAGTTGTTTAGTTTGTTTTGCTTTGTGTTGCAGTTGGTAGGGAACTGTGTTTAGTCAGTTAGTTTATTCGCCTAGTGTTGTAGTTGGCATGAAACCATGTTTTAGTCATTAAGTCTGTTCTGCCTAGTATTGTAATTAGTACAAAATTACACTCAAGGTGGCCTAACTCGTTTGTTCAATTTGAGAATGGTGTGATATGTTTTAAGGTTAAGATACTGTGCCATACATACATGCTTGGAAATATGATTAAGTTATCTAGACCTTATTGTTTTCCTAATCACAACTTGTTTGAATAAGCAACACCATGTTAAAACCTGAAACTGTTACCTTCTACTAAATCTGAATCTATTTTTCGTTCTTGCATATAGTCGTTATCCTTAAAGTGTCACATGAACATGCCAAATGCATATTTTCCTCCAGATGTTCTGTCCAAAATTAAAACTTTGGTATATTTGTTTTGGTTCGGAATGTATGAGATGCCCATGAGTTTTCTTCCCTCTTTCTGCACATTTTGAATCTGCTCGTGTGGGCTTGTCCCTTCCCTACTCTTTTTGTTGATCAATAAGCATGTTTATGTGTTTAGATCCACATATAGACTTTAACTCTAAAATGTGTGACCTTATACCTGTTGAATCCTTTTGCTAAGTTCAGTGGAGATAATTATTCCCAAAGCTACTTTTAAAACATAAGAGGGTGTTGATGGAATCCTTTATGTGTTAGATAATGTCCAGTTTTGAAACCTCTTTATTTGAACTTGTCAACAGGTTTCCTCTTTGTAATAACAATTTGAATTGGATAATTTTTCCTTGTGTCAACATTAAGTATTAGCTGTTGTTTGGTTGTTTCAAAACTGTAGTTGGCTGGGATTTTGTTTAGTTAGAATGCTTCTCATCTAAAAATGTACCCTTTTCAATCATTATATTTAAAGGGTGAATCTCTTTTCTTTTGAAACAAGCTGCATGCGGAATACTAAAATAGTCATCAACTTGTTTATTTTCTATTTGGGTAAATGCTTGTGAAAAGTTATGTTGAGCTGGTCACCCATACCTACATAGCCCCTTTTCTCCCTTTTTAAATTGTTACTCATTTCAGTCATACTAAAAATAAATGAACCAAAAGATCTCACCTACAAATTCTTAAGTTTATTTCAATCCATGATGAAAAAAAAAAACATTCTTCAAATTCTGTCTCGTTATGAACTTTAGAATTAGAAACACTATTTTATTGGGCTTGAGAATGTGAAGCTAAGGTCAGACTTGATGGCTGCTTGTTTCTATTTTCTCTTGCTAAAATATGTATTCCAGATCTGAAGTCATGATTCTTTCACGTCTCTGCCACCGTAAGTTTAAAGAACGATTTCGTTTTAGTACTAGACGTTTACATGAAGTCAGTTTTCGTCGCAGGTTATTAGTTCGTTTGGTATCTCTCGTTGGGTGGCTGTTCTTTTTTTAGAAAGTGCGGATCACTTGCCTTTTCCAATTTCGAGTTTGGTTAAAGTATGGAAAATCCTTCGCTTCCCTGTGACTTAGAGTTTAAAATATTTCCTTCAATGATTGTTCATGATGTTAACTAATGACTAAAGTGAGTCTTCGTTTCGTAAATCACAAGACGGGTAGGATTGTTTGAGATAGATAAGGAAATTTCCAACTTTTCATTCCTGTTTGCCTCAGTGCTGTTGCTGGTTTCGTTTGTGCTTTTTAAGTTCAGCATGAGTATGAGTTATATAATTTTATAGTTTGTTTTAGCTAAATTTTGGTTGGTATGAGCACTTTAACCTCATTCAAATACGAATATTATGAAATAGTGAATTTGCTTGGTCGAGTTTGTAAATTTAAATAGATCTATAATATGTGCTACTATGTTCACTATGTTTCTTTTATTACGCACTTTAGAGTCTTGTGTTTTGGGTTTCCTTCTTGCTACCCGTTTTGGGATCCACTGGTTGGTTATGAATTTACATTATCTACGTTTAGCTTTATCGGTCATATACTAATCCTTTGCCCTTTTATTTCTTTTTTTTTTTGCATGACCATCGCGTACGAGTCCGAGAGACTCATCTTCTTCCGCATTCGGAGTTGGGCTAAGAGCCCAATGTGATCTCTCCCCTGTCCAGTTCTGTCCGCAACAAAATATAGAAAACAAAGTTTCTGGGCCAAAGCCCAATAGACAACAGCAGCAGATCAGCAGTCCTAAAATGTGCTGAGCCCATTTAATATCACTTGCTCCTTTATTTCATTTTTATGCATTTGATTTGTATTTGTGCAACTAATACTTTACTTTGTTATTTCCTTAACTTAGATGAACCTTAGCAAAAATTAGTGGGGTTAGTTTCAGTAATGGGTAGTTAATCCAAGGAAACTAACAATTAATTAATTCCATAACTTTTATTCTCTTCTTTTCATGTTAAAACTATTTATAATGTCTAATATTTATTTTATTTGGAACAATTGATTTGCAAAATAACATGACTATATATTTTAAGTAACGGGAATCATATTTTATTCTTACTATCATAGACATTTCTAAAGCGTCGCTAATGCACAAATATAAACTCAAGTATATTTGATAAACATTGTTTTCAAGATTCATCCAATTATACATATTTTTAGCCGAGCATAGTTAAATAAAGTTAAAAAGATAAAGAAAACTCATTATATTTTGCAAGTCTCATTTTTTAAAATAACATTTTTATTTAAAGCCTTAGCATATTTTTTTTTATTTTAAACAGCGTTATTACATTTTCTTTTAAAACCTTAGTAATATTATAAGCCATTTTCTTAAAATTTAAGCACTATATTTAACCTTAATTAATTAACCTAAGTTTGGCCGGACAACCGTAGTTAACGGATTCTAAAGGATGCCTAACCCCTTCCCTTTAGGATAATAAAGAACCCTTACCTAGAATCACACTGGTTAAGCAAACTATTAACGGAGGTTTAGCTAGCTTTACTTTAGTTAGTAAATTAGGTGTCCTAATTCACCGTTAAATTAATTAGGTGGCGACTCCTTAAAATAAGACAAATAGGAATCACCAAAATGTTGTACTCTACTTTAACCCGGTTAAAATGGGATACGACAATTATATACTCCTCACACTACGTTAGTCTATCTACCATACGACGACATGAAATTTTTTCGAGGTGTAACACCATTAAACCCTTATAGAATTTGATAATTTCTTGTTTGATATCAAGGGGTCTATCAGCCTATCCTCAGAGATGGATGTGAGATCAAGAATTTGCTTTCTGTGGCATCTTTCTTTCATCACAGCCGAGAAATACTTTGTATTTGAATCCCCTAACTGGATCCATCTAGCCCTTGATTTTCGTCTCATAATACTCTCTTCAATAAGAGACCATTTTTCTAGCTGAATAATAGCATCTTTCTGTTGTTCAATTAGCCCATCAGTACAGTGCCTTGTCATTAGCTTTTGTATGTGTTCCAATACAGTTCTAGCTTATTCAATCCTTTGTGCCACCCCTCTATAATGTTCATTATTTAATTGCCTGAGCTTTGGTTGTTGTGCTTTGAGTTTTAGCCATATATTCCTCATTTTTCCATGAGCAAGATTCTGCTACCAAGTTTGTTCAACAATTGTGAGGAATGAGCTATGTTCAGTCCAGACATCAAAAAATCTGAATCGGGGCTTAATAATTCTGTTGTAGGAGCTCAATGTCAGAAGCATTGGACAATGATCATATATGTTTGGCAAGTCATAATCAGTAGGGATGTGTCCCCACTGCATCATCCAATCATGATTACCCAATGCTCTATCAAGCCTACTGGATACTCTATCATTACGAAGTTGTTTGTTATTCCAGGTGTAGTACTCTCCCTTCCACATAAGTTCATCTAACTGGAGATCTTGGATACATTCTGCAAAATCTCGAGTCTCAGTCAGTTGAACAGGAGTACCCGATAACCTATTAGTAGGATGCAGAATTGCATTAAAATCGCCACATATAATCCATGCTATATTTGTTACACCTCGGAAAATTTTCCATGAGCATACAATGAATAGACCAACGAAGAGTATGAGTGTACGATGTTCTACTAAGAAGGGAATGACTACCCATGAGTTTTGAAAACGCGAAGGTTGCAGATTTGCATTTCGGCCTAGTGGTCGTAAAATAGAATACGGCCCGTAAAGTGATTTACGGACCGAAAAGTGCCATAGTCTTCAAACTATCAAAACTTCAACTTTCTGTCAAATGTTGAAATGGTAAAATACGACTCAGAATACGGACCGTAAATTGAAATACGGCCCGTAAACTGTGACCGTAAACCACCATGACCTACAACAAACCTTTTTGTTCCTGATATGCTTAAATACGGTCATGGAGGACGGACCGTAAACCAGAATACGACCCGAAAAGTGGGTTTACGACCACTGTACACCTCGACTACTGTTCACAAAAATCAGATTTTTAAGTTAAGTATAAGGGACCCCAAGCTCATTTTATTTCATTTCTCATCGTCACAATTCAAGAACTCCCTAGAATACTCCAAAACACTTCATCCACAAGAATTCAAGAGAATCAAAGGAAAATCAAGATCAACAACACCAAATCCATGAAATCAAGAGTGTGAAACCTATCAAAGTTCATCTACACCAAGAAATATCAAACGAAGTGAAATAGGGTTTTTGGCATAAAAGAGTGTTGTTGCTCAAGGCTTGTTCCAACACTACCCAAGGTAAGTTTGATGACCTTCTCATGATGATTGAGGCATTAATACATTGAAACACTTGGATTATAGAAGAGTGTAGTAAATGGGTCATAAAATGTGAATAGTGCTATAGTTGAATGATAGTTGGATTACATTATGAACGTTGATGAGTTGGGAGTAAAAATATGTTATAAATGACGTGTAGACCATGAAATAGGTGTGATGTATGAGAAAATGTGATGATGAGCTAAAACCCATAAATGGGGAGAAATTAGAGAAAAATGGTGGAATGTGGTAAATGTAGATAAGTGATGATTGTTGAATACAATATTGTGGGCGTTTGGGAGTTAATATAGAATATGGGAAAAGTAGTATAACCAAAGGAAGTGCCGCCCAATTTTTCCTAGAAATAGTGAACTGGTCTTATAGACGATTCACTAATGTTAATGCGATTCCTTTCGAAGGTTGAAAACACGAGCATTGAAGGAGGACGAGCAAGCGATAGCTTAGTTAAACGACAAAGGTATGTGAGGCTAGTCCCTTCCTTCTAATGGCATGAATCTCATAGCATAATTTTTCCTCCTCTTCATGGGTTCCTATATTCCGGAAAGCTAAAAGCCTACATCTATGAGTGGTAACATAAGATGAGAAATATGATATGATGATCCTAAAATGGCATGATGATATTTATTTCTCACACTCACCTTATATGTTAGTTCCTTCAAGGTGAGGCAGCATGTAAATACTTGCTCCATAATGAAATCGGGGGATCACGACCTTACGTTACCCCGATAAAGTAAAGTTGTTCATAAGCCTTATGCATGTATTATGATAAGTATGTTACGATGAGCATATTATGATGAGCACGTATGATGATGATATAACACCGCGCCTATTTGGCCGGGCAGTCACCGCTAAGGCGGGCAGCTATACGATACACCATGTCCAAATGGCATGGGCAGACACCACTAGTGGGCGGCATGAGATGATACCCCGGACGCGGGAGGCCTTGATGCAGGCTAATGTTATGACTATCACACCGATCCGATATGGACGGGCAGCTTATATATTATTACACCGTACCTATATGGGCGGGCAGCTTATATATATATATTTATGCACGCATATCCTGATGATGACTATGAGTAAGCCAGCATGCATTATTTCTTTTACACTTGTCAGCCCGATACAGTCATTTCATATTGATGCTTCTTGTATGTCGTTGCCTTATTTCCTTGTTTATGCCTCTCATACTCAGTACAATATTCGTACTGACGCCTGTTTTCTTTGGACGTTGTGATCATACCCACAGGTAGACAAGGAGGAGAGCTCGACCCAGACCAGCAGTAGCTGTCAACCAATTGAAAGCACTCCTTTGTTCGGAGGTGCTTAAGACGATCCTTTTGTGTATATTCATGTTTATGTATTTTTGGGCATGACGGGGTCTTGTCCCGTCCTTAAGTTTAGTACTCCAGTAGAGGCTCGTAGATGCGCAGTGTGGGTTAGATGGCCTCACGAAATGTTTTTCTATGTACATATTATTTTGATGGCCGAGAGGCATATGTATATAGAGGTGTTTACGTTTCCATATAAAATATGATTTTCCTACAATTTGAGTATAATGTTGATAAAAGAGCATTAAATGAGTAAGACGAGTAGTAGAATGAGCGGTGCTCGGTGGCTAGCCCCGGGTACCCGTCGCGGCCCCTAGGTGGGTCGTGACAATATTGATCCCTTGTGCCAAGTCTTTCAAAGCACTCCACAAAGCCTTCCTCAATTCAACCGTGTTATAGCCATACACTACAGTCAATATACATGTAAAATTATCAGTCCTACTTTGTACATGACAGTGTAGTAGTTGAGCCCCAGTGTGCACCAGGTCAATCTTATACCAAGCAAGTTAAATTCTGCCATTAGGAGCCTCCTGATAATTATTCAATACATTCCAACTAGGGACAACATTGTTCTGGATCAGTAGAGCTTTGTGAGCTTTCACCCTTGTTTCAAGTAACCCAACTAGCCTAATTTTTTTGGTTTTTAAATATCTAACAAGTTCTCTCAGCTTATAACGATTATTTATCCCTCTTACATTCCAAAAGAGCCAAGTCATTGAATGGTAACTCCCCTACCCTTGTCTGGGGGAACAGACTCTACCATGCTTGTTGCTCCATTACCACTTTTTTCCCCTTTAGTAGACCTCTGCTTAGGGGTAGCAGATAGCATATGGAAGTTCTCAAGTGCCAGAGGATTGCTATCTGCCTTTGCTTTCCCTTTAGCTTTCCAATTAGGGTCATCACTGGGGTCGACTATGCTCTCCCTTCCATTTGTTTACCTTGATCCTCAACACACGGACTAGGTGCCTTAGTAAAAGTAGGTGTAGAAACCTCTTTTGGTAATATAGGTACTAGTGGATCTGGTATCTGTATACTTGGCCCAATGTCCCTAGATTTCCACTGCTGAACCATCCTCTCAGGTTGCTCTTTTTTCTCCTTCTTCTTATGCGGTTTATCCTTAGGTTGTTCTTTAGGCAGTTCAGGAGGTTGAGTCTTAAGAGGAGGACAGACATGCCCAATTATTTGGCAGCTATGACAAAAGTCCGGCCTCCATTCATAGGTAACTACCTGTTGAAATATTGTGCCATCAATATCCATCACCTCTATTTCATCAATATCCATCACCTCTATTATAAGAGTTAAGAAGATGTTCTTATTAATTTTTGTGCTATTTTGTCATTTCATTTGGGAAATATACCCTAACATGTATTATATTTTTTTTACATAATTAATATATTTATTTTGTTTATATAAATTAATTACATAGTATTTCCTAAAATACATAACGTCTAGTAATTTGAAAATCAAATCATGTCAAGAAATAGGTGTCCAATTGTGTATGTATTCAAAATTTTCAATTTGTAATCATTTACGGCTTAATTACTATATTCAGTCTATTGATATTATATATACATATATATATATATATATATATATATATATATATATATATATATATATATATATATATATATATAATTTTGTTGAGTTCAAGAAGCTTAATTCCACACTTGTGGGATTACACTAGGTATATTGTTATTTTGGTTTCTCACTTAGTGTCTGGTACCCGCATTGAGGTCCAGCTAAATTTAAATTCGCGCCGGAAAGTCCCACGTTGAGGGGCAAAGCGCTCCCTAACAAAGGTGTCTCCATACCCAAGGGGACTCGAACCCGAGACCTATGGTTCAGGATGAAGGAGTACTTACCACAACTCTTGTTTGTATTACACCGGGTATGTTGTTGTTGTTGTAAGTTCAAGAATATATAATGTTGTTGAGTTCAAGAAGCTTAATTCCACACTTGTGGGATTACACTAGGTATATTGTAATTTTGGTTTCTCACTCAGTGTCTGATACCCGCATTGAGGTCCAGCTAAATTTAAATTCGCGCTGGAAAGTCCCACGTTGAAGGGCAAAGCGCTCCCTAACAAAGGTGTCTCCATACCCAAGGGGACTCGAACCCGAGACCTATGGTTCAGGATGAAGGAGTACTTACCACAACTCTTGTTTGTATTACACTGGGTATGCTGTTGTTGTTTTAAGTTCAAGAAGCTTAATTAATTAATTAACTACTTAATTTATCTAAAATTGATTGATTTTTAAATTATATTTCGAAATTATTTTAATTTACAAAGAATTGATTTTGATTTCTATACAAATTGGCTATTGAGCAACAATTTGGTTATTGTCACGACCCAACCAGAGGGCCATGACGGGCACCCAGAACTGACCTATCGAGCACCTCTAAACATACATCTCATAATCATTTCTAGGTGGACTGCAAAGATAACTTACGGGTGTCATAATCAGCAAGGGCATGTGTCACAAGATAGCGGCACATTTCTATGTAATCATCAACAATTATGCCCATCATCACAAGCTGATAAGGCTGCCAAAATATTATACAACAATATGGAACGTCTAGCTAGGTACATCTGTCTACGAGCCTCTATATAGAATATAGGAATTCATAAGGATGGGACAGGACTCCGCCATGTCCGAGTATTTACACAAAAGAGTGATACCAATAGACTACAACTCCGAAGCAAATGGAGCGCTCATGTGCAATCGCTGATAGATCACCTAAGGTCGGATCCGTCTCCCTACTTATCTGCGGGCATGAACGGTCCACAAGCAAAAGGACGTCAGTACGAACAATGTACTGAGTTTGTAAGGCATGAATAGTAACATGATAAAAGCACGAAGAATAGCATAAGATAAAAGAACCGGTTATCCCTCATGATACCTTTTAAGACATTCATCATGCTTACTTAACCTTTTTCTAGATGAAACATTTCATATATCCACATACATACCTATACGATATCATACAATACAATACCGTACCCGGCCATATAGACTCGGTATTATTCGTACCTGACCATAGTAAGATTCGGTAATATCCGTACCCGGCCATAGTAAGGCTCAGTAACATCCTTACCCAACTGCAGTGGTATGCGCGCAATAGATATCATACCCAGCTATATAGGCTCGGTAGCATTTATACCATATTCGTACCCGGCCATAGCAAGGCTCGGTGTCACAAAAAAATAGCTATCAACATATATAAGATACATACGTATCCAAAGGAAACATTACAACTCTATCGGGGTGACATAAAGTCAGTAAATCCCCGATTTATATTATGGAACAATCATCATCTCTATACTTCACCTTAAAGGAACAATTATCATAAGGTGAGATCAACAATAATGAGTGAAATCAAGAAAATCATGAAATAAGCTCAACAATCTTGTGATAGCATCAAAATCATAAGCCTTAGAATTTCTAGAAATGGGATCATCATCATCATCATTATCGTCTTAGATAACATCTATCTTTAGTATCATAGGAACTTTGAGAATCATGAACTTCTAACTTTTTGGAAATAAGGATATTATGGAAAACATGTATAGGTGCATAAGAAAAGAATCATGCCTTTAGAAAGAAAGAGACTAGCCTTAACATACCTTTAGTCTCCTTAACTACTTAACGTTTATCCTCCCGATCTCGTAAATCTACATTCAAGAGAATCCATACTATCGTTAGGCTTATCGTTGTATGCTTGTCTTGAGCTTTCAAATCGTGAAGCATAAACAAGCAAAACATGAAATACTCTAAATCTGAATCTATGCTCACGGGACATAGTACGTATTTACCTATGTTTTACCCCGTCTTCCGGAGAGGGAATTATTTACCCACATCTTACCCGGACGAGCAATACATGAAATATACTGAATCTGAATGTATGCTCACGGGACATAGTACGCATTTGTCTATGTCTTACCCTGTCTTCCGGAGAGGGCATTATTTACCCCATCTTACCCGGACAAGCAATAGATGCACTACACTGAATCTGAATCTATGCTCACGGGACATAGTGCATATTTGTCTATGTCTTACCCCGTCTTCCGGAGAGGGCATTATTTACCCCCATCTTACCCGGGTTACTTAAAATTCTAGAATTTATCTCTCACCGAACATCAATGGGACCTGTGGAAGTATGCCCCTCTGAAGATATGATAAGTGGAACATACATCCACTCAATACCACTTCTAAACTTTATATTTGTATAAATAGTATCTATTTAAGCGAAATTACACTAAAGGACTCATACGGTCATTACTTTAGAAACTTGGAAATTGTCCAATTTAGATCATGCTTGCCCACTCACACGAACTAAATGGTTTAAATGCATACATACAACACAAGCCATATGTTTTTATGAAAAGCAAGTAAACTAAGATTTTAAGCCTCACTTGCCTTATAACCGGAACACCAACCTCTTTTGAAATGCCAAAATATCTTCAAATGATCTTCAATAGCCACAATATGTTACTGTGCGTTGGAATTTATCCTACTTCAGTGCTTCAACAACGTCTTTTCCAATACTAATTGCAAGTTTAAAGAAACTTCTTGTGCTTGCTTAATCCATGAAGGACTAGGAATAGGATAAAATAAACTCAACTTGGTCTTATATGAATCCTAAGTCCCTGAATTTGATCCCAAGGAATAGCTTTTTCCTTAACCCTTTAGTGCTTTTGCCAAACTTCTATAGCCCTGAGCGTATTGTTTTGTGTAATCTATACCAAAACTAAAAAAAAAAAACAAAGTTATACTCCTTGGTCATTTCAAACGTGCCAGAAAAAAAGGAGTGTGGGCTTAGATGATGGTTGTGTCTCTTAGAAGCTCCATAGATAGTTGTCAGAATTGTGGGTAGATTGTCAAAGTCTCGTACGACTTAATGGGTGTTTGGCACGTTTATGACTATTTACTTATAAAGACTTCTGCTGATTTAATTCATATATTCATGATTTGTTACATTTAATTCATAAACTGTTGGAGGCGAATGTTGAACCTGGCGGGTTCAAGTATTATTATTGTGTTGTTTAGGTTCTTCCGATGTTGTTCATGACGTCGGATTCCGGTCACGTCTAGGGTGGGTTTTGGGGCGTGACAACATCCCACATGATGTTTATCCAATTTATCCACCAACAAATTCGTTATACGATCATTTAATAGCTCTATCTCCGTAAATAAACCTAAATCAATATCAATAAGGAAAGATTCATACCTTGCTTCCGCTAGAACCGCAATATCTTCAATATTCACCTTGAATCCAAGCCAAGATTCACCGCAATATGCTACTATAATCGCAACTATACGCTATCCAAACCTAAATCCGGAGATTACACTTGATTCGCGCTAAAATTTTATGGGCGAAAGTTTGGAGAAGGTTCTAGAGGGTTGGGGATGGTTTCCAAGGGCTATTGGATGAAAATAAGGCCTCAAATTAGCCAATCCGTGTGTGCCACGTAGCCTGGCACGCGAGATTGTACTTTCTCACTATTAATCTGGGCCATCCAAATTTGATCCAACGGGAGTCTTTATTCCTTTTTATTTATTCTTATATATATAATTAATGATCACCGTCTGATCATTTGATCATACAGTCATGTTTTATTTAGACACTTAATATATAAAGCTTTTTCCATTTTATTTGTGTCTGAGGAACACTTTGGGTGTGTGCAATCTTTTACTACGACATAGGCCTCGTTCATAATCGAACATACAGGAGTTTTTAGTTTTAAATTTCTATTAAGTAATTTAATATAAGAATTTGGTGGGTTATCATATTAATAGCCAAATAGTTAAATCGATTTTGTAATTTTTCTTTTCATTTTTACAATTCTAGTATGTATTAAATGATTTATTTATATTTGATTCCCATTGTTAAATTAATGGTCACTTAATTAACTCAATTTGGAAGAAAAAAGTACGAAATCAATAACTTGGGACATGAAGCATAATATGCTCTTAAATAAAAAAGAATTACACAAGTTGGTGGCACGTTACCCCTTTAGTATTGGTTGAAGATAAATATTAATGAGCATAGTCTGTAGAGGGAGGGAGAGATAATCGTAGAATTAGGAGAAAATTTTGGGTCAACCACTTCTCCACTTCCTATGTATATGGAATAATCTATCCCACCACTTACCTTCACATGATACAACTCTCTTCAAAGTTCAAACTCAAATTCCCACCCAAAAAAATAGGTAGCAATATCTTTGGCTCAGTAACATAAAAAAGAAAACGGTCTTTTGGCGCATTTTATTTTAAGTTTTTGGCTCCAAATGAATTTTAGAATGACCACCATTTATATGAGAATACAAATGAAAAAATTACATTGCAAAGTGAAGCCTCCTAAAGAAAGAGCATGTATGTATCAATATTTTTCGTAGTCTCCAATTTTAATTTTGAATAAGATTAAACATATATTATTTGAGGAGATCACATGTGTAATATTGTCTAATTCATTAGTTACTATTTTTTGCTTAACATCTCATGAATGTTAGGTGCGTGCTTAGTATCAAGTAGTCTCCTAATGTAAAAGTTGAGTATTCCTTAACTTTAAAGAAATGCAGAAGTTGAGTTTTTAGAAGAAGGGAAGCCTATTAAGGTAATAGTTTTGTGTGTGAATGCACATTTCAAAGTTAATAACTAATTAGTTATACATGTTATTGCAAGTTTATAATCTCTTTTAGCATCGGGTTGCATTAAACTTTATGTTTATATTTTTCTTATTCATTTTCTTTTCCAAATTTCTATTACTCTTTTTGACCAATTAAAACTCTATATTTTTAACAATTAAGAAGACCTCGTAGTTTACCAATTATATTTTGTTTAGATCATGAAATCATAAGTATTATGAATGAGATAACACATATCCATATTCGACATATTTTACTTTCTTACGCCTTTTTATTTTTATTTAAAAAGCTTGTAACGAGATATGTGTTATCTCCATAAAACTTAGGTTGTATTATCTCAATAAAACTTTGGTTTTTAATTGTATGGGTGAAAACTTCTGTATAATGCAAGTGCAATGTAAGTTTTCATCGTAAACGTTTACATGCATTAGCAATTATTTTACCTTTAAATATGAAAAAACTTATCATCTTTTAAGAATTCTCAAATTAACGGAAAACAGTATAAATACAAATTATAAATATCGCCACTACGAATTTAAACGTCATCAAATATTTGTAATTAGTGACAAAAAAATTTATCACTAAAGGCTTAATTTATAGCGACAACTAGATTATTCTTCTCAAGACAATCACATTTTCGTCACAGGACTTTATTTCCTCATAGATTGACTATATTTAGTGACAAAAACAACGTTTGTCCTAGAACCGTCTTCTTATTGACTACAAATTAACTTTGTATTGTATGACAATTCTAATTGTCCCTAATGATTATAATATGTAGTGACAAAATTACTGTGTCGCTAAAAGTAATATTTTTAGCGACGAGATGATAGTTTTAGCTAAAAAATTGTAAACCATTTTTATAAAAGCAAAGTCGTCACTAAGTTAAATATTTAGGGACAAAATAATTTTTTGTATATAAAAAGTAGTCTTTAGTGACAAAATTATGTTTCTTCAACCACAAAATACATATAACTTTAGAGACAATAGATTTCGTCACTAATTAAACTGAACGGTTAGTGACAAGGTAATTTCGTCGTCATTAATGACCTTTTTAGTGACAAAAACACACAATCAACCACAATTTTTTTTTTACTTTTTTTGACGATCAAGTTCGTCATAAATAGTATGCATTTAAGGATGAAATTATTTTTTGTAGATAATAAACTTTATTTAGCGACGAAACACTAAATTGTCTTTGTATACTATTAACGACCCATGTTTAGGGACAAATGTTGACGATTTGTTTTAGTCACAAAATATTTTTTGTGACGAAATATGAATTTTAAGTGACAAAATAGCTCATCATTGATAATCAAATTTGTTGTAGTGCTTATTTAAAGAATTGAAATGTTTGGCCAAGCTTTTACGAAAAATATTGCATAAGAGGGTTATCATTCCTAATCAATATGTGAAGGGGTGTCGTTTTTCAACCCTCTAATGTTAGGGGGGTAAAGTGGGATTCACTATTTATTTATTTTTGAGTAATAGCAGAAGTTGTTTTTTCAAAAGATTAAAAAGTAGCTGATCCAGAAACAAGTTTTGAAAGCTTGACCAAGCACAAGTTGATGCTCTAATATTTCAAAAGTGTGTTTCTAATTAATTGGCTAAACACAAAATGATAGCTTTAAACTTACACAAATAGCTACCTTTTAATAGACTCTAACAAGTTATAGCTATAAGTTGAATAATTACTTTTCGTAGCTGGTTTTTTATGTATTTCAGAAGATTCGCGGCTAGCTGAAATATAGTGAAATACATTGATATATAGCTCGGCTGTTGAGTAAAAAACGGCTATATTTATGGTAATAAGAATCTTTTCCAAATTAAATGTTAATTTGTATTTATGGTTCCATGATTCACGCAAACCTCATAAGGTCCCATTACAGCTAACGTCTGTCAATCAATTAACTCCATTCAAATACTTTTTGAATTCAAAAAACAAAATCAGCATCTTATCTTTTCCAAAAAATAGCAGAAGTTCCTTTTTTTTTTTTCAACAATCTGCTTTGCGATAATACAACAATAGTTCCTTTTTTTTTTTTTCAACAATCTGGTTTTGCAATAATACAGCAAAATCCCTTTCGTTTATTATTTTTTTCAACAATCTGATTGGAGATATGTTGTTCTAGTATCGCTGTATTTGTAATGATATAAATGGCCACCGTAACCGCGTTGATCCGACATTCTGGTTTTTGGAACGATCAAAATTGTTACGTTAACTACAAAATAGATGCAGTTGTATTCAGTGATTATTGCAAATACGATGAACTGGTTGCTACGATTTCAACTCAACTTGGTCTGGATAGTTGCAGAAACAAAATCTCAATAAAATATGTTGTTGAGGGGGATACTCAACCAATGGAAATACACAATGATATGGGAGTTAGGGTGTATGTTGAGCTTAAGAGGGAAAAAAGTGTTTTGGGGATGTATCCATTGTGCGTTAGTATTACAGATAATGATGTTGAGGAGATTGCAACTGGTGATTGTGTTTTTAGAGACGATCTGCTTCAACTTGGATACGATGATAATTTATAGTATATGGCTGCATATGATTCGAATGAATTCGATCTGTCAAATTGTGGAAAGGCTGTTGTATTTTTAGATGAGGACAACAAATTGATTATTTCCAACGCAAAACAGAAGGAAATTTTTGTAGATCAAATTTACAAGGATAAGGATACATTGAAACTTGTGTTGGCGAATTATGCTATTCGAGAACGATTCAATTTCAAAAATGAGAGATCAAATTCTATAAGGTATGTGCTTTCCATATTCTAACTTTTCGGGAGATAATAAATGCATTACAAACTGCTCGTTACTGAGAATGACTTCCTAATGATATATGTTTTTTTTTATAGCTATACAGTCGTATGTATGTCGCCTGAATGTGAATGGAAATTACGAGCGTCAAGTGTTGGAAAATCTGAACTGTTCAGAGTTAGGTATTTCCATGACGAACATACATTCCCTTTGAAGGACAAGGTATATTCACAGAGGCAAGCAACAAGTCGGTTTATTGGGGAATCGGTTGTTAAGCCGAAGCGAACCACAAGAGGAAAGTCGGCCCTGGGATATAATGGACGACGTAAAAAATGAATTCGGCGTAGATGTTTCTTACATGCTGGCCTGGAGAGCTAGAGAAAAAGCTATGAATGATTTGAGGGAGGATCCTGCTGCTTCATACAATAAATTGTCGGCATATGTGTATAGCCTAGATAAAACATATCCTGGATCATATGTTAAAATGCATAAATCATGTGAAAATGAGTTCCTGTATTTCTTTGTTGCACTCAAAGCATTCATAAAGGGATTCAAGTGTTGTAGACCAATAGTGGTAGTGGATGGTGCACACCTTAAAAGCACGTATAATGGTACATTTGTATCCGCAAGTACTTTGGATGGTGCAGGTATGTATATTCCTGTGCGTTTAATTTCAATTATATAAACTGAAAAATACATTGTATATACCGAAATATACTGTGAAATATAGATTACAGTACTCTTATATAGACCTCAAATATAGACTGATAAAAATACACAGTTTATGGATTAACTTTTTACAATGCAAATGTATATACAGGTAATATTCTACCACTGGCATATGGTTTGATAGATTCGGAAAATGATAAGTCATGGACTTGGTTCTTTGAGCAGTTCAAGCAAGCTTATGGTATTAGGGATAACATGTGTGTCGTATTCGACAGACACGAAAGCATAATTAAAGCGGTCTATCGGGTGTATCCTACTGTTCCTCATTTGGCCTGCATATGGCATTTGTGGAAAAATGTGACTAAGAAATACAAGTCGAATGATGAAGTATTGAGTCCTGTGTTTTATTCACTTGCCAAAGCATACACACAGGATGAGTTCGATAAACTGATGGAAAAGATTGAGAATGTTGATATACGAGTAAAGAAATGTTTGGATGATGTTGTAAGGGAGAAATGGTCTAGGCTATATTCACCTGTTAACAAAGGTTGGACGATGACTTCGAATATAGCGGAATGTATTAATGGAAAACTAGTAGCGGCAAGAGAGTTGCCTGTATTTGATTTCCTTGAAGAAGTTAGGAGGATGTTTGGGAGATGGAATTGCACAAATAGGAAAAATGGTACATACACATTCTCAACACTTTCGAGACGATACCAAGAAATGCTCTCAACGAACGAGTATAAATCGTTACGCATGAGGGTAAGTTTTTTCTTGATGATAAAACTTGTTTGTTTATATCTCAGGGTATACTTCTCTGTATTTTTCTATATTTTGTTGTATTTAGCTAACTGCCTTAAGTTTTTTTTAAGTTTATGGAAACTGACATGCAATGTATTTTTGTTGTTGAATGTGCATGTTTCTTAGGTTGAAGCATCAACTGAATATGTTTATACGGTTAATGATGGACCGCGGCGTTTCATAATTGATTTGAAGAGGAAAACTTGCAGTTGCAGGATGTTTCAAATGGACGAAATACCATGTTCACATGCCTGGGCTGTATTAAAGAGTAAAAATCTGACGGCTGATGCATATTGCTCAGAATTATTCAAGTCAAATACAGTGGTGAATACGTATGATGTGCTGATTGATCCACTTCCCGACGAGAGTGAGCGGAATGTTCCAACACACATATTGGAGGAGGTTGTTCTGCCACCGAGATACAAGCGACCTCCTGGTAGGCCAAAAAAGAAAAGGGATAAGCCATTAATGGAGCTGATGATTGGTAAACGTAGGAATTCTTGTAGTACATGTAGACGTCTTGGTCATAACATGCGTTCGTGTGGTAATGAGCCACTTAAGAAGAAGAAAATAAATGTCTAGTCTTCATTTGTGTTTTATTTGTAGGACAGTTGTCCGATGATGTTTAAAAAAAAATCAGATGTATTCCATCTTGAATTCATTTTTTTTTTTTGTGATGTATTTCACTGGTGTTATGTCATAGAGTTGAACTGATTTGCTCAATAATAAAATTTCAATGAAATTAACTTGAAAAACATTGGTCAATACTTGTGCCTCAAAAAATGACTTTATATGTGCAATGATTGTTGTGGGAATACATTTGATTCATACAGAACAAATTGGCCGAATTATTATACAAAGGGAAAGCATTCAGGAGTTTTGTAACTTTTTTATATTTCTTTGTATTTCAATTTATTTCCTTGTATTTCAATATAGTTTCATTGTTGGGGAATACATTTTAAAGAACACTCGTGAACTTATGAACCAGTTGACTTTTATTGCAATATATATGACATGGTTGTTGCATTTCTGGTTTAAAAAAAAAAAAAAACTTACCAGATATACAATGAATAAGGAAATGTATTGCGTACTTATAACAAACAAACACGAAATGACTGCAGACATCATACGAGTGTATTTAATAATATCCGAGAACTCTGGACAAAAGACAACACCATACTCGTTGTATTCTGAAAGAAAAACATACTGTCTAAAAGTAATTTTAACTGATCCAAACACTAATGTTCAACATCAAAAATACATGAAAAAATGTCTTGAACTAAACAACATCTAATCTATACCAACATCTACTCTACGTCATCTACTATATTCACTACATCGTAATCAACTATAGGCCTGACTGGTCTTGCTGGTTGCTCGTTATCACTTTTTGCATTCTGGTTTGCCTTGCACCAAGCATAGTCGCAAAGAAGTGCACCATATCTCTGACGGTGGAACTTTGCATCAATATTGACTGGAATGCCATCACCCGAGCTCAAGAATTCAGCAAAAACTGCCACATATACACCATAATCCCTGAAAACCAAGTGAACAAAAATTTATTCGTGCTTTAGTAAATTTTTAGAAGAAGAACAATGTTATTGAATCTGTATTTCAAAGTTTAAAAAAAAAAACATACATGCTTCCAGAGGGTTGTTGTGGTAGATCGTCCACATTAACGATGTCAAAATCGTCATTTAGTGCTCTGTTTTTGTAAGCGGGGTGATTCTGAAAATCTATATCCTTCTTCTTTTCATAAAAACCGGACATTTGTAGATGATGTGGCACAAGGGCAGCCATCATGTTCACTTCTCTCCTAACGACAGCATCATGCCCTGCAGCTCGATATGAGTCGTACACATACAGACATCTGCGCAAAAATCATAAACAAATATAAGAAAACAACAAAAAGATACATTATAGAAGTGTATTTCATTATTTCTATAGCGTATGTTTAATAACAAATACACACATGTCAATGAATGATATTACCACTAAAATCCAGTGATTTTCCTCTTTCACATTGACAGGGATTAGTACGTTGTTAACTGTATGCCATAGTACATTACCCATCAACCTGTACCCATTTATGTACTCACATACATCAGATTCCTTGCTAGCAACACTTGTGGATGATTCCGGATTTTTCCAAGCATGGTCAATCTCAGTGATTATGGTGTGTAGTATACAGCTGACGGTGGTATATTTATACGTGCTGTTATCTTCATATTTGCCTTTCTTACGGAGGTAATAAAAAATAACATCAAGATGCTGCAAATAAAATATAGGGGTAGTCAGTAATCTCAGTTGTTACTCCATCAAAAATACACTGAAATATATTGAAAAAATACAGCACAGCTACTGAAAAAAACAGAAGCATATCACAGTAGAAATATAACAGAATGCATGATAACAGAATGAAGTCGATCTGTGGAATACATCGAAAATATATGATATAGACAGTGAAATACGTGAAGAAAAAACACAGTCAAATGAACGTGTGTTAAATCAGTGAAGTCGATCTGTGGAATACATCGAAAATATATGATAGAGACAGTGAAATACATGAAGAACAAACAGTGAAAATTAGGAAGATTTAACGAAATACATCGTAAAATAAACATTGAAACATGCAAAATGGAAAAAGGAAATTCCATATAAAAAAAAAAAAAAAAACAAACCTCGTCATTCCAAAGTTTCCCTTCCATTGATAACAAGTAGAACCAGTTTTTGTCTTTAACAAGTGTGACGCCTAACTTGAGTGACATATCGGCGTCTTCAGGATCCACTAATTCCTTGTTTTTCTATAGTGGTTTTCCTTGTCTCTTCTATATATCAACAGACAATAAAGAAACATATGATTAGAAATCTTGTATAAAAAAACATTTTCATATTTTAAAGAAATGTAATGTTAAAAAAACTTACTTTTTATCATGCCTTAATAACAGATCCTTCTTGAGCCAATTTTCATATTCTTGAAAATACGCCGTGTCCGCAGGAGCATTTATTGGATGTTCTACAAAGGGGTGCTTCTTTTCAAATATGATAGGGACAAAATACCTTGCAGAAGATCTTGCTGAGCTGTAATTTGGCTTGAAAAGGGGACACAATGTATTTGCTGGGTTTCCTATCTCGCACAATGCTTGGGTGGACAATCATTCGGCGTTCAGTATTTTCGATTGAAGGTTGTGCTATTTCAGCAGCTGAACCTTGCCCCGTTGTTGGTTGTACTCCAAGTTGGTTGGGTAATTCATCATCAGGAATTAACCATTGAGAATTTGGTACAACGTTCTCAACTTTGCTGCTCTGAGGGGTCTTAAACATGTAGGGATCAGCTTGATCATTAACTTGTATTGCAGGGGGACCAAGTGGAATCACGGTGGCAAGAGGACACTGGATTAGCAACTCTGCTACCATTTGCTCTGATGCACTAAATTCTGCATTACCATTTATCCCACCTTGTTGCACAGCCGGAACCGGCACATGTGTATGCACAATGACTGCCTCGCCCTATACCAGTTATAAACATTCAGTGAAACAACAAAATACAAATTCAAAATGAATTAAAAACATCACCGGGATATACAATAAAAAAAATCAGTGTAGTGTTCATTGAACAGTAATACACTGGAATACAAGAATGAGTTAGAAAATAGTGAAATATAATTCGAAGTATGAAAACTCGGGTTAGAAATATAGTGAAATATACTGGAAAGTGTTAGAGATGCAGTGAAATATACTAAAAAAAGTTACAGTGAAATTCAGTGGAATATATAAAAAAAATGTTGTGACAAGTGAATTATAACTGAAATATAGTAAGAACAATTAGAGATATAGTGAAATATATCGTCAAATATATTAAAAAGATTAAAAATACAGTGAAATATACAAATTGGTGATAGAAATACAGTGAGATATACTAAACTTGTTATGTGAATACAAGTAAACATATGTGTACGACATCCTTTCACTGAACCATAAAAACCATTCTGACCAAAAAAAAAAAAAAAAGCCAATTTTTTTCTTAGGTACCTGTGGTTGTGTTGGCTTGGGGGGTGTTTCACCGCTACCTTGAATCTCTTCAGTTGAAGCCTTTAAAGTATCCCCACTTTGTGTACTTCGACGCATTCCAACACCAGAAACATCGCCAGTTAACATTGTGCCTGCCAACTTCATATTTTTTTCCAATAATATATATTATTGTGAGTTCCTATATGTATAACAAAACAAATTAAAAAAAGTACATATTGTTAAAGGGTAGTTTTTACCTTATTTTCATCGATACCATCTTTGACAGTTGATGTCTCTTTGTCATATTGTTGTTCTTGATTGAATTCATGCGAGTATTGTATGCCAACCTCGTATTGATTTACCGGAGCTTCACTATCGGCAACCTTAGAAATATATTTAAATGTTATTTGTAAAAGTATGGGAACAGTTTTCATTCAAAATCTGTATTTTGTGAATAAACTCAATTTTATTTTGGATTTACCTTTTCTGAGGTTTGATTTCCCTTTATTGCCTCAACAACCTTTTTGAAGCTGTCATCGATGCACTTGCGAATATCATCCATGGGCTTGTTTAACTGAGCAGTTACCTACGTGTTTTTGACAGAACAATACGTCAAAATTGTATAAACCCTTAACAAAGCAAATATATTACAAAAAAAAAAAAAGGAGAACAACACACTTACATCGTTCTTAAAAGCTTGAAACTCCTGTCTGAGCAGTTTCACCTCATCAGTTTTGGTGGCTGTTTGGACATCACGATGCCTTGATGTCGAAGCGTCCTTCGATGTTGTGAGTGGTTCGTTCCGGGCTGGTTATTTCCTAACAGTAGAATCTGTAACTGAAACCCGTCTGCGTTTCTTATGAGGCGGTGAATCAGATACGACAGACCGTTGTTGCTGTTTACCCCTTACATTGTGTGGTGGTGTGGTACTGAAGTCATCATAGTCATCATCAACCATCTCGTTGCCTTCGGCAACTTCAACTCCGTCTGTTGGGTTGGGGGATAGCTTGTGAAACAGCAGGAGGCAAATTAAGTCGTTCCAACTCAGCAGTGGTTGGAACAACATCATCAAAAGTACAAATCTGTGAATAAAAAAATTAGAAACAGTAAGATATACATTTAAGTACATCAAAATAAATTGAATGAACTATATTTGTGTCGATACATATAATGGTTTAAAAAAGTATATGGAAACATTTATGATATTTGGGGCTACAAAGAGAAACACAGTGATATAGAGGACTGAGTCGATGAGAAATATATTGAAATACAAATGATTACCCCCCTGAAAAAGTGATGATCTAGAATAGAGTGTGAAATATACTGAAATACAATAAAATAGAGTGCGAAATATATTGAAATACAATAAATATATAGGAAAAATACAAGTGATATACAATGGGATGTAAATGAATAAACTTTGATTCAAATATAGATACAAAAAAAAAAAGGAATGCATGTGTAAAATTTACCGGGTGTATGTCATCTCTAAACATGCCTTCCATCAAAGCATCAAATTTCGGTCTTTCTTTAACAGTCCGCCAATTCAATATTCTTGGAATTAAATTCCCCGACTTAATTGCAATATTGGATGGGACTTTTGAACAAGATTCATACAGCCAAACTTGCATGGCAATTGACATTCCGTGAATCCTATAATATTGCTTGAAGTCGGCATATTTTTGACTAATGCTTGTAACCAACTCTTTGAAGGACTCTTTGCCCCAAGGATAATCAACATATCTCCCATCCTCTACAACGTCAAAATGTATCCTAGGTATGTTCGATCGAACAGGCTCACCGCAGAATACGAATGTATTTATAAAATACAATATGGCCATCTTGACTGTGTCCTCGCCTTTGTCCTCCCAATCTGTATTGTTGAAACACTCAATCAGCTGCCCCCTTTTGATGTGATCAGATGTTCCACCCAAATAATCATCCATAAGCCTATTTTTTTCCATCTAATCGTATACAAACTCATTTGTGTCGGAGACACAATTCAATCCAGTGATTAGTGCAAATTCTCTAATGCTAAAACGCAATACTTTTCCATTTATTTCAAATGTAAAGCACTCGTATGTACTTCCCTTAAGCTCTTTAACCATGAAGCACCTGAACAACTGTGCTTGTACATCCATATGCTGCATTCTGAGATATTTCCCAAAAATAGAGTCTGCAAACTTGTCCATCTGACCAGCCCCCTTTAGTTTACCCCTAATGTCACTGATTACATTGACGTTTGTGTATCTTTGCATAGATGGGGCCACAGCAGGCTGCTTCGTGACCAAAAATCTAGAATCCTGGACCAAAAGACATGTAAAACACAGTCAATTTTGCCTACGAAACTAAGATACAAAAAATTTAAAACAAGAAATCACAACTACAAAGAAACACAACTGCTAAAGTCTTAAAATCTATAACAAACATGCTGTATTTTTGACATTCAGTGAAATACACTGAAATATAATGAACAATTATAATGATAGAATGTCCAACCCAGATTAAAAACAAAAATATAACAAAACCCAAAAACATAACTACCAGTTGATAAAATGTATATAACAAATTGAAAAACACATAAATAATTCAAAACAAAAGAAAATACGAAAAAAAATACCCATAAATATATGGGAAATATAGATCTGGTGAACTGAAATACATTCATGAAAAGGGGAAAATACCTCTCCATCGTCTTCTACATCAATTGAAGGTTTCTTCCGAACTACTTTTTTGCCCTTGCCTCCAGGAACATTCTTGGTAACCTTTCTCTTCTTCTGTAGCGGCACTTCAGAAACTTTTTTATCTGGTGCTGACTGTTTCCTCTTTGTTTCTTTATCATCATGAGAATCATGATGTTGTTTGTTCCTTCTTGGATCATTGATTTTTTTGCTACGCATCTCAGCATAAGATGACCCTCCTGCAATAGGGTTTTCTTGTTGAGTGAATCCCAAAGAGAAACTAGGAGCATCTATTATATTTTCTATACCTCGAGTTCTCGTGCCCGGAGAGCCAATTTCAGCCATTGAAATCGAATCTGTGAATCTTGAGGAAAAACAACACTAAGAATGGATGATTTCTATATCTGAGAATGATGAAATTAAAGCAACAGAGAATTTTACAAAAAATAAGAAAAAAAGCAAACAACATGCATCTTCACAAAAAATATACTGAAATACAGTATACAAATCAAAAACCGAAATAAAAACTTACCTATTTTTGGTAAATGTTTTGCTTAGAAACTGTAAAAATAATGTGGTGTTATGTGAGAGTGAAAAACGGAATTGATAATTGAAGAGGGAAGAAACTGATTTGAATTATGGAAGAAATGGGGGGAATTGGGAGTTAATAGCGTGTATTTAGGTGGAGAGAGAGAGTATATTTGGGAACTATGCGTGAAAAGAGGGATATGGTGTTGCACGGTTTATTAGAAAAAAAGTGGGTTAGCTATGAAGTGTAAAATTAGAAAAATATATTTATGGATCATAAATATTAAAAAGGTTAGATATTATCCATAAATAAGTCTTAGGGGTAGTTACACCAAGTAAATTTTACTTTTAAAAAACACTTCGGAGAAAAAATACTTTGGCCTAATAGATTATTAATTACCTTCACTTACATTTAAATAACTTGTTTTTAAAAGATCTTGGGCGCAAAAAGAAATTTACTCTTGAATTGTGCGAATAATCTAATTTTCCCTATAGTTTGTTGTCATTGGCCCATAAAGATTAGTTGAGTTGGCTGGGTGAGTTGTTTTTCACGAGAGAGATTTGGGATCATTTCCCTCACCAATAGCTTTCTCATTTAGATCTAATGCGGTTGCCCAGTGCACAACTGAAAGATAGTAATTGCAGGTTTTCTGGGGGTTACAAAAGAAAAATAGGACTAGGTATACATAGATTGTGTTGGGATGATGTCCAACCTTAACCAGAAATCTCGTCCTCAGAAATGGACCCCGTGGTATAATGAAATACAGGGAGCTGGTCGTTAGGGTTGGGCCACCAAGGCTCCAACTAGTTCCTAAGCCACCAAAGACAGCTCAAATACGTCAGTAATTTATCTTTTTGCCCTTCATATCAACACATGTCCACTCCCTGTTGGGTAGAAACATAATATTACAATGAGGGAGGAAGTAGAAAATCAGTCGATATGAACGAGAAACTAAACTCTACTCTTTTCAATTAAATCGCCCAATCCACTTTGTTCTCTCCGCCCAAATAATCAGCTTTCTCTTTTAGTGTTAATATATATAGTTATAAGTGGAGAAAAGGACCAAAATCATCCATAATGTTTGGGTTTGGATCAAAATCATACATATTCTTTCACATGGTGCACTAATAGTACATTATGTTTGCATAAGTGGTGCACTTTTAGTCACAATCCCAAATAAATTTAACGGAAAAGAACAAAAATGCCCCTGAACTTTTAGAAAAGGTATAAAAATACCCTTTATTCATCTATTTTGCTAAAACTACCCCTCAATTCAACTTTTTGAGAATTTATTCCCCTTGACTAACGGACAACACTAATTTTTTTTTTTAAAAAAATAAATAAATTGCACATGACATTGTATTACTGAAAAATTGATTTATTCTTTTAAAAAGAAATCTGAAACCTTGGAATTTTTTTAAATTTGGAAAACTTTTTTTTAACGAGTAAAACCTTGACTAACGGACAACACTAATTTTTTTTCTTTTCAAAATGTGAAAAATTGGATTTTTATAAAAATCTGAAAAAATTAAATTTTTTATGGAAAAACTGTGTTTAAAAAAAAAAACCAGAAAACTATCTTTTTTTAAATCTAGAAGAAAATTATGGAGTATTAGTTTTGCACATTTTACTTAAAAAAACAATCAGTTTTTCAGATTTAAAAATTGAATTTTCTAAAAAAGAAATGGGGTTTCCACCCGTTAATTTTTTTTTTCCAAACTTAAAAAAATTCCACATGTTTTAATGAAAATCCAATTCTGTTTTTTATATATATATATATAAAAGGCTTACTACATTTGTTTTTTTAAAGAAATGGATGTTGAAAAATTATTTTTCCTTATTCTACAAATAACGATTTTTCAGATTTCTTTTTAAAAGAATAAATCAATTTTTCAGTAATAAAATGTCATGTGCAATTTAATTTATTTTTTTTAAAAAAAAAATTAGTGTTGTCCGTTAGTCAAGGGGAATAAATTCTCAAAAAGTTGAATTGAGGGGTAGTTTTAGCAAAATAGATGAATAAAGGGTATTTTTATACCTTTTCTAAAAGTTCAGGGGCATTTTTGTTCTTTTCTGTTAAATTTATTTGGGATTGTGACTAAAAGTGCACCACTTATGCAAACATAATGTACTATTAGTGCACCATGTGAAAGAATATGTATGATTTTGATCCAAACCCAAACATTATGGATGATTTTGGTCATTTTCTCGTTATAAGTGGCGTTTGAATCTTTATTCTGATACTGCATTTTTCTCTCTTTTTTTATTTTTATTTTTTTCGTTTGAATCAAGAAAGCCCATTTTCTTTTCTAAATGGATTGTATTATACAAGGAATTGGTGCTGCTACTGCACTAACCTCAGCTAATTCTTTTGATACCAAGAAATCACTTTTTGCTAATTCTCCCAGATCTTTATCAGGTTTGTTCTATTTTTATCAATCTTTAGCTGGAATTATAATTTGGGTTTTGTTAGTATTGCTTAAATTTTATGTCTTTTCTCTTTGGGTCTAATTAATTGTGTTTATTTGCTTAAATTTATGTCTTTTTTCGGGTCTAATTGTTTGTGTTTGTTTGCTGCATTTTATGAATCTTTAGCTAGTATTTGAAATTGAGTTTTGTTAGTATTGCTTAAATTTATGTCTTTTCATTTTGGGTCTAATTGAATGTGTTTGTTTGGTGCATTTTTATGAATCTTTAGCTAGTATTTGAAATTGGGTATTGTTAGTATTGCTTAAATTAATGTCCTTTCTTGGGTCTAATCTAGGTTTATCTAATCTAGGTTTATCTAATCTAGGTTTATCTAATCTTTGTGTCGTTTGGGTTGTTTTTGATCTGTCTAACCTGGGTTTCTGAAATATTATCTAATCCATTTAGTCCTTGTTTACTCTCCAGATTTCAATCATTTGTCTTCCATTTTTGTGGAATTTATGGTTTGGTTTTGATGCAGAGAGGAAAGGAAGGATTTTTTTGGTTAGATCTGATGGACGTTTAAGCTATGGTTCGAACGGACGTGGGGGAAGAGCTGAACAATTAATTACTAATGCTGTTGCTGTTAGTATTCTTTACTCTTTCATTGCGATTGTGTGTTTATGTATGCATTAGAATTATAGTCATTTACTAGCAGATATTAGTGTAAAATTTATTGTTTTTGGAGTTTTGAGATTTGTTGTTGCATGTAATTGTTTTACAGTCAAAACAAGATACTGCTGCAGCTTCTACTTCATCTAAGCCAGGGTATATTTACTTCTCCTCTGAGTTATACTGTACACGCATACACTGCATGCATATCTTTACAGTTCAAATTGATTCCTTGTAGTTGCCACTTGACTCGTCTCTCCTAGTGTTTGTCTTCTAGAAATCTAGGGTGTTTCTGGTATGAACGAAAATGTTTTCCTGGAAAATAAGTGATAAGTGGGTTTCTGACTTATTTTCTTATGTTTGGTACGTAAGCAAAGAATATTATTCTAAAAACATTTTATATATAATCTAGACATATACTATGGGGGGTAGGGGTGTGGGGTGGTGGAGATGGGGGCTACGGAGGTTGGGAGGACACAATCAATGTGGAATGCCACTTGTGGAACTTGTTTTCCCTACTTCCACGAGGGAAGTCATTTTCCTCATTGTTATAGAACTTGTTTTTCTAGAGAATGTTTTCCTCCATACCAAATACACCCTTAATCAGCACTTGTTTTATTAAACTTCATGTCCAAGGGGTGGCTAGTCAGCAGATTAGATTAGTTTTTTTTCTTAATCTTGGCTGACTAGGGCGATGTTTAATAATCTTGGCTTGAAAAAGAGCTTGTCTGATAGGATTATGATTTAGTTGAGCTACTAATCTCGATGCTGTTGTTAAAAGAAATAGAAAAAAATAATAGAAGTTGTTGTTTTGCTTCAGATGATGCCAGTTCATCCTGCGATGAACATGTCTAGTTCTCCTCTTTGCACCGTATTGTGATACCGAAAACAAAAGAAAGGAGAGTGACGGTGGGAGTGATATGGTTTTTGTGTTGGATTAGACGTACATAGAGAGGAAAAAGATATATTTTTAGCGAATCTTCCGTCTCAGCCAAGCAAGTCTCTCGTAGACTTTAAAAAAGGAGTTACTAAGGATTATGTCTGTCCTCAATTTTCTTCTTGTAGTACTTTCATTTGCTCCAAAATTTTCAAGCTAAGATGTTGCTGAAAGCCTGAAACTGTACAACTATTACAAAGATCAATTCCTATGTCTAGCTTGTATGGAACTGATGAAATCTTAGCTTGTAACCCCAACACAGGGCCACTTTTACGTCTGGGTGTATTCCTTTCTTTCCTTTGTTGCTAGAGCTTTTTTGTCTTACTTTATTTTTATCCACAAATGAATAAATCGTTAACTCTATTTTTGATGCATTTTGTAACAAAGAGAATAATTAGTAAAAACAAGTATAGCAACATGAACCATATAAAATTTCTGGAACTGATAACTTTCAAAGTTTACGTATCAACCAAAAAAAGAAAAGAAAAAGAACCAGGAACTTCCAATATTCAGATGACAATTGAGTTGCTTCTGATTTTAGGTGATGAAGTGAAATTAGTTTATATTTGTCAATCCAAAAAAGCAAAAAAAACAAATAAATACAAATCTCCTCTCATCTCGAACTCTCTTCTTTTTGACGTAGTTCTGTTTCCTTCAGCTAACTTAATTTATTTATCTTAACCCCCACCATCTAAAGGCAAAAAGAGAAATTTTCATTTCCTTAAACAAAGATGAGGACTGTTTGCTATGTATGCCCATTTTCAGTATTATGCAGCTGGTTCAGCGTTACAGAGATTCTTCATTTGTCTCACTCGTGTTAAAGTATAGGAAGTGGGTCTGAATAGTTCCTGTGTATCCTGCAAATTTTGAACTTACTAGAAATTGAACATATAGATGTAGATTGCATTCCTATACCCAATAATTGTATTGAATTCTACGTAACAGTCTATAGACCGCAAATATTTAATTTTGCTATTGTGGTTGGAAGAAAGAACAGGTCTTGCTGTAGGTATCTTATCCATCTTCAAAATCCACCCCTAATTGAACAGACAAACAAGGAGATTGCAATAAACAATTCCTAATAATTTTGTGTCCACTTTGGCT
Source organism: Lycium barbarum (assembly GCF_019175385.1). NCBI lineage: Eukaryota > Viridiplantae > Streptophyta > Magnoliopsida > Solanales > Solanaceae > Lycium > Lycium barbarum. The sequence goes on from NC_083345.1 coordinate 102,549,927, forward strand.
GTTTTCAAGTTATAAGACAAATGCTTATAGTAAAAGAAGTTCCTTGGTTAGGGATGAAAGGAAAAGCTATGCAGCACAGTATCACTGACTAGTGGCACATGATGATGACAGGTCTCATTAGATGTTTTGGATGAATAAATTTCTAGACATTACTTTTCCCTTCTTTTAAGTTTTGCTATAATAGATACGACTAATGGTAATTCCTACAGGTTTTTTAATTTCAGCCTTGTGCTAGCTTTAGGAGTACAGAGCCTCGATTGCTTACAAGAATTACCAAATATTAGTAAGAGCTCACATGAAAAAGAAGTCTTGTCAATACAAGTAATTCTTAAGCACAATTTCAGTGTATGTACACATAAAAATCACTACTTGTGCTAGCTTTATGTGTATAAGTACAATAATACATATTGTCTTATAGTTCATGTATATACTGTAAAAATCTCGAATTGTACCTGGTAAAAACCATTATTGTTATAGATACTACCTTATCAGAGTCCTGCGTCTAAGAGAAGAAAAACAGCCGACTTATTCCAAATAAAAGTTGAGGATCGACTAAAAAACTAGTTGTCTTTGGATTTTTCATGTTTGTCAATTTACAATATATGCAAGTATATCAGTGTGAATCAATCAACTATCTTTCAATCTGAAACTAGTTATATCAACTATCTGCCTCCATTCTTTTTGGTTAGGACCCATTTATTCAATACTCATTACTAATTTGTCTTTTTAGGACAAATTTCGGGTTCTCTAAACCTAGTGATCCTAAATCATACACCTATACCTACACCTAGATACAAGTTTCTAACAAGACTAAAAGGATTCATGGTGAATATTGGGCCTAATGTAAGTGTAACAATAGACAACGCCTTAACCCAATTTGTTGGTTTTGCCTACGTGGATCCTTTTCTTTTATTGCTTTCTGTCCTTTAGTTAAGTCACATTGCTTTCGAGGGATTTTAGGTATTATAGGACAATTTATCTCCAGGTGACTTTAGGTCCCCTCGTCCTGTTTTAGCACCTTCAATCATCATAGTTTTGCACCTGAAGTTTGGTGCATTTTAAGGTCCATCTAGTACAAAACCATATCAGATGACACTCTCTTATTTTATCCTCTTATGAGTGCTAATTTTCATCCTCAGTATGTGATCAGCTCTAATCGTATCCAACCCTTTATGAGCATGCATTCATCTTACATTCGCATTTTACGACGCTCATCTTGAGCAATGATTGCAACATAGATAATGAAATAATATTAAATGTTAAAATAATGGAGACATGGGTGATGTAATAGAAAGATAACTAAGTAAAAGTGCTACCCTGAAATTCAAACTTCACTCAATTATGTGCTTGCTTAATAATTTAACTTACATCATCGAATAGATCTTTGTTGGCTGGTTGGCTATGCTGTCTTTTCGCATATTTTCTTAATGTCGATCGTTGTGTGAACTATATCTCACGTGATTGTTCTTTATCACACCACTTATGTTATTGAATTTACATCTTTAGGCATGAGCTATTGCTCTTTGAGGCTCTCCGTGAAGGCCTTGAAGAAGAGATGGACAGAGATCCCACTGTTTGTGTAATGGGTGAAGATGTTGGTCATTATGGAGGTTCGTACAAGGTGACTAAAGGCCTTGCCCCAAAATTTGGCGATCTCAGGGTTCTTGACACTCCCATTGCTGAGAACTCTTTCACTGGTATGGGCATTGGAGCTGCAATGACTGGCTTACGTCCAATTGTTGAAGGAATGAACATGGGGTTTCTTCTTCTAGCCTTCAACCAGATATCTAACAACTGTGGTATGCTCCATTACACATCTGGTGGCCAGTTTAAGATTCCAATCGTCATCCGAGGTCCTGGTGGGGTTGGTCGACAGCTTGGAGCAGAACACTCTCAACGCCTTGAGTCATATTTCCAGTCAATTCCTGGAATCCAGATGGTTGCCTGTTCAACCCCTTACAATGCCAAGGGCTTGATGAAGGCAGCTATCAGAACCGATAACCCTGTGATTCTGTTTGAGCATGTTTTGCTCTACAACCTCAAGGAGAGAATTCCAGATGAAGAGTATGTGTTGAATCTTGAAGAAGCAGAGATGGTAAGACCTGGGGAGCATGTTACCATTCTAACTTATTCCAGGATGAGGTATCATGTGATGCAGGCTGTGAAGACACTTGTGGACAAGGGTTATGATCCCGAGGTCATTGATATCAGGTACGAGTGTCAAATGAGCAGGTTAGGCTGAATTTGGGCGGGTCAAAATGAGCTGAGTTAATAAATGGGCAGGTTATTGACCCGCTCAAAAGTTACTCAGGCTGAAATGGGCTAAAAAGGGGGTCATAACCCAACCAGCCCAATTCTTATTAAGTTTTATTTTCCGTCTGTTCTTTTATAATTTTTAGTACCTAATAAAACTATTTTTTTCTTTATTATGGCTATATATAACATATCAAATAAAAAATGTCTTTTTGAAAATATTTTGACAAGATTTCGCATGGTTCAATTTGGGCTACATATCAGCTCAATTTTTGATGGCCTGAGCTAATAAATGGGCGGGTCAATGACCAGCCCAAACTTGGGTGGCTTGGGCGAATCATGTTTTCATGGGCTAATTTTGCCTCCTCTAATATTATCAGGTCTCTGAAACCATTTGACCTTTACACCATCGGGAATTCAGTGAAGAAGACTCATCGTGTGCTCATTGTCGAGGAATGTATGCGGACAGGAGGTATTGGTGCCAGCTTGACAGCTGCTATAACCGAGAACTTTAATGACTATCTAGATGCCCCGATCGTGTGTCTGTCATCACAGGATGTGCCAACTCCATATGCTGGGACATTGGAGAACTGGACTGTTGTTCAACCTCCCCAGATTGTTACTGCAGTTGAACAGCTTTGCCAGTCATCAAAGTGGTAGAAGCCCTTTGGTAATTATGCCATTATGTTCCGTCACTTATGTCATAGTTTAAGTCTTTAAGATTCAACTTCTGATTGTTTTTAATGTCTGATTTTGCTAAAGGTTTTAGTTTTTGGAACTTGCAAGTTCTAGTTAAGGTAACAAGACTTCATGGAAATATTATCATTGTTTTGTTTCATTAAATATTAAAGTTTAGCTCTACTTCATCAAAAAAAAAAAAAAAAAAAAAAAGAGAGAGATTAAAGTTTAGCTCTATTTGATATTAAAGCTGGAGTTGTCTTATACATTTAAATATCAGAATGGACGTTGCTGAAACTGTTAAATTTAAGTCTTCCAACTAGAGAACTGTGAATGCAGATGTTTGGAACTCTTGCCCTTCTGAGCACATAATGAAGCAATACTATCCATGATGCGAAACCTACGAAACCAAAAAAAGAAAAAAAAAGCATACAGAAATCCTATGAATATTCTAACCTCCAGTGTATAGTATGTTTTGTCAGAGCTGGGAACAGTTTGTTGAATTCTTACATAATATGTAAATTGTCACTAGATCGGTGACACATTATTATTCTGTCTTTTCTAATGGTCTACAAGTATATTAGAAGGGGTTGATGCGTTTAGTGATTATAAAATCTCAGTTTATAATTGAGGATAGAATATAAACTTAAGGTGTACAACACCATGTTAAGATAGTATTGTTTCAATGAAGGGTGGGACTTCAAATTCAAGATATGACTTTACTCTTCCTGTAGGATTTCTTGAGCTAGATTTACTCTCAACTTGCATTACCCCACTTCTTTCTGGTTATATCATTGAGTCTTATGCTATCTGAACTGTGCTGAAATATGTCTAGCAAACATAGATCTTGTTCATGTGTGAGATATTTATGGATGAACGTCCCAGGGTCTTATCTGAAAATCCATCTTGGTCCACCCTTATATTTCGTGGATCTCCATTTGTCTTGGCATACAAACATGTGTGAAAAGTGTATAGGTACTTCATGCTGATTCTTCAAAATTTAGTGAAAAAGGTGACATATCTATACCAGATACTTCCACGCAGATATACCAAATACATACGCTGGAACCATACCATAGACATACCCGTGAATAAGTCGAACCAACATAGGTCCACCCTAATGAAATGTAAAAAGAAATGAGAAAACTATGTTCTCAAATATTCATTGTTAGCTTGACTCTGAGCCATTTCCATGTGCATTGGTACTATTCTCATGTGGAAGTGTTTAATAGGAATTGATCTTAGGGTTGGTGAGCAAGATGCTCATGTCTGATAGCTCATCATTTTTGTGTATCCTAACAATTTTTATTGAATGTGATCACATATCCTGTTTGTTTCAACACATTAACTGGGACATAAATGTGTCACTAAACCCCAACCCCACCCCAAACAAACCCCGGAACCTTATGTCCCATAAGAATCTTAGGTTTATTTTTTGTAAATTCTTTCAGTGTTGGGCTGTCTATTACTTTTCCATTTTCATCCAGAGACAAAAGAAACGTGCCTTTGACTAGTGATTAAATGTCCTTTTTGTCTTGATAGAGTCAGGAATAGTATCCGGAAGTAAATAATATGAACATTTAACATTATTCCATGCTTTCTTGTTTTCCTGCAATTTTTCTCCCTCGTATGCGACTTTGGCCCCCCTTCACCACCTAGTCATATGAGGTGTGTCCAAGTTATTGTTTTCGAATCTACTCATGTTGACTCGTCAAATCAGATCTTTTTCCGTTCTTTTTGACGAGGAATGTCATGGGAATGCGCCAATGCGGGGAGCTAATTGGATTGTATCTTCCTTTGTTATGTGATGGACTTGGTTTAGCATCAGATATAGCATATATCTTGATTTAAATGTCGATTTCTACATTTATATGTCAATTTCTAGCAAGTTTCTAGCCCCCAAGACTTTGGTTTAGTGATAAGAACTCAACATGTGATCTACTATGAAATAGACGCACGTCACCAGTTCAAATTCAGCTGCATGCAAAGAAAGATTGCAACCAATTTGGGAGGAGGGTAAAGGAGAGGCTCTTGAGCCAAGGGTCTTTTAGAAACATCTCTACTCCACGAGGTAGGGGTAAGGTCTGCGTACACCCTCCCCTCCCTACACCCCACCTGTGGGATTACATTAGGTATGTTGGTGTTGGTAAAGGGAAGGCTCTATAATCGGACATTTGAATTTGTGACGCCAACTGGAGTTGGGCCAGAAGCCCACAAGGCATTTCTTCGACATCAAAAATTAATTGCCAGCAAGTTTGTGTATCAGTTACATACTAGGTGGGGGTGGGGGGGGGGGGGGGGTTCTAGGACATGATCTCCTTAGTATTTCTCTACAACACAGATGGGAACCAAAGATGAACTTTGCCTGCTAGTTACCCAGCATTTTGTTTCAAGGAAATGTATGCCGGTCCTATTGTCTAGGACATATTTTGATCTTGATATTGAATGCATTGGACAATATTCATCTGTACCCATGTGTAAAGCAGCTAAAATCAAATCACATTTCTGGGATTTGGACTAGTCCGCTAAAGATTCCTTATGTGAGCTTCTGTTTGTCCAACTTTTGATTCTTAACTTGTTAAATTAAATTAGTTAAATCTTGTTTCTTTTCTTAATGATAATCTAACCTTTGGATTTGACGAGGTTCTATCGTCTCATGTGGTTTGGTGGTCGGATGAATGCTAATTTTATCTCATTATAGAACCGAAAGGGTTATCTTTAATAATGTGGCAGCTTTTACACATAAAATGAGGCAACAAAAAAATCGGTAAATAAAAGAGGAGCAGGGAAGACGCGAAATTGTCATGCATGCAAAATGATGCTCATGTAGGATAATCAACAACAAATGACTACATTCTTTGTTTGGATAATTAACACAAAGGGGCCATAAATTTAAAAGGTTGAAGATGTTTTACTCCTTAAAGATAGCTATTAGCACACAATCTGCCCATGTTCTGTTTGGTATGACAGATTTTTCAGAAAATATTTCACGTCCTGTTTCATCCTTAGGAGTAATAGTATTTACTAATCAGTAGATTTCTATTCTCTAATGTATATTACTATCTCTTGCTTCATTTGCTTTGTATCTTGCTATGTTGCTGTCATATTTTCTTGCAATCTTATTTTGAAAACTTTTCTTTTAAGCCGAAATTTTATCGGAAACAACCTCCCTACCCCACACAGGTAGGGGTAAGGTCTCTATACATCCTATCCTCTCTAGACCCCATTGTGGGATTGCACTGCGTATGTTGTTATTGTATTTCACATCCCGTTTCCTTCAAATTGTCTCTGAAGTAATCACTTCTCAATATTATGGAGAAAGTAGCGTTTAAAAAACAATTTCAGATCGAAGAATTCGAGCAGATGGTTTACTAAAATCTCAAGGGCGGGTATGTGTCAATTGCTTCGTCGCATATCAACTTAATTTCATTAGCAATAGTGGTATTCCAAAATTATGGTAGCCATGTCACCTTTTCATGGGTAATTTGTCTTGATAAAAACATCAGATGTCAATGTACGCCTTAGTGAAATTAAAAGTTTAAACTCCAGATGCCTTTCTTTCAGTTGCCAGCCAGTGGGCAGGAGATATAATGAGGTGGGCACCAATATCAGTAAAATTTTCACGAGGCAGTCCGTTTTGAGTTTTGACCTTGTCATTTACTTGTACTCAAGTTTTTTAAAATTTTGCTTGCATATCCATTTTAGACATGCGGTTTTAAAGTTTGGTTTGAGAAAATCAAACTTCAGACACTGAAGTTACATATATAAGTGAAATTCCTAGATAAGCGTCAAGTTTAGACAAACATAGTTGGACTTCAATCGTTTTTACTTGAACTTCAGCTATAAATATGATTGAAGTTTAGTAATTTTTTCCGAACTTTAGACTTTTTTCTTGAACTTAAGTCATATGTCCATAAACTTCAGACAGATAGCTGAAGTCAGACAAAAATGACTGAACTTTAGCCACATGCAAAAATGGCTAAGCTTCAGCCATATGTGGCTGAAGTAAGACAAAAATGATTTAACTTCACTTCAGCCATATATGACTGAAGTTCAAGCAAAAAATGATTGAAGTGAGGAAAAAATAACCGAACTTCATCCACATAGTTTGAAGTTAGATTTTGTCAAGATTAACTTCAGGCACCTTATAAGTTTTTCGAAATGGATACACGTGCAAAAGAAATTTAAAAAGCGAGTACAAATTAAATGACGGTGTCAAAATCGAATTTCCTTGCACTTTGCCCTATACATGTAAATTGGGCCGGGCTGGGTCGGGCCGGGCCATGTAAATGCGGGTCACATGGGGCCAGTTCTGGGCCGGGCGGGCCATAGGTTAATGGGCCTGGTTGGGGGCCGGGCTTGAGGAGGGAAAAGGGTGTCCAGCCCAGCCCCCTACCGGATAGGGGTACATAGTGGGCTATTGGGCCGGGCTGAGTTTTAGTTATTATAAAAAAAATTCTAATATTAAAATATATTAAGTTTGATACTTTAAAATCTAGTTGTTTATCTTCCATATGTGATAAAATCATTCAATTGTTTTTGGTCCTTTCCATTTCTAACGTCCTTTTTTCCTATTTTCCTTATTTCTGCTTTTAGTTCTCTTATTTGGAATTTAAATATGGATTCCATATTATTTATGTGTATATATCTAATTATACACGCAAACATATATATGTATGTAACATATACTACATAGATATACTTGGTATTTTTTTTAAAAAAAAAAATATTTACTGTCTATATATACATGGTATTTTCACAAAAATATATCTATACCACAAATTTACATGGTATTGTTTCAACTGAAAAATATTTTCCAATCAAAAGGTCACAAAAGGTTAAATCAATATATATAGTATTTCTAAAAAATAATATTATACCAGGTATATATAACTTATACCATTATAATCTACGCTAAATTATACTATGTATAAAGTACATCAGTGTGCCTCTAAAAATGAATTATACTATGTATATATAATTAACAATTAAAGTTGGAATCATCTCCCTATAAAATGGCTAATATGAGTGACTTATTTAATTAACTTCCAAAATTTTAGAAGTATCCCTAAAAATAGGCAAGAAAAATGGAAAGCATGGGGATCTAATATAGGATTGATTCTCGTATACTAGAGTTATGGAAGTAAATATTTGATATGTCATAACTGATATCAATTAACGATGTCATATATATATATCTGTGTGTGTGTAATCATTTTTTAAAAACTGCCTATTTCTGTTTTTTTTTTAAATTAATTCGAAGTGGGTCGGGCCGGGCCGGTGAGCCAGAACCCGAGCATGTTGGTGGGCCGGGCTATCGGGCTACATGGTATGTACGGCCCAGCCCCCTAATTTTTTCCACTAGCCCCGCCCACTACCCTCTTACCGGGTTTCGGGCAGGGTTGGTTATGGGCCGGGTTAGGTGGGTCGAGCCCGGCCCGACCCGGCCCAATTGACAGGCTTACTTTGCTCCCAACTTCAATGCCAAATGGACTTTCAGCCCAAATATTGATCCAAACCTCGCAAAGGACTCTACATACTTGGAAGGAAAATGGAACCTGAACAATGAGGAGAAATATGATTTTTTCTTTTGTTAAAGAAAGATTCATTGTGTATTGCATTGGCAGACCGAGGAAGGGGAAGGGGTCAAAGGGGGAAAGGCGTCAGTGAGAATATAATTGAATTAACTCTAGTATGTTTAAGATTTCACTAGAATTGTAAGCCTTGGTAGAATATAGAACTTCATTTAGGTTTAGGATACCTTATTAACAACTTATTTTTGAACATATTAAAAAAAGTAATACTCACACCGTTTAATTTATGTATACACACTTTGATTCTACATGAAATTTAAGAAAGTAAAACTTTTGAAACAAGTGATCTTTTTATAAGCATAGTTGGATCCTAATACCTGTAGGGTTCGTGAGACACGACTAAAAGAAGACGCAAAACCGATCAAAAAAACTGACCAAAAAACTAACCGACCGATATTTTAAATACATAATTTATTGATTTTTCTTAGTCGCCTGCCTTTTCACGGTCGGTTGCTATAACAACAGTGAGCTGCTTGCCTTTTAATTTCACGGTGGCTCGAGGTCTTCAAATTATTAATGTGTCTTCTCTTTTCAGTCAGTTGATGAACTTTTCCATTCATAGAGGCTCATGACTATTATGTACCCGCTCTCATATTGGAGTCCACAACTTAAATGATCCAAAAAGTGACTAAAGGTACCAAAATAACCCAGTAAAAAAAAAGTGACTGAAGTACCCTTTGCTCACTAAATTAGGGCGCAATAGGACCAAACTATAATTTTGCAGTTTAGCCCTATTGCACACTAATTTAGTGCGCAAAGGGTAGTATTTTTTTTTCACACAATTTTAAAGCTCTCAAATTCACGTTTTTTTTTTCATACTTTGACCCAAGATTAGTCATCTTTCAAAACTCTGAAATATTAATATTTTATATAGAACTTGATATTTTTTTTTGCGGACAATAATGTCGGCTCATTATATCAAGTTTACCTAAACGTTTAGATCGTCGTTTTAGGGGTTGTAAAGTGCCTCGAAGTAAGTTTTGTTTGTTTCAATCTTATTATCTTTAGGTTTTAGTCTTTTATTTTATAAGGTTTTATTTTAAGTGTTTTATTTTTTAGTCAGGGCATTACTTTTTTTCGAATGTACGAATAAAAATATTCTATTAAAAAATAATTCATCCAATACGAGAGGTTCAAAATAATTCATTGCAATAACCAAATAATACATCATTATTTACAATAACAAAATATTTAAAATAATACATCAAGTACGGGAGGCTCTTCTACTACGAGACGTACTTGCACCACCACGACCTCGTAGGCTAGACAAACACTTATCATGGCCAAACTCCTTACACGTAGAGCACATGCGAGAGTATGTCCTATCATTGATATCCATTTGATTGTGAATCCGAGTTCGTACGTTAACCCGAATTTTACGGATATACTCCTTGTTAGCAACCATTGAAAATGACTCGTTTGGCCAATAAGCTTGATCACCAAGTGGGTAGAAGTGGTCGGCATATGCTTTAGCGTAGCTTTTGACGCTGTATTCCGATGCCACATAACTTGATACCATTTTTCCCATTGCCTCGAAACACTTGACAGCATAAGAACACGGCGTGTGGTGTGTTTGCCACTTACCACAACTGCACGTTCTCATGCCCTCATAAACGGTATGTATGTTTCCTCCCCTACCCTGGTAATAACCTGTTCTGACTTCATACACACGTTCAACTAAGCTATACTCGGTCATCTTGTGCAGCTGACATTTTTTCCCATGATGCTCTATCATTTTTGAAGGTTTTGGCATCCATCCCCACCCTCTACTAATATGGCTCTGGCTTGCTTTTTTCGTGTCACAAACCGCTCCACAACTTGCATTAAAGTCATTCTTACCATTGCAGTAACGGGTAGTCCCCGAGCAGATTTTAGCAAACCATTGAATGACTCCGAGCTGTTTGTTGTAAGCATCCCCCATCTCCTGCCTTCATCAGCATGTAATGTCCATTTTTCAACTTCGATTTTCTTCAACCAAGTATATGCTTCTGGACTCACTTCCTTGATTGTCTCCATCCTCACAAGCCATTTTTTTTATGCTCCATCGCAGCCGCCCACATCAATTTGTTGAGTGTGCCGTTTCCAAACTTCGTTTGAAAATTTTCCTTAATGTGCCTTAAACAATAGCGATGGTAAGCAAAAGAGGGCTGCCACCCCTCCAAAGTAGACATGTTGTGAATTATGCCTTGATGTCGATCAAATAGCACGCATATGCCCATACGATCCTTAATAATATGCTGCCTCAAATGTGTCAAAAACATCCCCCATATATCGTAGCTTTCGGTAGCGGCAATTGTGAAAGGAAGAGGGAATATCGACCCATTAGCATCCATTCCTACTACAATCAGTAGCTTGATGTCGTATACACATACGTGCGTGCTATCTATGGATATGACTGGACGGCAGTGAGCAAAATCATCAATACATGGTTTGAATGCCCAAAACACATAGTTGAAAATATTACCGGCCAGAAGCCTCCACTCTACAATAGTTCCAGCATTGAATTTTTGTACAACTGCCATATACCTCGGCAACGCCTGGAAAGAGCCCTCCCAATTTCCATAAATCATCTCAAACGCACGCCTACGCTCAAGATATGCCTTTCTCTTGCTTATTGTTTTTTGATATACTATCTTAACGTTTCTAATGCAATCTTTGATGGGGATCCTGCACAAGTTTAAACAAACAACACTTAGCAATGACAATTTAATTGATGTAAGAATTATAATGAACTAGGTCGAATGGGTTACCTTGGGGTTTCGGCAACGTCTTTAAGTAGCACTTGAGCGATCATATTTATATCTAAATTAAAATGATCTGCTCGATTCTTTCCCATATCACAAGTATGATGTTTATGGAATTTTGTGATAACCCACATACCATCGGGCTTAACAATTCCCCGAAGCATCCACTGACAGTCTTGATACTGTCGTCTACAAACTAGTCTCCATATTTTTCTGGTTGAATCATCAACCCTATACTCCCGAATTTCCTTGTAACAATAAATTTTGACTGCCTTTTGCAATGCCTTTTTTTATTCGAACACCATCCCTTTTTTAAGGTAGCAATCATCTTTTATAAGATAGGCCCGTACATTTTTTGACGATATTGATCATCTTCTCTGGTGAAGACAAAGGCATCAACACGACCTTGAAGATTGTCTAGATATGGAATATTGTCAGAATGCCACTGCATGGGGCTTTCAGGAGGGCTTTCGGAGTTGGGTTTTCCGGTAGCGGATTTTGCATCAATGCTATTAAATTTGCTTGCTGCCTACCAGATTGAACATCAACCTCTTCGTCGTTGTTATACCCCATTTTAATCGGATTAAAGTAGAGTACAACATATTGGAGATTCCTAAATTTCTTTGTTTTAAGGAGTCGCCACCTAATTGATTTTAAAGGTGAATTAGGGCACCTAATTATTAACTAAGGTAAAAACAGCTAAACCTCCGTTAATGGTCTGCTTAATTTGTGATTCTAGGTAAGGGTTCTAATTATCCTAAAGGGAAGGGGTTAGGCATCCTCTAGGATCCGTAACTACGGTTATCCGGCCAAACTTATGTTAATTAATTAAGGTTAAATAAAGTGCTTAAATTTTAAGAAAATGCCTTCTAATATTACTAAGGTTTTAAGGGAAAATATAATAACGCTTCTTAAAATAAGATTTAAAAAAAATATGTGCAAAGGCTTTAAATAAAAATGCTATTTAAAAAACAAGACTTGTAGGATAATTTGCACAAAAAGAGACTTCAAATGCTATTTAAAATAAACTATAAATATTGCTAAGCTTTAAATAATAATGTTATTTTAAAAATGAGACTTGCAAAATATAATGATTTGCATATAAATAGAAGCTTTTAAGAGAAAACCTAGCCAATTTAAACTTGGGATGAAATGACGTTATATGAGTATAGGGGTGTAGAAAATCTAGACTTGTTTTATAAAATAGAATGCAAAAAAAAAGGGTTCAAAATAATGTAAATGAAGCTTTAAAATTCAATTGGTTAGCTATGCTTTACTTAATCTAGATTATTTTATAAATAGAATGCAAAAGGTGATGGATTTTCTTTCTCTTTCTTATTAACTTTATTTAACTATGTTTGGCTAAATATATGTATAATCAGATTAATCTAAAATGTTCATGAAATGTACTTGGATTAATATTTACATATTAGGGGGGGGGGGGGGGGGCATTTTGAAATTTTAAGATAGTAAGTATAAACTATGATTTCCTTAACTCAAAATATATGGTCCTGCTATTTTATAAATCAATTATTCCGCATAGAGTAAATATTAGTCACTATAAGTAGTTTTAACATGAAAAGAAGATAATAAACTTATGGAATTAATTGTTAGTCTTCCTTAAACTAACTACCCATTTCTAAACTAAACCTACTAATTCAATTGGATTTATCTAAACTAAGAAAACAAAACAAAACAATGAGTTAGTTGCATAATACAAATTAATATGCACAAAATAAATAGAGGGATAGATAATTTAAATGGGCTCAGCCCATTTTTTAAAAGAGCTGCTACAATCGGGTATGGGCTCAGCCCCATATTAAAGCTGCTACGGTCTGTTTTGCTGCTGTTGGGCCTCGGCCCAGCAGAAATTTTATAAACTGCTGCAGATGGGCTGGACACGGAGGAGATTTCGTTGGGCTTTTAGCCCAACACTGAATGTGGAAGAAAAACGAGTCGCTCGGACTCGTATATGACGGTCATGCATAAAAATGAAAGGAAAAGGATTAGTACGGGATCAACAAACAACGCTAAAATATATAATACATACTTTGCAATATATAAGCAAGGTAGCCTTTAGACATAGGCAGAAAGCAGTACAGGACCACTAAAAATTAGAGAGCAGGACATGACCATCTAGTCTCTATTAGTTTAAAATTCTTTTTAACAAAATTCACCCATAACAGGAAACAATACATGACCACTAGCCTGCGATATTGGTTTGGGAACATAGATCATCATATTACAGGTTTGTAGATACTCATGCTAATATGTTGGTCAACCATGGGTTAGATGAACATGCTTCAGATCAATCTTAAACAGTGGGCGAGATATGGTCATTATTTCACTCGGCTAATGCACAGATCCAAACAAAGGGACCATGTTGTTTACTCAATCCAAACAGTGAGCATACTAGACCTTAAACCAAAGGTAATATGCGAGGTGAATGATATTCAGACAGCAGGAAACTTAAAACAAAACTAGCAAGGGCAAACTCAATTCATATACTTTAAACTAAATAAGCACATGGCAGCCCCCTAACATGATGCTAATATAGGTTCAAAAAAAGAAAGAAAATTCTTACCAGCCTCTTTTATAATACATCATATTCAAATAAAGAACAGAACCTTATGTTAACCTTTGGTAAGCTTATTATCCATTTAACTGAACATTTTCCCCAAGCTAACCATGTATAAATCAACTAATGCAGTAACATATGAAACTGTCACATATCTAGATCACACGAATTCTTAAAGCATGAATCTCAGCCTAACAGAGCAGTACTACCTAAACAGGGATGAAATCAGAACCAAGGCATGCTAGGGACTGCCCTAAAAACATATCAGATGCTAAATTACCAACTAAACCATACAAAGGAACTTAAATAGAGCCAAAACCTGCCAAGTAACATATGTGAACATGCTTGAAAACCACCAAGCACAACTAAATAAAGATGGAAATTAACACACATAAATATATCCTGAACTAGCGATTAACATGACTATCTTCTAATACGTAGGACAAGTTAATAAATGAACAAATCTAACACGTATGATTCTTAAACTAACTATATGATTAATTGATGCGATGCTATATGGACTAAGACCAAACTCAACTAATCTAAACGAACACCAACACAGATGTTAACTAACACATAAATTCAAATTAGACTAAAACACGCAGTATACGGAAAATAAATAAAATGGAGAGAGTTCACTGACCTTCTTCGGGTGTAGCGAACGGGGTGCGAGGGTTTCCAATCTACCTCGAAGACTACCAAATCCGAGCTTGCGATGCTCGGATTCGAAGCAATACCAAGACAAACTAAACAAAAATTGATTTAGTATTTTTTGACTCGATACTAAAACAAGATTATGACTGCTAAAAGGACTGATATTTCAGGGTATTCTTAGGCGGCTAAACTTATGCTTTGCTTAGGGGGAATTTTGTGGCTGAAAAATAACTTTAATATTTTTGAGGGAATTTCGCCGCTAAAAAGACCTCTAGTTTTTAGGGGATTTCCGTGACCAAAAAGCCCACCTTTTTTATTAACAGAAACGATTATTTATAGGGGAATTGCTAGGGTTTTGGGGTTTCATAAAATGGGCGGGATTGATCCTTTTCAAACACAAAATGCTAAAACCCTTCTGTCATCGATCAGAAACCCAGAAGAAGAAGACAATATTCATAAAGATTTTGTACCCGAAGTCAAAGGAACGGATAAAAAAAAACGATTTGGGTTCAAAACAAACAAAACCCATTAAGATTTTTCAGAAGCAAGCAAGAAAGAAAGAAGAAGAAAACAAAATTCTTACCTCTTCAACGGTTGAAAAATTGACGAGGGGGGTACAAACATTAATTGCCTTCCCCGAAATGGCCATGCAAGGCCTGGGGAAGGCGAAATAAGCCTGTGCTTTTGCCATTCTTAATCGAGAGATGCAGAGGAGAGAAAGAGATGAAAGGGAAGAGAGAGAGAGAGAGAGAGAGAGAGAGAGAGAGAGAGAGAGAGAGAGAGATAGAGAGGGAGAAATGAGGGGGTGCGGCGCTGGACGAAAAATATGAAAACCTAATGTTCCCTTTGTTAACGGGCGGGTCGGGTCGGTGCATTAAAACGGGTAGCGGGCTAATTGTTAAATGGACTGGTCCGAACGTTGGGGAATTAATTGGGGCGGGTAGATGGATAGTGGGCTGGTCGAATTAAAAGAATGGCCTAATTGCAAATGGACAGAATTAATATGGGCTGAATGAAAGAAACAAAATGGGCTTCTAAATTTAAATAAAAGACCCATTTTAATTAATTATATGCTAGCATGTATTTATTAGTGCTCAGATAAAAACAAAATTATATGACGTTGTAATAGCCATGCAATAATATTTTTTTGAAAGTCGACAGTAAATAGATGCTATTATTTAGTTGTGCGAAAATAAATGCGATGCGTGCGCATAATGCGGTAAAAACGCTGAAACGATTATAATGCAGATTATGATAATACTGGTAATAATAATAACAAAATAATAATAATAATAATAATAATAATAATAATAATAATAATAATAATGGTAATAATAATGATGATCATAATAATAGCTAGTGACTACAATAGGGTGGTGAAACGCGGATATTAATAAAAGCTAATAATCATAGTAAAATATAACTAATTATTTCTTAAATTGCCAAAATATCAAAAGCGTAAATAGATATTTCGGAGGAAAGGTGGGACAAAATTGGGTGTCAACAACTTATCCCTCTTTGACCGGTAATGAGGAAAGAATTTTCGGGCAAAGACGTTGACTCAGTAGCCTATTTTGTCCCGGCTAAAGGATTTTGGAGGACTAAGGGTAAAGAAAATTTGAGAGGATTATGGCCGAACTCCGGTCTCCGAGTTGCATACATGTCTCGGGCTGCACGAGAATCAGACCGTGTGTAGTTCTGGGATAACTACGACTCTTATGGATAACGTATCCTGATTGGTGCGAATCTTTGCAAAATATTGTCCCAGTGTCGAATTGTGATGAGACTGGATATTATGGTAGAACTCGAGAATTCTGAAAATGAGTGTGCTGGAATGCAAGCGGGATATTTGGAGTTGGGGGCAAGTGTTCGAGGTAGATCTTTGACCCTTGTCGGGAAGTCTGCTTATCCTTCCCAAAAAATTGCCCCAGTTTGCTGCCGAAAAATAGTTCCACGTTAAGCTAAAGCTCCTGCGAAACTTAAACTAGATAAAATAGTCAGTAAAAATAAATATCGAAAGTAAAGCGATGTAAAATAACTCATAAAAGCTGCGATGATTTAAATAAATGATAGCCTTTGCGAAGGCTAATGCGAATGAGGTTCTAGGCCGATGATTCATGAGAATGATGCCTTTCGACGATGATTAATGAGGCCTTAAACCGGATATGAAATGGGCTATTTAAGCCGAATGATTTATGAGAAATGAGGCTTTCTAAGCCGGCATAATGCAGTGCGTTTGCAGGGCATTTGAAAGTTATAATGCGATAGATGTGCAGTGCGTTTGCGAGCATTGATGCAGTGCGCTTGCAGGGCATCTGATAGTAATAATGCAATGCAGGTGCGGTGCGTTTGCGAGCATTGATGCAGTGCGCTTGCAGGGCATCTGATAGTAATAATGCAATGCAGGTGCGGTGCGTTTGCGAGCATTGATGCAGTGCCTTTGCAGGGCATTTGAATGCGATGTATGTGCGGTGCTTTTGCGGGCAATGATGCAGTGCCTTTGCAGGGCACTTGAATGCAATGCATGTGCTGTGCGTTTGCGAGCAATGATGCAATGCCTTTGCAGGGCATTTGAATGCAATGGATGTGCAGTGCGTTTGCGAGCAATGGTGCAGTGTCTTTGCAGGGCACTTGAATGCAATGTATGTGCAGTGCGTTTGCGAGCAATGATGCAGTGCCTTTGCAGGGCACTTGAATGCAATGTATGTGCAGTGCGTTTGCGAGCAATGATGCAGGGCCTTTGCAGGGCACTTGAATGCAATGTATGTGCAGTGCGTTTGCGAGCAATGATGCAATGCCTTTGCAGGGCATTTGAAAGTAATAATGCAATGCGAGATTCGTACAAAATAATTGAGATAAAAAGTTCTGCAATTACGAGATCAGTTCAAAATATTTGAGATAAAAGTAGTACTAATGTGAGATTAGTACAAAAATTATTCAAGGTAAAAATAGTGCAAGTGCAGGTGTAACATTAGTGCACTTTTGTAAAACTTAATATGTCCAATTTTAAGGTGGACTTGCCCCAAATAAATTAATCAAGTCCTATTATAAGGCGGACGAACCCGAATAAAATGATTAAGTCCTATTGTAAGGCGGACAAGCCTAATAATATTGCGTCCAATTTTAAGGTGGACAAACCTAAATAAATAATGAAGTCCTATTATAAGGTGGACAAACCTAAATGAATAATGAAGTCCTATTATAAGGTGGACAAACCTAAATAAAATGATGAAGTCCTATTATAAGGTGGACAAACCTAAATAAAATGATGAAGTCCTATTATAAGGTGGGCAAACCTAAATAATCAAGTCCTATTTTAAGGTGGAAAAACCCAAATAATCAAGTCCTATTTTAAGGTGGACAAACCTAAGATGTTCAATTAAAGGCGAACAAGCCTAAAATGTTCAATTAAAGGCGAGCAAGCCTAAAATGTTCAATTAAAGGCGAGCAAGCCTAAAATGTTCAATTAAAGGCGAGCAAGCCTAAAATGTTCAATTAAAGGCGAACAAGCCTAAAATGTCCAATTAAAGGCGGATGAGTCTGAAATGTCCTATTAAAGGCGGACTAGCCTAAATACAGTGCGTTTGCGAACAATGATGCTGTGCCTTTGCAGGGCATTTGAAAGTAATAATGCAATGCATGTGCGGTGCTTTTGTAGTGCGGGACATTTGAAAGCAGTAGTGCATATGCAGTGCGGGGCATTTAAAGCAATAGTGCATATGCAGTGCGGGGAATTTAAAGCAATAGTGCATATGCAGTGCGGGGTATTTAAAGCAATAGTGCATATGCAGTGCGTTTGAGAGCACTTATGCAAAGCATTTGAAAGCAATAATATTTGTGCGCTGATATATTGAAAAAAATCATTTGTAAGACTTAAGCGTTAATTTATCGCAGATTTCGAGAATTATTAATATTTGAGAGGCATAATTGTTATAAGAAAGCTCAAACCGTTCGACGCGCAATCCTTGCAAGGCTGTAAACATTGCATATTTTAGCTTCCGCAACTTGGAAATCTGCATCCAAAGAAAATTTCTAAGTTTTTTTTTGGGTGGGGGGGGGGGGGGGTTGATTCACGTTGACTTTAAAGATCTGGCTCTTGGCGCTTCATGCTTCCAACTTTGTCTGGACTTGTAACCTCCCCATAGTGAAATAAGTATATAGTGATAAACAATTTTTGCCGAATTTGGAACTGTGACACATTGTGAAACAAAGCGAGCGTCTTTTCTCCAAAGTCTTCCTTTTACCTGATGACTCTGTTGGCCATATACTCTTTCATGTTTCTCGATGTCGCTTGCGATGATGCCCTTAAAAATTTGTCCCAGTTTCTGGCATAGGAGGTCATTGTTTTGCGGTGGTGCCCTTAAAATTTGTCCCAGTTTCTGGCATAGGAGGATATTGCTTTGCGATGATGCCCTTAAAATTTATCTTAGTTTCTGGCACAGAAGGATGTCGAGTTTTTACATATGACGAGACCGAGCCTATATAGGCTGCCTACGTATCCCACTAAGGGAATCAGGTCAAGCGTAGTTCAAATTTAGAGACGAAAAGAAGTCCCTGAAAGGGTTTGACGATATTGAGTTCAGGTGTGAGGTACGGGTAGAAACGTAAGAATTTGACAAAGCAAAATACATTTACTGTAATGACTAGCATGGAGGATGTGTATGAATGTTGCTCTCGTGTTAAGTTGTGGTTATATCGGACATGAATTAATTTGACGGATTAAAATATTAATAAAACGGAAGCGGAAGCAAAAGTTGCTCCCATTTGATGAGAGGTGACTCCTGTTTATGTCTTGCACCTGTAATCTTAACATGACTGGATAAAATGGTCAGTGCTCAACTATTACATATAAAGTACGATGAATAGTTAAACATGATGCAAACTCCCTTTAGACAATGAGAAGATGCATTCAGACAATGAAGATGGTGTCTTTGGCTATGATGTCTTAGGTTCATTAGAAATAAGTTCCTTAGGCCATGAAATGGTGTCTTTAGGCCATGAAGATGATGCCCTTAGACAATGACGCCTTTGGATGATGACACACAAAGTAAATTCCTTAGGCCATGAAATGTTGTCTTTAGGCTATGAAAATGATGCCTTTAGACTATGATGCCCTTGGATGATGATGCATAAAAGTAAAGTCCTTTGGCCATGAAAGGCTGTCTTTGATGCCTTCAGATAGTTAAAATGATAATTATGAGTAAAGAGAGCGTATCTGTTTTGAGGAGGCAGTGCTCAGCCTCAATGTAGAAATATCGAGAGGACGGTGCTCAATCCGTGCAAAATATAGTGGAAGGCAGTGCTCAGCCTTATGTAGACTTCAAGAGGGCGGTGCTCATCCCATACAACATGTAGAAGGCGATGCTCAGCCTTATGCAGAAACTTCAAGAGGGCGGTGCTCAGCCTTAGGCAGAAAATTCAAGAGGGCGGTGCTTAGCCCATGAAACATGTAGAATGCGGTGCTCAGCCTTATGCAGAAACTTCAAGAGGGCGGCGCTCAGCCTATGCAACATATAGAATTGTCGCGCTCGTTCTTTGTTCGTGGTGAAGAGTGTTCAGGGTAATGGATAGGTTGGTGAGATTTCGCAGTCGCTCAATTTCACTTTGCATATTGGCTATTTGGATGCCCCTGAATCATTCATATCGTTGGATGCTCGTGCTTTTGATCTTGTGAAGTACGGGTGGTGCCTTCTTTGATGCCAGTTTCCTCTTGCTGGGCTAGAACTGTATCTAATTCTTGCATGCTTTGCTCGTAATTAAGTGCCTGCTGCTCGCATTGTACTGACTCATGGTTACCTGCGTTCACAAATGGTTAGTTCTACCTAAATAGCACATGGTCCACATAACGCACATGTTTATCCTTCAAATCAATGCACATAACGTGATAATCGTCGCTTGGGGTCATAGACCCACTCGGACATTTGGACGAGGTTGACTAATGGACTTAATACACCTCGGGTATTAAGCCTCCTAGGTTTGCGTGATGCATGTTCTTAAAGAAGGTTTTGGCTTAGCTCTATCTTAGGCTGACTATGAGTTGGTTTCCTATGACACAAGGCTCCACCAAGTGGAAAACTTGGGAGTGGAAAGTCCGTGGTTGTCGACTGCACCGCCGATCGACTAAATCCACAAGATCGATCCAAACTAAAGGTAATTTAGTAGTGCACGGCCGCGAACCGCGAAACCGCTTTAAGTGTGTGAATTGTGTGAATTTTCCAGGAGTGGAAGAAATATGAACGGAATGCCAATTTAATAAAAGCAAAAACATATATATTACATAGCAAAGGAAAATAAGGCATAAAACAATAATAAAGACATTTAAAAGCATATAAGGAAAAATAAAGAAAACAAACAAACAAAACACCCAACAAAATATTAATTAACCTAAGTTGTTATGGTTAGAACCTAAGTCCCCAGCGGAGTCGCCAAGCTGTTATACCCCACTTTAATCGAATTAAAGTAGAGTACAACATATTGGAGATTCCTAAATTGCTTTGTTTTAAGGAGTCGCCACCTAATTGATTTTAAAGGTGCATTAGGGCACCTAATTATTAACTAAGGTAAAAATAGCTAAACCTCCGTTAATGGTCTGCTTAATTTGTGATTCTAGGTAAGGGTTCTAATTATCCTAAAGGGAAGGGGTTAGGCATCCTCTAGGATCCGTAACTACGGTTATTCGGCCAAACTTAGGTTAATTAATTAAGGTTAAATAAAGTGCTTAAATTTTAAGAAAATGGCTTCTAATATTACTAAGGTTTTAAGGGAAAATATAATAACGCTGCTTAAAATAAGATTTAAAAAATATGTGCAAAGGCTTTAAATAAAAATGCAATTTAAAAAACAAGACTTGTAGGATAATTTGCACAAAAAGAGACTTCAAATGCTATTTAAAATAAACTATAAATATTGCTAAGCTTTAAATAATAATGTTATTTTAAAAATGAGACTTGCAAAATATAATTATTTGCATATATATAAATAGAATCTTTTAAGAGAAAACCTAGCCAATTTAAACTTGGGATAAAATGACGTTATATGAGTATAGTGGTGTAGAAAATCTAGACTTGTTTTATAAAATAGAATGCAAAAAAAAAAGGGTTCAAAATAATGTAAATGAAGCTTTAAAATTCTATTGGTTAGGTATGCTTTACTTAATCTAGACTATTTTATAAATAGAATGCAAAAGGTGATGGATTTTCTTTCTCTTTCTTATTAACTTTATTTAACTATGTTTGGCTAAATATATGTATAATCAGATTAATCTAAAATGTTCATGAAATGTACTTGGATTAATATTTACATATTAGGGTGGGGGGGGGGGGGGGGGGGGGGCATTTTGAAATTTTAAGATAGTAAGTATAAAATATGATTTCCTTAACTCAAAATATATGGTCATGCTATTTTATAAATCAATTATTCCG
The DNA here is from genome assembly GCF_019175385.1 of Lycium barbarum. NCBI lineage: Eukaryota > Viridiplantae > Streptophyta > Magnoliopsida > Solanales > Solanaceae > Lycium > Lycium barbarum. Next base: position 102,571,849 of record NC_083345.1, read on the forward strand.
CATAGAGTAAATATTAGTCACTATAAGTAGTTTGAACATGAAAAGAAGATAATAAACTTATGGAATTAATTGTTAGTCTTACTTAAACTAACTACCCATTTCTAAACTAAACCTACTAATTCAATTGGATTTATCTAAACTAAGAAAACAAAACAATGAGTTAGTTGCATAATACAAATGAATATGCACAAAATAAAGGGAAAAGGGCCTGATTTACCCCTCTACTTTGGGAAAAGGTTCATATTTACCCCCCGTTATACTATCAGCCCATTTATACCCCTACCGTTACAATAGTTAAAACATTTGCCCCTATTTTTAACCCCATGTCCCTGATATTATAACGGGGGGTAAATATGAACATTTTCGCAAAGTAGGGGGTAAATCAGGCCCTTTTCCCTTTGATTGCCGATTCTTAACGTTGCAGGTTTCCTAACTAGTTCTGATTTGCTAAAGGAACAATATACACAATAATTTTGTGCAAAAGTAAGACACTGCTTCATCCAAAAGAAGGTTTTACAATGAACATATTATAACAACAATTTATCCAAACGAGGGCATTACATTACATTCATCCAAACAAAGGCATTTAAAACAACTTCATGATAATATTTTTCAAGTTACACCAAAAACATAAATACTAGTCTCGTAAGGGCAATCATTTCATCATTGGAGATGTAATGAAACCCACGAAAGGTGCCAAAGAAACTATAATTACCATCCACATCTTTGTTACTTTGTCTTCCAAAGTCGATACTTTAATCACTTGAGAATGACTTATAGCCTCCAATTTGGCTACTTCTTTCCTCAAATTGGATGAATGTAATGTAATGCCCTCGTTTGGATAAATTGTTGTTATAATATGTCCATTGTAAAACCTTCTTTTGGATGAAGCAATGTCTTACTTTTGCATAAAATTATTGTGTATATTGTTCTTTTAGCAAATCAGAACTAGTTAGGAAACCTGCAACGTTATCTAAAAATAGAAGAATCGGCAATCAAAGGGAAAAGGGCCTGATTTACCCCTCTACTTTGAGAAAAAGTTCATATTTACCCCCCGTTATACTATCAGGGACAGGGGGTTAAAAATAGGGGCAAATGTTTCAACTATTGTAACGGTAGGGGTATAAATGGGCTGATAGTATAACGGGGGGTAAATATGAACCTTTTTCAAAAGTAGAGGGGTAAATCAGGCCCTTTACCCCAAAATAAATAGAGGGATAGATAATTTAAATGGGCTCAGCCCATTTTTTAAAAGAGCTGCTGCAATCGGGTATGGGCTCAGCCCCATATTAAAGCTGCTACGGTCTGTTTTGCTACTGTTGGGCCTCGACCCAGCAGAAATTTTATAAACTGTTGCGGGTGGGCTGGACACGGAGGAGATTTCGTTGGGCTTTTATCCCAACACCGAATGTGGAAGAAGAACGAGTCGCTCGGACTCGTATATGACGGTCATGCATAAAAATGAAAGGAAAAGGATTAGTACGGGATCAACAAACAACGCTAAAATATATAATACATACTTTGCAATATATAAGCAAGGCAGCCTTTAGACATAGGCAGAAAGCAGTACAGGACCACTAAAAATTAGAGAGCAGGACATGACCATCTAGTCTCTATTAGTTTAAAATTCTTTTTAACAAAATTCACCCATAATAGGAAACAATACATGACCACTAGCCTGCGATATTGGTTTGGGAACATAGATCATCATATTATAGGTTTGTAGATACTCATGCTAATATGTTGGTTGTTATATCCTATTTTAACCGAAGTCAAAATAGTTTACAACATCCCGGTAATTCCGGGGTTTAATTAAAGTTAAGGAGTCGCCACCTAATTATTTATGGTGAATTAGGGCACCTAAGGTTATTTAAAGTATTTATCTAAAGTTGATTTTATTTTAAAGTCTACGAAACCAAATGATTCTAGGTAAGGGTTCAACTAACCTAGAGGGAAGGTATTAGGCATCCTCTAAATTTCATTAATAATGGTTGACCGACCGGACTAAAATTTAATTAGGCTAAGAATGCAAATATAATATTTTACGTATTTAAGAAAATATCTTGTGGGTGTTGCTAAGGTTATAGTAAAAAAATATGATCATATTGTTTTAAATAAGATTTGTGAAAAGGATAATAGTTCGTATAAAAGACTTTAGTTATAAATAAACCAAGGGAAGTATGGATTTGTACAACATTTTATAAATATTTGGAGAAAGTAGGTTATGCCGACTAACAAATTTAAAAGCGTTATTGTAAGATTAATATCGGTAAAATTTAAAGTTTTTATAGAAAGACTATTAGTTCAATATAAACTGTGCAAATGTTGTTTTAACAAATACGTATTTCAAGTGTTGAAAAGGAGCTAAAGTGGAAATTATCCACAGGACTAGTTTACCTTTTTCTCAAAAATAAGTTAACGCTTGTGTAAAAATTTGTAACGTTTAAATTTCTAAGATAGAAGAGTGAATCCTGATTCTTTTAACTCAAAATATGTAGTCATGCCATTTTGAAAATCAATTATTCTAAGAAAGATAAATATTATAAGTATTATAAATAATTTTAACGTAAAGTAAAAAAACAAGAATGAAACCTGTGGAATTAACTGTTAGTTTCTCTTTTAAATTAACTACCCATCACACCAAACTAAACCCACTAATTCATTAGATTCATCTAAGCTAAAAAAAACGAAGTAAAGTGTTAGTCAAAACAGTCAAATGCACAAACAAAATTGAGCCACGAAAATAATAAGTTTAAACAGGTTTGGCCCATTCTAGGGCTGTTGTGATCTGCTGCTGCTATTGGGCTTTGGCCCAAGATTTTTTTTTTTTTTTTGGAACTGCTTCGAATGGACTGGGCACGAGAAGAATATCTTGTTGGGCTTTTAGCCCAACACCGAATGCGGAGGAGGAGATGTTATCGACTTTAGCGGCAGCATAGTCTCCAAACGATCGGGCGGTGGGAGTCTTTATGAAGACTCCATTTCGCTCCGAAGTGTACATGTAAAAGAAAGGGAGAATAATGGTTAGATGGTATCCATGCTTAACAAATTAAATCAAGAAGAGAGATTAACACAAGGATGATCAATTTGAAACACTACTTAAGAAATGATTCGTGATGACAAATAAACTGTTAAGGCGTAAAGACATGTACATACGGTCCAAAACGGAAGCTAACCGAACTGATTACAGGTAAAACAAAAGATAAAATGGGCAGTAAACAGCCACCACTTAACTCAAGGAAAACAGTTTAAACGACATATTCACATTTTTTGAACTCAACTGAATAAGATCATCCTTTGCCACTCATCTAAACTGACATGCCTTATGGTCTTAATTGGTTTCAGAACAGGGCAATACAAGTGTGAATAGACCCTTGAAAATTACTACAGAAAACATGGTGTTTAGATCATAGTATAGGGGGTTCAAGTCACAATATTTAAGCTCAAAAAAGACCACAGGCTCAACCAATTAGAACCAAAGCCAAACACATAAAGCAGTAGTATAAAACTTAGGCTCTCAGACTTATAAAGATTATTCCGCAAAGACTCAACCAACAAATCTACAGAATATTTTCAATAGATTGAAACTAGACAACATATTTAGACTTTAAAACTCTATATTGCATGCTAGTGACAAGATCTGAATGACCTTAAATATAGGCAGGATATCGCAGGAATTTCATATACGTAAGCATGGATATCAAACTATAAGAATTAAGCTAACATGTGATTGACTCATGATATAAACTATTATAGACACAAGAACCATTTAGCACCGAACTATCAACTAAACCAATCCAAAAAAAAAAAAAACTAATCCGGCATAATAAAGCTACAGAAGTAACATACCACCTAGAGCAAATAATGCTGGAATGTTAGACTAAACAAGCAGCAAGCAGGTATTAGGCAAGTAAATCAAGTTGAGTCAAGTTAATCAAAATGAGCACCTCATGAGATATTATATGAGAACTAGCTTTAAATAATCCTCTGAACATGATCAGGTTTACAAAATGAGTACATAATCTCCAAACAGGACCAAAATGCTTAACATGCATTAAACAACACTTAACTTACATAATCGGGTTAAAAAAACAATAAACTACTTAGCAAAATCATAAACCAAGAATAACTGCATTATGTACTTTCCCTCAGACTAATAAATGCATACTAATCACATAATTAACAACATGCTAAGAACATAATTAACAGAAAAGCAATTAAAACAAGCAAATGCTGTAAAAATAAAAGAGAAAGAGGATTACGGGAACAGAGGACAAGCTACTGGTTTTTATACATGTTTATTAAGTGACAAAGGTAACATTGTAATAAACCTTTTAGGACTAGAGCAGACCTCAAGTTCAAGATTATCTTTTATCCTTATTCTACTTAATGTAACTGGACAACCTAGGCCAGCACATAGACACACAGATCATATTACGGGGTCATATGACCATGAGGAACAACTAAAGAGTATGAGGACTGACATTTTACATAAACTCCAAGCACATTCAATCATACATAACACATAAAGATATTTAGAAAATAAAAGCCAATCACCTAATTCGAACAAAACTTAAACTAATAGCAGTTTACACAAAATTTGGCACAACAAGGAATAAACTGAACAGTTCAACCATACTTCATACAAAGAGAACTAAAGAACTGCTGAACATAAATGCAAGAACGAATGTTTACATACACAGTACAAAACACTTAAACGACTACTGAAACCACTTCGTAAAACAGCTAATCACCACATCGAATCAGAATCATACTAAATTAGGTGAGTCTAACTACATCAGTTTACTGAGAACAGAACTTAAAGCAGAGCGAGAAGGAGGATTTCTGACCTGTTTTGTGTACAGTGAAATGGGGACGTCAAGGTTTCAAATCTACACCCGAACAGATTCAAATCCCAAATCGAAACGGACCCGAAAGTTTTTCGTGTGAGAAAATGTTTAAGAACAGATAAAATGATTTGTCAAATGGTATGAAGTTTTATAGTAAGATACTAATAAAAAAAAAACTCTCCCTTACTAGAGATGTATTCATATGATGATTTAGGGTTTTTCTCTCGGGTACAAGAAATTGGGCGGGACCTTTTCTGGTCTGGGTTTTCAAAACAAATCAAAAATCGATCCGTTGAAATCTGAGCAAATCACGTGATTTGATTCGATGTTACCAAAAATGGATCGATTTTTTCTGTTCTTTGTGAATTTGTTGTATTTTGAAGTGAGAATGGGAAACCTCTCTCTGTCAACGACAGAGTGCATAGATGAGAGGACATAGGGACCATTTTTCTTTGTATGGAAATGGTGTGGACAAGGCTGCCATGGTGAAAGGGGAACTGGATTTTACTAAAAGGGAGAGAGTGAGGAGAGACGAGGGACTGTGTATTGCACGAAAATGGTGTTGTTGGCATCTGCCATGGCTGAAAGCAAATGAACCTTCGTTCAAAAATAAGAAAGGGATGAGAGTGAGAGGAAGAGAGGGATGAGGCGTGAAGAGAGAGAGAAGAGAAAGAGGGAGGCGCGGCTGGTTGAGGGAATTAGGTTTTAGCTGAATAAAAATAGTGGGCCGGGTCGGGTGAGTTTGGTTGGGCTGGACCAGGTAGGGGAATAATGTGGGCTAGGTTAATTTAAATGTGGGTTGGGAATAAAATGTGGGCTGATGAATAAAATTTGGGCTGATATAATTTATACAGCATATGGTTTGGGCTCAGTCATTTGGGCCATTTATTTGGCTGAAAATATGGTCATTCCTCCTTCATTTTAATTATTCTTGGGCTTCTAATTTAATAACTAGTACAATATATACTATGATAATTAATGATTAATATGTAGAAAATAAAGGACTTGATAAAGTATAATTAATTTAACGAAAATAAAGTGATGACGAACCCTTTTGAAATTTGTGATAAAATGATGCTAGTAATAGTGGAAAATGAAAATAACGATATTTAATAGGAAAAAATGTTTAGCTCGCCAATAAATTTAGAAGCCCGCAGAAATAAGTTGAAATAAAGGAGGGACAAAATTGGGTGTCAACGGATTCCCCTATTCGACCGGAGATGATGTAAGAGTTTTTGGGCGAAGAAGTTGACGTAGTAGCCAATTTTGTTCCGGCCAACAAATATGAACTGGGGAGAATTTGAGAAAATATGGGTGGCAAGTATTATGGGATGGAAAGAATTATGGCCGAACCTGTTTCGAATTGCCTACATATCTCGGGTTTCGTGAGAATCAAGTTGTATGTGGTTCGAAAGAAGCGGGTCGATACTGACGCTACGCTTTTTGCCCCAGTGTTGAATTATGGTGAGACCGGATGTAGAAAAGGCTTGCGAGATTGTGAAAGGAGTTGATTGAGTAGAGTTTTAGCGGTGGATATGAAAGAGAAATTAACCTACGTATCACGTGTTTGTGGACGTAGGCGGAGTCAGGTTCGAGAGTAGATCTGTGACCTTTGCTTGTGAGTTTGATAATTCTCTTCAGCATGTTTGCCCCAGTTCACTGCGTAAGATAAAGTTCCACGTTGCTCTATGTCTCTGTAGATTGTACTTTCTGTCAAAACTGAAATTCATGTCAGAATTATTAAAAAAGTCCGGGTAAAGTTGAAAGTGCAAAACTTGTAAGGAGCGTAAAATGATAGTAAATATGAGTGTGAGAATGAAGGTGAAGCCGTGTGGCTTATAATGAGGTCGTGTGTCCAAATATTGTCTCTGGTTGTCTTCAGGGACTTGAATAAACATGTGATGTGTATGCCGAGGATGTAATAATATCTCCAGTCGTATTTGGAGATTTTAATGGTAGTAATAAGGCCTCCGGCTGTCGTCCAGGACTCGATGATAAATGATGTCTTTGGAATTTAAGATAAAGTCATTAAAGTAGGTAAAGTAGATGATGAAGTAAAGTGATAAAATAAAGAGTAAAGTAAGTGTATAGCCATTTGGCTTATGCAGGTGAGGCTGTGTAGCCATGCGATGTCTCCGGTTGTTTCGGGGACTCGATGATATCTGTGAAATTAAGGTAAAGTTATTAAAGAGGATGATAAAGTAATTGATGAAGTAGAAAGTAAAATAAGAGTGCAGCCGTTTGGCTTATGAAAATGAGGTTGTATAGCCATATGATATCTCCGGTTGTCTTCGGAGAATTGATGAAAATTCCCGTAAAGTCCGGGGTAAAGTCATTAAAGTCGGTAAAGAGTGATGTCTCCGGTTGTCTTCGGAGGCTTTGATGCAGATTCCCGTAAAGTTCGGGGTAAAGTCGTAAAGTGGATGATGTCTCCGGTTGTCTTCGGAGACTTAATGATAATTCCTGTAAAGTTCAGGGTAAAGTCGTTAAAGTTGGTAAAGTGAATGATAAAGTAGAGAATAGAGTCATAGTGTAGCCGTCTGGCTTATGCATATGAGGTTGTATAGCCGAATGATGCCCCCGGTTGTCTTCGGAGACTTGATGAAAATTCTCGTAAAGTCCGGGGTAAAGTCGTAAAGTGGATGATGTCTCCGGTTGTCTTCGGAGACTTAATGTTGATTCCTGTAAAGTTCTGTTATATCCCGTATTTTTATACATTGGGATATTTTAAGCTAAACGCGACAAGTAAAAGACAAGACTATTTTGAGGTATGAGGTAGAGACTTTTAACTTCCGATTTTGTTTCAAGTCACAAGTTGCCTATAAATTTTATTTGGTATAGAAATATTAATGGAAATTTGGGATTAATTTACCATGATTAGATTATTAAGTGGGATTAAAATTTAATCACTTCATTAATTAGCCACAAGTGGTCGTGTGGGCCCCACCCGTGAGTTGGCCAAATGTTATTGGCTTAAACAATGGGTGGGACACATGTCCAACCCATGGACTGCATATATATATACTAAAATGCTGATTCACACTTCAACTACTAAGTCATTTTGCATCTTCTCAAAGGCTAAGAAATTAAGAGATAGAGAGGGAGAGTCTCGGCCATGGCTGGCCGAGAATGAAGAGTGCAAATTGATCAAAAAAATTAAGTTTCTCAAGCAATTCAACTCCTTAGGAGGTGTATAATAACGTGGAGCATCCATTGAATTAGCAAGTGCAAGTGTTAAAAGTCAAGGTACAAATTGAGGACAAGTTGAAAGGCCAAGTATTCAAGGTAAGAGTTGATCATTTTCATGTGTTTTATGGTGAATTGAATGTATATAATTGTGCATGTTGGTATTGGATTGTTGTTGTTGAAGTTTAAAGTGAGCCGTGTGTGATAGGCTTATATGAAGTAATGTTTAATCTTCTTGCACATATATTGAGGATGGATTGAATGTGTTGTAGTATGAATAAACGAATGAAAATCATGAAGTTGTTGTGGTTATGTTGAGGCTGTGTAGGGGATGGTTTAGGAGAATTAGTGGACTAATTTATTTGATGCCTTAGTTGTTGTTGTTATGGACGTTGTGGTGCATTGTATGCGTCGTGAATATGTGAGTTTGAGGTGTAAAAGAAATGGTATATGTTGAAGTAGGAAAACAGTCCAAACCGTGGACTGTTTTAGTAAAGAGGATGGGTTAATTTATTTTGAATGTTGATTGTTATTGTCATGGGTTCTAAAATAAGAATGAGGATATTGATAGTTAAAAATTGGAGTTGAAGTCGTTAAGGTCTGTTGTAGAAATTAGTATGTTGTTAATATAGTTTCTTGCGATTATATAAACAATGTTGCTAAACGTGTTGTTGTTATTTTGGTTGAAGTTGGAAGATTGTGAGTTGTATGGTATGATGGTCGGGCTGTTTTGAATAATGTACGGGTTGTCCGAAGTTCCCTCGCGTCATGTTTAAATAGTCTTGGGTTGACACTTGAATGCATGACTAGCAATATTGGCTTAATGGTAGTAGTTGGTTTGAATATGAACGAAATGTCGTCAAATTGTTTAAAAGGGATTATTAACGTTAGAATACGTATTGAATTCCCCCGTAGCCTAATCGTAGCTCTTGATATCTTAATATAGGATAAGGTACTATTGGGCCGCGTGTACGAGTTATAATACGACTAAACGCTAAAGGTATGTAAAGTCTATCCCTTCCTTCTTTTGGCATGTCCTAGATATAAGTAAGAAATAATATGAGCCTTGGGGTAATTCTACTCTCTAGTTCCAAGCATGACTTGTGATTTTATTCGTTCCTTGATGCTATTGTCTCGAACCTATTATATGATTGACTAATATACGATGTATAGAAGTTTCTACTCTTAAAGAATTCCATAATTAGAGGTGTACTTGACTCCCATAAGCTATCTTATGTTAATTTGATACGTGAATATGATCCCTGAAACGTTCCTTGTTATAGTTTGTGATGACAGTTAGAAAGAACTTATTATGATTATTATCCTGATACTGGAGAGCTGATTGGTTTACTTATCAAATGAGTCTCAAAATATGATTTGTATGTATGTGGTTGCTTATTACTCTGCTCGTGCTTACCGTTACATCCTTCACTGATTCCCGGGCCAGGACATGTTTTCGTGCGCAGATCCACCGCATTATTCACCGAGTCCCTCACTAGAGGGCCGGGACACGTTATATATATATGTATATGATGATATGATGACATGATGATATGGGGATGGTGGCCAGGATGGCATATGATCATTATTCACCGAGTCCCTCACTAGAGGGCCGGGACACGTTATATGTACATGTATATGATGATTTTATTTACCGATTCCCTCTCTAGATGGCCAGGACACATTATATATGGTTATATACATAATGATTATTTAGCTATGATTACTAAACTCTATAATGATGTGGGTATGATGTTGACGCATATGATTTATGTTCAAAGGTAAGTCTTATGGTTTTCTGGTTGTTGCATTGGGTCCTACACTCCTTGTCTCGGTATAATCCTACTTACTGTATTTCATGCTTTACATGCTCAGTACATATTCCGTACTGACCCCCTTTCTTCGGGGGGGGATGCGTTTCATGCCCGCAGGTACAGACGCTCGTTTCGGAGATCCGCCAGCCTAGGATATCTATTCAGCTGTTTTGGAGTGCTCCTTTGTTTCGGAGCCTAGCTTTGTGGTATAGATCCTCTTTGTTGTATATATAGGTGTTTGTTCAGGGTACAGCGGGGCCCTGTCCTGTCATATGATACTGTTGGTACTCTTAGAGCTCTGTAGACATATGTGTGGGTCTGTATATAGATGTTGTTTAGTTGTGTGGATATGACTTATGTTTTGGGGCGTACCCATGTGTAGTGGCAGCCTTGTCGGCTTGCGTAGATATATATACGAATGTGTTTTGGAAGCCGTGTGTTATGGTAGCCTTGTTGGCTCGTGTATGGCTGGGGCGTTCCCCTATATTGTGATGGCCTTGCCGGCTTATGTGCGATATTATCTGTTGAAAGTTGTAACTCCTCAGGAGATAGGTTGCTATGCTATATATATATGTGTGACAGTTTTGGGACGCCGTCCTGCCATTGTATATATATAAGTTCCGTATTATGCTAGTTGTGAACGATTATAGTAACAGGTGTATACGAGTGTCCAGTTCGGGCACTAGTCACGGCCTATGGGGTTGGGTCGTGACAAAAGTGGTATCAGAGTGGTTCATCCTCGGAGTGTCTACAGACCGTGTCTAGTAGAGTCTTGTTTATCGGTGTGTTGTGCACCACATCTATAAACAGGAAGCTACAGGACATTTAGGGTGTCATCTTTCCTTCTGTCTTAGATCGTGCGATAGAGCCTGGACCTAGGAAAGATTGGTTTCTGACGTCTTTCCCTGTAGGTAGGTGCAGATTTGCGAGAGATGAAGAGGCCAGCTTCAGATAGCGGGGGTGCTAAGAAGGCCCCTAGGGTAAGTTCGGGACCCCAGGCTCCAGGACCGAGCAAGAGGAGCCTCAGTTATTTTATCGAGACTGACCCCTCGGAGGACCCAGCGACAATTCCTCCAGAGTTTTTGATATCCAGGGAGGCGGTCCCTGAAGCCATACCAGTTGCTCCTGTGGCAGGGCACCACGTCAGACCGGCCACCCCGGTAAGTGTTACAGATTATTCTAGCCCCCTGTCCTGGGCATCGGTAAACCAGGAGTTGCCCGATTATCTACATTTCCCGGATTCAGATGAAGAAGACGATGAAGGTCAGACGAGTAGATGGCGGACAGACGATGACGAGGAGCACACTTCACTTTCTAGATCACCGGATCACACTAGAGACTGATCGACTACAGGTATATGAGACCTTATCGAAATTTCCTATGTATGTGCAATTGTTATAGATTGTTACCTAATAGCGGCAAGCGGAAATCAAAGGAATCGGTAACTGTAAGCAGAATATATGTTTGACATAGTATGAATGCTGCAGGTATGTTTGAAACCTGCAGTTAAAGATGGAAAGGAAAAATAAACAGGAAAGAGTAACAGGTACAGTTTGGGTTGGATACACGAGGCAAGCTCATCATTTTCATCTTGTGACTGATATAGGAAGCCCTGTGCTGCTACGATACGATATAATATATATGTGTGTATGTTGGCCCTGTGAGGCGTTGTTGGTATTTCCTGCGTGCAAGTTTTGGGATAGTAAGAAATACAGAGGAAACTCTGCCAAAATCTTCTGAGAAATAACAAGGAAATGACGTATAAGTTCGTAATATATTTGGAAAGTCGCGCCAACAGTAACGATAAGGTTTGACTAAGTCGCAAGTGCGTCTGACTTTGAGAGATAAGGATTAACCGATGAATTGATGGTAATAGTAATTATGAGGTCGGTATCAGTATGGTAAAAAGAAATGCTAGGATAATTTGGAAGGGTTTGTGATACTAAGGGATGATTTAGAAGGGGCCGGCAAAATCTTAATAGAATGTTATATTGAGGTATCGACGGAACTGATAAGCAGGGGTAAATTACGACGAGTTTATAGTTAAAAGAAGAAATAGTATGATTGAGACAAGAGTGCAGGGGAGGAAGAATTATGACAAACACGAATGTATTGATAAGACAGCTTGTGAGATATTATGGGTAAGATTGACCAAAGGTTAAGTACGCCTACTCCACAGGGTGTAATTAAACCATAGTAAGAGTCGTGAATAAGGCCAAGAAGTGTTACACTATAGGATTGATTACGGACGAGATATCACGTGAATATAACAGGTGTTGTGATAAGAATGAGTAAAGCCTAGTGAGGAGGCGACTAAAGAATATGACGTGATTGATGTGACTAAGATATAAAGGCAAATATGATATGGAAAAGCAGAATATAGGATGAATGAGGAAGATTTATGAAGTTCTATAGGAAAAGCCCAGAATAAAGAGTATGCGGTGACAAAAATGAAAGCGAGCACATGAAAAGAAGGATGGGTCGCTGCGTATGTGTATTGATTATAGGCAGCTGAACAAAGTAACAATAAAGAACCGGTACCCCCTCCCCAGTATCGATGATTTATTTGACCAGTTGCAGGGTGCTAAGTGTTTCTCGAAGATAGACTTGCGGTCAGGTTATCACCAGGTGCGGGTAAAGGAAGCAGACATTTCGAAGACTGCATTCAGGACCCGATACGGGCATTACGAGTTTAAGGTGATGTCCTTTGGGTTGACCAATGCTCCCGCGGTATTTATGGATTTGATGAACCGGGTGTTTAAGCCATTCCTTGACCTGTTCGTGATTGTCTTCATTGATGATATTCTGGTCTATTCACGATCAGAAGGAGAGCATGCAGATCACTTAAGGACGGTACTTAGGGTCCTCCAGCACCAGAAATTATATGATAAGTTCTCTAAATGTGAATTCTGGTTAACTTCAGTAGCATTTCTGGGGCATATTGTTGGAGCTGATGGTATTCGGGTAGACTCGCAGAAGATTGAGGCCGTAAAGACTTAGCCTAGACCTACGACACCTACTGAGGTACGTAGTTTTCTGGGGCTAGCAGGGTACTACAGGAGATTTGTGGAAAAGCTTGCTTCGATTTCAGCGCCTTTAACAAGGCTGACTCAGAAGACAACTAAGTTTCAGTGGACCGATGCTTGTGAATGAAGCTTCTAATTATTGAAGGATAAGTTGACTACAACTCTAGTTCTAACTCTTCCTGAGGGGCCAGATGGCTATGTTATTTATTGTGATGCCTCCGGTGTTGGGTTAGGCTGCGTATTGATACAGCATGGCAGAGTTATAGCCTATGCCTCCCGACAACTCAAGAAGCACGAAAGAAATTATCCTACCCATGATCTGGAGTTGGCAGCGGTGATTCATGCTTTGAAGATATGGAGACATTATCTATATGGCGTACATGTTGATATTTATACAGATCATAAGAGTCTCCAGTATATCTTTAAGCAGAAGGAGCTGAATTTGCGGCAAAGGAGATGGCTAGAGTTGCTGAAAGACTATGATGTTGATATTTTATATCACCCAGGAAAGGCCAATGTTGTAGCAGACGCACTCAGCCGTAAATCTATGGGTAGTTTGGCAGATGTGCCACCAGGGCAGAAAGAGATAGTCCACGAGGTTTGTCATCTAGCTAGTTTGGGAGTTCGTTTGGCTGATTCTGATAATGGTAGCATTTTTGTGCGAGGTGTTGCTGAGTCCTCTATTATAGAAGAGGTGAAGAGACACCAGTGTGAGGATCCTATTCTTGTACATTACAGAGATACAACACTTCAGAAAGACGAGACCCCATTCAAGATTCATCTGACGGAGTACTACGATACAGAGGCAGATTATGTGTACCTGAGGTTGCAGGATTACGGCAACAGGTTATGGGGGAGGCACACTATGCTCGTTATTCTATTCATCCAGGATCAACAAAGATGTATCATGACCTTAGATGTTTGTATTGGTGGGATGGTATGAAAAAGGACATAGCAGAGTTTGTTGCCCAGTGTCCGAATTGCCAACAGGTAAAGATCGAGCACCAGAAGCCTGGGGGACTATTGCAGGAGATGGAGATTCCGACTTGGAAATGGGAGGTAATCAATATGGAATTCGTCACAGGTCTACCTCGCACTCCACAGAAATATGATTCTGTCTGGGTCATCGTTGATAGATTGACGAAATCAGCCCACTTCCTTCCAGTCAGGACTACATATTCAGCTGAGGATTATGCCAGGTTGTATCTTAAGGAGATAGTGAGACTTCATGGAGTTCCCACAGCTATCATCTCTAATAGAGGAGCCCAGTTTACAGCTAATTTCTGGAGATCCTTCCAGGAGGGATTGGGGACACAGGTGAGTCTCAGCACAGCATTTCATCCTCAGACTGACGGACAGGCCGAGCGTACCATCCAGACACTACAAGATATGTTACGGGCCTGTGTTATTGATTTCAGCGGTAGTTGGGATGATCACCTACCACTTATTGAGTTTGCTTATAATAACAGCTACCATTCTAGCATCAAGATGGCACCGTATGAGGCTCTATATGGCAGGAAGTACAGATCACCTATAGGCGGGTTTGATGTTGGTGAGACTAAGTTGATAGGCCCAGATATGGTTCAGCAGGCTGTCGATAAGGTGAAGTTTATTCAGGAGAGATTACTGGCAGCCCAGAGTCGACAAAAATCTTATGCAGATAATCGGCGTCGACACTTGGAATTTCAGGTTGGTGACTGGGTATTCTTGAAGGTGTCACCCATGAATGGTGTTATGAGATTCGGCAAGAAAGGGAAGTTGAGCCCGAGATACATGGGGCCTTATCAGGTTATCCGTAAGGTAGGCCAAGTTGCCTACGAGTTAGACCTACCAGCCGATTTGGAAGCAGTACATCCGGTCTTCCATGTGTCAATGCTTCGCAAGTATATAGGCGATCCTTCCAGGGTGTTTCCTGTAGATGATATCCAGGTAACAGAGGAGTTATCATACGAAGAGCAGCCTATAGCCATACTTGATCGACAAATCAGGAGGTTGCGAACCAAAGACGTGGCTTCTGTTAAAGTATTGTGGCGAAACAACAACAGGGAGGAGATGACTTGGGAAGCTGAAGAGGATATGAAGAAGAAGTACCCTCACTTGTTTTCTACGCCTACAGGTAACCAAAAACCCCTTGCTTAATTGTATTAACTATCTGATCAATATATATGTTGGCGAATAAAGAAAACCTTTCCCAAGACTCTTATGGAACCCGCCGGGATTAATTTAACATTCGAGGATGAATGTTCTAAAGGGGGGAAGGATGTTATATCCCGTATTTTTATACATTGGGATATCTTAAGCTAAACGCGACAAGTTAAAGACAAGACTATTTTGAGGTACGAGGTAGAGACTTTTAACTTCCGATTTTGTTTCAAGTCACAAGTTGCCTATAAATTTTATTTGGTATAGAAATATTAATGGAAATTTGGGATTAATTTATCATGATTAGATTATTAAGTGGGATTAAAATTTAATCACTTCATTAATTAGCCACAAGTGGCCGTGTGGGCCCCACCCGTGAGTTGGCCAAATGTTATTGGCTTAAACAATGGGTGGGACACATGTCCAACCCATGGACTGCATATATATATACTAAAATGCTGATTCACACTTCAACGACTAAGTCATTTTGCATCTTCTCAAAGGCTAAGAAATTAAGAGATAGAGAGGGAGAGTCTCGGCCATGGCTGGCCGAGAATGAAGAGTGCAAATTGATCAAAAAAATTAAGTTTCTCAAGCAATTCAACTCCTTAGGAGGTGTATAATAACGTGGAGCATCCATTGAATTAGCAAGAACAAGTGTTAAAAGTCAAGGTACAAATTGAGGACAAGTTGAAAGGCCAAGTATTCAAGGTAAGAGTTGATCATTTTCATGTGTTTTATGGTGAATTGAATGTATATAATTGTGCATGTTGGTATTGGATTGTTGTTGTTGAAGTTTAAAGTGAGCCGTGTGTGATAGGCTTATATGAAGTAATGTTTAATCTTCTTGCACATATATTGAGGATGGATTGAATGTGTTGTAGTATGAATAAACGAATGGAAATCACGAAGTTGTTGTGGTTATGTTGAGGCCGTGTAGGGGCTGGTTTAGGAGAATTAGTGGACTGATTTATTTGATGCCTTAGTTGTTGTTGTTATGGACGTTGTGGTGCATTGTATGCATCGTGAATATGTGAGTTTGAGGTGTAAAAGAAATGGTATATGTTGAAGTAGGAAAACAGTCCACGGTTTGGACTGTTTTAGTAAAGAGGATGCGTTAATTTATTTTGAATGTTGATTGTTATTGTCATGGGTTCTAAAATAAGAATGAGGATTTTGATAGTTAAAAATTGGAGTTGAAGTCGTTAAGGGCTGTTGTAGAAATTAGTATGTTGTTAATATAGTTTCTTGCGATTATATAAACAATGTTGCTAAACGTGTTGTTGTTATTTTGGTTGAAGTTGGAAGATTGCGAGTTGTATGGTATGTTGGTCGGGCTGTTTTGAATAATGTACGGGTTGTCCAAAGTTCCCTCGCGTCATGTTTAAATAGTCTTGGGTTGACACTTGAATGCATGACTAGCAATATTGGCTTAATGGTAGTAGTTGGTTTGAATACGAACGAAACGTCGTCAAATTGTTTAAAAGGGATTATTAACGTTAGAATACATATTGAATTCCCCCGTAGCCTAATCGTATCTCTTGATATCTTAATATAGGATAAGGTACTATTGGGCAGCGTGTACGAGTTATAATACGACTAAACGCTAAAGGTATGTAAAGTCTATCCCTTCCTTCTTTTGGCATGTCCTAGATATAAGTAAGAAATAATATGAGCCTTGGGGTAATTCTACTCTCTAGTTCCAAGCATGACTTATGATTTTATTCGTTCCTTGATGCTATTGTCTCGAACCTTATATATGATTGACTAATATACGATGTATAGAAGTTTCTACTCTTAAATAATTCCATAATTAGAGGTGTACTTGACTCCCATAAGCTATCTTATGTTAATCTGATACGTGAATATGATCCCTGAAACGTTCCTTGTTATAGTTTGTGATGACAGTTAGAAAGAACTTATTATGATTATTATCCTGATACTGGAGAGCTGATTGGTTTACTTATCTATTGAGTCTCAAAAGATGATTTGTATGTATGTGGTTTCTTATTACTCTGCTCGTGCTTACTGTTACATCCTTCACTGAGTCCCGGGCCAGGACATGTTTTCGTGCGCAGATCCACCGCATTATTCACCGAGTCCCTCACTAGAGGGCCGGGACATGTCATATATATATATATATATATATATATATATATATATATATATATGTATATGATGATATGATGACATGATGATATGGGGATGGTGGCCAGGATGGCATATGATCATTATTCACCGAGTCCCTCACTAGAGGGCCGGGACACGTTATATGTACATGTATATGATGATTTTATTTACCTAGCCCCTCTCTAGAGGGCTGGGACACGTTATATATGGTTATATACAGAATGATTATTTAGCTATGATTACTAAACTCTATAATGATGTGGGTATGATGTTGACGCATATGATTTATGTTCAAAGGTAAGTCTTATGGTTTTCTGGTTGTTGCATTGGGTCCTACACTCCTTGTCTCGGTATAATCCTACTTACTGTATTTCATGCTTTACATGCTCAGTACATATTCCGTACTGACCCCCTTTCTTCGGGGGGGATGCGTTTCATGCCCGCAGGTACAGACGCTCGTTTCGGAGATCCGCCAGCCTAGGATATCTATTCAGTTGTTTTGGAGTGCTCCTTTGTTTCGGAGCCTAGCTTTGTGGTATAGATCCTCTTTGTTGTATATATATGTGTTTGTTCAGGGTACAGCGGGGCCCTGTCCCGTCATATGATACTGTTGGTACTCTTAGAGGTCTGTAGACATATGTGTGGGTCTGTATATAGATGTTGTTTAGTTGTGTGGATATGACTTATGTTTTGGGGCGTACCCATGTGTAGTGGCAGCCTTGTCGGCTTG
The DNA here is from genome assembly GCF_019175385.1 of Lycium barbarum. Taxonomy (NCBI): domain Eukaryota; kingdom Viridiplantae; phylum Streptophyta; class Magnoliopsida; order Solanales; family Solanaceae; genus Lycium; species Lycium barbarum. Next base: position 102,589,727 of record NC_083345.1, read on the forward strand.
CGTAGATATATATACGTATGTGTTTTGGAAGCCGTGTGTTATGGTAGCCTTGTTGGCTCGTGTATGGCTGGGGCGTTCCCCTATATTGTGATGGCCTTGCCGGCTTATGTGCGATATTATCTGTTGAAAGTTGTAACTCCTTAGGAGACAGGTTGCTATGCTATATATATATATATATATATATATATATATATATATATATATATATATATATATATATATATATATGTGTGTGACAGTTTTGGGACGCCGTCCTGCCATTGTATATATATAAGTTCTGTATTATGCTAGTTGTGAACGATTATAGTAACAGGTGTATACGAGTGTCCAGTTCGGGCACTAGTCACGGCCTACAGGGTTGGGTCGTGACAAGTTCAGGGTAAAGTGGTTAAAGTAGGTAAAGTGAATGATAAAATAATTGATAAAGTATGGCGTAAAGTGATAGCATAGCCGTTTGGTTGATGATGTTGACAGTGTCGTGACAGGCCAAACTAATGACACGTAATCCTGATTTAATTCGTCTTCAATCTCGACAACCTATAAAATAGGTATATTTGTTAATAGAGTTATTGTCATAAAAATGAAATTAAAGATAAAGTTGGAAATAAAGCCGTTTGGCTTTTAAGGCGAGGCCATAATGGGCCAAATGATGTTTTTCGGTCATGACTGATAGACTTGACTGTTGGTCTCGCGGCCTTTTAATTCCTGCACTCAAAGAAAAATTCTTAGTTTGGGAGGGGGAAGTTGATTCGTGTTGACTCGAAGCTTGACGTTGTTGGCGCTCCATTCGTCTTGTTTGTTTGGACCTTGTGGTCTCTGTTCAAGCCTCGGTAGATGGATAGTAGTGAAACAATTGAAAGAAAGCGTTTCATTTGAAAGGTGTATCTGTAAATGTATAACGAAAGATATATACGTAAGTATATGTATGTAAGGAAAGGTGTATATGTAAATATATGTATGTAAGGAAAGATATATATGTAAATATATGTATGCAAGGAAAGATATATGTAAATATATGTCTGTAAGGAAAGATATATATGTAAATATATGTATGCAAGGAAAGATATATGTAAATATATGTATATAAGTTGTAAAATATTTCTGCCAACTCCAATTGTGACACTTCTGAAACAATTGAGCCATTCTTTTGTCTATATCTTTTCATAATATGCCCCAGTTTTGACCTCATGAGGGTATACTAAACTTATGTTGTAGTATGACCGAACCTTATATAGGTTGCCTATGTATCCCTCCAAGGGAATCAGGTCAGGACGTAGTTCGTAAGGTACATGAAATGGTTTGAAATATTCTGATAAAGGGACCGAATCCGATGTGGATTGCCTACGTATCCCACCAAGGGAATCAGGTCAGCATAGTTCTGTTATGTAAATGGCTAAAGGTTTGTTGAATTTCCACCTAAATGTGACTGACCCGTATGTTGAAAATCTACGAATCCCACCGAGGGAATCAGGCCATATGTAGTTCTCCTTACAGAAGGATTTTTGTATTTTCTATTATAATGAAACCAAACCCTATGTGGGCTGCCTACGTATCCCGCCGAGGGAATCAGGTCAGCGTAGTCTGTACGTGTATTAAAGGAAAAGTTGCAAACTAGGCTGTCTAACCTAATGTTGTCTTTTGATATGATAGTCCTCATGCTTGTGTCATTGTCTACCGGCTATTTCAATTTCTTCCGAGTGGAATCTTGTCTCGTCCTCTAGTTTCTTTTGTTATTCTCTCGAGATCTATGTTATTCATTAGTTCATTTTATATCACAATCATAGAGTTGGCAGATTTGATAAATAAAGTAGAAAATAATGATAATAGATGATTGAGGAAAATCAGAAATGCATTCATAGTTTTGTGAAATTTAAGCTCTCAAAAGATGAGGCAAAGCAACAAAAGTTTTGGGGCATGATTTAAGCCTCAATTTTAAAATCGTGCTATCTCAAAAAAAGTTCACTACAGTTCAATTTACCAAGACTCCCGGCGAACCAGGGACGGAGTACAGGTCCAATTCTTCAGAGTTTCTCCTGGTTCGGCACCCTGGATGGTCGGTGTCTCGGTGTTGTGGGTAGTTGTAGCAGCAATCTTCATTGGTGCTTATTTTTGGATTGTTCCCACAGGAGCAACAAAAGTTGATGACATAATCTTTTCCAACTTTCCAATTGGCATAATGGCTTCTTTCGAATCCCCATCTTCCTCGGCAGTTATCATGTTCACGTTGGCATTTTCATGAGTAGGAAAAGGGTTGTTGTCCACATTGGGCCTAGCTCCAGTGAGCTGGATCGCTCCTTCCTTAATCAAGGCTTCGATTTTATTTTTAAGCCCATAGCAATATTCAGTGTCGTGCCCAGCAACTCCAGAATGGTATGCACAACGCTTGGATCCATCAAACCATCTTGGAATAGGATCGGGAATTTTCCCTTCAATTGGTTGTATCACGCCTACAACTTTCAGTCTTTCGAACAATTGAGCCAAGGGTTCAGCGAACCGAGTGTAATTACGGGTGTTTTTGATGTCAGGGTTTGGACGGGCTTTAGGTGTGGCATGTTGTCGATTTTGATAAGTTGGAGCTTGAACACATTGATATGGACGTGGGTTTTGATAGGAAGGTGCTCGGGGTTGGTAGTAGTTTGCTTGGGCGTTGTAGACAGGGTAAGGAGATAGTGAAGCTTGGTAGGGTTCAGTGTAGTAGTAAGGGTAGAAAGGTTGTTGTGGGTGGTTAAAGTATGTAATGGCTTGGCTTGGCTTATGTCCTTGGACATTCATGATTGCAGCTACATCTTCTTTCTTCTTTTTGGTCCCACTGATAGAACCAGATTGAATAGCTTTGTTTACTGCTTGCAAAGTAGTAAGATCCTGAATTTTTCCTGATTTGATTCCATCTTCTGAGGCTTCTCCCATTCTGACGACTTCTGTGAATTTCTGCCCCATCATGCCTATCATTTTCTCATAGAATATGTCAGCTTGGCATTCAATGAAGGTGGCAGTCATTTCTCTATCATTCATCGGGGGTTGAACCCTGGCTGCTTCTGACCTCCAACGCAGCACATATTCGCGGAACGACTCAGTTGACTTCTTAGTTAACTTAGTCATGTGGACTCTATCCGGTGTGATATCGGTGTTGAAACTAAATCGGTCCATAAAGTCTTGGGCCATGTCATTCCAACCACGCCATTTACGGACGTCTTGTTGTGTATACCAAGTAAGAGCTTCACCAGATAAGCTTCTTATGAACAGCTTCATCCTTATGTTCTGATCTGTACCTACTCCGACCAGTTTTTCACAATAAGCCCTTAAGTGTGTATGAGGGTCGCCTGTCCCATTGAATGTATCAAATTTTGGCGGCTTGTAGCCTACGGGTAAATCTACGTCAGGCTGAACACACAGATCTTCGTATTCTACACTCTTACTTCCCCTAGAAACTTGAAGGTTTCTCATTGCTTCTTTGAGACTGTGGATCTCTTTTAACAACATGTCATCCGCTCTCGCTTTTGCCTCCTTTTCCATTTCCTCGTATTGATCCACCTCGGGCTGGAACCTGACCGTTACTGGATTGGTAAAGGCTTGTGTTTCCGCTGCATATGCTGGAGGAACATATTGCGTATTAGGAGCGACAAAATGTGCCCCTTGTATATGCTGGGTTGGTAAGTTTGGACGGTGGGAGTGTTTTGGACTGGAGGTGGTGTGTTATAGGTGGTATTTTTAGGTAGTTGGTTTGGTGGGTTTAGAGTAGTATTTGTAGGTGGTGGATTAGTGTTTGTGGGTAAAGAAATGTAAGGAGTATGAACTTATGATTGATTTGGTGGGTTGACGGGTGGTGGATTTGGAGTAGCATAGGTAGTGTAAGTGGGTGGTTGATTATGTGGAGGAGTATAGACGGATGACGGATTTGGCGGATTTACGAGGATGACTGGAGGAAAGTTGTTGTTGGTGGGTGCATTATTTCGTGGAGGAAAATGTTCGGGAACTGGAGATTCGAGTGATGAAAAACGAGGTGGGTTTGGTGCGACAGTTCTGGGTTCAGGAGGTGGACTTTGGAGTGTAACAGATAAGTTGGTCAGGTCCCTGGCCCGATTTAGTTCTCCACGTAGGTCCTCAATCTCTTGAGTTAGGCGGGCGATGTGTTCATCATGTTGAATAGTAGTTCTGTGTTCAGAAGTCTCAGGGGATCACTAGAGATCACGATGTTTTCCAAACCAGTCGAAATGGATGCGGCTGGATCAGACATGATAATTTCTTTTCCTTGCACGGCCCAGCTACGTCGAGGTAATGATGACGTTTTTGCGGTAAGGATGGTCGGCCAGCTCGAGTGTCAAAACGAATCAACTCTTTGGGAATAAAAGAAAAAAGAAACGTAAAGTGCAAATGATGTCAGTCTAGGTAAAGTCATGATCACGTAAAGTCAAGTAAGTCATGTAGCAAATAATTCATCAAATAAAGTCAGACAAATTGTCAAACAAATGTAAACGAGTATATCAAACAATAACGCGTCCTAATATGCATGTGATCTCTTTGTGCCAGAGGTAGGCCTAACGTTTGTTTGAAGGGTAAAGTGTGTCATAATACGTCACCCCATTGCTTTGATTAATTAAACAAATTCTATTTCCCAAAATAAAGTACAAAAGTAATGTAATATTATTACATATCAAATGAGTACATAAAATGTTCCCTAATCCAAATAAAGTAAATACAATTTCCTATGTCTAATTTCTAGCTCCGGTTTGTGATTTCCTTGATCTTCGTCATTTGTTGTACTCCAATGCAAATCCATACCTGTCATAGAAATGTTAGTCATTCCCTCCCTCCTAAAGTTTAATTAATTAAAGCAAATAGTCAATATTTAGGCACAATTATCCCTCAAACATGCACATAAAGTATGATTATTGTCACTTGGGGTCGTGAACCCACTTGGACGTTTGGGTAAAGTAATCTAATGGGCTTAATACACCAAGGGTATTAAGCCTCCCAGGTCATGAAATGTATGCTCTCAATAAAGGATGTTGGTTTAGCTCTACCCTAGGTTGACTAAGAGTTGGCTACCTATTGACACAAGTTTCTCCCAAGTGGACAACTTGGGAGTGGAAAGTCCGTGGCTGTCGACTGCACCGCCGATCGACTAAATCCACAAGATCAATCCAACTAAAGGGTGATTTTGTAGTGTACGGCCGCGAACCGCGAAACCGTTTTAAGTGTGTGAATTTTCCAGGAGTAGAGGAAAGTGATACAGAATGACAGTTTATCAAAGCAGTAACATTTAAACAGTTTATATCAAACAAACAATTAATCACGCAAGCAATTTATAGCATGTAAAACAGTTTAGGCAAATAAAATAACTAAATTAGCACACAAAGCCTAATTAAAAAAAACTAAGTCCGTTATGGTTAGAACCTAAGTGGTCCCTAGCGGAGTCGCCAAGCTGTTATACCCTATTTTAACCGAAGTCAAAATAGTTTACAACATCCTGGTAATTCTGGGGTTTAATTAAAGTTAAGGAGTCGCCACCTAATTATTTATGATGAATTAGGGCACCTAAGGTTATTTAAAGTATTTATCTAAAGTTGATTTTATTTTAAAGTCTACGAAACCAAATGATTTTAGGTAAGGGTTCAACTAACCTAGAGGGAAGGTATTAGGCATCCTCTAAATTCCATTAATAATGGTTGACCGACCGGACTAAAATTTAATTAGGCTAAGAATGCAAATATAATATTTTACGTACTTAAGAAAATATCTTGTGGGTGTTGCTAAGGTTATAGTAAAACAAATATGATCATATTGTTTTAAATAAGATTTGTGAAAAGGATAATAGTTCGTATAAAAGACTTTAGTTATAAATAAACCAAGGGAAGTATGGATTTGTACAACATTTTATAAATATTTGGAGAAAGTAGGTTATGCCGACTAACAAATTTAAAAGCGTTATTGTAAGATTAATATCGGTAAAATTTAAAGTTTTATAGAAAGACTATTAGTTCAATATAAACTGTGCAAATGTTGTTTTAACAAATACGTATTTCAAGTGTTGAAAAGGAGCTAAAGTGGAAATTATCCACAGGACTAGTTTACCTTTTTCTCAAAAATAAGTTAACGCTTGTGTAAAAATTTGTAACGTTTAAATTTCTAAGATAGAAGAGTGAATCTTGATTCTTTTAACTCAAAATATGTAGTCATGCCATTTTGAAAATCAATTATTCTAAGAAAGATAAATATTATAAGTATTATAAATAATTTTAACGTAAAGTAAAAAAAACAAGAATGAAACCTATGGAATTAATTGTTAGTTTCTCTTTTTAAATTAACTACCCATCACACCAAACTAAACCCACTAATTCATTAGATTCATCTAAGCTAAAAAAAAAATGAAGTAAAGTGTTAGTCAAAACAGTCAAATGCACAAACAAAATTGAGCCACGGAAATAATAAGTTTAAACGGGTTTGGCCCATTCTAGGGCTGTTGTGATCTGCTGCTGCTATTGGGCTTCGGCCCAACAATCTTTCTTTTTTTTTGGAACTGCTTCGAATGGACTGGGCACGAGAAGAATATCTTGTTGGGCTTTTAGCCCAACACCGAATGCGGAGGAGGAGATGTTATCGACTTTAGCGGCAGCATAGTCTCCAAACGAGACTGCTCGGGCGGTGGGAGTCTTTATGAAGACTCCATTTCGCTCCGAAGTGTACATGTAAAAGAAAGGGAGAATAATGGTTAGATGGTATCCATGCTTAACAAATTAAATCAAGAAGAGAGCTTAACACAAGGATGATCAATTTGAAACACTACTTAAGAAATGATTCGTGATGACAAACAAACTGTTAAGGCATAAAGACATGTACATACGGTCCAAAACGGAAGCTAACCGAACTGATTACAGGAAAAACAAAAGATAAAATGGGCAGTAAACAGCCACCACTTAACTCAAGGAAAACAGTTTAAACGACATATTCACATTTTTTGAACTCAACTGAATAAGATCATCCTTTGCCACTCATCTAAACTGACATGCCTTATGGTCTTAATTGGTTTCAGAACAGGGCAATACAAGTGTGAATAGACCCTTGAAAATTACTACAGAAAACATGGTGTTTAGATCATAGTATAGGGGGTTCAAGTCACAATATTTAAGCTCAAAAAAGATCACAGGCTCAACCAATTAGAACCAAAGCCAAACACATAAAGCAGTAGTATAAAACTTGGGCTCTCAGACTTATAAAGATTATTCCGCAAAGACTCAACCAACAAATCTACAGAATATTTTCAATAGATTGAAACTAGACAACATATTTAGACTTTAAAACTCTATATTGCATGCTAGTGACAGGATCTGAATGACCTTAAATATAGGCAGGCTATCGCAGGAATTTCATATACGTAAGCATGGATATCAAACTATAAGAATTAAGCTAACATGTGATTGACTCATGATATAAACTATTATAGACACAAGAACCATTTAGCACCGAACTATAACTAAACCAACCCAAAAAAAAAAAAAACTAATCCGGCATAATAAAGCTACAGAAGTAACATACCACCTAGAGCAAATAATGCTGGAATGCTAGACTAAACAAGCAGCAAGCAGGTATTAGGCAAGTAAATCAAGTTGAGTCAAGTTAATCAAAATGAGCACCTCATGAGATATTATATGAGAACTAGCTTTAAATAATCCTCTGAACATGATCAGGTTTACAAAATGAGTACATAATCTCCAAAAAGGACCAAAATGCTTAACATGCATTAAACAACACTTAATTTACATAATCAGGTTAAAAACAAACAATAAACTACTTAGCAAAATCATAAACCAAGCATAACCGCATTATGTACTTTCCCTCAGACTAATAAATGCATACTAATCACATAATTAACAACATGCTAAGTACATAATTAACAGAAAAGCAATTAAAACAAGCAAATGCTGTAAAAATAAAAGAGAAAGAGGATTACGGGAACAGAGGACAAGCTACTGGTTTTTATACATGTTTATTAAGTGACAAAGGTAACATTGTAATAAACCTTTTAGGACTAGAGCAGACCTCAAGTTCAAGATTATCTTTTATCCTTATTCTACTTAATGTAACTGGACAACCTAGGCCAGCACATAGACACACAGATCAGATTACGGGGTCATATGACCATGAGGAACAACTAAAGAGTATGAGGACTGACCTTTTACATAAACTCCAAGCACATTCAATCATACATAACACATACAGATATTTAGAAAATAAAATCCAATCACCTAATTCGAACAAAACTTAAATTAATAGCAGTTTACACAAAATTTGGCATAACAAGGAATAAACTGAACAGTTCAACCATACTTCATACAAAGAGAACTAAAGAACTGCTGAACATAAATGCAAGAACGAACGTTTATATACACAGTACAAAACACTTAAATGACTACTGAAACCACTTCGTAAAACAGCTAATCACCACATCGAATCAGAATCATACTAAATTAGGCGAGTCTAACTACATCAGTTTACTGAGAACAGAACTTAAAGCAGAGCGAGAAGGAGGATTTCTGACTTGTTTTGTGTACAGTGAAATGGGGACGTCAAGGTTTCGAATCTACACCCGAACAGATTCAAATCCCAAATCGAAACGGACCCGAAAGTTTTTCGTGTGAAAAAATGTTTAAGAACAGATAAAATGATTTGTCAAATGGTATGCAGTTTTAGAGTAAGCTACTAATAAAAAAAAACTCTCCCTTTTGGCTAAGAACTAGAGATGTATTTATATGATGATTTAGGGCTTTTCTCTCGGGTACAAGAAATTGGGCGGGACCTTTTCTGGTCTGGGTTTTCAAAACAAATCAAAAATCGATCCGTTGAAATCTGAGAAAATCACGTGATTTGATTCGATGTTACCGAAAATGGACAGATTTTTTCTATTCTTTATGAATTTGTTGTATTTTGAAGTGAGAATGGGAAACCTCTCTCTGTCAACGACAGAGTGCATAGATGAGCGGACATAGGGACCATTTTTATTTGTATGGAAATGGTGTGGACAAGGCTGCGATGGTGAAAGGGGAACTGGATTTTACTAAAAGGGAGAGAGGGAGGAGAGACGAGGGACTGTGTATTGCACGAAAATGGTGTTGTTGGCATCTGCCATGGCTGAAAGCAAATGAACCTTCGTTCAAAAATAAGAAAGGGATGAGAGTGAGAGGAAGAGAGGGATGAGGCGTGAAGAGAGAGAGAAGAGAAAGAGGGAGGCGCGGCTGGTTGAGGGAATTAGGTTTTAGCTGAATAAAAATAGTGGGCCGGGTCGGGTGAGTTTGGTTGGGCTGGACCAGGTAGGGGAATAATGTGGGCTAGGTTAATTTAAATGTGGGTTGGGAATAAAATGTGGGCTAATGAATAAAATTTGGGCTGATATAATTTAGACATCATATGGTTTGGGCTCAGTCATTTGGGCCATTTATTTGGCTGAAAATATGGTCATTCCTCCTTCATTTTAATTATTCTTGGGCTTCTAATTTAATAACTAGTACAATATATACTATGATAATTAATGATTAATATGTATAAAATAAAGGACTTGATAAAGTATAATTAATTTAACGAAAATAAAGTGATGACGAACCCTTTTGAAATTTGTGATAAAATGATGCTAGTAATAGTGGAAAATGAAAATAACGATATTTAATAGGAAAAAATGTTTAGCTCACCAATAAATTTAGAAGCCCGCAGAAATAAGTTGAAATAAAGGAGGGACAAAATTGGGTGTCAACAATGGTCAACCATGGGTTAGATGAACATGCTTCAGATCAATCTTAAACAGTGGGCGAGATATGGTCATTATTTCACTCGGCTAATGCATAGATCCAAACAAAGGGAACATGTTGTTTACTCAATCCAAACAGTGAGCATACTAGACCTTAAACCAAAGGTAATATGCGAGGTGAATGATATTCAGACAGCAGGAAACTTAAAACAAAACTAGCAAGGGCAAACTCAATTCATATACTTTAAACTAAATAAGCACATGGCAGCCCCCTAACATGATGCTAATATAGGTTCAAAAAAAGAAAGCAAATTCTTACCAGCCTCTTTTATAATACATCATATTCAAATAAAGAACAGAACCTTATGTTAACCTTTGGTAAGCTTATTATCCATTTAACTGAACATTTGCCCCAAGCTAACAATGTATAAATCAACTAATGCAGTAACATATGAAACTATCACATATCTAGATCACATGAATTCTTAAATCCTGAATCTTAGCCTAACAGAGCAGCACTACCTAAACGGGGATGAAATTAGAACCAAGGCATGCTAGGGACTGCCCTAAAAACATATCAGATGCTAAATGACCAACTAAACCATACAAAGGAACTTAAACAGAGCCAAAACCTGCCAAGTAACATATGTGAACATGCTTGAAAACTACCAAGCACAACTAAATAGAGATGGAAATTAACACACATAAATATATCCTGAACTAGCGATTAACATGGCTATCTTCTAATACGTAGGACAAGTTAATAAATAAACAAATCTAACATGTATGATTCTTAAACTAACTATATGATTAATTGATGCGATGCTATATGGACTAAGACCAAACTCAACTAATCTAAACGAACACCAACACAGATGTTAACTAACACATAAATACAAATTAGACTAAAACACGCAGAATACGGAAAATAAATAAAATGGAGAGAGTTCACTGACCTTCTTCGGGTGCAGCGAACAGGGTGCGAGGGTTTCCAATCTACCTCGAAGACTACCAAATCCAAGCTTGCGATGCTCGGATTCGAAGCAATACCAAGACAAACGAAACAAAAATTGATTTAATATTTTTTGACTCGATACTAAAACAAGATTATGACTGCTAAAAGGACTGATATTTCAGGGTATTCTTAGGCGGCTAAACTTATGCTTTTCTTAGGGGGGATTTTGTGGCTGAAAAATAACTTTAATACTTTTGAGGGAATTTCGCTGCTAAAAAGACCTCTAGTTTTTAGGGGATTTCCGTGACCAAAAAGCCCACCTTTTTTATTAACAGAAACGATTATTTATAGGGGAATTGCTAGGGTTTTGGGGTTTCATAAAATGGGCGGGATTGATCCTTTTCAAACACAAAACGCTAAAGCCCTTCTGTCATCAATCAGAAACCCAGAAGAAGAAGAAGACAATATTCATATAGATTTTGTACCCGAAGTCAAAGGAACGGATAAAAAAATGATTTGGGTTCAAAATCAACAAAACCCATTAAGATTTTTCAGAAGCAAGCGAGAAAGAAAGAAGAAGAAAACAAAATTCTTACCTCTTCAACAGTTGAAAAATTGATGAGGGGGGTACAAACATTAATTGCCTTCCCCGAAATGGCCATGCAAGGCCTGGGGAAGGCGAAATAAGCCTGTGCTTTTGCCATTTTAATCGAGAGATGCAGAGGAGAGAAAGAGACGAAAGGGAAGAGAGAGAGAGAGAGAGAGAGAGAGAGAGAGAGAGAGGGGGGGAGAAATGAGGGGGTGCGGCGCTGGACGAAAAATATGAAAACCTAATGTTCCCTTTGTTAACGGGCGGGTCGGGTCGGTGCATTAAAACGGGTAGCGGGCTAATTGTTAAATGGACTGGTCTGAACGTTGGGGAATTAATTGGGGCGGGTAGATGGATAGTGGGCTGGTCGAATTAAAATAATGGGCTAATTGTAAATGGACAGAATTAATATGGGCTGAATGAAAGAAACAAAATGGGCTTCTAAATTTAAATAAAAGACCCATTTTAATTAATTATATGCTAGCATGTATTTATTAGTGCTCAGATAAAAACAAAATTATATGACGTTGTAATACCCGTGCAATAATATTTTTTTGAAAGTCGACAGTAAATAGATGCTATTATTTAGTTGTGCAAAAATAAATGCGATGCGTGCGCATAATGCGGTAAAAACGCTAAAACGATTATAATGTAGATTATGATAATACTGGTAATAATAATAACAACAAAATAAATAATAATAATAATAATAATAATGATAATAATAATAATAATGATAATAATAATAATAATAATAATGATCATAATAATAGCTAGTGACTACAATAGGGTGGTGAAACGTGGATATTAATAAAAGCTAATAATCATAGTAAAATATAACTAATTATTTCTTAAATTGCAAAAATATCAAAAGCGTAAATAGATATTTCGGAGGAAAGGTGGGACAAAATTGGGTGTCAACAGTCGTCATCATCATCATCGGTTACGTCTGCATTATTCGGTTCGCTATCACTTGATGATATCTCACAATAATTTGGACAATCATCACCATCTAAGAAAGGCCTCTTCCTACACGAAAAGTAACATATTTTAAATACCAACATCATATAATATATATGGATTATTCAATATCAAGTTATAAACCTACCGATATTGATCTATATTGACATGGTTTGGAGAAAGATCATCTCCACCGAACTTAGTGGATTGCTCAAAATCAACATTTGGTACCACTAGCGAGTTTTGTGAATAATTTTCAGCTCCACCGAACTGAGAGTTTTGCCCAATATTACTCATATCAGGTGTATAACCCCTACAAAGATACCAAAAATGGATATTTATCAATAAATAAAATAAACACGTGCTACTATACAAAATAATAATTTAAAAATGGATATTTACCAATTTTCAGTGTAAGTTTGATTAAATTGCTAGCTTAGAGTTTCCAGCAGCACTTGACCACTCAAAATGTGTCCATAAGAACTAAAGTCCCCATAAGTGTTATCATGAGTAGGCTGGACTTGAGGCACTTCTTCAGGTGTCGTTTCTATATACATTTCAAGAACATAAATGGCGACTAAATCCCTATATTCTTCAGGCGCCCTCAAATACTCCTCAAAGAGTCATCATCATTGATATTCCACACATCATAAAGAACTAAACCTTGTGAAACGTTGTGTGGATATCTGCCAATTATAGATAATCCATACTGCGTAGGATCAGTGTTCATTTTTTTGTGTAGGCAAGTGACTAATGTTTCGTAATTCAAGGTTGTTGGAAACTTTACATGGGCTTTTGGTTTGATACTACAACGAACGGTATTATTGTCATCAAGTATATCTCCATCCCAGAATAGAGAAACCTTAACAGTTGAAGATGGAGAAGACATTTTTTTTCTCTAAGGTTTGGTTTTTTTCAAGAATTTAAAGACTTAAACTTATGAAATAAATGAGTTTTACCTCATCCAACATTCATATTAAATAGGCAAAATATGAGAGCAAAAGTGAACATTTAATAGACGTGGGAACCATATTGCGCATGAAAATACTGCGCAATACTTTTACGCATGAAAATGTTGCGCAATAGGATAAGATTTCTGAAATAATGCAGCATTGTATTGTAACATCAAGCATAGTGTGTCATAAAAAACGGTCAAATAATAGAGCATTGTGTTGTCACATCAAGCATAGTGTGTCATAAAAAGCGGACAAGCATAGTGTGTCATCTATGGCTCATATATTGCGCATTTAAATGTTGCGAAATACAAGTTAGTGTCATAAAAAGCGGACAAATAATGTAGCATTGTGTTGTCACATCAAGCATAGTGTGTCATAAAAAATGATCAAATAATGGAGCATTGTGTTGTCACATCAAGCATAGTGTGTCATAAAAAGCGGACAAGCATAGTGTGTCATCTATGGCTCGTATATTGCGCATTTGAACGTTGTGCAATACAAGTTAGTGTCATAAAAAGCGGATAAATAATGCAGCATTGTGTTGTCACATCAAGCATAGTGTGTTATAAAAAACGAATAATGGAGCACTGTGTTGTCACATCAAGCACAGTGTGTCATAAAAAGCGGTCAAGCATAGTGTGTCATCTATGGCTCATATATTGCGCATTTAAATGTTGCATAATGCAAGTTAGTGTCATAAAAAGCGGTCAAATAATGCAACATGGTGTTGTCAAATCAAGCATGTCATTCTAAAAACTCATATTTTGCGCATTTAAATGTTGCGCAATATTAGTTGGTGTTGTCAAATCAAGGAGTAGTATATAACATGATTGACGAACAACTAGCATTCACATTAAAACGAGTTATCATGTCATTCTATACCCAGTTTGTTGATACTGGTTCTATTACATGTTTTACCCTGTAGACATATTCGAAGCAATGGGTAGGACATAGGAACTAGATGATGATTTTAAATACTCAAATAACCCGAACAACAGATTCAATCGACAACACAATAACACAATGAGAGAGGAGTGGGATTGGCGTGTCAGGGAGGCTGCAGCACTTGAACAAAACTTGAGGTAATTAGGGCTTAAACGCCCAAAAAAAGTGTTATGTCAATGCCTCATGACACTCCACAAGAGTTGAATTTTTCTCTTAATCGTTTTCGCGAAGAGAACAATCGCATGAAAATATGTTGCCTAAGGGTAGAATATGGTCAACATGGTTACGTAAGATTCAGATCCAAGTGGGATTCGGACTGTGAGATGTCCGATGAAGATTAATATTTTTTTATAATAAAGTAAGTAGGTAGGGTCATAATGACCACCCCCGAGGGTACTTGGGGGTTTCCAACTATATAAGTAGCCTTTCATTTGTTATTAGACTACAACATATTTAATGTCGAGTAGTAGAAATGTAGATTGGTCTTTATTCCTTCCAAAGGATTCAAATAGCAGTGGTGATGATAGTTCAAATCATAGCAGCTATTACAGTGAAACATGTTTTCTTGACAACAATGATTTCAAACTAGACGATTTGAAACCCCACCTTCTTATGGAGCGTAATGATGATTTTTACAGCGTGAAATATTCAGATCCACGAGAATATTTTTGCGGGTTACGCCGAGAATCGGTATATCGGCATGCCAAATCAGAATGTCTTGTTCGTGACTTGGAAAATCTCAACGCTCAAATCCCAACTAGGTACTCAATAATCATGCCTCGAGTAGGTCCAGAAACTTTCGAGTTTGCCGTACAAAGGATTAGAAAGGAAAACAACAGAATGCTAGCAAGACATTGTAGATTTTACATGCTAAAGTTTCTCGAAGAACAAGCATCATCAACAAGTAGAGAATTAACATCTACAGGAAAAAGATATGTCTTAAGAAACCCAAAATATTGTTTTGAGGACGATATTGAGGACTTCTGTTCTGATGATGATTAGGGGTTATTTTGGTTCACTCTCTTAGATTTTGGGTAATATAAGTTTCGGACTCGGGCAGTTAATTTGTATTTTTAGTTTATGATGAAGTCACCAATTTAGTATGTTTTTAATTTGCTTGGTTTGTTATAGTATATTATTAATTTAAATAATCTTCTTAGAGTTAATAATACATAAAAAGTTCAACAATTCACAATTTTAAAAAACCCAAATAAATTAGTACATAAAGGGTGAGGATTACATAATAAATGAAAACGTGCAACTAGTAAAAACAAATACATAAAAATAACAAAATAAATAGAACATACATAGAAATATTAAACTTAATAAACAAAATACATAGAAATAAATAACAACAACAACAACAACATAGCACAAATAATCTTCCAAAATTTAAGTTTTTCTTTCAAAGCATTTTTCTCGTGTTGAGTTTCTCTAAGGTTAGCCTTGAGAAAATTTTATTTTTCTTTGGATTCTTTTAGCAAGACCTCCAAAAGGTCAATCTTTTCTTTAGCTTCCATAATCTTAAATTGCAAGTCAAACTTCACGGTATCTCTTGAGATACGTGAAGTTGTTGTATCTCTATCAACAAGAGGCTTTTTAATCTTCGCCGCCACCGTTTTATCCACAGGAATGCTATCTTCCCAACGAAAATTTTTGCAACCGCCCATATCGTATAAACATTACAAGAAAATCAGTTTTTAAAAGTAAAATATGTATATAATGTGAAAAAAAAATTAAAACCTAAAAAATTGTAAAAACACTTACTTCGGGCACTTTACAACGCCAAAAACGACGCCCCGGATTATCTTCGGTCCTTGATGTTTTTAGCTTACAATGACAACCATATTCACAAACATCGGGTTCTATAGCAAAGTTTTATGTTTCAGAGCTTTGAGACATGATTTGGAGGGGGGGGGGGGGGGGGGGGCTAAAGTATGTTGAAATAGTGAAAATAGAGGAGGTGAAGAAGAGTAACTCGGAAAAATGAAGCTGGTAGGGTTTTTATTAAACTCATACTGCGCACTAAATTAGTGCGCAATAGGACTTAACTGCAAAATTGCAGTTTGGTTCTATTGCGCACTAATTTAGTGCGCAAAGGATACTTCAGTCACTTTTTTTTTACTGGGGTATTATGATACCTTTGGATACTTTTTGGGTCATTTAAGTTGCGGACTCCTCGTATTGTTTGGTTTTAAGCTTTTGCGTTATACTCGAATTACTATTTTTGGAATATATTAAATAATCTTATTATTACACCCCGGAAATTTTTCGTTAACGTACAGTGAGTAGACTAACGAAGGGCACAACGTATACGATGTTTCGATAAGTAAGAAATAACAATTGATAGTTCTAAATGAGATTTCAAAGACATTGGGAGTAGGAGACAAAAGTTGTTAAGGAAAACAAGGTACATGTTGTGTGTCGATTTACAAGCATCGAATTAATGATAGATTAATGATGTTTTAGAGAAGAGTTATAATGTCCCTTAGATGGTTAACGAGGTGTTAAACAAGTACCAAGAAGGTTCCATAAGGATTTGAGATCAAACGAAGTGACGAGAGCAAAATCGGAAAAGAGACAGATTATACGACCAATTATACGGTCCGTATATAATGGTCCGCAGAATTTTCACAGTGAAGGTCCCTCACTGATGGGATTATACGGTCACTTATACGGACCGTATAATGTGCCGTATAATGGTCACAGAATGAGTTGTTGATTGGGGTGATTTTACGGTCACTTATACGGACCGTATAAATTTATACGGACCGTATAAGTGTCCGTATAATTATATCGGGATAGATTTTTAAGTTTTACATAAAGGACCCCAAGTTCATTATTTTCATTTTATTTTCATTCTCCACAACTCAAGACCTCTCTAGAACCTTCCAAACTCTTCATATACAAAAACTCATGAGAGATTGATGATCAACTTCATCAAACCAACAGAACTAAGTGTGAGAAACACATTAAAGTTCATCCAAGTCAAGAAATTCCATGGGAAGTGGAACTAG
Source organism: Lycium barbarum (assembly GCF_019175385.1). NCBI lineage: Eukaryota > Viridiplantae > Streptophyta > Magnoliopsida > Solanales > Solanaceae > Lycium > Lycium barbarum. The sequence goes on from NC_083345.1 coordinate 102,606,885, forward strand.
GGTTTTGCTCAAGTGAAGTGTTTCCACTAAAAGCTCATTCCCACACTATCAAAGGTAAGTTTTATGGTATTTACATGTTATTTAAGGTGTTGAAAAGTTGAAACAGTTTGTTGAAACACTTAAAACTGTTATTTAAATTGGATTGCGGAAGGATATAGGAAATGGGTCATGAAAGTGGTAATAGTGTCATTTTTTAGTAGTAGTTTGGAAGTGAATCATGAATATTGATATGTTTTGATTGTAATTACGTTATGAATGATGCTAAGAGCATGATAGAAACATTAGATGAGAATGAATGTAATGTTGTGCTATGATCATGATTATGGATGTCCTTGAGAGGAAATTGTGGGGATTGGATAATGATGAATTTGATAAAAGTTATTGATAATGATATTATGAATGTTGTTATTGACATTTGGGAGTTGATCTATGATATGGAGAAAGTAGTATAAATATAGGAGATGCTACTCAATTTTCTCTAACTTAGTTCAAATACGCTTATGTTATCGATTATCTAATATGAGTATGAACTCTCTTGAAGGTAGAAACGTGAATATTGGAAGAAGAACGATCGAACGATAGAGTAGCTAAACGAAAAATGTATGTAAGGCTATTCCCTTCTTTCTAAGGCATGAATCTATGGTATGATATTTCCTCCTCCTCCATGAATTTTCTACATTCCGGAAAAACTAAGAGTCTATGCTCATGAATAGCCATATGAGTTAAGAATAAGAGATATTATGAACATGATGATGATGAGCTTAAGTCCAAAGATTCTAGAGTCCACGAATATGATGTTAACTACGATCCATTGATGTTGTTCATTGTATACACTCACCTTATATGCTAATTCCTTCAAGGTGAGGCAGAATGCTTATGAATGCTCCATAACGGAATCGGGGGTTCATGACCTTATGTCAGCCCGATAGAGTATAATTGTCTTAAGTTCCCAGTCATGCATTATGATACTAGTATGATGAGAATATGATAAGTCTATGAGATGTACATGATGCTATCCCACTGCGCCTACATGGCCGAGCAGACACCGCTAAAGCGGGCAGCGTATACACCATGTCTAGATGGCATGGGCAGACCACTAGTGGGCGGCATGAGATGGTACCCCGGACGCGGGAGGCCTGGACGCAGGCTAATGATTATCACACCGTACCTATATGGTCGGGCAGCTTATACATATATGCATACATGATATGATGATGATTATGAAGTAAGTTAGCATGCATTATTTCAGTTTTAAGTGACAGTCAGTTACAGATCGCTCTTCACTCGATGTCTCCGTATTTCATTGATATATCATTATTGTTCATGCCTTACATACTCAGTACAATATTCGTACTGACGTCCGTTTTCTTTGGACGTTGTGTTCATGCCCACAGGTAGACAGGGAGACGGTGCAGATCCATAGGAGCCATCAGCAGATTTAGAGGAGCACTCCATTATTTCGAAGGTGCTATTTGGTTTATTCTTTTGTGTACATATACGTATTTTGGGCATGACGGGGTCCTGTCCCGTCCATATGTCTAGTATTCTAGTAGAGGCTCGTAGATACGTATGTGTGGGTAGTATGGTCTCACGATGTCCTTATTGTATATATATTAGTTTGATAGCCGAAGGGCTTATGTATATAAAAGTAATTATGTTTCCAAATGAAAAATGGTTTTCCTATGATTTGAGTATATAATTAACGAATGTACGCTAAATGAGTAATAGAATGAGTGGTGCTCGGTGGTTAGCCCCGGGTACCCGTCATGGCTCCTAGTCGGATCGTGACACTTATTTTAGAATTTTGTTCACTCAAGTTATATATATTTATTGTGGTTCGCTCTACACGGGAATTGTTGGGTGTCAGTCACATGACTCTAGGATTTTGGATCGTAACAGGAATTAACAGAGGGGAATTGAGGGGTGGATGATAGTGAGAATTGAACTCATGTCTAGTCTGTGAAAGTTTTCTACAAGTACCACTAGACTCTAGGCCTCGACGGAAATATAGAACTTCATTTAGTTTTTAGGATAACTTCTTTTTTTGTTTTCGAACCTATTAATAAAAATAATACTCCCTCCGTTTTATATGTGACATAATTTGATTCAACATTAAGTTTAAGTTAAAAATAAGGCTTTGAAATTTGTATCCTAAACATAACATATACTATTTATGTAGTAGCTATAAGACTTTTGGAACGTTTGATTTAAACGTGTCATAACATTTTGTGTGGTTATAAAAGTTACTCGTTAAGGATAAAATGAAAATTTTATAGTTATATGTTTTCAAATATTGAAATGTATCGTTTTTTTTTATAACGGAGTAAAATAGAAATACTATAACATAAATCGGAACGGGCAGAGTAAAAAGTTTTAAGAAAAAGGAATGGATTAATGTTTAAATTTTACGTAAAAATTTGATCATGCTTCAAATCTTGTCATTCTAGACATGAAGCAGGTTTGAATCTTGAACTTGACAGCTAATTTGACATCTCCTTTTAATTGCAGGCTTGCATCCAAAAGACAGTCACCTGCATGCTGAATATTTGGTGGGCCGTTTTCAAAAGAGACACCCTTCTCTTTTACACCTCATGAATCAGTTGACTTAGAAGGGAAAAGGGTCCTATTTACCCTTTTAGTTTCAAATATTGTCTACATTTGCCCTCCGTTATACTTTCGGGTCATATATACTCCTATCGTTATACTTTGAGGTCATATATACCCTTAACTTTAGCAAAGTATTCAAATCTACTCTAATTATAACAAAATGCTCCAATGTGGCAGTGGACCCACATTTTAAAATGCCACATGTGTATTTCCATTTTCTTATTATTTTGAATAAATACAAACCCTTTAAAAAGTCTTCTTCTTTGTACCTCCTGTTGATGTTAATTATCCGCAATTAAGAAGATGACATGCTTGGATGGTGATTGTCGATCAATAACATCTTTAACAAAACATCATGGCATAAGATAGTTGTCAGCCACTCATAGTCACAAACACAAGTGGATAGATTAGGAGGATGAAAACCTGCAATCTCAACCAAATACAAGAATATTTGTAGAGAGAGAAAAATTAGAAATACTGCTTTAGGCTTCAACCCAGCAAAGACAATCACCACTCTCTCTTCCTCCATAGCTTTGCTCTCCCTGAAGAAGAGAAACCCCTAATTTGAGCTGTGTATTTGTTCAACTAATCGATCAATTTTTCTTCGAGCTTCCTTCTGTGATAGCTTTTGAAGCTTTTTCGATTGTGTGGTACATGGAAATAAACGTATTTTCCATGGATTTTGATGAGAAATAGCGAAATCGGCCAGGCGAATACATATTTTGCGGAAATAGCTTTCTGCTTATTTTCGATGGATTAATCTTTCGGTGTGCTTTAATTCTGATTTTTGGTTTTTCCCGTTTTGATTCTTCTCATCTAGTTTTTTTTTATATTAAGAAAGGGATGAAAAGAAATGGTAATACACGTGTGGCGTCCACTGTGGCATATTAAAAACAGGGTCCACTGCCACATTAGAGCTCTGTTAAAAATAGGGTAAATTTGAATACTTTGATAAAGATAGAGGTATATATGACCTCGAAGTATAACGGTAGGAGTATATATGAGTCGAAAGTATAACGAAGGGTAAATGTAGATAATATTTGAAAGTAGAGGGGTAAATATGACTCTTTTCCCGACTTAGAATGACCTAAGCTGCGGGACTCTTTACTTGCAGTGCTGTATTTATGTTGACACAATATGAGTGTGGGTGTGGGATTCATATTGGATATGATCAAGTGATTTTGGATTATTCTGACCAAATGCGATAAAGAAAATCAAAATAGAGACAATGATTTTTTAAATCAAAACATCACTGTTAAATGAGCAATGAACTCATGAAGTTTATCATGACCTCTGTATCATTTGCAATTTCATGTTACACCCGAAAATAGTACAAAGATGCATCTTTCTTAATAATAATTACATACTCGAATTTCCTCTAAAACAATCGTGCATTTTTCTCCTTCCAAATAGTCCATCATAATTTCGGTATATTTTTGTAGCTCTTTTTTAAGGGGAATCCTTTCACTTGTATCCATACCTAGATCCAAAACCCCAAAATATATATAAAAAAAAAAAATAGATAAGAGGAACCCGATCACTAGATCCGCACACGTATCAGATAACCGCACCTGAATTTGAGTGACTTAGTATTACATGTGCAACCTTTTCTTCTGAAAGTGTACAACAACAACAACATACCCAGTAGATTCCCACAATGTGGGGTCTGGAGAGGGTAGAATGTACGCAGACCTTACCCATCTTGAAAGGTGAGGAGTCAATTGGTAATTTAATTGCACATGATAGTTACTTCAACAACTTCTTCTCGCCGCATAAGCAATTAAGAAGAAAACAGAAAGAATTGAATAGAAATACATGAAGGCTCTTCTGTACTGTGCCAGTGAGACGCGGCGCCTGTACATGCCACAGACATAAAAAGCTTGCGTGTGACCTTGAGTAGGGAGTTGGCTATAGTTGATACACGTCAAATGTCACATATTATTGAAATATTTTTTGTGACAAAATATTTTTTTTAAGTGACGGTTTAATTCGTCACTGATAATTGAATTTGTTGTAATGACAGGTCAACATCACTGTTGAATGCGCAATGAGCTCAAGAAGTCTATTATGACCTCTATATCATTTGCCATAATCATGTTCCACCCAAAAAACAGTACATAAATGCGTCTGCACCTAATGATAATTACATATTGGAACTTGCTCTAAAAAATTCGTACATTTATTATACCTTCCAAATAGTCCACCATGATTTAGGCAAATTTTTATAACTCTTTTTAGCCGAATTCACGCACCCGTAACCATAACTAGATCGGGATCTCCGAATCATAAAATTTAGATAATGATGAATCTAATATCTAGATCTGCATCTGTATCATACATCCGCATATGAGTTTGAGCAACTTAAAGTATGACCACCTTATGGATTTCTAGTTTAGTATTACACGTGCAACCTTTTCTTCTAGAAGTGTCAATTGGTAATTTAATAGCACATATAATTCTTCAACAACTTCTCCTCGCTGTATAAGGAAGGAGAAAACAGAAATAATTGAATAGAAATATACGAAGCTCTGCTGTACTGTGCATGCACACAGACATAAAAAGATTGCGTGTGACCTTGAAGACGGATTTGGCTATAGCTGATACACGTCCTTAGCATAAATGACACATATTCTTTGAAATAATTAATCACTTTTCAATCCGTTGGCTGTAAAACAGGCCAACTCCAAAGATGTTGTCATTGACGCCAACAGATCTTGTTACAACGACTGAATTTTCGTCAGATATGTTGCTTGGAGTTTCCATGATTTTGCAAAATGAAAATCAAATAAAAAGATAGTACTTCCTTTATTTTATTAAATTTTACTCGTATATGACATTTTTTTAGTTTGTTTAAAACGAAGATACTTTTTTATATATTTACAGATAATTGAACTTTAACTTTCGAATTTTATTCTTTACCAACATGCATGATTTTAAGGCCACAAAAATATTAAGGAATGTTTAAAGTCAAACCACAAGTTCTGGACATGTTTTTATTTAAAAAAGAATTCTATGTCAATCAAACAGGTTCACATAAAATGAACAGGATAAACATTGTGTCAGTGAGACGCGGCGGCCTGGTGTCGACAGACACTGTGACCTTCACACAAAGGCGTCCTGTTCCACAAAACCTGGTGCTCTCTAACATGGTTCTTGATCTACACATTGTCCTTTGGACAACGGGAAAATTGTGGCTCCTCCAAGGGTCAATCTCATTGTGGCTCGCCTTTTATTGACATCACGCTCTTAGTATTCTGTTTCATTGATTCCTTCATTTTTCTCGATCTAACTACTGTTGTATCTGGTCACATTGTGATCCACAATTCACAAAATACCATGCCAACCCACCAATTGAAACCAGCGTACTGCATGTGCTGATATGCAGATAAAATAATCAGAGCATAAAATAATCACAGCTGCTTCATTGTTGCCTATGTTTATCGAAAGGTTAGCTTTACTCAAGCACATGCATTACAATAATTTTTTCTAGGTTAATCATTAAAAGCGACAAGAAAGAATCACAAATGAAGGAAAGCCAGCACCTGCAATATCCTTCAAATGGATCCCTTTTCCCTTTTTGCATGACGAATACAATTCAACAAGAAGCGAATTAGTGGCTTACAAATTATAAGCTCATGTATTCAGTTTGACTTAGAAGAAATCTCAACGTCCATGAAGAGGGAAACTAGACTATATATTCCTTCCGTCCCTGATATAGTTTGACTCGACACGAAGTTTAAAAAAAAAGTAAAATTTTTGAAACTTGTGATATTTTGAAACTTATGGTCTAAAACAAATCATAGATATTTGTGTAGCTGTAAATCTTTCATTAAAGGTAAAATGAGAAATTTTAAGTTAAATTATTTCTAAATACAGAAATGTATCATTTCTTTTGAGACAGACTACAAAGAAAAGTGTATCACATAAATTGGGATGGAACGAGTATTAAAAAAGTTTGAATTATTGTTAGCTGTTATAAATTGGGAGAACCATAGTACGTGGAAACATTGGTGAAACGTGGCTGGAAACTTTTGTGCCACGTTTGAGCTTGATGGATCCTTTGTACTTTACGTGTAAAAAAAAAGAAAATAAAGAAAATCCGACGTCATCAATATCTTCCAAAGATGTTGGGACAATAAAATATGACATACAGAAACACGCCCTTGAGAGTGAGGCTGGCGAAGGAGCATATAAACTTTTCCTAGCCTTTTTTTAATCCACGTGGAACAAAGACCTACGAAATACCAACATTAAACAAATTACTCATTCCGCCCAATTTAAGTGTTTTAATTTGACTAGATATGAAATTTGAGAAATAAAGAGAGACTTTTGAATTTTGTAATCCTAAATTAAAAATGTATATAATGTATTGAAATGTCCTTTGAATCTTGTGGTTATAAACTTGCCATATAAGATATTTAAATTGTCAAGTTATTAAATATAGAAAAAGACACTTAGGACATATCAACAAAAAAAGTAAGACACTTAAATTGAAATGGAGAGAGTAAAAAGGTTTTATATTCTATATGTGCACTGATGATCATGTAAGAAGTATTACTACTACAATTATGTCTTTTATAAGATAGTAATGGTAGAAAATATGAAATATATAGTAAAAATTAAAAGAGCTAGCCTATTTGGAAAGCCACTAGGGAATTGAAATTAGGTTTAATTGGATGTAATTATACAGTTTGACATGTTTGTTTGGCTAGGTAATTGCCAAGTTAGAGGAAAATTGAGTATAATTGGAAGGGTGCAATTACACTCTCTGATTCGAGGGAGTGATTGAGAATTGGGTGTAATTACATGATGTAATTCCAAGGTAAGTACCTTTCAACTTTTTCTCTTTTCTTTTCTCAAATATATTTTTCCAGAAAAGAAAGACTTTTCCATTTCTTCCCCACACATAATTTCTTGACTACTTTCAAATTCTGCAACGTTAATTAGCACTACTCTCTTCCAAAGTTTTTTTTTTTTTTTTAATTCACTATTGAATCAAATCTCTGTCTCCGAATTTGGTCCATCAGTTATTCATTCGTGTATTTATATTTTTTAGTGTTGTCTTGATTTCCACTCTCTAATGAACTCATTTCTTTTGTGGGATCCAAAGCAAGAAGAAAATGAAATATATATATATATATATATATAATAGGAGAGGTGCAAGCAACGTGGTTAAGCCAAGTGGCAAGCTAATAACAATCCGCTTGAAAATTTTAAGACAAGGTTATACTAAGAATTAGGACAAACTTTTTCATTATAATGTGAACTTTATCTGAAACATAAATTTTGAATTTGAATAATGTTGAAAGGGCCGTATTTAGCAAACATTTAAACTTCATCCTTATCACTATTGTAATTATAGGACTAAAACTTGTTGACACCTAATTTTTGACCTCCCATAATTTATGTTAATCATCCAGAGTCCTTAAATATCAAACGGAGTGAAATGTGTATTTTTAGAAGCCAAAATGACTTTATAAAATCATTTAGATAATATTTTACCATTCTCATTTGGTAAAATAATTTCTATAAATATTATAAATCATTTGGAAATTAATCTGCAACAATTTTAATATTTCCCAAGATCATCGAATATTTTACCACGTTTAATTCAAGAAAATTGGCTAATTAAAATAAATAATGTATTTTTTTACCCTTCAGACTTTAATTTTCTACCCTTCAGACTTTAATTTTCTACATAACCAAGTTATTGGTACAAGTTTCAAATTAATCACGATTGATTTAAAATAAATTGATTAGGGTTATATTTGTAAATTTGTTTATTGGTGTCTAATTACGGCTATAATTGAAATAATCAATTAATTAGCCAATTAGGGCTATGGTTAAAATAGCTAAATGCATTATTTGTTTAAATTAAGTCATTAGTTTTAAAATTGTTTTGATTATATCAATTACGACCTTAATTAAGTCGGTTCAATTCGTGGGTCAGATTTAATTAAGGGTCGTTCTTGCAAAATCGATTTTTTTTTATTCAAGACACAATTGAAAGTTCGGATTTAAGGACATTATTTCAATTGTGGCCATTTCTTAAATATTACATCTATGTCCCTATATTCAAGTATACACCGATATACGCATGTATATACATATACACATATGTATATCATGTATACACATAAAAATCGGCCCCCTTACCTCTTATTTCAAGTTGGCCGAGCCCAGTCCATCAGGACTTGACCCAGCCCAACTTTAAAAATTATAAAGGCATCAGTCCACAGCCAAACGAACCCCTTATGGGTCATTTGGCATTTTCGCGAAGGGTCCATTGAAACCCTAGGCGCCGCCAAGCGGCAATTCCTCTCTCTCCTCGTCACCATGGCCGGAAATGGCAAAATGGCAGGTGGTACATGCTTTTACAGTCATGGTTCAACCATTTGAGGCAAGGCATTTATTGTTCTTCCGCTTTTTCACTCAACCTCAACCAAACAGGGTATTATATTGGTTTTTCGATTTTCTTTCTTCGATTATTTGTATTATCAACGGTCAACACTGTATTTTCTTTAATTACTTTTGTTTGTTTGCGATTTGAAATACCGTATTGCGATTAGATCTTGATGAACTTTTTTGGATCGAGTTTGTTGGTTAAAATCCGACCTTTGATGTTTGTTTTGATTAAATCTTGACCCTACAACAGCGATTGGTAAGGAGGAAATCCCATAGTTGGGATTTATCCCACATCGCGAAGTTAGGATTTGACGGATTTGAAGAATTGCTATAAAAAGAGGCATTTGCCCACATTTTTTAGAAGAGGAAGAAAAAAATTTCACAAAACATATAGATTTAAACTCAAGTTTTTGCATCTTTGCTTTGAGACTAAGAGTTTAAGGAGTTTTTGTTACACTGTTTGTTTAATTTATATAGATTATGTTAAAGTGATTAGTCTTAGAAGGACACTATACCTGCCTGTTTTGTGTGATGCCTTTGTTATGTGAGTTAAGTTTAGTGTGAGATTACATGGCTAAGTTTCCTTTTGCCAGTCTAATATGTATATATGGTTCATGAGTTTGATTCTATATGCCAAGTGTGTTTGGTTTGCTTCTGCCACTACAAGATCATGTTTATGTAAATTGGTTCACTTAGAGTTAACAAAGTTCAAATTTTGGGTCATGTTTATAAGATTAGGAACATGCTAAGTACCTTATGATGAAATATTGTAGTTATTGGGCCTATTCTTAATAATAATACAGGCTCTAAGTTGCTTGTTAGGGAGATGCTGATTGATTTCCTACCATGTTGTCTTTGGATAAAAAGGGAATCTGCAAACTGTGTTATGTGTGAAGTTGGTTTGTATGTATAAATGTCCCCTCTAGACCATTTTTTTGCTTAAAAAAAAGGGGATTTGTTGTTGAAGATTGCAGAAACCTGAGGCAATAGCACCTCATAACTTGAATCTGCTGGGATATAAGTTGGGATGTTGGTCATAACATGCTATCAGATTTTTATTTTTATCAAGTATACCTAAGCAGTGACCTAACTTGTTTAATCAAAATATGTTTATGGGATTAGCCTTTAACTTGTCTACTTTAGGAAGGTGTTATATGTACTTTGACTAAATTGCTTTATTATGTGATGGTAACTTATACTAGGTACTATTAAATTTGATTTAAAATTGTATTGATAAGAGTTCTTAGTTGAGTCCATACTTAACAAGGTTTTGTTCATAGTTCGAATGTGTCTAATTAATAGAAAAGATCTTACAAACTTGGCTGAGTGTGAAATAGCACTAAAATGGGCTTGAATCTGCTAACACTATTTGTCCAGATTGTCTTGATTCTTACCATTAATCTTGATAAGTCTAGAAGTAGGCTGAACTGCCCTGAATTTGTTCACCATCTCTATAAAGTGTTTTTCTTTTTCATCTATTTGCTAAGAAATTATGATACAAGTTGCTTGCTTTTGTCTTTAGTTCTACCTGGTCTTTATGAATTTCTGTCAGCTCAATTTTTTTTATTTTTTTTTGTGGTTACTAATGGAATACTGTCATAAGTATCCTCATTTCATCCTGTTTGTTGCTTAGTTGTGCTCTTGTATGGTTGTAAAGGTGTAGAGATATGCCCCCTTTGAAGATTTAATGGTCTTCCCTTGTTTGATTATTTCAAAAATTTATGAAAGAGTTATTTTCATTTTTTTTACTTTGCAAGGTTCAAGTTTCTGAGTCTTTGTAAATCTGTCTGGTGTAACTCAGTCATAAATTTGCCTATCTTAAGTTTGTCAAGTAAAAAACAAGTTTAATACAATACCACATAGGACCTCTGGTGACTAGTTTAAATGTTCGCAAGGCTTTTAAGAAGATCATTTTGATATTGTAAATTGGAACTTAAGAGTCATATTTTTCCTTTGAGGTTGTTGCTATAATGATTCTGTTTGGAAGGGCAATACCTGATTTATGGTAGAAAACAAGCAAGTCTTTGAGAGTTATGTGTCACATTTTATTTAACTAGGAATGTTTCACCTAGCAGTTTACTGGGAATTGGAATTGTTGCTTTTCTTTTCTCTTTTCTTCTATGTGAAGTCTGGGTTGTGTGTTGATTAGATGTGTGTGTGAACCAAGTGTTGCCACAAGGGTCCTGTTTTCTTGTCTGTTATTTGTCACTCCTAGTTGGGATTGAGTGGGAGATATGTACCTCAGTATATTTGGTAACAAATGGCTTGATTAATTGGGTACATCACCTATGGTAATGGAATTTGCCTTTTCTTATTTTCTAAATCAATATCTAGTTGAGCACTGGTTTTCTTTTAGCTTGATGGGACTGAGATTTGCTTGTTACTTTTTAAACCTGCTTTTTGTAACATACTTGGGAGATCATATTATCTTTACTTCTTTAAAAAAAATTAGTCTGATGTTGCAATTATATCACGACCCGACTAGGGGCCATGACGGGTACCCGGGGCTATCCACCGAGCATCGCTCATTCTGCTACTTATCATACTCGTTAAACGTTCATTCATCAAATTCATACTCAAATCATAGGAAAATCGTTTTTCATTTGGAAACATAATTACCTTTATATACGTAAGCCCTTCGGCTATCAAATAATACACACATACATATATAAATATATGCTTATCAAAATCGTGAGACCATACTACCCATACATATGTATCTACGAGCCTCTACTAGAGTACTAGACATATGGACGGGACAGGACCCCGTCGTGCCCAAAACATACATGTACATAAAATAGTAACTCAATGGCACCTCCGGAATAATGTAGTGCTTTCAACACTCTGCTTATCGACTTCTACAAATCTGGGTCTCCTCCCTGCTTACCTGTGGGCATGAACACAACGTCCAAAGAAAACGGACGTCAGTACGAATATTGTACTGAGTATGTAAGGCATGAATGAAATAAACATAATAGAGAATCATAAGACATAACCTGCGTAACTTTTAAGGGAGGATACCTTTCGTGCCTATATCATATATTATCACGGTACATGTATCATCATAGCTCATACATCGTCGTATCATACATATATATATATATATATCATAACACCCCATCTGCTCATACATATTAAACGTTATCCGTATACGGCCACGTAGTGGCTTGACAATATCACATACATATTCTCCGGGCTTTCCCTACATATATCATATTCATGCCTATATCCTGTACATATTCATATCATATACGTATTCATATCCTATATCATATACATCATATACATCTTCACATCATATACATACCTGGCCAACCAAGGCTTCAGGGTTATACATACCTGGCCAACCAAGGCTTCAGGGTTATACATACCTAGCCCTACCAAGGCTTCAAGGTTACATCTACCCAATTGCAGTGGTGCGCGCGCGTTACATAAATATATACATATTCTACCCGGCCTTATAAGCTCGAGGTTTCATAATAGCCATACATAGGCACATATATACATAAAATCCCATAAATATCTTTAACGTCATCATTATCATCGTCACTATCAACATCGTCATTATCATCATCACATATATCTCATTAACTTATCATAACTTTTCACATAGCATACATTTGGATTTAAAGACAATCTATGAAAATCGCATCGTATTCGTAGCATGAACTTAGCAATAATATCGCATAATAGACTTTATAATCTCTAACTTAGGCTCATCATTACCATCATCGTATCTATGGCATATCTCCTACCTTAATCTCATATGGAACCCTTTATGAACATAGACTCGTAACTTTTCGGAACATTGGTCATAAGACGTGCATTAAGGCTTATAGACAATCTATAACAATGTCGGGGTGACATAAGGTCGAGAACCCCCAATTTCTTTATGAAGCATTCATGAGCATTTTGCCTCACCTTGAAGGAATTAGCATATAAGGTGAGTGTATTCAATGAACAATATCAATGGATCATAGTGTGGATCATTAGCCTTGTAGAGACATAATATTATAGGCCTTAGAATCTTTAGACTTAGACTCATTATCATCATTTTAGCATTCGTGACATATCTCTTATCTTATCCCATATGGCTATTCATGAACATAGGGTCTTAGTTTTTTCGGAAATTAAGAAAGTCATGGAGAGGTAAGGAAATAATATTATAGGAATCATATAGGGATCATTAGCTTCGTAGGAATATCATATCATGAGCTTTATGACTTCTAGACTTAGATTCATCATCGGTATCGTCATGTTCGTAACGTATCTCTTCTCTTTATCTCATATGAAGCTCTTTATACTCGTAGGCTCGTCATTCCCGTTATGTAGGAAAATCATGGAAAGATAGGAGGATTCATGTCATATGAGTCATGCCTTAGAAAGAAAGGACTAGCCTTACATACCTCTTTCGTCTAACAATTTCCATTGCTTTGTTGTTCTCCTTCAATGGTCACGTTTCTACCTTCAAGAGAATCCGCATTCACATTAGCTAATCGATTGCATGAATGTGCGTACTAAAGCTAGAGGAAATTGGGCAGCATTTCCTTTGTTTATACAACCTTTCCTATATTGTATATCAACTCCCAAACATTCATAATATCATAACCATCAATCGTCATTCATCTACATTACCCTCATTTCACAATTTCACTTCAATTCATCAATAATCATTGTCATAGTATACTAGTACGTTTTCTCACATATAATGTTTATCCCATGTCCTTTATATCATTTATAACATAACCATATCGCAACACATCAAGAATCATGACTCAATTCAAGCTATTACTCAAAAGTGACACTATTCCCACATCCATGACCCATTTTCCATATTCTTCTACAATCCAAGTGTTTCAACTTCTCAATACCTTTAACAACATGTAAATACCATAAAACGTACCTTAGATGGTGTAGGAACGAACCTTGGGTGGAAACTCCTCACTTGAGCAAAACCCTAGTTTCACCTTCCCTTGGATTCCTTGTCTTGGATGAACTTTAATGAGTTTCTTACACTTGATTTACTTGGTTTGATGTAATTGATCACAAATACCCCTTGAATTCTTACTGGAGAAGTGTAGAGATGTTTTAGAGAGAAGGGGTGTGAAGGGAAATGAAATGAACTTGGATCCCTTTATTAATATACAAAATTTGTCCCATCCCATTTATACGGACACACATACGGTCCGTATGTGTGACCGTATAATGGTTCCAGTGGAGTCTGGACAAGTTATACAGCCAGATCTACGGTCCGTATCTTTTGTACGGTCCGTATAATGGACCGTACAATCCACAGTTTTTCGAAAATCATTTTCGTCGACTCGTTTGATCTCTGATCCTTATAAAACCTTCTTGACACTTGTTTATCACTTCATTAATTATCTAGGGGACGTTATAACTCTTCTTCAAAGAATTATTAAGTCATCATTAATTCGTTATTCGTAAATCCTTTCCGACACATCTCGTGTGTCTTGCCTCCTCTTGGCAACTTTCTTCTCTTACTTCGAATATCTTTGAAATCTCATTTAGAATCATCAAATGTTCTTTATTACTTATCAAAACATCGCATACGTCGTAACCTTCGTCAGTCTATTTACTGTGCACGTACGGAAAAATCTTCTGAGGTGTAACATTCTTCCCCCCTTGGGAACATTTGTCCTCGAATGTTAAACTATCCGGGGTTCCATGAAAATTTCACCATATATTTTCCTTCAACTGACCCGAAGTATCATGACCACACTATTCTTGCTCACATCTTACTCCTCTCTTTAAGTTCCCACTTGGTTTCATTGGCGACGCATAAATACTTGCGAGTTACATAATCGTTCTTGCGTGATTCGTGTACATACATATCTATACATATACAAGTATCCACATCCGTATCCGTATTCATAATCGTAGTCATTTACTTATCATATCCATAGTCATATTCTTATGCATATCATTTACATAGTATGCCCGACCACGAAGGTTCGGTGTTTCGCGTGCCCGACCATGGCTAGGCTCGGAGATTACATATACTAAAACTCTTTTGTGTATCCGTAGTAACTTATCTCGTCACTCTTTCTTCCTTTATTTTTCCCTTGATTATAATATCTTATGTTCTACTATATAAACTTTAAATCTCTTCCTTCATTGTCACTTATAAATAGCAATATCATTAACAACGACTCTACCGTTAGTGCCTTTGCCTCCATTCTAGTATCAAATCGCCATCCTTTGCAATACCCCTTGAGTTATTTGCTCTCAATGTCACGTGGTTCAAGGTCCTCATGAATGATTTCCCGTACAATGTCAGATGCTTGCTCAATTCAGGTTCGTTCATTTACTAGTCATTGGACTCATCTCTCACTCTTTGTTTTATAGTTTATATCTGTCGCATCTTAGAGTCCATCATTTCAATATCTACACTCGTATTCTCTTTACTCGCTTCCCCCCTTTAAGGGTTTTACTTGTACCGTTCTAAAAATCTGTTGCCTCACCTTCAAATCTTGAATTCACATATCCCTCACTATACTACTTCTTGCAGCTTTGTAATCAAGTAATACAACCGGCATAGCAATCCGAATAAGAATGTATTTTACTTAGCTCATTTGGTAGTTATAAGTCAATGTGTAAATCCGCTTCAATTCACAACTTTTTGCCCCGTAGGGATGCCCACAAGAGTAGTAGGTATAGTTATCCACACCTTCCATATAATGTCACTTGCCCTCTTCTTCGGTGCTCAAAATTCACTTGTAACGTCATCTTTGTTTTCCAGGACCTAAGTCTCATGCGCAACCAATACTCCTTATGCCTCATACTCTTTTACTCTTGTTTTGCACTCAACATTAGTTTCAAAACCAATCATGATCATATTGCGTTTGTCGTTGGTGATAGCTTTATTCTATTGTTTCATCTTCTTACGGTAAACTTCATAACTCATCATCATCTTTTCTTTTCAACTCATTACTTCATATACTTTACGCATTCTAACTTGGTATAGGATGATTGTAGGAGATGCACCTTCCTTTAATCATAACACGACTACTTCTTAAGCGCGCGTACTTTGCGACACATTTTCCTTCTCTTTCTAATCCCATTCTTATTCTTTTGCATTCCTTCCTTCTCAATTTACCTTATATCCTTCTGTTTTATAATCAATCCTTGATTCTTCGCACAAGGAACCTCATTCTCAATGTCACGACCCAACCTTGTGGACCGTGACTGATGCCCTAGTTGGACACTCATACACATTCACATACCAAATCGACATACCAAAGACTTATTCACATTTAGCATACGTTAATTTACACAGATACTAAGAACAGACGTCGTCTTAAGCAGCCACGTGGATCAGAAACATCATACCAAAGCCCGTAGGATGGCGGGATACACATCGCCTGAATATACATACATATGCAAACATATGGGCCATTTCGGCCATAATAGCAAACAGGGCCGCTTAAGGCACAGATCACAGACAAAACCAAACAAACACGACCCATGACCCACAAATATGTCTACAGGCCTCTAACGAATATAACAGAACCATAAGACGGGACAGGGCCCCGCCGTACCCCTGAATATACACAAAGATATACAACAGAAGAGTCTGTACCAAAATATGGGTTCCGGACAAGGGAGCACTCCAAGACAGCTGAGTAGGCGTCCTAAGCGGGTGGATCAGCAAAACGAGCCTCTGTACCTGCGGGCATGAAACGCAGCCCCCGAAGAAGAGGGGGTCAGTACGAAATATGTACTGAGTATGTAAAGCATGGAATAATATGAACAGAATCACAAACAAAATAAATAGTGCAGAGAATGAGTACATAAATTAAGCACGAAATACAAAGTAATCAAAATAACTTACTGGAAACACAGACCATGCATGCTAAGAATGGTATCCGGTCCCTTGCGGAACCCGGGGAAAATGTGGCACCGCCCTGCCCTCGGCGCCACACACATCTAACTCCAGCAGTTTTGCTCTGTAATCTCCGACACACATCATAATATCATATCAAAGTATCACATCATATGTGGTTCGGCGAACCATAAACACACCATAACGCCATAACACATCTAACTTCGGAATATATATATATATATATATATATATATATATATATGGCACCCGGCCCTCAAACGGGGAACCCGGCGAGTCATACGCACGAGACATACCGGCCCGGGACTCGGCGAAGGAAAACATAACATATGCACGAGCAGAGTAGTGAGAAACTAAATGCACACAAATCAAGACTCGATGGAATAATCGAACGATAGGTCATTTAGGAAAGAAATCAGACGGTAATCGTAGTACGTACCTTTCGGATGTTCCAATGAATTATGTCAAAGCAAAACCTTTTGAGCTTGCTTGTATATGTCAAAATATATCGTAGGACTCAATGGAATAGTTAAAACATCTATCGTTTAGTAGTCGGAACAATAACCAAAGATTTCCTTTAATTGTCGCACGGAAATAAGTCAAATAGAACAACACAAGAAAGTCTCGGAAGTTGTGGGCCCACCTCGGGTCAAGTCGAGAGGGCATACATAAATTACGAATATTAGACCTTATGAAGTCATCCACAAAAGTTGCAGGACAACCCGGTTCCATTTGTGAAAGTTACGGACATTTAAACTATTTTCCTATCAAAGCATAAAGTATTTAATTCAATTCCATTGAATGAATAGGGACCAAAATTAGGCTCAGATTTCTAGGAACAGAGTTTTCCCCGAGACTCGTATCATAACCTAAAATGTCTAAGACATGCCAAAGAAGGAAAGGTATAGCTTTACATACCTTTTCCGCTTCTTACGCTACTCCAAATTCAAGTTCCAAACTCTTCCAAAATCTACAATTGGTCACATTTACCAAACATTAATTAGAGCCTTTAGAAGTTCAATCTCGAATTAACATTTGCCTACAGAAATTTTGGCAGCATTTCCCCTGTAAATGCGC
This sequence comes from Lycium barbarum, assembly GCF_019175385.1. Lineage (NCBI taxonomy): Eukaryota > Viridiplantae > Streptophyta > Magnoliopsida > Solanales > Solanaceae > Lycium > Lycium barbarum. Next base: position 102,624,838 of record NC_083345.1, read on the forward strand.
CATCCCCGAGAATCCAACTCGGCCAAAAATATCAACAACAACACCCACAGCAATACCAACAACATCAACAATCACTACAAAACATATTCTAACATAAATAGTCTTCCTTTCTACATAATGCAACAACTTCTACTCCAACTTCACACTTTCAATCTAATGTCAACGTTTTCATATTCATTTACTAATTCAAGACCATTCAAATACAATTCGAAAGCATTTCACATTATTCTACAAAATATACAAAAGTTCCATCAAAACCATAATCCACCCAAAACCTCCAATCTTCGACATAAACATTCACAACACATTTTTATCTTCCAATTTCATTTACAACAATCACAATTTGCACCCTAACAATTTCATTTCCATAATTACATAAATCTACAATAAAATCACAAACTTCCTACAACAACTTAACCACAATTACAACTTCACTAGAATCATCATATTCACATTTGCATCATAGAATACATGTCAACAACAACTAGATTGGCACATAAAACTTAGTTCATATCTCACACACACACATAATATTCGGCCACCTTCCAACTCCCACAACTTCTACTAAACTCATCAAACTTTCATTTCCAATGTAGAGTCCACAATAACCACAACTAGAATACTACACAAAATGAATTCATCTTGCCTACACCATACCTACATACACACGGCCATGTCATGCAAACCCCCATATTTTTCATAAATTCTATCCATTCCTACATGCTACAATGTAAATGAACCCTTCATAACATATAAAAAGGGATTAAATCTTACCTTTCCTCTTCAACTTCTTCACTTGACCAAGATGCGGAATCGATGAAACGAGCGACCTATCTTCCGAAATAATTACACCACGTTGTAGAGGACCCTTGAATTAGTAGGAATACCACAAGAAAATAATTTTTTGGATCAAGATTGAAGAGCTTGATTTTCCATGGACATGGCCGAATAGGCCTCTTTGTTCTCCAAGTTTTTGGTTTTCTTGAATGTTCTTGAATTTATGATGAATAAAAGGCCCTTTTGTCTATTTATTACTTGATCAATTTAACTCCACATGGGCCTTGGGCCATGGAGCATGGCCGGCCACACACACACACTTGGGCCTCTTTTTTTTTTTTTAATTTTCCAAGCCCACTTACTTGTGGCAATTTTGTTTTTGTAATTCATGAAACCATTTTCCAAATTTCCAATTTTTCCCTTAACCTTCCTCACTATTTCCGCATCCATAACTCTCACAACCAACTTGTGTGCTTAACAAGATCAAAAATGTAACCTTGCTCTTAATTTCTCGCAATCGTCTTGAATTATCCGCATGTACAAAATGCGGGATATAACACTCAACTTAGCACCGCTTTGTCCTTTAGAATATACTACCTCTTTACAATCCATTCTTCGCATCAAAGCTTATCCTGTTCATTCTGATCATCCCCTCTCATCCTTATTGTGTTGATCCTTTTCTAACAATCGTCCTATTTCGTTATTCATCTTTCTGTAGTCTTGGTCTATTACATCCAGCTAAAGATATCACTTATACCCTTGATTATACCAATCACAAACTACTACTACTTTACCATATCATATTTCCCTAATTTCTTTTTCAAGTTGACTTCCCTTTTTGTCATTGCTTGCTATCATTTTTTCTCATTGAAGAACCCCCATGCTGGACTTTCCCCTAACGAGGTCTTATAAGTTTTCTTATCTACTGCTCCATGGCTCGCTTGTTGGTTTCATAATTGCATTCACTGTTTATTCATATAGAACATGTCACATCTTTAGGCGTTTCCTCGCTACACTTTGTATTGCAATTCTGGTTACGTTCTCATTATACCTTGATCATAACCAATTCTATAGGGTGACACTTCTTGATCTCATCCACAATTCCGCTTATGACATAGAATAAACCTCATGAAGTAAGCATACTCAACCTGTTACTCTTTCTGATTATTCCTATTTCACTTACCACATAAGTCATCTCACCAATGTATTCACATTCATTATAACATTTCATATTCGTACACGACCCGACTAGGGGCCATGACGGGTACCCGGGGCTATCCACCGAGCACCGCTCATTTTGCTACTTATCATACTCGGTAAACGTTCATTCATCAAATTCATACTCAAATCATAGGAAAATCGTTTTTCATTTGGAAACATAATTACCTTTATATACGTAAGCCCTTCGGCTATCAAATAATACACACATACATATATACATATATGCTTATCAAAATCGTGAGACCATACTACCCACACATACGTATCTACGAGCCTCTACTAGAGTACTAGACATATGAACGGGATAGGACCCCGTCTTGCCCAAAACATACATGTACATAAAATAGTAACTCAATGGCACCTCCGGAATAATGAAGTGCTTTCAACACTCAGCTTATCGACTTCTACAAATCTGGGTCTCCTCCCTGCTTACCTATGGGCATGAACACAATGTCCAAATAAAACGGACGTCAGTACGAATATTGTACTGAGTATGTAAGGCATGAATGAAATAAACATAATAGAGAATCATAAGACATAACCTACGTAACTTTTAAGGGAGGATACCTTTCGTGCCTATATCATATATTATCACGGTACATGTATCATCATAACTCATGCATCGTCGTATCATACATATATATATCATAACACCCCATCTGCTCATACATATTAAACATTATCCGTATACGGCCACCTAGTGGCTTGACAATATCACATACATATTCTCCGGGCTTTCCCTACATATATCATATTCATGCCTATATCCTGTACATATTCATATCATATACGTATTCATATCCTATATCATATACATCATATACATCTTCACATCATATACATACCTAGCCAACCAAGGCTTCAGGGTTATACATACCTGGCCAACCAAGGCTTCGGGGTTATACATACCTAGCCCTACCAAGGCTTCAAGGTTACATCTACCCAACTGCAGTGGTGCGCGCGCGTTACATAAATATATACATATTCTACCCGGCCTTATAAGCTTGAGGTTTCATAATAGCCATACATAGGCACATATATACATAAAATCCCATAAATATCTTTAACGTCATCATTATCATCGTCACTATCAACATCGTCATTATCATCATCACATATATCTCATAAACTTATCATAACTTTTCACATAGCATACATTTGGATTTAAAGACAATCTATGAAAATCGCATCGTATTCGTAGCATGAACTTCGCAATAATATCGCATAATAGACTTTATAATCTCTAACTTAGGCTCATCATTACCATCATCGTATCTATGGCATATCTCCTACCTTAATCTCATATGGAACCCTTTATGAACATAGACTCGTAACTTTTCGGAACATTGGTCATAAGACGTGCATTAAGGCTTATAGACAATCTATAACAATGTCGGGGTGACATAAGGTCGAGAACCCCCAATTTCTTTATGAAGCATTCATGAGCATTTTGCCTCACCTTGAAGGAATTAGCATATAAGGTGAGTGTATTCAATGAACAACATCAATGGATCATAGTGTGGATCATTAGCCTTGTAGAGACATAATATTATAGGCCTTAGAATCTTTAGACTTAGACTCATTATCATCATTTTCGCATTCGTGACATATCTCTTATCTTATCCCATATGGCTATTCATGAACATAGGGTCTTAGTTTTTTCGGAAATTAAGAAAGTCATGGAGAGGTAAGGAAATAATAATATAGGAATCATATAGGGATCATTAGCTTCGTAGGAATATCATATCATGAGCTTTATGACTTCTAGACTTAGATTCATCATCGGTATCGTCATGTTCGTAACGTATCTCTTCTCTTTATCTCATATGAAGCTCTTTATACTCGTAGGCTCGTCATTCCCGTTATGTAGGAAAATCATGGAAAGATAGGAGGATTCATGTCATATGAGTCATGCCTTAGAAAGAAAGGACTAGCCTTACATACCTCTTTCGTCTACCAATTTCCATTGCTTTGTTGTTCTCCTTCAATGCTCACATTTCTACCTTCAAGAGAATCCGCATTCACATTAGCTAATCGATTACATGAATGTGCGTACTAAAGCTAGAGGAAATTGGGCAGCATTTCGTTTGTTTATACAACCTTTCCTATATTGTATATCAACTCCCAAACATTCATAATATCATAACCATCAATCGTCATTTATCTACATTACCCTCATTTCACAATTTCACTTCAATTCATCCATAATCATGGTCATAGTATACTAGTACATTTTCTCACATATAATGTTTATCCCATGTCCTTTATATCATTTATAACTTAACCATATCACAACACATCAAGAATCATGACTCAATTCAAGCTATTACTCAAAAGTGACACTATTCCCACATTCATGACCCATTTTCCATATTCTTCTACAATCCAAGTGTTTCAACTTCTCAATACCTTAAACAACATGTAAAAACCATAAAACTTACCTTAGATGGTGTAGGAACGAACCTTAGGTGGAAACTCCTCACTTGAGCAAAACCCTAGTTTCACCTTCCCTTGGATTCCTTGTCTTGGATGAACTTTAATGAGTTTCTTACACTTGATTCACTTGGTTTGATGTAATTGATCACAAATACCCCTTGAATTCTTGTTGGAGAAGTGTAGAGAGATGTTTTAGAGAGAAGGGGTGTGAAGGGAAATGAAATGAAATGAACTTGGATCCCTTTATTAATACACAAAATATGTCCCGTCCCATTTATACGGACACACATACGGTCCGTATGTGTGACCTTATAATGGTTCTAGTGGAGTCTCTTCTTTGGACAAGTTATACGGCCAAATCTATGGTCCGTATCTTTTGTACGGTCCGTATAATGGACCGTACAATCACGGTTTTTCGAAAATCATTTTCGTCGACTCGTTTGATCTCCGATCCTTATAAAACCTTCTTGACACTTGTTTATCACTTATTTAACAATATAGGGGACGTTATAACTCTTCTCCAAAGCATTATTAAGTCATCATTAATTTGTTATTCGTAAATCCTTTCCGACACATCTCGTATGTCTTGCCTCCTCTTGGCAACTTTCTTCTCTTACTTCGAATGTCTTTGAAATCTCATTTAGAATCATCAAATGTTCTTTCTTACTTATCAAAACATCGTATACGTCGTAACCTTCATCAGTCTATTCACTGTGCATGTATGGAAAAAATTTCCGAGGTGTAACAAATTAATTGTGCTTTGATTTCTTTTCCTTCTTGCACCATACTAGTTGATTAATGCTAAGGCTGTATACTGTGCATATGGACCATTCTGTTTAGTCTCTTTTTCCACAAAAAGACACAAGCATGGGACAAATTCTTCTCCTATGTATATCATGGTGCAATACATAAGTGGAGAATTGGAGTAGTACTTGGGGATTAAGTTTGAACTTCCCCAAATGTCTGCCATGCCTGGGGTTCCTAGAAACCCCTTGGATCTTGTGCGACATTAGGAACAAGGGGGTAAAACTTTCCTTTTTGAGCTACTTTCACATCTCCATGGGTGTATATCTATGGTATATTGGCTGGAAAACTTGTATACCTTTGTTTGTGTGATGAATGCCATCTTGGGCAGATGACTTGTGTGAACTTTATTTTTATCTATTTCTAATATTGGGCTTTCTCTTATATTAATACAATTCATATGGCCTTTTCATATATTTGGGTCTGTGTCTCATTTGTTGTATTTGGGCCTGCTCCTTCAATCTATTTCAGCCCAATATTTAGTGGGCTATATTCGATCCAATTGTTTGCTACTGAGTAATATATACACCTTTTCATTATGTGATTTCTGTTACATTAAGAAGTCTTTGCTAAGTGTAAGTGTTTGCTTAGATTACTTGTTAATCCTTATTTCTCCTCTTTGCTTTGGATGAAATATTGTCCATTGGGATTCTCCTATTGCATAAATTCATTGGGCCAAAGGCCCAATACCTTCCTTGATCGAGTACGTGGGGAAATAAGTAAGAGAAGCTGATATGTTTTTTTGAAGGCCCAGCCAATGGGTGAAAATGACCAGTTAAAAATTCATTTTCCCTCCCTTCTCCATTTATATATTTGACATGTATATCTATTGTATATACTAAATGTGTAATATTGAAACCCCGTGGATGTAGAGCTTAGGAGAAACACATAGCATTTGAAGAGTTGCCAAACCATTTAAAAAAAAAAAAAAAAAAGAGAGGAAACATTTCGGGTAATAATCATTTTCATATGAAACGGGATTTTGACCACAAGTTTTCTAAGTTTAAGATTGTTTCAAAACCTAGGTTCGATGCAAAGAACAAAAAATAGGATTCGGTTAAAATTTGACTTGGATCAAGTTTTAAACAAGCCAAAGTACCAAAAAATGAATTCTGGACTTGGGCAAATCTGGACAAAGTGGATAATTGAATTTGGACTTGAATGCATTTTTTTAAGGAACTAAAGTCATTTTTTGGGCCTGGAAGCCTAGATGTTATTTTGGACCGAAAAAACGAAATCTGTTGGACTAAATTGAGGAATGACGGATCTGGACTGGAATATAAGTTGACTCTATAGGCTTCAATGATAAAATTGGACTTGAAAAAAGTTGTGTTTTTCTTACATATATAAATGTATAAAATTAGAGGTATACTACATGTTTTCTATACGTATAATAAAACAAGTAAGTACTAAAGCCATTTTGTTAGGACTGGAATAGTAGCGACCCTACTCGGGAGAAATTCCGGGTGTGTCCTAGTCCGGCAACAAAGTGAGTTAAACACTTGCGCGGATTTTTTTAAAACCAAAACCCCTTTTGTAAGGGGAATTTTTGCCAAATTTTTTCTTAAAATTATGATATGAAATGATATGGCATTTTTGCGAAAAAAACTAAACACTTTTCCAAATAAATACATTAATCACACATTGAAGCTCGTAGGTCAACCGTATTCTACGGATCTTTAATATTAGGGTGCGTAAAACCTTCCTTAGGGGACCACCAGAACCCTTACCTCGAACTTTGGTACCAAGAAAAATTTCTCTTTTGTTTGAAAAATCTTTAAACCGGTTTTCCTAGTTTTCCATAATAAATTAGCTGGTGACTCTAAAAGATATAAAATCCAATTAGAGCACCAACAACCTCGTAGTAACTTTTATGCCTTAACCCGCGTAAAAGAAAACCGTAACAAAACTCAATCTTTTTAAAAAGAGCTATTTGTTAATCAAATGCCACATTTTGACTTGAAATTTAAAAATATGTTTTAAATTTAATTTGAAAGATAAATACATTTCTGAAAGACATGGTTAAAGATTAATCTCACTTTAAGTTTGAATTGAGGACAGTGATTTAAATGATACTCTATATTTATATTTATTTTATGTAAAGAATTTTTTGGTGACAAAAGAATGAAAGAAAATAAAAGTAGAAAGTTTTGTATGGGAAAAGGTTAACGTATTAACTTGGTCTTCTTTTGTTTTGTATATGTTTAACTAGTGAATTGGTTCGCGCTTCGCGCGATTATAATTTTTTTTTAATATCCGAATAATAACAAATTTAAATCTTTTCTAGTCCTCAAATTCAAATGGATTAAATTTTATGTTCTAAAGCATTTTATTATTACTCAGTTTTATTCCTTATTTTTTAATTTTTAATAATTACGGGTTTTTAATCTTCCAAAAATAATTGAATTTTATATAATAATATAATCTACACAGGTGGAACATCATTTAAACATAGTGGTGAAACATCATTTAAACATAGTTATACTTTCTTCATTTTATATTACAGGTTTTAATCTCTATATGTTGATATGCATATAAATTTAAATATAATTTTTCTTTGTTCATCTAATATATTAAGTATCTATCTAACTCGTGTTCTCCACCTTTCAAGAGTTACATTTTGTTTCTTTCTCCTTTTTAAAAAATTTAGAAAAAAAAAAAGGCATCAACAACAATGTCTACTACAAAAATAATAAGGAAAGGGGAGAAAAGGATACAAACGAAATCTCTTCTATTAATGTTTGCCTTATCTTTTTTCCTTTTTTTTACCTTTCTTTCGCCTTTTGTATTTTCCTCTACTTTCTTTCTTGCTTCCTCGCCCATTCATTTTAAGAAAAGAATATTGTTTCCTCGCCCATTCATTTTAAGAAAAGAATATTTACCGTTTCTTCTTCTTGTTTCACCGGAACATCACATTCTTCATAACCAACAACTTCAGTCTAAAGCTACTCTTTTTCATCCTCAAAATCATCAAAATAATACTAAAATTTCATTAAATCTAAAAAAAGATTGCTCATTTCTTTTAAAATATTTTCCTATGAATTCAACACACGATATCGTCAAAAAAGGAGAGAGAATTTAAAATAGAACGGAATTTTCAAGCTTCAATTTCATTGAGAATCATTTTGATAATTGAGAAATTTATCATTTACTAATTTCTTTTCATTGAAAAAATGTAAAATTATTTGGTAAAGCTAATTTACTGTTGTTGATATATTTTCCAACCTTAGCAGTTAATAGCTAAGAAACAAAAACATGCTTACACTACGTATAAATATACATGATAGAGGAATGAGAAGTACAAATTGTTTTAAAAAAATATTTACTGTCAAAAACTCTAGTACCTGAAAAAATCCATTTTTGATTCAAGAAAGTTCATACGCTCAAAATTGAAAAGGAAGAGAGTCTAATAATCCGCCAAAAATAATAGTATCATAAAATCACCAAAAAAATAAAATAAAGGAATATTGCATCCACATATAAAACCATTACTCACGTTTGTTTAATCTGCAAAAAATCACAGCCATTTATAAAAGTTAATAGTGTAATGTTGTAGAATTTTTTTTTTTTTTTTAAAAGAAAGAAATAGAGTAATACAAACGAACTAGCCTGTCGTAAATAAGAATGACAAACTCGGTTGAATTTGTGTTACTTATCGTATGTGATAAGGATTTGTTGAAGAGAAGTAATAATGGTATGTAAAATTATATAGCTAAAAGAAACTGTAACTTTAAAGTACCCATTTATGGGATATTTAATAGCTTTTTGAAAGGTTGTGAAGGAAAATGATCGTGGGCTGAGTCACAGTAATGCAAAGGTTATTTAGGCTTAGTGCTATATTTATTGTATGAGACATTTATTAATCCATGTAGCTGAAATGAACCAAAAACATATAATTAAAATTGAGAAAAATGTTAAAAAAAGGAGAAAAAAGATAAATGCAAATGCTGGCCATAGAGAGGTGCCACATCACCTTGTCTATGTCTAGCTTTATATTATATATAGATTACACATTTCAAATCTATAACTTATCTATGGAAGAAGTTTTTGAATTTGAACTTAAATAAAGGAGTTTGAATTTGACTTTTATAATGCATAACGTGATTTAGGGAATATTGTTACAAGGGTATTATTTGCACAGAATAGTATTATTTAATAATAATAGTAATAACAACAAAAGGAAACTATCTTGTCAATATTCTTTGTTATGAGGTCCTGTGAGCCATCTCCATGTGCTTCACTATTATTCTCATGTGGAAGAGCCAATAGGTATATCATGCTAGTAGCATTTATGGTAGGTGAGTAGGATTCATATGTTTGATAGCTAATCATTTGTCGTATATCCAGACAACTTTTGTGGAATGTGATCACAAATCATGTTTGTTCATCACAGTCAGTCAGTCACTTACAACCCCCCCCCCCCCCCCTCCCTCCCCCCCTCCTAAAAGACAAACGTCCCATAAGAGTCTTAATTTTATGTCTGGAGTTTATTTCAGTGTTGTGTTGCCCATTTAATTTCCCATTGTGATCCACAGACACTAAAGAAACATATTTTTGACTCATTATTAAGCAGATGAACATGGCTAGAGACACAAAAGAAACATGTTTTTTTTTTAATTAATTAATTAATTAATTTTAATTTGTGATTAAACAGATAAATATTACTTTTGTGCCAAACCTCTTGTCAAAGAGTCATACATAGGGTCAGGAAGTGAACGATATTATGAACATTTGAACATTATCCATGCTTTTCCTGTTAGCCACCACTTTTTGTCCCCTTCACGACCTAGTTATCTGACTTATGTCCAAGTTATATTGTTTTCGAATCTACCCATGTTGACTCGTCAAGTTAGGTTTCTTTTTCGTTCTTGTGAACATGTTTATTTTGTTTAAGTGAGTATATTATATATCATGTGGAAACGGGGTGGGAGCGGATCCAACTTTTGGTTCGAAAGTTCGGCAGAACCCAAATGTGTTTTGGGATCGTATTTTGTATGTATGCACGGGAAAAAAGACAAATACATTTTAAAACTCACTCTTTAATTTCAACTCAAAACTCGCCGCGTCAAAATTCTGAATCCAGGACAGGGGAGGTGTAGCTAGCAGATGATTTCATTGGCATTTTTCTGAATATAGACAAGAACAAATCAAGAATATGCTAATACTCAAACCAAGTGGACAAAGTAGTAGTGTATTTTGCCTGCTTATTTACCAGCATTTTGTTTCATGAAAATGTATGTTTGTCCTACTGTCTAGGACATGAGTTTGATATTGATATTGAATGTGTTGGACTGTATTCATCTCTACCCATGTGAAAATCACTACAAGAAAAACCCGAATTGCCAACCAATTTTACCAACAACCCAAATTCGTTAGCAAATTAGCAACAAATTACTAACATATTAGTAACCAAATTGTTTTTTAGAATTTAGCAAGGGATTTCTAACGGATTACCAACCAAAATTTTACTAACTAAATACTTTAGTTGGTAAATATGGCGGGAAAAAATGGCGCCTAATTTAGCAACTTCCTACAAACGGTTTACCAACCGAAATATTACCAACAAACACCTTTCGTTGGTAATATTATCAACGGATTATATATCGGTTGGTAAATATGATAGTAAGAAATAGAGTATAGTTTATTAACAGATTACCAACAAATTACCAACCAATCATTTACCAACGACGAAATTTTGTTGCTAATTTTACCAACCAATTAAAAATACGTTGGTAAATTACCAACAGATTGTTATTTGTTGGTAAAGTTGCTAACTAATACTCAAGCGGTTGGAAATTCTTACCAATGGATTAAGATTGTGGTTTGCAAATTACTAACATATTAGAATTAGTTGGTAATATACCAACTGATAACTAATCCATTGGTAAAATTTACCAACCGATACATCTTTAGTTGGTAGTATTACATACAAATGCTAAATCAGTTAGTAATTGCTACCAATTGAGATCAAATTCATCAGCAAATTACCAACTGATATTGAAACAGTTGGTAAATTTACCAAACGAGAAATTAAAGTGGTTGGTAAATCACCAATTGGTGCTCAAACGGTTGGTAAATATGATGGTGCTAAATCGATTGATATTTTTCGACGAATTTAACATTAAATAATAAATTTAGTGATGGATTCTACATCAATTGATATTGTTTTATGAATCTAGCATTTAGTGGTAAATTTATCTTTCTTTATAAATTTAACGGCAAAGGGTCAAAAATACCACTGAACTATTCGAAATCGGTCATCTATACCCTCCGTTAGTTTTTTGTGTCGAAAGGGCCCTTGCTGTCAATGGAAGGGACCTCAAATACCTCTCCACTTAACGACTGACCATTTAAGCTGACGTGGCAATGCCACGTGGAAACAATTATCCACATGGATGGCCACACGTCAGCCTCTATCCCTCTTATTTTATTTTTTCACCAGGCCCCCCTCCTCCTCCCACCCCTCACCCCCCTCCCCCTGCCCCCCAAAAAAATATTTAACAAAAGTTTTGATTTTTTTTTTCTTTTTCACCAGCCCCCCTCCTCCTCCCACCCCCCCACCCCCCCCCCCCCCAAAAAAAAAAAACTTCTTTTCAAGATTTTTTTTTGGGTGGGGGGTGGATGGGTGGTGCAAAAAATCAAAAACAAAAACTTTTTTTTAAAACAAAAATAATTTTTTTGGGTGGATGGGTGGAGTAAGAAACCAAAAAAAAAAAAAAATCAAAACTTCTTTTCAAAAAAAATTATTTTTTTGGGGGGGCGGGAGGGGGTACGGGGTGGAAGGGTGCAAAAAAACAAAAACAAAAACTTTTCAAAACTTCATTTTTTAGAGGGTGAAGGTGTTGGGTCACGGGGGGTGGAGTGGGAGGAGGAGGGGGGCTGGCGAAAAAAAAAATTGGGGGTAGGGGTGAGGGGTGGGAGGAGGAGGGGGGCTGGCGAAAAAAAAAATTGGGGGTAGGGGTGAGGGGTGGGAGGAGGAGGGGGGGCTGGTGAAAAAATAAAAAATAAAAAGTTTCAAAACTTTTGTTATTTTTTTTTAGTCGGGGGAGGGGGTAGGGGTGAGGGGTGGAAGGACGAGCGGAGGCTGGTGAAAAAATAAAATAAGAGGGAGAGAGGCTGATGTGGCCGTCCGCGTGGATAATTGTTTCCACATGGCACTTCCACGTCAGCTTAAATGGCCAACCGTTAAGTGGAGGGGTATTTGAGGTCCCTTCCATTGATGGCAAGGGCCCTTTTGACACGAAAAACTAACGTAGGGTATAGGTGACCTATTTTGAATAGTTCAGGGGTATTTTTGACCCTTTGCTGTATATTTAATTGTTTAATATTACGTTCACGAAAAATATTACTAGTTTTGTCAGCTCAAAGGGTTACCATGATTCTTCTTAATTGTTTTTTGACATAAAAAAAAATAATACTTACAGTAGAAAGACTACTAGTTATTTGTTTTATTGCTCCAATTATGTCAATATTGGCTCTAATAGTTCGTAAATATCGAAACTCGTTGTTCAAACAACTATTCAGATCTAGAATTCCTATAGTTTCTCGTAAGGCTTGTTTTGTAGCTCGTTCTCGGACTTGATTAAATGTCCTTGTTGTTCAAACCGAATCATTTCATTTTTGTGGTTTTCTAATTGTTTCAAAGGCTTACAAACTGAATTAATCAAATTCGTTTTTTGTCAATCTATCTCATTATAGCCATTCACTAGCTCAAGAGTGCTAAACTTTTGTATCTCCTTTTTGTAAGTGAGAACGAGTTTTTTATAACTTAAAAATCTTTGGCTAGATGCGTCTCATCCACAATTGCGTAGTTGTAGAGATGAATTAATTAGTGCCTCCACTTGCATTCCACGAGTACAGAGAGACTATTTGGAGCATCCCTCCTTAAGCTGGCGGATTTGGCAAAAGATTCCCCTTTGTAGTTTGTGGCTTCTCTGAAGGATCACTTTATTCATTTACCCTTAAGATTTTGCATATGTATTTTTCACAAACTTCATTCCCCCATAAAAATAATAGGTGTCGTCGTAAGTCCAAAAGAGGGACATCATAAGAGGAGGATAGAAAAATACATATTATATCAAGAAGCCTTCATTTTTGGCCGTGATCTGAAAGTCTTCCGTATATCAAGAGATCTTTTTCTTCGGTGATGATCCATAAGTCTTCCCTATATCAAGAAGCCTTCCCCTCAGGTGGTGATCAAGAAGTCTTCCATATATTAATAGAAGTCTTCATCTCTGTCAGTGATCCAAAACTTTACCGTCTATCAAGAAATCTTCCTCTCCAGTGGTGATTCATTAGTCTTCTACATATCAAGAAGCCTTCCTCTCAAGTGGCTATAAAAAGTCTTCATAAATCAAGAAGCTTTTCTCTCAAGTGGTAAGTCACAAGTGTTCCTTACTCCAAGTTCGTGATCAAAGCCTAACTCCACATTCATGGTCAAATTTAAGAAACAAGTTTAGTCCATCAATTCAAGAATTGAGTTGACGGTCATGAGGAGAAGAATCAGAGGACTACTTCTTTTGATTTAAGAAAGTCTAAATATTGTTATCTGCATATTGAAATACAAATATTATTGTTGATCTGGATATTGATGATGAAGTGAATGACGATTATCTAGGCTATTATCATTTTTGTGTTGTTACCTTTCTCAAATAATATTTATAATAATTCTTTTTATATTATTGGAATTTATTTGCAAAATTTTAATGAAAACTTTACTTTTGCTTATTTTTTAGCAATAAAATTATGAAATTGAAGATACATGAGACATAACATACGTCCCGTGTTTTGGGGCTTACGTCTCGCCCCGTGCTGCGGAAAACGCTTCGCCTCGCGACCCCGCCTCTTAAAACACTGTGTAGCATTTTTACATGGTTGATTTTACATAATACTAATTATTCTAATTACGTATTCGTCTTTGTATATTTAGACGACATCCAATTATTATAAATTCTAGTATTAATATTAATCTCATACCCAAACTTTAAAAAATAGTTATAATTTTTTTCAAACTTAATTTGTATTTTGTAGTTCAAGAAAATAACTTAGCACAATTAAAATTTATTATTTTATACAAATAAATAATTGTAATTAAAATATTACTCCCTCTATCCCAATTTATGTGATACACTTTCCTTTTTAGTCTGTTAAAAAAAATGATACATTTCTTTATTTGACAATAATTTAACTTTAAACTTTGTCTTTCATGCTTAACGAGATGATCTATAACCTCACAAATATCCTTGACTTATTTTAGACTACAAGATTTAATAATCTTTCTTTGTTTCTTAAATATCATGCATAGTCATTATTGTAGTTTCTTATTCTCCAATTTCAACCCCTAAGTAATTTAGTGTCCACAGAAAAAAGAAAACTTCAGGAGAAAGAAGCGGAAAAAAAAAGAAGCAAACCCTCCACCTCCTAAATTATAGACAATCTCGCGCCATAATTCTCCACTCGCGCCATTATTGTGGTTTCTTATTCTCCAATTTCAATCCACGATCAACATATCAGTATGTCCTTGTATATAAATTTCAACCCACGATCAGCATATCAGTACGTCCTTATATATAAATTTCAACTGAAAATGATCTCAAGCTACAACATTTATCTGCTGCTCTTGAATACTAAGTTTCACTATCCTTTCTTCTAACTGGTAAGTATTCTATAATCAATCTTAATTTCCCCTTGTTTATTTGATTTGATCAGTCCATTGTATATCTTTCTGATATGCTTTCTTTGTTTGGTTAATATATAACATTTATATAGTTTGTGGTTGATCGGTTATTGATTAGGGAAGGGATGATATATGGCTATTTGTGTTTTTGAATCCCTTTGATAAGGTGATTTCTCTAAGATAGCAGCGAAGTTGGTTCAAGAGTTCTGTTAGGTCTACTAATTTCGAGCCCCCTATAACATAAAACTTATTTTTTTGTGTTTTTCCCCCCTCTAGTTCCTTGTTTTAAAAAATTAGAACTCTTTTCCAAAAATCTGAGGAACATCGGACCTTTTTTGTGTTTCCTTTTGTCCTTCGTTGTTGCTAGGAAGCTGTCTCTTCCAATCTCTCTTTATGTCTCTAAACTAATGATATAATTAGGATAACATTCATAAACCTTTCTACAAAAATAAGATTTTTATAAGAGTTAGAGTGATAGAAACATAGTCTGTAAGTTGTTTTTATTATTGAATTTTATATTTCTTGCTGACAAAGTTCTTGAATTTTAGATCTCGTCGATTTTACGTTTCTTTGTCACCAGTTTAAGTATTTGTATTAATAGTTTTTCAGGTTGTTTGTTTGAACCGTTATCCCTCACTCTCATTTTTGTGAGAGAAGTAGTTGTTCTAGAACTACATTAAGAAATAGTGATGGAATAAATTTGTTCCTCTTCAGGTTTTTATCTTTTTATCTACCACACATGAATTAAAATATGTATTCCTTAAATTTTCAAAGACATCTTGTTCTTGCAGTGACATGTCAATTAATTGCTCATTCCTGTTATAATTAGATTTGATCATGATTTCATTAATTATGTATTTATTCATCTACATGTATCTTTGAAATCGCAGATATGGCACCGAGGGGGGGTGGACCAAGTAGATATTCTGGAAAAAGGAATGCAAATCCACTACCATCTTCTCCTATGTTGACTCCCGCACCTAATCAAACACCAGTATCACCTGAATCGTCGGCACCAGAAACGCCACATTCAGTCGCAGCAGTCAATGGATCTGTACCATCATCATCTTCTGAGCTTGATACACCTAGAGATGAAATAGTATCAACAAGTTCTTCAAACACAATTGATGGTACTCATATCCCAATTGAAATTGTCCTTGGAGGGTAAGAGTACCAAGTGCCACACTATTTACATTTTGTATTATATTTTTTAAATATGAAGTAAGGCGACTGTCGATATGAGTACAACTAGCTAAAGAAATTAACTCGCACAAAATGATACCAAACATGACACTAATTTAAGGGCATACTACAAAGTAAATGTAAATCAAGGTTGAACATCTAATTAAGATAGGATAAGTTTTCCTCTTTAGTTGTTCCTATCTGTTAGTACTCAACCTAAACTTCTGTACATTCTGCATAAGCAGCAACCTTTTTCAACATTAAGAAATAAGTATGAAGTGGTTTCACAACCATGGTTTAATTCTATTTACAACTCTTTATCAACATCAAATTATATTTTGCTGAAAATTAATAGTGCGATAGTATCCATTTATGGATCTTGTCACTCATATTTGAAGATACACAAGCTCTTTGAAGGTGAATTAAACAGTTCTAGACATAAATTCGATAAGAAAGACATGTCATAAACAAAGAATAAGAAACTAAAGTAAAATTAGTCTAACAGGTTGTTAGAGTAAGATCAAACTTTACACGAACAACTAATTTGGGATCTTTCTAAATATCTTATACAGTAAAAAATATACACAATTTCTAGAAAATTTTTCTAGGGGAATCAACGCTCGTTTGAACTTATATTTGTGCATAGTCAGGAAATACTATTGAAAGAAGTAGGTGTGAGAGGAGTATTAATTTTTGTAATTACTCCTGAAGGTTCATAGGGAACATTTATTTCTTTAGAATTGTGGTTGAGGAATCCTGGTAGGTGTTGAAAGATGGGGTTCTGATAAGAAGTTTACTGGTAAGTTTGAAAATGTGATCCAAGTTTCTTTTTGCACTCTAACTTGATTAATTCCCATAATAGAATTACATATTTTTTTTGTCAGATGACTTCACCTTCCTTTTGGTGTTAAATGAGCAAATGCTTCAATAAAAATATGCTTAACTAGCATCCCATTGACATACTTTGTGTTTTTTTTTTCAATTGTTTGTCACAATCATTATCACCAACTAAATCCTAGTTCATAGCAGTATCTGGTAACTTATTGATTTTCCAGTGTCCTTCTAAATAGGAAAAGATGACAAAAAGGTCGATGGATTTAACTTATATGCAATGACATCCACTAACATTGTATTTTAATTTGTAGTAGCAAGTAACGTGCCTTATTTTTTCGCTTATTGTGTTATCTTTTAGCTAACTTGAAATGTAAAAATTGTTATGTTTATCACTTATTCAAGCCTGGAGCCGAGTAATAACGTATCTCGGGCAGTCACAAAAATCTTCAAGGAGAAGCTAGATCACGAAGGACATAATTGGAAGTCTGTTACACCAGAGACAAAGGACTTCTATTGGGAGGATTTTAAGGTAAATTTTTGCTAATTATCATTTCACTAATGAACTTTGTATAATTAAAACAACGCCTTTTATTGTTTTTATTTTGTTCTTTTAAAACAGAAACGATTCCGATGGGATATTGCAATCGAAGGTGCCATAAAGGATGCGTTTATGAGAAAATGTGCAGAACGATACAAATGTATGTTATCTGAAGCAAGAGCCTCTGAGAAGAAGCGCAAACATATCCCGACATCTATTTGGGATAGCTGGAAGCCTCATTGGGAGACTGACGCTTTTAAAGCCAAGTCCGCACAATGTTCAAAAAATCGATTAAGTGAGAAAGGTGGCGAAGGATCTGGCCCCTCACGCCATACAAGAGGCTCTAGAACTCACTGAGAACATGCAAGACTACTGGTATATTCAATTTTAAATAGCCAAGCTATAATTTCTTCAAAGCTAGTCCTTATGTATTAATCTGGTAAATGCAATTTCGATTTTAGGGTCTAGAACTAAGAAGACCACCTCATCCACATGAGCTTCTGAAGAAGACACATCTCAAGGCGAATAATGAGTTTGTGGACCAGAAGTCTAAGAGCACATATGTAAGTGACGTAAGCATTGCTATTTTTTTTCCTGGACGTAAGCATTGCTGTTTATCTTCTAGATTTGTGTCGAGTTTTTGGCTTAAATCATCCCTCATGTTTAATCCTAACTTGATCATGCAATTAAACCATTAAAAAGTAGAGCTTTTGACAAATTTATGATATGAGTTTTAATTTGAAATATGCTTGATATCTGATTTGGATCAGTTACATAATTGCCCGTATAAGCTATAGAACATGATCCAGGATATACTTCTTAATCAAAATTCCTAAAGGATTCCCGAAAAAGGGAAGAAAATACTTTATGAAGATGGCGAACCTTTCATTTACCACTTCTTTATACCTTTCTGGAAGTTTGTTAAATATTGTTTCATCTGAAAGGTGTGACAAGTTGACGCCAAACAAGTAATGCAATTCGTATGGGAAAAGTTAGATGTTGTTACATCAAATAATTGTTTCCTTAAGGTGTTATTTTAACATTTAATGTTTCTATTTTGTTGTATCTGATTATTTCTTGATGGTTTTTCTTCGAAAATATTATTATAATATTCATGTCATAATTTGTTGCTTTCAGGATGCCGTAATGTCTAAGATTGCATCTGCATCGCAGCCTGAAGATGGATCCGATGAGCATCTAACAATTGATTTCCCAAAAATTTATTTGGATGAAGTTGGCGGGATTAAGAAGAAGCGCATTTATGGTCTTGGTTCTCAAGCACCTCTTTATGGACATGTTGGCGCATCCTCCGCTTCAACATCTCGACATCCAGATCTAGACTTTGATGCTCGGGTGAATGAATGTGTCGGACAACGT
This sequence comes from Lycium barbarum, assembly GCF_019175385.1. Taxonomy (NCBI): domain Eukaryota; kingdom Viridiplantae; phylum Streptophyta; class Magnoliopsida; order Solanales; family Solanaceae; genus Lycium; species Lycium barbarum. Next base: position 102,643,683 of record NC_083345.1, read on the forward strand.
ATGCAAGAAATGAAGGAAGAGATGAAGAATGAGATGAGAGCAGAGATCAGAGAAGAGATTAGACAAGAAATGGGAGAAGAAATGCGTGAAGAAATGAGATCAAAAGTGCAGCAAGAGGTGACTGAGCAAGTTGATCAAATACTCCAAGCACGTATGTCGCTCATCATAGCCGGCTTACCTACACCTCCTCCTCGTAGACGCGACTCTTCGTCAAATAATGACAAGAGTACTATTTAGATTTATTTAGAGTCTTTTATGTTAAGACATACGTTGGATTGTTTATTAACTTTATGATTGATGTTATTGTTTCAAAAATAGCTATTTTTGTTTGTTTTATTCACGTTTTGCAACTTTGATGAAGGATTACTTTACGCGCATTCTCACAGTTTTGTTTATGGTTGGAATGATTGGTGCATATGTGGTTGAAGTGGATAGGCTTAGAAACCATCAAGGGTAATTTTGGTGAATTTGTTGCTAGTATGCAGAAGGGGGAAAATTTGATGCTGCTTGTACCACTGATCCTAGGTACTTAGGAGATGATATGAGATTCTCAGGACTTGGTATTTGTATGTTCAGGCAATATGGAGGTTATGTAGAATTGTTGGCACTTGCAGCAGGCTTTTGTTGAGAAGTTGGGCTATGGGGAGAATGAAACTATTCCTACTGGTAGTTTTGAAGATGGTTGTTGGTGGTGGGATGAAAACAAGACCTTATCATCATGCTCAAATCCTATGGGAGAAGAGTATGGTGATAAATTTTTACACAAACGTTGTTTTCTTTTTTTGCAGGTTGAAGTTATGCAAGGAAATGCAATTTCTTCAGGAAACCAGAAAACTTGAAGCATGACTGAACCACTGATATGGTGCAAATTTGTTTTAAGTTTGAAAGTACAACTGTTAGTCTGTTACCATTGATTCAATTCAATAATGATGTGGTACAAATTTGGTTCATATTTGGAGATGGTTGCCATTCCATTGATCCTATAGCTAGAGGAAATGATATGGGAATTGTTGGGTTGTCATTACAAGAGGAAACAAAGGCTGCAAGTACTGGCAACTGGTGCTTTAGATGGCTGGAATACTCAATGGACTGCTCACTCCATGGATTTTGGCTTCTGGTGTGCTGATAATAAGTACTTTGGGCATGCTGGTGTATTTCAAATGGGAGCAGATATTGCTTTGGAAGGATTGGGAAAATTTGTGCAATAGCAGGAATTGGAGTTGCTGCTATGACTGTGCAGCTGGTTTTTCACAATACATGATTCTATTCAAAGGTTATACAGTGTATGCATGGAAATACCAAAACACCAGATGTGCAGGACATTTGAATTTTGTTTGTCATTGATCCTATTCATATAGGAAAGGATTTGATGCAAATCTGTTTCAAGGATTTGAAGATAAGTACTACAGGACATTTTTGCTGCAGGAAATTGGGCAATAATAGCAGACCTGCACTGCTTTACTGGGTTTTAATGTGTGCAGGTTTGAGAGTAAGGTTGCAGGTTTGGGCCAGGATTGGACAAGATTTGGTTCATCACATGATCAAGCCATTCATGCAAAGGCTTAGCAGCTGCAGCAATTCATAAGCAAAAGCACAATTCCAAGAAACAGTTTTCAGGCCATCTGTTGGTCAAAATCTGGTTTTTAAGAACGTGAATTTGCAGTTTTCATATTTTTATCTAGTTTCACTTATTTCTTAACAAGTTGTAGAACCAACTTAGGACATCATATAAGTCTTAAGTTGGTCATTAGATTAATTCTTGCATTTTTATTAGCCAGTTTGGCTACATTTGTAGAGACTCTTTATTTGCTTGTTTTTTATAAAATTTTATAAAATTATCCCTCACCAACCCCTCCAATTTTTTTTTTTAAAATTTTTACCATTTTCAAAATAATCAATAATACATGTATAAGAGCCTATTTGGCCTAGCCGTTAAAAACTGCTTATTTTGAGAATTACTTTTTTTTTCTAATGCTTTTCAAAAAGGTACTTTTGGTGAGAAGTAGTTTGCGTTTGGCTAATTCATTAGAAAAATGCTTTTGATTACTTTTAACAAGCAAATTGTGTTTGACTATTCTTAGAAAAGTGACTGTGAGTGTGAAATTACGAAAAAGGACAAGTATCAACGAACGTTTACTATCAAGATTATTTTATAGAGAGATTGTTTTAAATATCTATTATGAAAGACTTTAATTAATTAAGTTTTTTACTTTTATTTAATTAAAATTTAAAAGTACATATTAAAAAATCTCAATTAATATATTACATTGATGCCTATTATTATTGTTGTCTTGGCACCTTTTCTTGAGTCGAGGGTCTATCGGAAACAGGCTTCCTACCTCCCAAGGTAGGGGTAAGGTCTGTGTACACTCTATCCTCCCCACACCCTACCATGTGAGAATATACTGGGTTTGTTGTTGTATAATACTTTGATAAACAAAAATATTAAATATTGTTAAGTAGTCAAAACATTTATAAACAACACATATTTTCTCGGAGTTCTTCTAGTCTAAAAATTCAAAACAAACTAACTGCAATTTGAGTTCTGAAAACTTTACTAATACATGTAGTACTACCTGTTATATTAGCATGCTCTGTTCGTTGATTTATTGTCAATATGGGTGTGTTTAATATGAAGAAAAACGTTTTCCTATTTTCTCTTATTTGATTGCACTAAAGATCTTAAAAAATGTTTTCCTTAAAATTTTGAGGAAAAACATTTTCTGGATTAACAAAAACACACCAACGCATTCCCCAACCCACCCCAGCCTCCACCCCCACACCAACAAACCCAACCCCTCCTCCCCCACCACCCCACCCCTCGCCCCAACAAACCTGAACCCACCCCACCCCCACTAACCCAAACCCACCACCCCCACCTTTTACCACCCACCCCATCTCAAACCCCACTCTCCGACCCCACCCACTCCTACCTTCCACCACCCAACCTATGCACCGTCCTCTCCTTCCCGGCCCCACCTCTAAAATTTTCTATAAAATTTGTTTTTTGTTTTTGTTTTTCACACCAACCCCCCCCCCCTCCACAACCCTCACCAACCCCCCCCCCCCCCCCCACCCTTTTTAAAAAAAAAAAAAAAAAAGTTATTTTTTGGGATTTTTACAGTGCAAATTCAAAAACTTCATTGTGATTTTGCTTGGATTATTAGCTGGTGCTCGTAAAATGACATGTTTCAATTTGCAAACCAAACACCTCAAATATTAAAAAAAGCACTTTTGGCCTCAAGACCGCTAGGCCAAACAGGCTCTAAATCATGTGATTAGCTACTAGTAATACTCCCTCCGTTCACTTTTACTTGTCCACTTTGGACTTTTCACACTATTTAAGAATTAATAAATGAAGTGCATAATTTATCACTGTGCCCATATTAATTAGTGCATATTTTTGTTGGATTTGAAAAATAATTTGAAGTGAGTAATTAATACTATGGGTAAAACAGGAAAAATAAAATTATCTTCTCTTGATGTGCTAAAAGTGATAAGTAAAAGTGAAAATTTATTTTTAGAATATTGGACAAGTAAAAGTGAACGGAGGGAGTATAAAGATTTTTAAAAAATTGCAAAAATACTACATATCAAAAACGGAAGAAGTCATTAAAATTCTATAGTGTCCAAAGAAAAAAGGAAAAGTTACAACTATGCGCCAAAACCCTCAGCCCCAATTAGATAGGCTCCGCGCCATTATTTCAGTTTCAACCCACGATCACAGTTCACAATTCCACTACTGATATGTAAATCCTTTCCATGGTTTTCTCAATTAAAACATAATCTCAAACTACGGTCTCCCCAAATTCATCCGTGCTCTTGGATTCTCAATTGCACAATCTATTTAGCTAAGTGGTAAGTATTCTTTATCAATCTTACTTTTCCCTTATTTGTTTGATTCGATCAATCCTCTGCTAATATGCTACATTTGTTTGGCTAATTATATAGGTTGTAGTTTATGGGTTGGGTTGTGTTTTCAAATACCCTTGATAAAGGTGAATTATCTAATATAGTTGTGAAGTGGGCTCAAGATTTCTTTTAGGTCTACTGTTTTCGAACCCCCTGTTGCATAACACTTCATTTTGAAGCTTGTGCTCATAATAACTGGACTTGTTTGTTTTTTGGTTTATAATGTGCTGGAACATTTACTCTGATCTTTGGTTACCAAATCAAAATAGGATCTACACTAACTTACTTATTTAGATACATTGTATTTATCGTCGTAGAATAAAACTTTTGAATCATAGTATGTCCCAATAGTAGTTATTTTATGAAGTTTTGATTAAACTAAGCTACATAAAGAAAAAGAAAAGAATCAAGATACTATTGCAATTAAAATTTAGCGGAAACATTTGTCTTGATACTTAGTTGTAAATTGCACTTGTTTTACTATCCAGAGATTGTATAAATTATAATATTCTTTACTCTTCTCATATTTACAGAAAGAAGGCTTGTAAGGAAAATGAGTTCAAATCGTCAATGGATGTACAAAAGGTTATCTGGAGGTCTATATCATCCAGAATTTGTAAGGGGTGTACAACAATTTATTGAGTTTGCCATGAATTATCCAGAAGGGAGGGATGGTGAAAGACTAAGGTGCCCGTGTAACCGAAAGAAATGTCAGAATAGAAACTTTGAAAATGTCCATACAGTCCATGCACATTTGTTGAGCGATGGTTTTAAACCGGACTATCATGTTTGGTACTTGCATGGAGAAAATGAGGTTAGAGGAAATATACATCAACATGAAAGGAGGCACAACTGGGATCATACAATGAATAGCCCACCGGTGAATGATGGTGCATTTGATGAGCCTGGACCATCTACTTCATATCATAGAATGATCCATGAGGCTGCTGGTCCCTCATTCGATCCAAATGATATGGAAGAATTTCCTAATCCTGATGCACAGAAATTTTATGATATGATTGATGCTGCAATCAAGAAGTGTGGCCTGGTTGCGAAACGCATTCTCAATTATCAGCTGTTGCGCGTTTGTTGCACATCAAGGCTGAACACCACCTCTCTGAAAGATGTTTTGATGACATTTGTCAATATGTGAATGAGATAATTCCGCCTGATAACCTGATGCCCAAAAATTTCTATGAAACTAAGAAGTTAATGCGTGGAATGAACATGCCAGTAGAAAAAATTCATAGTTGTGTTAATGCCTGCATGATTTATTGGGGAGAAGACAGTGAACTTATATATTTCAAGTTTTGTAGTCATCCCAGGTACAAGCCTAGTAAGCAAAGATCTAATTCAAAGAGAAATCTTGTACCATTTAAACAGATGTATTACTTTCCTCTTACGCCACGGTTGCAACGACTGTATGCTTCCGAAGCTACTGCTTCACACATGCGATGGCATGCCGAGCATGAAGTTGAGGAAGGTGTGATGCGTCACTGTTCAGATGCACCCGCATGGAAACACTTTGATAGAGTGCATCCATCTTTTGCAATGGAAAGTCGTAATGTCAGATTGGGGCTATGCACAGATGGGTTTCAGCCATTTGGACAAACAGGACAACAATATTCATCTTGGCCAGTAATTGTGACACCATACAACTTGCCGCCTTGGATGTGTATGAAAGATCCCTATTTGTTTTTGTCAGTTATAGTTCCTGGGCCAAAGAATCCTAAGCAGCAATTGGATGTTTTCTTGCAGCCTTTGATTGCTGAACTAAAGAATCTATGGAATATAGGTGTCGACACATATGATATCTCTAAGAAGCAAAATTTTAAAATGCGAGCTGCTTTGATGTGGACAATCAGTGACTTTCCCGCATATTCGATGTTGTCTGGGTGGAGTACTGCGGGTAGGCTAGCATGTCCATATTGCATGGAGAATTCAGATGCTTTTACTTTGACAAAAGGTGCCAAACAATCTTGGTTTGACAATCATCGTAAGTTCCTACCACCGGATCACCCATATAGAAAGGATAGGAACTCATTTAGAAAGAACAAAGTAGTCACAGTTCATCCTACACCGGTACGGTCAGGTGAGGATATTTTGAGAGAGATAGAAGAATTGGGACTAAAAAAGGTAACAGAACTTGGGGCTGATATTGTTAATCGTCAAATTAGTAAGTTTTCCGGTTGGAAGAAAAGAAGCATATTTTGGATTTGCCGTATTGGAGTACCAATCTCATTCGGCATAATCTAGATGTAATGCACATTGAGAAGAACGTTTTTGAGAATGTGTTCAACACAGTACTGGATGTAGATGGTCAAACAAAAGATAACCCAAAATCTAGAGAAGACCTGAAAGAGTTCTGTCGACGCCCTGAACTACATGCTGTTGGTGGCGAATACCCGAAAGCTATTTACACACTAAACAAGGAGTCAAAAAAGGTTTTGTGTGAATGGGTGAAAAATCTGAAATTTCCAGATGGATATGTCTCAAATATGGGACGGTGTGTGGACATGAAAAAACATAAGTTGTTTGGTATGAAAAGCCACGATTGTCATGTATTCATGCAAAGATTGATTCCTATTGCGTTTCGTGAGCTATTACCAACAAAAGTCTGGGAAGCACTTACTGAGATATGCCTTTTCTTTAGGGATCTCACTTCCACGGTAATACGAGAAGAGGATATGGTAAGACTTCAAAAAGAAATACCTGAAATACTTTGTAAATTAGAGCGTATACTCCCTCCTAGCTTCTTTGATTCAATGGAACATCTCCCTGTGCATCTTGCTTATGAAGCAAGGCTAGCTGGTCCGGTGCAAAATCGGTGGATGTATCCATTTGAGAGGTAAGATTTCATTTGATATATTTAATTACCTCATTTTCATTATCACGTGTGACTAATGACTTGAGCTTATGTGATATTTTCAGAAACCTCCGGAATTACAAACACAATGTTCGTAATAAGGCACATGTTGAAGGATCCATATGCAATGCTTACTTAGTTGAGGAAGCTTCTTCTTTTTGTTCACACTACTTTGAGTCTCATGTTTACACAAGGCATAGGAAAGTTCCACAAAATGATGATGGTGGTACATGTGATCATGGTAAACACCACGGTAATCTTTCTATATTCACCTATCCAGGTAAAGGATTTGGTGAACAGGATCCGAGATATCTGACAGAAGAAGAACTTGATGCAGCTCATATTTATATTCTACTAAATTGCGTAGAAGTGCAACCATATGTGCAGTAAGATTTCAAGCTTTTATTTTCATTTATACATCAAAATTGTGAAAATAAATTTGCGTGTCATTTTTTTGCATGTGTTTCAAAGAAATTTTATTGACTCCCTGCGTCAAAATTTTCCACAAATTACGGAGAAGGATGTGGATAGGAAACTTGATGAAGATTTCGCATCATGGTTCAAAAGATATGTGAGACCCTGTACAATATCTTTCCTCTTTTACTTACATTACTTATGATAAACTCTGATTGTTTTTATTTAATAGGCACGAGTCCACATAGATAATGAATTCATCAAGGCCCTTGCAGAAGGTCCGCGCCGATCAGCAAAACCGTACACGGGTTATAATGTCAATGGCTATAAATTTCACACTAAAAGCCGCAGTTCTTCTAGAGCATCTAATAACAGTGGTGTATGCATAAAAGGAACCAACTACAGTGCAGATGACTATGACTACTATGGTGTGCTTACTGATATCCTTGAATTGGAGTACAAGGGTAGCACGCCGATAAAGAGAACTGTTTTATTTAAGTGTGAATGGTTTGATCCCACACCAAAAGTAGGAATGAAGATTCACCCGCAATATAAACTTGTGGATGTCAACCATCGCATGAAATTAAAAAAGTATGAACCATTTGTTTTGGCAATGTAAGCGGCCCAAGTGTATTATGTCGCTTATCCTAGCTTACGACGTGATAAGACTGACTGGTGGGCTGTGTGCAAAACAAAAGCTCGGGGTATTGTGGATATGCCCCCATCTTCTTCACAATTACCTCCAGCTGATGTTGTAGAGCCATTCCAAAATGATGAAGATGGTTTAACATTTGATGTGGTACCCGACAATGAAACTATTGTGCGGAATGATCCAAATGGAGAATTCATAAACTTAAGAGACGATGATGATGATTTAGGTGATGAGGAAGAAATTCATGATGAATCTGAATTAGATGAAGATGGTGATAATGAGGATGAAGAGGCATATGATGCAAGTGGCAGTGAATAGAGTCAAATTACTCCAATCTCTTCAAATAGAGCTAGAGTGATTGAAACATAGTCTTTTTTCTGGTTCTTACCCATTGAAGCCCATCAGTTGTTGAAATTTTTATTGTTTTTCTTCTATTTTTATTGTTGAAATTTCCCTTCTTTCTAGTTCTTCCTTCTTCAGTAAATGGCTTCTACAGTTGAATTTTTATTGTTTTTCTTCTATTTCTGCTCTCTATCACTTGCATCTCTATGTTTTTCTGTTACTAATTCTTATACTATTTGATTTTTTAGGCATAACATACAAATTTCCTCCGCAAAGAGTTCTCGCAGCTGCTTGTCCTAAATTAGTCTGCGCTTATAGACTCTTTGACAAGACCTAGATCTTTACATATACCTCCTTGGTAACTATCTTAATTGAGTATATTACTTTGCTCCTGAAATGTTTCTATTGCTGAAAAAACTAACAAAGGAAGCCAAGTAAAAAGTTGTTGTCTGAGGTCATGTGAATATGTTCTTAAATTTCATTTCCCGATGAGTTTTAGGAAAGAATCCACAGACCAAAAGTTGTTGTGGGATCATGTCGATGAATTTTTCTAATATTGGTCTTTGGTGGTAATAGGAAGTTCTACGGTCAAGCTTGCAGGTTAGCTTCCTGTTACCAATAAATAAAAAGACTCAAATCGGATATGGAAGGTGATTTCTCTGTCCTATGGTAATACAACAACAACAACAACAACAACAACATACCTAGTGATTTCCCTGTTCTATGGTAATATGAAGCTTATATTTAATTGAGTCCTTCATTTACGGTTATTGAAGCATTTCTACGACAAAAGTATTATCAGATTGTAAATTGAAAATGTTAGTTGATATCCACCCTATTCATTACTGTTATCATGCTTCAGAACATTAAATCCAACTAACTAGAAATCTGAAAATTGCATTGTAAACTATGAGATGAAACATTAACTGATCACAAAACTGCTCCTAGGTAATATAATCCTTGCATGAAATGATCTGCTGTTGAGTCTTGCATCGATAGCCTGAAATTGTGCCAAAAGTGAGGTGCATGCACCAATAAGCCATATGACCTCCTAATTTTATTCTGTTTCCCTGCATGATCTGTGATATTGTACAACCTAACTTCATAACACTTTCTATGCATTGTCAATTTCACAGTATGATGAACTGAGTACCAATACCACACACTGTGACAAAGTCAATACAAGGATCATGTATGAACTTACTATTTCTATTTGTACGAACCAGACTGCAGGTTTATCAAAACTTTAAGAACCATGTGAACCTACAGTTTGCATCATGCTTACAGTCTGTGTTTGTAGAACTCTGTAGCTAATGTGCATACAAGGCCTTGCCTTGTAGCACTGCTGTAGTAGTGTCATGCTGCTCTTTGTCCTCGTGTTAGCAATACATTTTCCATAAGTTGTCACCACTTCAGCAGATTGAGCAATAATTGCTAATACCATATACTGAAGTAATGTCAACAAACAGATCCCGTATGCATAACAGCAATATGCAGCCAGTTAGTATTTTTAGACCGGCAAAAACCAGTAATAACTAAAACCAAATTTCTTGTGTCTCTCTTTTAAGATTCTTGAACACCAGTAATTTATGCAGCTAAACTAGATAGCAACAGAGATTATATACTTTCCATTCATTGACAATATCTCAACAGAACATTGAGGTAAGGTCAATAAGCAGATCCTGTACACCCTCTTATGTTCCTTGAACCAAATCTGAACCAAGTCATTCCACAATACCTCAAGAGACTGCCTAATAACAGTGCTGCAAGTCTTTGAGGCAACCATATGATTCCTAAATCCCATATCATTTCCTGAGATACCACACTTTCCATCTATTGAGGACCTCTCAACAGATTGAGCACTAAGTGCTAATACCACACCTTGAGAGGAAATCAATAGATAGAACTTGGTATCAAATTTGTACATCTTGGTATCACATCATGTCCCATATTGTATGGATCAGTGACACCAATATATTCTGCATGTCCAACAAACCAAATGTAATAAATTGAAGCTGTTTGAACCACATCATTTCCAAGTTGTATAGGATCAGTGATACTAACAGGTTTCCAAATTTTTGCATCATCTACTCCATTATAGGAGGCTCCAAAATTCACCAAGAACCTATGTTGCTCGGACCCTTCACTTTTGCCGCCGTACCCGTGTCCGACACGACACGACACGGGTTTGGGTACGGAATTCGTGTCGGATCCGGTCAATAGAGATCGGATACTTTGACCGAAATTCATGACCAAATTAAAGAAAAAATTTGAGATTATGATTTCTCAAGATAACAAAAAGTAGAGATTTGAAGACATGAGATGGCATACCTTCAATATTATGTAGAAAATTTAACTAGTTTCTCGGAGCACGCAGTCTAGCACCTAGTAGAATGGAAGATTGAATCACGTGTTTGGTACAAACTACATGTAGGTGCTTCCACAAAAAGCTCTCATAATCTAGGCATATTCTTGTAGCTATATTATTAGAATTTTGAATTATTTTTGCCGAATCCCCGCACCCGTATCCGTACCTGGATCCGTACCCACGAATCTTAAAATTTAGATCATGCCGAGTCCGACCTCTAGATCCATACCCGTATCCGACACCCGCACCCGAGTCCGAGCAACATAGCCAAGAACATGCAAGACAACTGGTATATTATTTTTATTTAGCCAAAGTTATAATTTCTTCAAAGCTACTCCTTATATATTAATGTGGTAAATGTAATTTCAATTTTAGGCTAGAACTGGGAAGATCACCTCCACCTGAGCTTCTGAGGAAGACACGTCTCAAGGCGAATAATGAGTTTGTGGACAAATCTAAGACCGCATATGTAAGTGACATAATCCTTTCTACTTTTATCTGGATGTAAGCATTGTTATTTATCTTTCTCGATCTGTGTTGAGTTTTTGGCTTAAATTGTCCCCCGTGTTTACCCCAAATCTGATCAAGAAAATAAACCATTAAAAATGAGAGGTTTTGACAAATTCATGATCTTGAGTTTTTTTAATATGCTTAAGTTCCAAAAATGCTCGTCTAAGCTACAGAACATGTTCCGAGAAATACTTCTTAATAAAAATGCCTAAAGTATTCCCCAAAAAGGGAAGAAAATACTTATGCAGATGGCCAGCCTTCCAGTTACTGCTTCTTTTTACCATTCTGTAAGTTTATTAAATAGTGCTTCTGTGAACAAGGTTATATTTTTGGTTTAGTTTTGAACATGTTCTATTGTATTGTTGCTTTAAGTGGCACTAACAATCCACTTTCTATGTAAAAATTTTGTCTAAATTTATCATATGATGTTAATTAAATTAGTCTATGGTGCTGCAAAGCATGTCCGTAATGAATGCACAGTAAATAACTAAAAATCTTTTGCGCTATCAGTTATCACGTTTCTCTTTTTTCAATGGACTAAACCATAGAGAACTATTTGTTATTGTACATGATGTTTACTTAAGTTTTTTTAGAACTACAAGTTCTCTGCTTTTTCATTTACTTACATACCTTGTTCTGTGCAATGCCTTATATTAGATTTTGATCACTATTAGCAAATTATTTGTTTATTGACATCTCTTTCTTAATAGATGCCTATTAATTATGTAAAAATCAGAAAAACACGGTAAACTGTTACGAGTTTTTTTTCTATAGAGAAACTGTACCATCTTTCTGTTACATAACTGTTTATCCAAGCTATAGGACATGTATTGAAAAATATTAGTAGTATCCTTTATCTGAAAAATGTGGCAAGTTGATACCAAACAGGTAATGCATTTCGTATGGGAAAAAAATTAGAGTTTGTTACATCAACTGATTGTTTCTTTAAGGTATTATTTTTAACGGTTAAGTTTTCTATGATGCCACCCCGAATATTTCTTGATGGTTTTTCTTTCAAGAATATAAGTATAACATTTATCAATTTTGTTGCTTCTAGGATGCTGTCATATCTAAGATTACACCTGTATCTTAGCCTGAAGATTGATCCAGCGAACCTCCTACAATTGACTTTTCAAAAATGTATTTGGATGAAGTGGGTGGGATTAAGAAGATGCACCTTTATGGTGTTGGTCTTCAAGCACCTTTCTATGGGCATGTTGGTGAATCCTCCGCGTTCGACATCTCGACTTTTGATGCTAGAGTGCAAGAATTTGTTGGACATCGTCTTCAAGAAACGAAGCATGAGATGAGAGAAGAGATCAAACAAGAAATAAGGGAAGAAATGCGACAAGTATTGCGTGAAGAATGAGACCTGAAGTGCAACAAGAGGTGCAAGAGCAAGTTAATCAGATACTTCAAGTACATTGTTCGGGCATCATAGCTCACTTACTTTCACCTCCTTCTGGTAGACCTGACACGTCCTCGAATCATGAAACAAGTCATATTTAGGTCAATTTTAGATTGTTTTATGTTAGACACACTTTGGATTGTTTCTTCAATTCTGTGATAGATGTTATTATTTATGAAATAGGTAATGTTTTTTGGATTTGTTTTACAGCTTTCAGATTTTTCAAAGCTTTATATTAGTATAAATATTAATCATTTGGTTGGTAATATTTACCAACGAATTAACAATCAGTTAATAAATTTCCTGACGGTTTCTAACAAAAAATTTGTTGTTACTAATATTACTAACCAATTACTAACATAATTTAGAAAACTAAATAACCGTTCTTGCTAACGTTTCGAAAATTCGTTGGTAAATTACCAACAAATTACCAACAAATTACCAACATAACTTTTCTGTAACTAGAATTGCTAACCAATTACCAATGTATCTTGAAAATTTTACCATCGGACTTGCCAACCAAATTTTATCCATTAGTACAGTTGCTAACGGAATGCCAACAACATTTCTTTTTCTTTACTATAGTTACCAACAAATTACCTACGCAATTGGATAATGAATAACCAAATTTACTAACTTCTTTTCTGTTAGTTAGTAAAGGTACTAACAATATACCAACCGAAAATTAGTTAGTGAATTTACCAACGGAAATTTCAAGGCCAAGCTTAAAATATTACCAACAATGTCTTCGGGTGTTTACCAACCAATTTTTAGTTGGTAATTTTACTAACAAATTAAAATTAGTTGGCAAAATTTACCATCGAGCCTTTTAGCAACGGATCAATATCAGTTGGTGTTCGGTTGGTAACTCAATTTGCCAACCGATTTGATCAATTTACCAACGAAATTTTTTGTTGGTAATTGGGGTTTCTTTTGTAGTGAATCAGCTAAAACAAAATCAATTTTATAGAATTTAGACTAGTCCATCTTAGATTCCTTATGTGATATTTCATGATTAGCATGTGTTTGTTTGTCTTTTGATTCTTTGACTTGATTTATTAAATCGAGTTTCTTGACATTGTATGAAGATAGACTAATTTAATCCCACTTGATGTGTTAATTGCTTATGTGATCAAGTGACCAAGATCTTTGGTTCTCGTGGCCTTATCTCAAAATGTCTCTCATATGTGATTATGTTAATTGTGTTTACATTTGTGAGTTGATTGGTCCACTTTTATTCCATTTGATAATAACCTCTGAGAAATGAACACGAAGTTACGTACGCATAAAGTAGCTCCTTCAAGGTTGAAAAAGAAAATAATAATAATAATAATAATAATAATAAAGTAGCTCCTTCAAGACAATTTTGGGGGATAGAGAAAAATTCAATTAGGCATGGTTAACTAGTTATGTTGCAAGATTCTTATTACTCCCTCCATTTTACTTTGTTTGGTATGGTTCGAAGTATGCGGGTCTAATTAATTATTTGATTTTCAGTGAGAATTTGAATGTAAATTCTTCAAATATTTGAAAATAAAAGTTGCATATGTTGCATATTAAAAACTAAATAAAAGTACTCTGAATCAAAATAATTTGAAAAAATTATTTAAGGAAACCCTATACTACTATCCAAATAGTAAATGTGCCAAACAAAGTGAAATCGGGCAAGTACGTATTTCATTAGCTATCATTTTATTTGAATAATTTAGCTTCACATATCGACCTTATCTTGCAGTAGGTTGAAATGGGGTTTATCCAAACTCTATCCGCTGAAAAATTACATCGTATATATATATATATATATATTCCTTTTCCTTGATGCAAATCTTGCTTTCGCTATTATCCCAATAAAACTTTTATAGGTGTAAATATAAACTTTAGGCCGTATATGTGTGGAGTTGAGAGTCCTCCATATGGCGGGTTAAGTTCACAAATGGCCTTCATAGGGTGATCTTGATTTTTTCCCCTGCTCAACAATTTTTTTTAAAATAGCTTTCGCTTCAGAAAATTTGCTAAGCAAAGCTTTTATTGCTCATTGAGCATAAGTTGCGGACATACATCAGTTTTGTCTATAAGGCAAAAGTTTATAATATTTCAAGACAGTGAATCTGCTCAAGTGACTGTAAATTTTGCCTTATAGGCAAAAACTATAACTTATGCTTGATCAATCAAAGTTCTTCCCAGCAAAATTTTTCAAGTTAAGATAATTTCTATTTCTAGAATAAAACAAAGACAAAAAAATAAAATTGGACACTTTTAGAAACACCACGTGCCATTTCGTGCCATATGTTGGGTGAGAATTTCTTTGTTTAAAAGATCACTGAACAGGGGACAGCATGAGGTGGGAAGCATCTCTATGTCATGGGCTATAAGCCCAAAGGTTTGATCGAGAAACATTTGCAAAAAGTTTCAGCGTATCTTTTTTTAGGAGAACATTAAATTTCAAGGTGATTTACACTCCATATTCGATATACAACCTTTTAATATCAATTTTTCAATAATTTTTAACTTCTAAATTCAACGTAAACCTTCAAAATTTAATATAATCACTCTCCCTTTTAAAAAAAAAAAAATCAAAATTTGTAAAAATCCAACAACGGTATTTTTCATTTTTTTTCCAATCAAATAAATTCAAATCTTTAAATATATACAATGTAAACTTAATGAAACATACACACACAACTACAATGAGAAAATGATCAAAATGGTCCTTAATGTATGAGGGTTGGATTATTTTGGTCATTGATATATTTCACTTGATTGAAATAGTCCTTGATGTTTCGAGAAAATGATCAAAATGATCCTTAATGTATGAGGGTTGGATTGTTTTGGTCCTTGATATATTCACTTGATTGAAATAGTCCTTGATGTATGCAAAATGTGGATGGTTTTGGTCCTAAATCCTAAATATAATGTCGTAACATTATTCAAATGTTTGACACAAAAAATCCATCAAATGTAAGTGAAATTTTTTTAATTTTTTAATTTTTTATTTTTTTAATTTTTATTTTTAAAATGTATTATTCTTTTTATATTATTTATAACGTCACCCGTTATATGTCAAGTTTGTTAATAACTCATTCTTTTCAATATTAAGAGGTGTAGTTTCAAATATTAGAATAATAACACGGTTATGCTAAATGAATAAAATAAAAAAATACGAGCAATTACATGGAATCACAAGAAGTAAAGGTTGGGAATGAAAAGAAAGAAAATGAAAAATAAATAATATAAAAAGAATAATACATTTTAAAAATAAAAATAATAAAAAAATTAAAAAAATTTTACTTACATTTGATGGATTTTTTGTGTCAAACATTTGAATAATGTTACGACATTATATTTAGGATTTAGGACCAAAACCATCCACATTTTGCATACATCAAGGACTATTTCAATCAAGTGAATATATCAAGGACCAAAACAATCCAACCCTCATACATTAAGGATCATTTTGATCATTTTCTCGAAACATCAAGGACTATTTCAATCAAGTGAAATATATGGACCAAAACAATCCAACCTCTCGTACATGACCGTTTTGATCATTTTCTCCGACTACAATCACAGGTAAGCAACGACCAGAAACAGGAAGAATCAGAAGGAGGAGGAAGAAGCAATTTCCTGAGAAGTCTTCTTCCAGCTTCTCTCTTACTCTCTCTCTATCAAAGTTACCGTTAAGTGCCGTTGGAACTCGCCGGTGCGAGAAAGTTCCTCACCGTGGACCGGTCCTCAGTGACCCGCCTTCGAATCCGAATCTAGCAAACTGTGCACAGAACCCATGTCCTTCCACCCCATCATTCACTTCCGCCGCCCCCCCTCCCCCCTCCCCCCCCCCCCCCCACACACTAAATCCCACAAGCTCTGTTTCTAGACTTCCCCCAATTTCTTCTAATCCCTAAAACCCTAATCAATCCTTCTCTACATCTTCATCTCAAATGCACAGCAATGGAAAGGAACCCCAAAATTTTTCTTACACTAGTACTGTTGGTAATCGTAACATCAAAAGATCAAGAGTTCGTCTCTCTCCTAGACTGCACAGAATGATCAATGGGAAACCAATTGTGTCCTTCTCTCAAGATGAAAACAAATTGCTGGCCCAAACCTGCAAATGGACAATAATAGGCATTTTCACTCATATCCGACCCTCGATTGACATCATCAGAAAAGAAATTGCTAAAATCTTTCCGAGCAAAGGTACGATAAAAGTTGGAGCTTATGACATGTATCATGTGTTTATGGATTTTGATAATATTGAAGACCATCTAAAAGTAATGTCCAGAAAATTTATTCATTTGGGTGGATTAAATGTAATGAAAATCCAGTAATGGTCGACTATAGGCATTCCCGTTTAGACTAATTTACCAGGTTTGCTATGGCATTACTACGAATGGGATGCAGTTTGTAGAATAGTTGAACCCATAGGCATTCCCCTTCTTCTTGACAAAGCCACCTTAGCTAAATCTAGACCACCACTGCCAAAGTTAGAATTGTGATAGACCTGACCAAACCTTTGGTCAATGAAGTGATGCTGGAAAGTACTAATGAGGGTGGCACAATTGAACTTATTACTCAGAAAGTGGAATATGAGTTTATCCCTCCCTTTTGCTTTCATTGTAATAAGAAAGGTCATTCTGATGCAAAGTGCAAGAGATTACATCCTGAATTGCGAAACAAAGGTGAAGGAAACTTATCTCATGAACAAGGGAAATAACAAACAACTAAACAAGAGAGATAATCTATGCCCAAGTGATATTGAAGTGGAAATCAACTCTTTGGAGAACAACATGGATACCATGATACAGAATGCTGAAGAGGATTGGCAAACGGTGGTAAGAAAGAGAGGCAAAATCGCATAGAAGGCTAATTCATCCATGGAAGCCAATCAAGAGACAAATGGCTAGGTTAACAATAACAATTCTAGAACAGTGCAATAACAGAATTCTAGGATCACCAATGTAAAGGAGCAACTTATTCAAGCAAGCTGTCCGAATGTGGGAGAGGACAAAATGAATGTAAACCTTACCAATAATGGGCCAGAACATATTCAGGCAAGGGAGGGAAAGGCTAGCACCTTGAGATCTTATGCCAAAAGTGGAAAAAAAAAAGTAGAGGCTAGAAAGGAACAAAAGTTTAAGAAGTTGCAGAATGTCAAGAACAACATGGTAAAGAGGATAGAATGAAATGAAACTAATTATACTGATACTCCTGAACTCATCCAGAACAAGAATACTACTATGGTACATGTGCAGGATTCTGGCAAGAAAGTGACCAGGAGAAGAAAGAAATTTAATACTACTGTGGCTATCCCTGCTGGAGTAGTACTGGGAACTGAAGGGATGAGTTTAGAAGAGATACAACACAAGATCTCATCTATTCCTCCTCTCTTTAGACTGAGACCAAATTTGGCTAAAATTATAGCTGGAAGAAAAGCTAAAGAGAAAGAGAATCAGCAATATGATACCTATGATGGATCCCTGCAAGGTGTTGATCATTGTCCCCATGCTGATGAACAACATGGAAGCAAATGAAGATACCGCTTACAAAGACTGTGAAGAAGATCTTTACATGGTTAATGTTGGTGAAGAGACTGGGCCTTCAAACTCTAATGATGAACAAATCAAAGGAAGCAGACGTAATCTAACTTGTACCAAAGCTGGTAACCCAAACCAAGTTCAACTAGGTGTTGCATATTTCAATAATCTCTCACCTAGAGGAAACATAGAAACCCAGGTGCAGGGGAATGATCTCAACAGATCAAAAGAGTTATTTTCCAACTCTTAAAAGAACTTTTCTCCCAATGTATGCCATGATTAATACACTTTCTTGGTATCAGGGGAATAGGTTCACAAGGATCCATTGAAAGACTCCAATCTCTCAAGAAACAACACAAGTTTCCTTACATGTTCATCCAAGAACCAGGGTGAACTCTAGGAAAATTGAAAAATTCAAAAGAAAACTTGGGTACCCTCATTATTTCAACAATTGTTCTAATAAGATATGGATTTTTTGGTCCATAGGCTATCAAATGGATATTATTGAAGACAAAGAGCAATATGTTCTAGTGCATATAATCCATCACCGTGAGCCAGTGGACTTTCATCTCTCCATTGTGTATGCTAAATATGATGAACGTCTTAGAGTTCCATTATAGAATGAACTAAGAGAGATTTTTACTAGAATCACTGGCCCTTGGGGTGTAGTAGGGGATTTCAATGTTATAGCTAGTCCAAATGAAAAAATTGGAGGAAATCCATTCAGAATTGAAGAGAGCTTTGACTTTACCACTTGCTTGGAGGACTGTGATTTACAAGATAGAGAGTATCTTGGAGCCAAGTTTAGTTGGAGTGACAATAGAGATCCTGCAAACACCATATGGAAAAGCCTTGATAGGATCATTCACAACAGTCATTGGTTTGACAAATTCAGTGAAACCACTGTCACTCACCTTTCTAGAACTTGTTCTGACCATGCACCTCTCTTAATTAAATGTATTCCTGATAATTCTAACCATATTAAGTTTTTCAGGTTTCTCAATATTTGGACTGAACATGTAGATTATTTGTCAGTTATTCAGGAACCATGGCCTGAAAGCTAGGAGGGTAACCCTTTACAAGACCAAGTTTTGCAAAAAAAACTCAAGTGTACTAGTAAAGCTCTGACTGCTTGGTCTAGAATAGCATTTGGAGATTCCTATAAAGAGCCCAAAAGAGTTGAAGTTCTCATCAGAGACTTAGAAGAGGAGTCCATTAACAATAACACCATATGGAAAAGCCTTGATAGGATCATTCACAACAGTCATTGGTTTGACAAATTCAGTGAAACCACTATCACTCACCTTTCTAGAACTTGTTCTGACCATGCACCTCTCTTAATTAAATGTATTCCTGATAATTCTAACCATATTAAGTTTTTCAGGTTTCTCAATATTTGGACTGAACATGTAGATTATTTGTCAGTTATTCAGGAACCATGGCCTGAAAGCTAGGAGGGTAACCCTTTACAAGACCAAGTTTTGCAAAAAAAACTCAAGTGTACTAGTAAAGCTCTGACTGCTTGGTCTAGAATAGCATTTGGAGATTCCTATAAAGAGCCCAAAAGAGTTGAAGTTCTCATCAGAGACTTAGAAGAGGAGTCCATTAACAATAACACCCCTGAGTACAGGATGAATCTTTCCAAAGCTAAAGCTGAGTTCACTAGATTTTTTAAAATTCAGGAAAAAGTGTTAAGTCAAAAAGCAAGAGTGAAATGGATTGAACAAGGGGAGACCAACTTAGCCTTCTTTCATAGTGTTATCAAAGACAAGAGAAAGAGATTATCCATTCAGAAAATCAAAGATCAAGAAGGCAATTGGGTGGAAGCAACTTCACAGGTTGCTGAAGCTGCAGTCAATCTCTTCACCAATTTATTCAAAGCTGAGGATATTGAGGAGGATAGTTCTGTACTAAGTGTGATGGAGAGATGTGTCACCAATAAAGATAACATATCTCTTACCACATTGCCCGATCTCCAAGAAGTCAAAGATACTGTCTTCTCAATTGACCCTGACTGTGCTCCAAGACTAGATGGTTTAAGTGGAAAAATTATATCAATCCACTTGGCTAGTTGCAGTAATTTCTTTCTTCCAAGGTGCTATCCTTCCAAAAAACTTTTCTCATACTTGCATATTTATGCTTCCTAAGGTTGATTCTCTTCAGGAATTTTCTAACATTAGGCCTATTAGCTTATGTACCACTTCTAGTAAGATTTTTGCTAAACTTATTAGCACTAGATTGTCTAAAAGCCTACCTAACATTATTATCCATAATCAAAGTGGCTTTGTGAAAGGGAGAGCCATTGCTAAAAATATTTTACTAACTCAGGAAATTGTGAATGACATTAGTGGAACCGACATAGATGGTAATGTTGTGATCAAAATAGATATGTCCAAGGCTTATGATTGAGTCTCCTGGCCCTTTCTGTGTTTCATTTTAAGACAATTTGGCTTTGTCGAGTCCTGGATTGACCTTATCTACAAGTACATTTCAAATAATTGGTATACAATTCTGGTAAATAGCAGCAGACATGGATTCTTTAAATTTGGAAGAGGCCTCAGACATGGAGACCTTATTTTCCCTAGCTTATTTGTTCTGTCTACTGAACTGCTTTCCAAAATTCTTAATGCACTCTATAGAATTCCTGCCTTTAACAGTTTCTCAATGCATAATCCAGGTCCACAAGTTAATCACCTGTCCTTTGTAGATGATACTATAATCTTCAGTAGTTGAAGAAAAGCATCCTTGCAGATCATTCTCAAGACTTTGGCTACCTATGAAAGAGTGTCAGGACAACTCATCAACAAAAACAATTGCTCATTCACCATGGCACCTAATACTACTATTAGAAATATTAGAAGGGCTAGGAAAATTCTACATATGAGATATGAACACTTTCCAATCAAATACTTAGGGTGTCCAATTTATACAGGAAGGAAGACACTTGATATCTTTCCAGAGATGATCATTAAAGTCATCAACATGATTAAAGACTGGCATCTCTAGTTTCTTTCATCAGGTGTGTTGGAGGCTGTGCATCCACCAAACAGTGTATGGAGGGACCTAGTTGTGTACCAGTTCCCTTATGTAGTACAATAAGAGAATCAACACAAGATGTTTACATAGAAAATTTCTTGCTCAAGGGATTAAAAATCACGACTTACCCTAGTAGCATTTTAACTCCACTAACTGAGCAACTTCAGGTTACAACTCTATCGTAAGCTAGGAAATAAATCCCATAATCACTCACCCTTATAATAACGCTTATGCAACCGAGGAATTAACCCCCATAGTCCCTCCACACTTGCAATACTCCGATTGCAAGCACCCCCACTTGACTAACTCTAGCCAAGGACCACTAATATACTTAGACTAACTCTAGCCTAGTGTATCACTCAAAGGCTTGCGGAAACACACTTCCAGCAAGCTGACTTTGAGACTTTTGATCTACCTACAAATAACTTCCTTTATAGAGAAGAGTAGGTTTAGAATTTAAGCACAAACGAAGAAATACTCAACAATATAAAGAACTTAGACTAAAACTTATGTTTGGATCAGGTTCTTCAACTTGTAGATGACTTTGTTCTTGAGAGATCTTGAGAATGTATGTCGGCAGATTTGCATGATTTAGATTAGGTTTTAAGTCTACTCAGTATGTTGCCATCGTGTTTTATATATAGTGGAAGCGTGTGGGATGGATAGAGACTACTTATTCACTTTGACCTAAAGCACGGGCCAACTCATAGCTGTACTTATGTGCAACAAGTGGCTCGACTTTACAGCTGTCTCTGCCGACAATGCAAGGTGCACAGGGAGCAAATTACAGAGCATGTCTTTATCTGGTTCTGAAACAGTTTGATAATCATCAAAACATGATGCACTTGGAGCTATCAAATTCTCCATTTTTGATGATGATAAACTCATAGACTGATGTTCCCTCTGAGAGCCAGCTTTTAAACTTGTTCCCCCTGAGAAGCAGACCATCATTGTCAAGGCACCTGTAACATGTTAGCAACATAATACCATCTTCTGTGTGAGGTCTCTATCTGGTTCTGAAACAGTTTGACAATCATCAAAACACGAATGCACTTGGAACTGGCAATTTTTCCTCTTTTTGATGATGACAATCGCACATACAATGTTCCCCCTGAGAACCAGATTTCCACTTATTCCCCCTTCGAAGCAACATGTCTGACCCCTTAATTCAGCATCAGCATTGCCTTCCCCCTTAGTTCAGCATTTCTTCTTTCCCTTAATTCAACATCATGCAGCATGTTCCCTCTCTTTTAATTCCTGTATGTCTTCCCCCTTTTGACATCATAAAAAAGGATAACAAACATAACATGCATAATAATAGAAATGTCTTATGTCATGAAGATAGACAAAGAAATATGAAATGATTATCCAAGGTAATAGTTTGGATAGTAAAAACATGATAATTAAAAAGCTAAGACATCATGTCAAAGACAGAGATTTTAGAGCTCAAGAGACTGAAATATGGAGTACATAACAGGGAGAAGAGTTAGGGAGCACGAGCAAGGGCCTTTAGAATGTTGTTTAAATGTTCATCAGCAGCTCGTTGATCTCGATCAACTTATCACGAAGCTCATCCTTTTCTCCTTTAAGCAAGTATTTTCAGCTTGGAGCTCAGCATTTGCACTGACAAGCTCACTGCTACGACCAGGTTCGTGTGTCTGTCCAACCAATTCAGCTTTCAGACTATCATATTTAGCTTAAAGCCTATTGATTTCAATGGTTGCTTGTTGCTCTGTTTTGATTAGGTCAGGTTTGGAATAGCTGCTCCCTATGCCTTCCTTTTTGGGTATGCATTTCCATTCTTCCAAGATCTCTAGAGTGATCATCTACTTCCTTGTTCCCAATTCTGAACTTCGACAATTGGCAGAAGCTCTTTCTCTTCTTCTTGGAGGAATAGGGTTAATTGCTTGTTTTACTTCCTTTACCTTTTAAGAGGTCAACCCATGATTTTCCCTTGATTGCTTGTTCACTCTATACGTCCTCATCAAAATTTATTTTAAGAACGGAGTTGTTAGACTCACTTCCCTTCTTAGAGGAAGGTTCTTTTAAGGTCACAGCTATTGGGATGCTATCTTTTGTCACCCTAGAGGGGTCTGGAATTTCAATTGTGATAGGAGCGGTTCGACGAATGAATGATTCGAACACTTCTGGAGTTTTGAGACCTTGCCCTTCTGGCACATTTCCTATTTTACTTCCTTCCCCCTTAGCTTTTTATCATCCCTTACAGCCTGCAGGTCGTCAATACATCCAACCACCGTTTCCACTTCACTCTCTAAGATATTTGACAGTCCCACTCGTTTTTCAGCCAAGTTACTATCTACATTTTAAGACAGAGTCTTTTGCATCTTTAACCCAACTGAAGGAGAAAGGGTTACCCAAAAATCCCGTTGTAACTTCATTTTCCTCAATAGTATCGGCATTTTTAGAGTCACCCATGCCCTCACAGTTCGACTTTTTAGCAGCAAAGCTTTGGACCTTAGTAGTTACACATTTAGAATCCCTTATTCCGCTAGATACCTCTCCTCCATCATCCTCTGCACTGATTATCTCAGTGGTTTGGAGAAATTCTGAAGTCGTGAGGGAATTTAAGCATGCAGAGGAAAAAATTTGGTCTTTCAAGGCTGAAGATGATGTGGAGGATTTTGGTAACTGTGGTTCCAAAGGAATGCATTCTTAAGGAGTGAGGAGGAACTGTTCATGTCTGGGAGTGCTTGAGAAGCGGATTCGTTTGATGGACAAATTGATAAGGGCAAGATTTTGTGAGAAGAGGAGGGATTAGCAAGGTATGCAAATTAGTTCAGTTCAGGAGAAGATGTAACTTTTGGTCTTAAGTTTTGAAAAGAGGGAGAGGGGAGCAAAAGAGGGAGAGGGGAGTTTTAATGACATGGCATTATAGCAATTTAACACATATAAGCAGTAGAAAGACTACTAACCTGAGTCACGGGTACCAGGTCGCTTTGTGCTTACTTCACTAAGCAACCATGAAGAAATAACTTCACCCTGGATTTTCTGAACCTTGTAGCATTTTCTTCAACAACAAGCAAAATTAATATAACAGGAGAGTGTTTTTCAAAAGCGCACACTCCCCTTAAGAGTTCCTTGAGTGAGATGACATTCTTCAAGTTTTTCGAAAGGATTTTGAGCAACATCACTTCATGTGCTACTTTTTTACTGTCCTTTTCTCGCTCAGGTCTCCAAACTGAACTACTGGCTCCATTTGGGAACCCGTATCAGATCGAGTCCCTTAGGATGATGACCAGTAAAGCTTTGGCTTCCTCCTTCTAAACCAGGTACGTCTTCCTTTTCTGGTGCGGATCAGGTTCCTTCTTTCTTGACCTTTGTTTGGAAGTATCTTCATTTCTAGGATGATTGAGATTGCTGATCTTTTGGGGTTCACATTCTTGACTACCTTTATGCCCCACCTGATCTCCTTTT
Source organism: Lycium barbarum (assembly GCF_019175385.1). Taxonomy (NCBI): domain Eukaryota; kingdom Viridiplantae; phylum Streptophyta; class Magnoliopsida; order Solanales; family Solanaceae; genus Lycium; species Lycium barbarum. The sequence goes on from NC_083345.1 coordinate 102,668,160, forward strand.
ACTATCTCCTGCTTTCTATTAATCGTATTCATCAGCTTTTTGATCTGGCTTCTTAGTAGCTAATTTTACTTGGTAACTGCTTCCACTTATTCTCGTAGATCTACCATGCTGATGACCATATTATAACTCTCCTGCTCGGTATTGTCAATCTTCTCAGTTAGCTCCTTCTTTTTTTTAGCGAGTCCATGAAGCTCACTTATCAATCCTTTTACCACTGAGATCAACCTTTTGTGAGAGTGACCTTCCAATTCTGCTTGATCTTTAAGAGGATCTGCCTCCTTTTCGTTGGCTTCATCATAGGTCCCAGATTTTTTTAGGAGACACGGATTCAAGTTACTCATTGAGGTTTCATGATTGACTCCACCCTTAGGTGTATTACTTGAGTCAACTTCATCTTCGGATTCCCTCATTAAATCTCTCCATGCAGTTAGGGCCTTCCTCATCAATTTCTTAGCTGCCCTTCTCTTTGTAACCTTTCTGACAGATGTCTGACTTCCTATAGCTATCTCATTAGAGTTATCCTTGAGATCTTTATTGTTGCTCATTCTCTTGAAGGATTTAGCATTTTTCCGAATGATTCTTTAAAATCTGTGAGTGAGATATGCGATTCTTTAAAATATGTGAATATGTTTAGTTCTCTGGTCTTGAGGAACAAAATGGTTTTGGTGAGCAAAAGCACAAGAACCATCACAAATGATGTCCCACAGTTCTGGATCCTCTGCAGTGATGAAGTCATCCATTCTAGCCTTCCACTAGTATAGTGTTCTATACTGAATCTTGGAGGACTTGTGATGCATTCTCCCTTCAATTGGTTTAGTGAACTGGCCATGATGCAGATCTTTTCTAGGTGTTAACCTTTTAGATTGAACCCGCTCTGATACCAATTGATGGAGGTTGTGCATCCACCAAACAGTGTATGGAGAGACCTGGTTGTGTACTAGTTCCATTATGCAGTACAGTACGAGAATCAACACAAGAATTTTATGTGAAAAAATCCTTGCTCAAGGAATTAAAAAATATGACCTACCCCAGTAGGATTTCAACTCCACTAACCGAGCAACTTCAGGTTACAACTCTATCATAAGCTAGGAACTAACTCCTATAACCCCTCACCCTTACAATAACATTTATGCAACCTAAGAACTAACCCTCGTAGTCCTTCCACACTTGCAAAACTCCGATTACAAGCACCTATACTTGACTAACTCTAGCCAAAGGGGACTAATACACCTAGACTAACTCTAGTTTAATTTACCACTCAAAGCCTTGGGGAAACACACTTCCAATAAGCTGACTTCGAGACTTTTGTTCTACCTCCAAACAACTTCCTTTAAAGAGAAGAGTAGGTTTACAATTTAAGCACAAACGAACAAAGACTTACAATAGCTCTGATACCAATTGATGGAGGTTGTGCATCCACCAAACAGTGTATGGAGAGACCTGGTTGTGTACTAGTTCCATTATGCAGTACAGTACGAGAATCAACACAAGAATTTTATGTGAAAAAATCCTTGCTCAAGGAATTAAAAAATATGACCTACCCCAGTAGGATTTCAACTCCACTAACCGAGCAACTTCAGGTTACAACTCTATCATAAGCTAGGAACTAACTCCTATAACCCCTCACCCTTACAATAACATTTATGCAACCTAAGAACTAACCCTCGTAGTCCTTCCACACTTGCAAAACTCCGATTACAAGCACCTATACTTGACTAACTCTAGCCAAAGGGGACTAATATACCTAGACTAACTCTAGTTTAATTTACCACTCAAAGCCTTGGGGAAACACACTTCCAATAAGCTGACTTCGAGACTTTTGTTCTACCTCCAAACAACTTCCTTTAAAGAGAAGAGTAGGTTTACAATTTAAGCACAAACGAACAAAGACTTACAATAGCATAAAGAACTTAGACTAAAACTTGTGTCTGGACCAGGTTCTTCAACTTGTAGGTGACTTTGCTATTAAGAGATGTTAAGAACTTGTGTCGGTACCTTTGCACGATTTAGATTAGGTTTTCAAGTGTAGTCAATATGTTTCCATCATGTTTTATATATAGTGGGAGCATGTGGGATATATAGAGACAACTTAATCACTTTGACCTAAAGCATGGGGTCAACTCACAGCTTTACTTGTGTGCAACAAGTGGCTCAGCTTTACAGTTGTCTCTGCCGACAGTGCAAGGTGCACAGAGAGCAGATTACACACTAGGTCTCTAGCTGGTTCTAAAACAGTTTGACAATCATCAAAACACGATGCACTTGGAGCTATCAAGGTGGTAGAGCTACCCTCATTAGACATGTGTTGCAAGCTCTTGATGTGCATACTCTTGCAGCAGTTCATCCTCCAAAGGGTGCTTTTGAAATAATAGAGACCTACTTGGCTAGATTGTATTGGTCAGGTAATGAGAAAGTAGGGAAATACCATTGGATCTCCTGGGATAATCTAAGTTATCCATATAAAGAAGGGGGTTCAAACTTCAGAAAACTTGAGGATACTTACAAAGCTTTCACCGGTAAACAATGGTGGAAATTCAGATCCTCCATATCTCTTTGGTCAGACTTCTTGAGAGCAAAGTATTGTAGAGATGGGCATCCTAACAGATTTCAATGGAAACCTGATCAGTCTCATAGTTGGAAACCTATTCTACATATCAGAAGTGAGATTGACTACACCATTTTGTGGAAAGTAAGAAAAGGAAATAGTAGTTTTTGGTTTGATAAGTGGACCAATAAAGGGCCCCTTTGTGATCTCATGGAAGATTTCAATAGTGATCAACTTATCTCTATCAGTGATGTCTTTAAGCAAGGTCAATGGGATTGGACAGTCCTAATTCCTCATCCTAGTGACCAGATCAAGGAAATCATTACAACTTTCCTGTTAACTATGTTCACAACAAAGATGATATTCCCTATTGGACTCCTTCAGAGGATGGAATTTTCTCTGTATCTTCAGCTTGGAATCTACTTAGACATAAAAGAGCTACTGCCCACATTGATTCTAAACTTTGGCATAAGGATGTTCTATACAAGATGTCTTGTATTGCAGGTAGGGCTGGGCGTTCGGTATTCGGTTCGGTATTTTTAAAGTTCGGGTTCGGTAATTCGATATTTGGTAATTGAAAGTATATACCAAATACCGAACTTTCAAACTTCGGTTCGGTAATCGGTAAATCAAATTTCGGTTCGGTACGGTATTCGGTAATACCATTTTTTTGCTAGCAGCTGCATTCATTCATCATGTGCAAGAGATATTTTTAATATTTCCACCTGCAAACAGGCACAACAAATAGATGGTTCAGCGAACAATTTCTGCGAATTCAGGAAATCCAAAACCAATAGTTGAAACATAGAGATACCAAGTGTGAAATTTCAAATTACAGATGGTATGGTTCAACGAACAGTTCCTTTTGTTTGAAACACCAAGGCTTTAAAGAAGGACAGCCAGAGAATATTGATATTTTCTTAAGATTATAATCACGAGATTAATTAGCTTTGAACTTCAGTTGGTATGAATGTATGGGCGATGGATAATGGATATTGATTTAAGACTTTTACTCCTGTAGGCTATTGGGTTTGGGCTGGACTAGAAATTTATTTACAATGGGCCTTTAGCCCTTTACTCCTTTAGGCTTTATTGGTATTAATTTCGGTATTCGGTATTTACCGAATTACCGAACGGTATAATTGTAAATACCGAATACCGAAACCGAAATACTAAATTTTATATTTCAGTCCCCGATACCGAATCGAAAACTGAATTACCGAATACCAAAATAGCCGGTTATGTTCGGTAATTCGGTTTTCGGTATTTTATGCCCAGCCCTAATTGCAGGGCAATACACTATAGGCTACCAACTAATGACAATGTTGCCAAAAGATTTAAAATTAACTTGGTTTCTAAATGTGTTTGTTGTATTAATGCAGGTATGATCTAGGGTTGGAGACAGCTGAACATCTTTTCTGCAAAGGACACTATGCACAACTCATTTGGAGTTTCTTTGCTGGAAGAATGGGAATCATCATCAAAAATGCTAGCCTCAGAGATATATTGCAAAGGTGCTGGAACTGCTCAACTAAAAGTCCTGTTGCTGCCTACATTTTGAAGATCATCCCACCAATCAATATGTGGGAACTCTGGAGATCAAGATGCAACTCTAAATATGAGGATGAAAAACCTTCTACCGGAAGATCTATCTCCCTTATTTCTTTCAATATCTGCTAGTTAGCAAAGAAAACATTCCCTAGAATTGAAATTCCTGACTACTGGAACAATCTACTCAAGATTATGGAAGCTAACTTAATTGATAATACTATCATTCCTATTAAATGGATCAAGCCCCCTATTCTTTTTGTCAAGAAGAATTCTGATGGATCTTGTGTTGGAGAAAATAGTGGAGGGGGTGGAGTGGTTAGATACTCTATGGGTAATTGCATTATGGCATTCATCCTCCTACTAGTAAATGGTACCAGCAACACTCCAGAGGCAAATGCATTCCTTTTTTGCCCCAGATGGTGCATCAACAATGGCTACAACCTTATTATTGCTGAAACTGATTCTTTACTCCTTCGAAACTGCATTGCAGATAATTGGACTTCTCCATGGAGGATTAAAGAAACAGTAGAAGAAATTAAGAAGCTAGCTCTTGGTCATGAGATAGTCTTTAATCATTGTTTTAGAGAAGCCAACAAAATGGCAGCTAAGCTTGTTTTTGTGAGTCATGCATCTGAGATAACAAGATTTATACCCATCCAAACTCTTTGTCAGGGCAAGTCAAGGGTCTTCTGAACATGGATAGACGGCAATTTCCTACTTTTAGAGTTAAAAAAAAGAAAAAAAAAAAGAAAAGAAAGAAGCCAGGCATATTTATTTTAATCCCCCTTGAACTGCCTCTAAGTTGCCACTGATGTGTATATTTTTTTGCTCAAAAAACTTCTACAATTCTCCAAGAAGGCAAGGCCTAGTCCTCCTTCTTCAAATGTAATTCTCTTCAGATGGCAATGAAATATGGACATAAGGGATGTTAATTAAAAAAAAAGGAAAAAAAAGAGAAGCAATTTCCTGGGAAAAAGTTAAATCTGTTAAATTAACTTTTGTTTTAACAAGGTAAAAAATTAAATGATGTCCTTAGAAAGGACATCCCACATAAATTCCTTTAAATTTTGTCTCTTTTTTTTAAAAAAAACAATTAAACAAATGAAGCCTCCCGTTTACTTTGTACCTTATTTCTACTACTTAATTAACTTGCAATGTAAGAAGGTTGTGTTTACAAAGGAATGTTCTATAAGGAAGCTGTCTCTGATCAGACAGTTCCTCCTACAGTTATCATGAATTAGGAATTATTTTTGCTATAATAATTATCTATTCCGAAACATAATAGTACTTTAGATGTTGAATTTGCTACTATTCCTCATATGGTCCACTGTGACCCTAACGTTTGTTATAATGCGCGTATTGATATAAGTATCTTTTTCTATCAAAAACCCGTTCTTCATATTACATTTTGTCAAGAAGTAAATAGTTTTGAACAGGAAGAAATATCAAAGGAGAAGGTGATTTACAATATATTTTGAAAGATTTATATTGTCTTCGTTCTAATTATTTATGTAACATTATTATTTTCTTATTAGTCCGCAGAAAAAATAAAAAATGAAAAGTTCTATATTTGGAAATATTTTAAAGTTAGACCTTCCATTTTACCCTTAGGGGTCGTTTGGTTCGAAGACCAAGTTATGCTGGGATTAGTTATGCTGACATTATTTCTTATCGACTGTTTGCTTTATTGTATTAAAAATAACATGCATTGCAAAGTTTCTAATAGTATTGAATAGGATGCATAAGTATAAGAATAGTATTGGTATTGATAATATCATGATTTACTATTACAAGAATAGTACTGAATAGGGTGTATAATAAGTACTGGTTTTGGTTGTACTAGACTTAAATTTGCATCCAAATATAAACATTGTTCCAAAATTTTATACCATCATTATTCTACCTAATAAACCATACCAAACGACAGCTTAATGATACATTTTTATAGTCATATATATGTTATGATATGTTTAAGACTACAATTAATACAAGAAGTGGTATAGCCACAAATCTTATAGAATATTTAAGGCTATAACTTCGTTTCATTCTCAAAACCTGTATCGAGTTAAAACTATTTCATATAAATTTGAACCGAAGGAGTATCTTTTAAGGAAAGATTTATAGCCAATTCAACCTCGAGGTCACGACTAGGGTGTTTGTCGGTCTGTTTGGAATGATTTTTAGACATTTTGGTTTGATATTATTGTGCATTCAATTTTATAAAAGCTATATCAATAGAGTACCCAATTAAGTTTAGTAAGGTCAGATTTTCTCCTTTCGGTTTCGATTTATTCGGTTGGCCAATTCAGTATAACTTTTGTTTGTTTGGCTTGGATAGAAATTTTTTACTTACTTTTTTGTCCTGAAGAGGTAATTTATTTTTGGATAAAACACTAAAATTGAAGAGAAGTGCCTTCTGAAACTTTCAATTTTCTAGAGAGTGAGTCAGAGGAAAGGGATAATGTAAGATTTTTTTGAACTGGATTGCCATTAGTTTTGAAATAAATATAAATAGACGGAAAACTGAAATTGTGGAATTCTCATTTTTAAAGTCCAAAGATGACCAAGATAAGTAGGTAACAAAAGAATAAGGTCGGAAAGGTAGGTAACGAGAAAAAAGGTGGGAAAGGTAAAGAAAACCATAAGGCAAAATGAAGTACAATTTTATGCCTTCTATATGTATGTTATAATACAATATATATGTATTACGTAAGTTAAGTATGTATTTCGAAACGATATCGATAATTCGGTTTTTATTTCCAAGTATCGGATAGGAGTGGACATGGTATGGTGTGGTACGGTATTAGAAAGTTCAGTACGGTAATTTCGGTTTCGATATTTTGCAGTATGGTAAATCGGTAACCATATAAAGTGTGTTCGACTTCGACTTACACACTCATATAACAGAGAATTACGACTCGGCTATTTAAGAAATTAACGTCTCAATTATATCGTACATCGTACTAACACCTTATACATGTAAATATATTAAAAAAAAACACAATCAATCCCCTTCGTAAATCAATTACACAAAAAGGACATTTCAAATTCAATTAGGATAAATTAGTCAAAATTTGAACGTCTAAACAATTAATTTTGTACTAATGCTTGTTTATATATTTGTTAGTATTATAATACTAATGTATATAAATTGTAATTGTAATAATATATTTCCATATGTTTTTTATAAATACCGAATATCAAACTTTTTAAAAATGCGTACCAAATACCAAAACTACGATATAATTTTTTTTGATTTTGATATGGTAAGCGGTATACCATGCCCATCCCTAGTCAGATACCAATTTTTTTTAAAATTTAAATCAAATATCATAAGGAATACCGAAATACCGAATATTTTTTCACTTTTAGGGCCTATTTTGTTGGGTTTTTGGATTTTTCCTTCCCATGTGGATTTGGATTAATAAAATCATATCCAATTTGGACCAGCCCACTTTTGTCCTAAGATCCACTATAAGTGGGATCAAATTAGGTCTTATTTTCCAGAACACACAGTAAATTCATAGCACCATATAGAGAGAAAAATTGAGAGAGAAGAGGTGATTTACGGACCAGTGAAATTCAGCTACAACAGTCCATTTCAAATTGCATTTCCCTATTAGTTAACCGTTGGATCGTGCTGAAATTTGAACTTGGGGTTCTCAACACCTGCTTCTTGGCTTTCAACGGTGGAGATCGGATTTTGTGTTCTGTATCTCCAGGTTTCGAGCACGAACAGTAGCTCATTTTTAGGGGTAATTTCTCTTCTTTCTTCACTAGTTTTGGTGCTATCTTTTATGTATTGTTGCTTCATATTTGGCGTTGATGTTGTAGCTATTTGGAGAACATGGTTGTAACTCTTGTTGATTATTAGTGGAGCTTTTGTGGGCCGTAGGTCCCGTGGATGTCTCCTCTTCACATTGAAGGGGTTTTACCACGTAAATTTGGTGTCTCTTGCATTCGATTTATTTTTGTTTGCTTTGCTATTTTATTGCTGGTTTAGTTGTTGCCCGGATTTTCATTTGTGCTAGTGTTTATTGTCTTCTTTTGGTTCAAATAGTGTGGGAAGTTTTGACTTGGGTATTTCTTCCGCTGTTACCTCGTCGTGCAATTTGGTTGTTGCTTGTTTCTTCCTAACACCTTTGGCCTTTTTAACTTTTTTCAGGAAAATGTTTTCACTTTATTTGAAAATCAATGTTTGACCATGGAAATTCCAAATACAACTTTGAAAAACACAAAATACTTGTTTTCACCTTTCACTTTTTTCACTTCAAATACATTCAAACAACCAAATATTTTTTTGCAAAAACTAAACCAAACACAATTCCATCTTCAACTCTAACTCCAAAATACCAAATAAAGTGAAAAATATTTTATTTTCATGGCCAAACACCTACTAAAATTTCCAGTATAGTTTAATAATTTAGAAGTAGTTTATATCAAATTAGACACATCCTAGTCAGGACTCATAGATATGCTTTTATGTCTGTGGGCACAGATCGCCGTGTCTTCCTGGCACAACCTGCATGTGATAGACTATGTAATAGTCTACGTAAATATTGTAAATATTCTCTTCCTTATGTATAGTAATTAGGTCCTATAATTTAGCCTAATATCATTCTGATAGTGAGATACCTACTTTGTATGTAATGACTTTCATACATCAATACAGATCACTGATTGATTTCCTACATGGTATCAGACTAGGTTTCTCCTAAAAACCCTAGCATCCTAAACCCTAGCCGTCCACCTCCCTCTCTCCTAACCCTAGCCGTAGCCGCCACCCCTTCCTCCTCCCTATTCTCTCTTCAATGGCTGACAACAAAAATTTCCATTCTGCTTTAACCGCCACGAATGTGAAATCTTTAATCCCAATCACTCTAGACATGGAAACCGGCCATTATCACGAATGGGCGATACTATTCAAAGTTCTAGCCTGCGTCCACTCCGTACTTGAACACATCATACCACCAACTGAAACTACTGAACTCACCGCGTACAACGCAACAAAGAACCTTCCGCTTTGGAAACGGCTAGATGCGGTGGTCCTTTAATGGATATACGCCACCGTATCCCATGATATTCTTACCTCTATTCTCGTGGCGGATGATGTTGCAGAGAAGGCTTGGAATCGAGTTGCTCAACTTTTCCAAGATAACAAGCACTCAAGGGCAGCGTACCTTGAAACTGAATTCACCACCACAAAAATGGCCGACTTCGGCTCGGTTATGGCCTATTATAATAGGCTCAAGTCTCTCGCGGATCAGCTTGCCAACGTGGGGTCGCCGGTGTCCGACCAACGTATGGTCTTACGCATCCTTGCAGGCTTACCGGAGACATATGCATACTTTGTCACCACCATCCAGCAGAAGGATGTGCTGCCCTCTTTCTTTGAAGTGTGCTCCAGACTCAAGCTCAAAGACGCAGCAGCCAAGGAACGTGCCCGCGATTTCAGTCCCGCGGCTCCACTTGTTGTTAATGGTACTCCCTCCCCGCCACCTGGCGGCAACAATAATTCAACTAACCGTCGTGACACCGGAGCGACTTCCCACATGACTGCCAACTCAGGTACTCTCACGTCTTATTTTACTTTGAGCAATAATTCTCGAATCATTGTTGGTAATGGTAGCACTATTCCAATTCGAGGCTATGGTCATACATACCTACCCCCACCTAATCCTCAATTACGTCTCCGAAATGTCTTGCATGCTCCAAAACTCATGAAAAACCTTATTTCCGCACGTAAATTCACTAAGGACAATAATGTTTCTGTTGAGTTTGATCCTCTTGGGTTTTCTGTGAAGGATTTACCGACGGGGAGCCGCCTAATGAGATGTGAGAGCACCGGGGAAATGTATCCTATCATTGCCACAAAATGGACCACTCCACCATCCACCTTCATTGCCGCATCACCTAGCTTGTGGCATTCCCGACTCGGCTATCCGGGAAATGCCATCCTTAGTTCTCTTCGTAGTAATGCCTTAATTGAATGTAATAGGGCCCGATTACAACTATTCATAAGTTACAAGCAAGATCCACCCCGTGTGTATTTTTGGGCTATCCGTTGAATCATAGAGGATATAAATGTTATGATTTATCCACCAACAAAATCATCATCTCAAGGCATGTCATCTTTGAGGAAACTCAATTTCCCTTCTCCAAATTGTACTCACCAACCCCAACTTCTTATGATTTTTTGGACCATGGGATTTCTCCATATACCCTGCATTTTATTTCATAGCCTACTCCACCCGTCGTTCCCTCGGTCCAGCCCCTCCCCCCCACTGCCGAGCAGCCCCTTCCCCCCACTGCTCCACCCGTGACTGCCCAGCAGCCCTCCCCCCCACTGCCCAGCGGTCCAACCCAACGGTCACTGCCCTGCAGCCCCTACCCCCCACTGCCTCACCCGTGACTGCCCAGCAGCCCACCCGCATGGTCACTAGAAGCCAACATGGAATTTTTAAGCCCAAACAACCGTTCAACTTAAATACTTCTAGCACTCCCTCCATCTCGCCTATCCCACGAAATCCTGTCAGTGCTCTAAATGACCACAATTGGAAAGCTTCCATGATTGATGAATATAATGCTCTAATTAATAATAAGACGTGGGAGTTGGTTCCACGTCCCACTGATGTGAATCTTATTCGTTTTATGTGGATTTTTCGTCATAAAAAGAAATCTGATGGTTCTTTTGAGAGGCACAAAGTCCGTCTTGTCTGTGATGGCAGGTCTCAACAGGTTGGAGTTGACTGTGACGAGACTTTCAGTCCGGTTGTCAAACCGGCAACTATTCGCGCTATCTTGAGCATTGCACTTGCACACTCTTGGCCCATTCATCAGTTGGACGTCAAGAATGCTTTCCTACACGGTAATCTTAATGAGACTGTTTATATGCATCAGCCTATTGGGTTTAAGGATCCAAAGCATCCCCATCATGTCTGTCTCTTGAAAAAATCGTTGTACGGACTTAAGCAAGCTCCTCGTGCATGGTTCCAACGCTTTGCAGACTATGTCTCCACTATTGGTTTTTCACATAGCCGATCTGATCACTCTCTCTTTATTTATTGTCTAGGTTCTGACATTGCTTACATTCTGCTATATGTTGATGATATTATTCTCACAGCTCCCTCAGATGCTCTCAGAAAATCCATCATGTCTTTGCTTAGTGCCGAATTTGCTATGAAGGATTTGGGCCCTCTAAGCTATTTTCTGGGTATCGCTGTTACCCGGACTTCACACGGCATGTTTCTCTCTCAGAAAAATTATGCAGCAGATATTATAGAGCGTGCGGGGATGACTGCCTGTAAGCCAAGTCAGACATCGGTCGACACCAAAGCCAAACTTGGTGCCACGGCCGGGCCTCCTTGCGATGATCCCACCCAATATCGTAAGTTGGCCGGCGCGTTGCAGTACCTTACATTCATAAGACCAGACATCTCCTATGCGGTTCAACAAGTGTGCCTTCACATGCATGATCCAAAGGTTGCACATATGCATGTTCTTAAACGCATAGTCCGATACATTCAAGGTACTATTGAGTTTGGTCTCCATCTGTACAAATCCTCCATTGCCTCTCTTGTTTCTTATACAGATGCAGATTGGGGTGGTTGTCCAGACACTCGCCGATCCACATCCGGTTACTGTGTCTTCCTTGGCGATAATCTCCTCTCATGGTCATCCAAACGGCAACCTACTATGTCTAAGTCGAGTGCCGAGGCCGAATACCGTGGCGTCGCTAATGTCGTCTCCGAGTCCTGTTGGCTTCGCAACCTTCTTTTGGAGCTCCGTTGTCCCATCCGGACAGCTACATTGGTTTATTGTGATAATGTTAGTGCCATATACCTATCAGGTAATCCAGTTCAGCACCAACGCACTAAACATATTGAGATGGACATACATTTCGTACGTGAGAAAGTTTCCCGTGGAGAAGTTCGTGTTCTTCACGTCCCGTCCCGTTACCAGATCGCAGATATCTTCACTAAAGGTCTTCCGCACGTGCTCTTTGATGGATTCAGGGACAGTCTAAGCGTACGACAACCTCCCGCTTCGACTGCAGGGGTGTGATAGACTATGTAACGGTCTACGTAAATATTGTAAATATTCTCTTCCTTATGTATAGTAATTAGGTCCTATAATTTAGCCTAGTATCATTCTGATAGTGAGATATCTACTTTGTATATAATGACTTTCATACATCAATATAGATCACAGATTGATATCCTACCGTGTGTACAGTATATTTTTATTCAATTGCATGTTTCAGTTTTATGTGGCGAGAAGCTGCTGTTGAAGTAAGTAAATCTCTGCCGTTAATTACCAGCTGACACTTCCATATGAAACAATCGCACGTGTAATACTAACCTAGGAAATTGATAAATTGGTTTGCAAATGATTTTAGAAGTGTGAATGTGAATTAGAAGAGTTTCTACTCTGAACGCCCACCAAATATCAGGGGACTGTCTAGTGTCAGCAATTAATAAGACAGCAAGTGATTATAAGTATGTAATTAGTCGCGACCTTGTATTTTTTGTATTAGAAAGTTCATCAAAATACGTATAAGTTAATTGTGAATTTAATAATTATAGAGTTTTGATGATAAATTTAGAATCCAAAACTTTAAATTTGGACTCCGCTGTTGATTATAAGAATATTGTTAATTAACTTCTTTTTAATTAAAGTGATAGATGAAAAGAAAGAACTCAACGGCCTGGTGAGGATTCTGTCGACAAACAGAAAGCTACATATATCTTCTTCTTTTTTGTCAACAGACACACCTCATCAGGTCGCTGCGTCTCACACATTTTACTATATATCCCTTTTTTTTTTAATCTTAAACTATTTTAAAAATATTAAAGTGATAGTTAAAAGAACGAAATGGATAGTAAAATGTGTGAGACGTGGCGGCCAGGTGTGGAGTCTGTCGACGAACAGAAAGCTACCTATGACCTCTGCATATATAGCCGTCTGTTCTTCCCATAAAACATGGCAATCTCCAAAATTGATCTTGATATACATACTTATAAATAGATATTAATATGTTAATTTTGACTGACCTTTTGACCATGGAAAGATCGTCCTTTGGACATTCTAATAACTTCAAATCTCATTTTGATTCCCTTTTCTTGACATCATCGTATTATATATAATTCTGTTTCCTTGATTCCTTGATTCTTATTCAGCTATTTTATTGCTCTCTCATGTGGTACCTACTGTTGCCACCTCCTTATTTTCCCTTCATCTATATATATCTCAATCACTCTCTCCTTGTATCTGGTTCTAGTCACGCTGCGATGCCCAATTCACACTGACGGGAAAATAAATGAAAAACACAGACATAAAAATGTTAAATAATCTCAGCCTGATCATAAATAAATCACAGCTGCTTTATTGTTACCTATATTTGTTGTTAGCTTTATTGGGACACTTTATTGGGACTAGGCATGAGACAAAGCACCCGTAAAACACCTATAGCCGTGGGAGACTCCTGTCTCGCCAGCCTTACGCCTCAAGCATTCAACATGTACAATAAAACTTTATTATGTACCTCACATAACCGATACTCCATAATAAGTTGTATAAGACTTTTTTTTGTCTTTTGAAAATGTGGATCATAATCTTCTATTTTTGCGTTCACAAACTTAGAATCAATTTTTTTATTTTTTTTAGAAATAAAAGAAGCGACCCACTAATTTTAGTTGTGTTTTACCCTTTGATGTATCTAAATGCCAATGGAGGGAGCTTGTTTCGCAGTTTATATATGTGCTATTAATAGTGTGCAATTGGCCTTATATTTTTAAAAGTTTAATTCTTAATTAACCCTTAACTCTCAAACTTACTTATTCATTAATCACAAATCAGAAGTTAAATAATTTGCCGATTATGTTATGAAATAATAATAAAAGTACACGACAACAAAAGATATTGCCAATGAAGTTGGGGGAGAGAGAGATTTTATTGCTCTTTCAATCGATGTACAAATGAACTGAATTAAATTAACTTCCTATTTATAGAAGAAAAAAAGCTGCCGCGAGGCTTTTCAGAAGCTGCTTGCTTGAGCTGTGATTGCAAGCTTGAGGAAACTACTGCAAGACTTTTTAGGGATCTGCTTGCAACCTGCTTGCAAGTTGTCTGCTTGGTTGCAAATTTATTCAATTGCAAGCTTATCCAGAAAATCGTGTATTTGAATAGATATCCATAATAAGGTATATTTATAACACGATCAAATTAATTTGGAGTATTAATAACGGCTACTCCGTACTACAAATGCTATGAGGGTGGAATTTTTGTTAAAAATTTCATAGAAAAAACAATTCATAGAGAAAAACATTTCATTTGGAATCTTCTAACTATTGTAGGTCTTCTTCATTCAGTTATACTCAACTGGGGTTGATCAAAACAATCTTGTCCTATCTTTAAGCACTAGATATCGGAGCCAGTGCTAGCATGGACCAATATATGTTAATAATATTATTTTTTTGTAATTATAATCTTTCAACATATTTAACGACATTTCTTGAAACTTAAGTGTGAATAGATAGAAGTTTTGAGAGCAAGAGTTCAATAATTGTGTGCAGTGGTTTATTTTTATATTGTATCTGTATTTACAAGTAGTTGCTTGATGCCCACTTTTAAGCGGCAATCAATGAAGAAAGCGCAAAAAATAGACACTACTATTATTTTCTGCTATATGTATTGTCTTTTTATTTTTTTTATTCATCTAAATTGAAGGAGGACATGTTACTAGTGCAAATCAGGCAAAGAGGCCGGGAAGAGAGTTTTTTTTTTTTTTTTTTTTTTTTTTTTTTTTTTTTTTTTTTTTGAAAAAACATCTGTGGCAAAACCAAGCCATTTTCATAAGCTAGCCCTTTGTTGAACTTGTATTGGGTAAAAAATTGGTCCAGGGTCACGTATGAGATCGGGTGTTCGGGGTGACCAAAGGGATCCTCATAGCTGTTATCCACTCCCATCAACTTCAGTCACATCCGTTGTCCTAGGTCAGAGAGCCACTGACTATGCCAACGTTGAGGGTAACCTCACGTCACATTATCGGTATGTTAGGGTTGAAAAGTCTTGTTTTGGTTTCTATATGTATAGCTTATCATGTAAGCTAAGACATCTTTACTTCGTCTCTTGTAGACTATCTCCTATTTTCTCTCTGAAGTAATACATATCCGGCTGATCATTTACCTTTGAACTTATATTTATCTTGCTTGTATTTACCATTTCTTAAGCTCAGTTTGTTAACTCTAACTCTTGCAATCACAAACATTGACCCCGAAAGGAGAGTTTCGGGGATTGGATACGACATACTTGTCTTTAAGTCTATTAAATACAAATCTCTAGCTGCTTATCCGTTTTCACTGGAAAATAGTTTGGCGCCGTCTGTAGGGATAGATAGCTGTGGAGTTGTCCTGATTCGCAGCAGAAATTCTCCTTCAAGAAACTCTACATAAAGTCATTGTACAGGGAAAGATATGTCTAGCGGTAGCTCGAGCAATATGCAGGGACTCCAGGATGCACAGATGTTGGTGAGAGGTATGAAGGATCTGGTGGAGGTGCAAGAGTCCGAGCACCGAGGTGAATCTGTTAAAGAACATAGGAGCAGTAGGGATGGGACACCGCACAGACAGCCTAGTGAGGAGCAAAGCAGAGAAGTCCTAAACACTGGCGAAGCAGAGCAATCGCACAAGCGCTCGTTCGGAAGGGCGGATCGAGCGCAATCTCAATCTAAAGGGCAAAAACCTGTTCAAAAGACGGGTTCCTTGACAAGCGAAGTACTGATGGCCACACTCAAGGCACAAGATGAGAGGATGCAACGCATGCAAAGGGCCATGACTACTATGGCTAAGCATTTTAGGGCAGGGACTTCGGCGTAAGATCAGAATGCGGATAATGATAAGATTCGATTTGGGGAAAACACCAAACCAAAACACAAACGTGGAAAATTAAGATAGATAAAAATAAAGGGATGAGAATTGAAGAAAGGGGATGAGAATAGAGGAATAAAAGCAAGACACAATTAGGATTGGATTTATGGGCAAACTTGGATATATGAAATCCAAATCCTCCCAATTGAATTCAACCTAATAGAACCTATACTATTTGAAATCAAGGCAAGAGAAATTCTATTAGAAACCACAAATGAACAACTCTTCATGAAATCAATGGACAATTGGTTCATAAGCCAACAATGGAATTACATTCCATCAACTAAGTCTAAACCTAAAGGCTAGTAAGCTAAACAAACTATGATTATCCCTTTAAAAACAAACTATGATAATCCTTTCAACTCTCAATCCATCATAATTCATAAACTAAGTAGAGTATTTATACTACTAGGCTAAAGAAGACTGACTAACTATTACAAAAATACCTTTAATGAAGTAAGGGCCTTGTTTGGTAGTCTTCTTTAGGATAATGGCTTGAATTGCCAAAATAGCCTCTTGCATAGCTAGCCACTATCGTGTCCCATCTTCTTATCTTCGCTTCACATGACCAAGCAACTATCCATACATCATATGCTTGATTTGGCCCATGTGTGGTCCTCGGGGTTGTATCATCCTCCCCTTGTTCAAAAGGATTTGTCGTCGAATCCGTACCTTAGAAGAGAATGAGTACATAACCTCTCACGAAAACAACAAGGTAATCATTATAAGGCAAATGACAATACCAAGAGTAAGCATAGCATGCAACCAACACACTAAATGACTCACTCTTATGATACAACCAAGCATCAAATGGATCTAGAGAGAACGTGTATCCAAATAATGCCAAAGACACTTGGCTATTCAAGTCATTTTGACAAAAGGGTAAATCAAAGAAATCAATTCAATTAAGAATCCTAACATGCCAATCCACATTGGCCCTAGCAATCAAGAAGCATATATATCTCCTTAAGTCAAGAAACAAGTGAAATCCTTCATGGCTTAGTGCACTAGCCCACCTCAATATAGGACTCCTTACCAAGTCAACACCGGGGTCAAATACAAAGGTACCTCCCACGCGATTTTTCCCACACTTTGCATGCAAGCCCGAAATGGAAATAAGTAATAATACTACGAAAGATTCACATGAACGACTAGAAATGTTACTACCATAATTATCATACAAATAAGTTAACTCTATTGCTTTAGAAAGCCCAAGCATAGGCATGAGCCACAAATACATACGGTCCGTGAAGGAAGTACAAGATGTGACTTCATACCTAAGTATAGTCCAATGAGGTCTCCTCAAACAATCTTCATCTTCAAGACTCCTCTTTTGATAAAACTTCATGAGCAAGTTAGACAAATAATGAAGTTCATCAAGAGAGAGAGTTTTACTAATATCTTTATTCAAACTATGCCAAGCTAAGAGTAGCATCTCCTCACCTTTTAGGATCGAAGATCTTGCATAGTCCTTCCAACATGTGATCTCCGTGTCTTTCACATTTCTCCCCTTCTTAAAAGGGCATTCTTTATTTTCGGAAGCATTTTTCAAACACGACGTTGGTACATCAAGTGGGTCACAAATCCTTAAGAAGGATTTTTTTTAACGGGAATGGTGTTAAGAACTCCATCCTCCCCACACTTGTCATCGAGACCAAGCTCATCATCATCCCATTGTGGATTACAAAACACACTATAGCCTCCAAAGATAGCTACATGATCAACATTGCAATACAATCCAATATGCATATCACCCTCACTAGTCATGTTATTATCGAATAGGATATTATTTTTTAAGAGAGAAGAATCTATGAACAACCAAGAGTCAAAGCATGCAATTCCACTCTCATAAAGACAAAGGTCATTTTCCAAAACACTTTCATGCACACGACTAGATAAATGATCAATTATACCAACATCATCACTAAATTGAGGGTCACTAAGAACATCATGAGGTTTATCAATTAGTGGACTATCATAGCAATCAAATTGATCAACACAAGTATCCACACTGGTTGGACGCAAATCGATCTTGCAAGAAGAATCAACTCGGTCATCGCTAGGATCAACTAGTGGGTGAGATATCATATCACATGAGAATGTACTATCATGAAAATCACAAATATTAACATTAGGAGGACACAACTTGATCTCACAAGAAGAATCAAGATGGTCATCAATAGGATCAACTAGTGTCGGATCACCCATATCAACTACATTGTCAACTATCAGTGAAGATTACTGAGCTCAACACAAGGTAAAGACTCATTAAGCTCAATTAAGGACAAGCTATAATTCACACTCACTTTAACAACATGGTCACTCACATAATTTGGAGTGTTAAGATTAGCTATTTTACCTTGAAGTTCGCACACAACATCCTCTTCACCTCGGGTTTCATTTTGGAGGAACATTTGGCCCCTTCGGGAAGCCCTCAACTACCTCATGAACTTTCAAAGTTTGAGGCTCATCATTTGGCTTGCTTTCAATAATACCTGCACAATTATTAATACATCTAGAGAAGAAAGAAAAGTTACAAGGGTTAGAATGGGGTTGTGACAACTGCCTCACATCACTCCTCACAACCTCTCCTTTTCCACTATAGAGTTGTCACTTTTCACTCCCTTACTCCTCTCAATCTTTTCTATCTCAATTTCATGGGAGTTGGGACAAGTGCAATGTACATCTTTAGAAGGGTTAAGGAAACCCTTCACTTCAATATTCTCTTTAGCTTCATAAGGGTTGGATTTCTTTTCCTTCATTTGTTGCTGCTTGAGTAAGCGTTCCTTCAATAGGTGGACATGTTCTATCATCACTTTGATACATTTGCCTATCCCTTCCCATTGTGAATGATCGGGTTCACTCGCCATAGGAAATGGTTCACTTGTGCTTAGTTCTTCTTTAGGGAGTATGGGTGGAAAAAGAGAACTCCATTGTTTGTTCACGACATACTTGTACCATTCTTGCCCATATGTGGCCTTATGTTCTTGGAACAAAGGATTCTCCAAACACAAGTGACAATTGTCTAGTGGAAGTACATCACACCAAACCTCTTTTTGGTATTTGCCATGGGTAAAGGACTCCGTTGCGCTCCTATCAGCCATGTACCCTCTTTGATCATAGTAAGGGTCTCATTTCATCACACACTCTATAACCAATGTCTCAACCACTTGAGGGGCAATGTAGTTGCCGTAGCTACAATCATCCAACACAAGGACATACCCCACACTACCAAGAAGAATTATTTTCATCTAAAGAACTCTCCTCTTCCGGTTACTTCTCACTTGAGACATTGCATTTCCTCTACTCCCATCACCTATCAACACTTCCCTCCTACCTTCCACATCATAATCATATTGAGAACATGGCACATCCATATTAGGATAAGAAGCATGACTCATTGTATCTCTTGAAGTAGAAAACGTATACTCCTTTCTTCTTCTAGGACGACTTCTACTTGGTCCAATCCACACACTTATACCATCTTCCTTAGTATAGGAAGTATCACAAAATGATGCACGTGAATACCTACTAGAAGACTCTTCACAAATTTCATGTTCGAATTCATTATCTCCCCGAGCATATTCACCACAAAACGCATAACCATTAGGCTCATTTTCATCACAACTTTCTAATTCATGTAAGCTTTCACTAGTTGGTTCATAACATATGTGTGAGGAAGGAATATTTCTCAACTCTCCTCCATATCCGTGGTGTGTAGGATGAGAATTGTCATAGCCTTCATCTTCACCATAGGATTCTTCATAGAACTCTTCTACTCCTTGTTCACCTTCATAAGACCTGTGAGATCCACTCGTCTCATATTCACCTATGGAGTAGTACCTTCACCATCATATCGACCATGGTCATAATTCACATCATCTCCCCCATAGCCTCCTTCCCTATCATAGTCATACCCTCAATTGCTAAAGGCATAACTCTCAAAATCATCACTACAAGATTCCGAAGCTATGGATGACAAACTTATATGTCCTCTTCTTCTGACTTCCCTTATTGTACCTACAAAACGAGCAAACAAGATTAGTAGTAAAGTTCCTCACGTCACTCATATTTGCACTCAAGCTTATAACTCAACCTAAAGCTTCTTCAAAAGTTGGCTAAGAACCGCTTATCCAAATCAATTCAGAAGATTGCTAATCTTTGTGAAATAATAGATTCTTGTTAATTGAAAGACGGACGACTTGATTAAACGAAAGGACTTGAGCCGAAGAAGTTTCAATGAGGTTAAAACAATAAAAGCTTGAAAGAATTGGCATGAAATGAAATTCGGACTCAAGAACAAGTTAACAACATGTAAGAATGATTTCTAGTATTCAATTGGCTTTGAATAATCAAAGAAGTAAATTAGAAGTGAAAGAAATCTACATTGGATCAAGATACGTATACCTTGAAATGTATTGTTGAACCTCACTTTATACGGTCGGTATGGAAAAATACGGTTGGAAATTTGGAGAAATACAACCAGTATTATGAAATGTGGCCAAATTATATGATTGAGCTCCACTTATAAGGTTAGGGTTTTGGAAATATACGGTACGTATTTAAGAATTGTTCTAAACAGTAAGTCACTCCTAAACTTCACTTTATACGGTCAAGGTCCTTCAATTATACTAGGCGTATTATTTTATACTGTCAGTAATGGCAACCATATTTAAGGAATATTTCCACAAACAGTGAGCTCGCCTTGAAGTTCAGCTTATGCAGTCTCCTTTTCACGGACCATATCAAGATATATGATTGGTATATCTAACCGTATTTAAGCACAATTCCACAAACAACAGCTCACGATTCTTGGGCACTTTATACATCCAATAAAATATGGCCAATATTGTCAAATTGTAATGACCCGTTAGGTCGTTATAGTCTTTTCGGCACTTTTCCCCCTTTTTTGAGCATGGTTAGCTCATCTTTGATCCGAGAAGACCGTTGACATGCTTCCCGAGGTGTCTAGATTTGATTCGGGTGACCTTTTGTGAAATTTGGGCTTTAAGTGAAAAAGAGTTGACTCAAGGTTGACTTTTGGGTAAGCGGATCTTTTTCGAAAATCCGTCAATTTCAAAAGGTCCGGATGGTCATTTAGAACTTGTGTCTATATTTGGTTCGGTTCCCAATACAGTCAGATGCATTTTGGGACTTGGGTGGGGAATTGGTAATGAGCTATCGGGGGTTGAATCGGCCAAAGGGACCTCCGCTGGAAATTCTGAGGCCGTGAGTGCATCCGTATCGTGTTTTTATGTAGGTCTATGTATGTGTTTTATGAGCAGATGGCCTCGGGAGTGGTTCGGGATCTCGGTTGACACTTAGGAAAATATCTGGGTTCTGGTTCTTGGTGTCCGCCATAGCAGCAACAGTGCCGTCCCAGCGGCACCGCTATTGCGGTGAGGTGGCCGCTGGGGCAGCTAAACTTATTTTGGCCCTGACAGTCCTGACGACCTGTGATGGCGCCGGGGCGGTGGCACTGTTGCAGCCCTGATGCCACCATGGCAGTATCGGGCCTGTTATTTCATTAAGTGTGTATGAAATAATCCCTTAGTCTATCATTTATTCCCATTACGAAAATTGAGCTCTTGTGGATTGTTTTAGAAGAATCTTGGAGAAAACTCTTAGTGGTGAGTCTTGCTAACCTCTTTACTATTTCCTTGTTCCTAATCATCATAGATTGCTCTTTCCTTATTAGTTCCTTAGTAATGGAAGATAAAAGTGGATTAAATGAATATTCTATTTAGGCTTTTAAATGATGAAATTGAGTGAGTTTATGCTAGATTATGATGTATCTAGGGATGTTAATCATATATCTTCCATTATTAGTGTTGAATCATTGAATCAAGAGTTAGGGTTTATACCCAAAATTGGGGGTTTTGCTTGAAATTCAAAATTAGGTGAATCCTTGAGTTGATTTAGCAATTAGTTATTGAGTTTAAATCACCTAGTGTTTAATTTGATATTTTACCCCAGAGTTTCCCATTTTGACCTTGTGGGCACCGTTTCCCCAAATTCTAGGGTTGGTATTGACCTAAATTGAACGGTAGTAATATTAGTATCGGTCTTCATGATTTCTAATCTGGATTGCTAATATGCCTAGACTTCTTTGATCTTGAGGCTCGGCGGAAGGGTAAGGCAAAAGAGTGATTGTTGGTGTTTGTGTTCGGCCATCCAGATAGGTTATGGCTTAGCCTTGGTGAGACTTCATGTAGTGAAGAATATATTTATATTATATCGTCGGAGAAAGCATGTAAACTTTCGAGTATGAAGTTGGGTTGGATATTGCCTTAGGTTTGGCCCTGTTGCGCGATTGGGGCTAGCCACCCCTTTGTGTTGTGAATTGATTTATTTATTGTGTTAGCTTAATGCCAGGTGTTGTTAGTAGCTATTGGGAATTGTTGTTGTTACATCTTGATTGTGATATAGTGGTACCTTACTTTTGACATTGATATAAGAATAGAGTTCCGTATGGCCCGTGTAGTTGTTGATGATATTGTTGGCGTATCCATGTTGGTTCTTGTGACACTGATATATTGTTGGCGTACCCATGTTAGTACTTGTGATATTGATAAGTTGTTGGCGTACCCTTGTTGGTACTAGTGATATTGAGCTGATTCTTGATGTTGACACATGCATTGCACTTATTCTCATTCTTCATGATATACTGTTGATACACTATTGGTAATTAGTGAAACATTGTGATAAGCTTGGCTCGATTTTTAAATGAGAGTGATATGAGAGTTCAATATCCGGTGTTAGTCCCGGAATCGTGGATTGAGTGAGTGTATGGACTCCGCGGGTCCCCAGGGTGGTGCTGGTGAGAACCCCTGTGGGCAAAGATCCGGGTCTCATCTATCTGTTGGGTAAAGATTTCAAGACGAGTGGCACATAGACTTCGTGAGTCACCTTGGGTTGTGCTACCGTGACGTCGATACTTCCTTCCGGAGTACATGTGTACACTGCATTGCATTAGCATTCATACATCATTGCATTACATCACATCTTGGCTTATATTGTGATGATCCGGTGTTGTACTTGTGTTGTTTGATTTTCGGATTGAATATATATTGAGACTTGACATACTTGGGTTTAGATGCTTCAACCTAGGTGATGACGGATACTTGATTCTGATTGTGTTTGACTTATACTTGTTGATTTATCTGCCTATCCTGTTTTATTGTCTGAATTATATTAGCTATACTTAGTCGACCGATGATACCTACCAGTACTGTGATTTTGTACTGACCTGCACTTGCTGCTTTCCTTTATGAATGAAGAGTTTCAGGTTGGGTTTGCTTCCATCTCCCGTGGCTGATAGTCGCCATCAGCATAGCATCGAGTTTCCAGGGTGAGCACGAGCCGTTCGCTGCCTTGAAGACTCCTCTTATTATTATGTCTTACTTTCTACTCTGGGACATGGACAGATTGATGTATTATTATATTCCAGACTTGTATAATTTCACTTAGATGTTCTTGTATGGCTTAGACTAGACCCTGGGGGTATTTTCCTTATTTCCGCATTAATTCTATTATATTATTGTGAGACTTACGTAATTATTCTTTTCCGCTTAATTGAATTATTTATTTATGTCTTTACTTATCGTATGGTTGAGGGTTCGCTTACCGGGGTGGGAAAGGTAAGTGCCCGCACGACTTAGTCGAAATGGGTCGTGACACAAATACAATCAGTATTTTGTGATAAAGATTTGCTATAGTGAGATTGTTGTACCTCATTTTGCCTTGGAAATTGTGCTAGATTTTCTGAAATCGCTGACCTCATTGGGCCCACTCAACCTTATATTTACCCTTTTGGGGTAGAAAAACAACTTTTCACACCTTTGACTTGGATCAAACCTTCCTTTTGGTCATCTTCCTCCTTATGAAGAGATGAATATCTTCAAGAACACCAAAAACATTCTTATTATCAACCCTTTCAACTCTAATTGATCCCAAATTTCACCAAAAATTGATGGCCCACTTGCTTGTTGTTCAAGTTCTTCAAAAGCTTCAAACTTAACAATGGTGATATGTCCAAAAAACCTCCAAATGCTTCAAAACTTTATATCTAGCTAGATTTAATAACAAGGAACTCAAATCTAACTTTAATTTCGCACAAATCCAACCACAATATAAATTTTCGAATTTTTTTCTGTGAATATTTAGATTTTTTGAGATTTTCAAAATATGAACCTAGGATTGAGAATTGTAGGAACAATCCTTTAGCCTAAGCTCTAATACCAAATGATAAGATTCAATTTGGAGAAAACACCAAGTCAAAACACATACACAAAAAATTAAGATAGATAGAAATAAAGGGATGAGAAATGAAGAAAGGGGACGAGAATAGAGGCGCAAGATCCAATTAGGATTGGATTTATGGGAAAACTTAGATATATTAAATCCAAATTCTCCCAATTGAATTCAACCTAATAGAACCTATACTATTTGAATTCAAGGTAAGAGAAATTCAATTAGAAACCACAAATGAACAACTCTTCATGAAATCAATGGACAATTGGTTCATAAGCCAGTAATGGAATTACACTCCATCAACTAAGTCTAAACCTAAAGGCTAGTAAGCCAAACAAACTATGATAATCCTTTCAACTCTCATTTCATCATAATTCATAAACTAAGTAATAAAATAAACTAAGTAGAGTATTTATACTACTAGGCAAAAGAAGACTAGACTAACTATTACAAAAATACCCTGAATGAAGTAAGGGCCTTGTTTGGTAGTCTTCTTTAGGGATAATGGCTTGAATTGTGAAAATAGCTCTTGCATAGCTAGCCACCATCGTGTCCCATCTTCTTATCTTCGCTCTACACAACCAAGAAATCATCCATATGTCATATGCTCGATTTGGCCCATGTGTTCTCCTCGGGATCGTATCAGATAAGATCCTTATAACCCTATAAATTAAAAAGGCTGAGGTGCTGAAAGAATGGTTGGATGCATTTACTGAGGAGTTACTCAGGGTCGAAAGGAAAATGAACGAGCGAATGAGTCAAATCCTAGGAGCTTCATCTGTGATGAAAGGTGCAGGAGCCAGAAAGTATGGTATACTACCGTACCTAGAAGGTGCAGCCCCCCGCACATACCCGGGAAATTTAAAATGCTGGACATGACCAAATACGATGGTACCACCAATTCGGAAGAGCATATAATGATATTTGAAGCAGCCATCACCAGGCACGACCTCAAGCAATATGAGATTGAATTGGTCATGTTGAAGAAATTTAATCAAATTCTTATAAAGGTAGCACTCTCTTCGTATACTCATTTACTCGAAAATTTTGGATGCTTTCGTCAAAGTCCACACTGGGGCGCGAAGGGTTGAAACACATAAGCAGGACGTGTTCGCTATAAAGCAGTGGGGGATGAGTTGCTTGAGGGTTCGTGGACAGGTTTCAAAGGGAGAGAATGCTGTTGCCAACTATCTCAGAAGATTGGGCTGCAGCTGCATTCCCAGACGGTTTGAATTCAAGAAGCTCGGACGCTTCCAAGAAGTTAAAAGAAAGTTTGAGGGAATTCTCGGCTAAAGCATGGAGCGAGATAAACCTCAGATATACAACTAAAATGCGCATTGAGGAGGATCAAAAGGCGATGGTTCCGACAGATGTAGGTAGTCTCTTGGGAAAAAGACCAGATCCGAGTTTCGAAGCAAACGTCGTAAGTCACCGGGGATGGTTTCAACCATATGAGGCCCGTAAGCGTTCAAGCTAGACCTCTCAAGAAATATATCAGTAACCGGGCAAAACTCTACCTGAGCATGAATCATAGGCATAAGCCACGTGAAACACCCCAGCCTATCCACACAACCAACATAGGGGGGGGGGGGGGAGGGGTGGGGGTGGGGAATGGTGAACAAGATAACTTACACTACCCTCCGAAAATCCAAGGTGTCATTTACAACAAAGAGTCACAATTGGGACCTCGCTGAGAGCAGGAGCATATCCTTCACCAACAGCGACTGCGCGAGACTTATTCCTTTTCACAATGATGCCCTGGTAATATCTATTCGAATTAAAATTCTTTCATTAAGCGTGTGTTGATTGATTCAGGAAGTTCGGCAAACATTATCTAGCAACACGTCCTGAAGGTAATGGGGGTAGATGATGAAATCACCCCCACAACTAAAATGCTAGCCGGGATTATTATGGCAAGTGAGTTGACCCAAGGGGAGATCGAGCTACCGATTCACGTCGATAGCGTAAAATAAGACACAACCTTCAACATTATAAGTAGAGGCATGTCTTATAATGTCATATATCGGCCTGACGGGAGACCATTGATATACTCCGTTGATATAACATGAAGCTAAACCCGGAGAAGTGTGCCTTCGAGGTTCAGTCGGGAAAATTCCTGAGCTATTTAGTTTCTTCCTGGGTATTAAAATGAACCTACACAAGGTCAAGGCCATTCGGGAAATACCAAAGGAACTGGGTAACGTCAAAGCTGTATAGGGACTAACTGGAAGAATTGCAGCATTAGGGAGATTTATCTCCTGATCCTCAGATCGATGTCATGAGTTTTTCAACCTACTGAAGAAGGACAATGGATTTAGATGGACTTCGGAGTGCAGCAAAATCCAGAAAGATCTTAAAGAATATCTGTCTGGCTCCCAAATAATGGCTAAGCCACAAAAAGGGAGAGCGCTTATTCGTATATTTAACGATTTCATCGGTCTCCGTCAGCATGGTGTTGGTACGAAAAGATTGGGAAAATCAACTCCCTATCTACTATGCCTATAAAAATTTAGTGGGGGTGGAGTATTAGTACTCGGCCTTGGAGATGTTGATCCCAGCGCTTGTTACAGCTACCCGAAAACTGCGCCCGTATTTTCAATGCCATCCGATGATAGTAATTACCACTGCCCTACCTTATAAAGTGAAAACCTCACAAGTTGACCATAAAAGTGGTCAGTGGAAATGAGAGAATACAATTTAGCATATCAATCCTACTCGACCATGAGCATGCAAAGCATATCTGAATTTGAGAACGATTTCGTCATGGATGTGCTGCCCAGATGACCCCAGGTATGAACACCAATCTATACATTCCTTATTTCGTTTCCTTTTAATCTTATTTTTGCAGGACCGAGACTGAGACTAGCCTAAAGAGAGACCGGCCCCGACTAGAGCCACGAAACATCAAAAAATACATATTGCACTCTTTTTCTTGATCGAGTTTTCCCAGAAGGTTTTTTTATTGGCAAGGTTTTTGGTAAGGCAACAACCAAAAAATGTATTACACTTGAAGACGTGGCAAGGCTTCCTCAAATCGCAAGCCGAAAGTTCTTTTTGCCCCATTCGAAGTCGTGAACTGTGGTTAGTGGACAACACGCCCCAACCTCTATCACGATTAAGATTCCCCTCTCTGTCAAGTTAAGAGTATGGTGTGCATGGCGTGAAGCTTGTAGCTCTTTCCTTTGACCTATAATGTAAATACAAACTAGCTACGTGCCTCATTTTTCATGAATGAAAGATGCTTAAACCAGCGCGGTTGCACTGTAAATGTTTTGGTACGAACGAATCCCGCTGGATTTGAATACATCCCCCAATAACACATGACACGGCCTGCGGGCCTCTGAGCGTGAAGGAATTATAAACCTCCGCTTCATCGGGGTCAAAAAATAATTTGGGGCCTTCCTTTTATTATGAATTATATGAATGATACCTGATCATAGCGTATGCAACTGAAAGTAGAATTCTAGAATTGGGAGAAGTGATTGCACGCTATACCAAACGCATGAAATAAAGCATTCGAAACTCCTAAACACATGCATCTGAAATTAAAAAAATAGAAAACATATCTAACAAAAGGGTCTCAAGGTGAATGGACCCTTACAATGGAGGTGCTCCCCTTCAAAGGGACGAATAAATATGACATCTGGCCCACAAATTAATACCAACAAAAATGAAACCAAGCGAATTTATATACAGTAACGATTGAATCTTGCAAGAGTACTTTAGCAAAATAGTATGCTAGAAAAATGGATAACATTAGACAAGGAAGGAATGAAATAAATATGTGCATCATCCAACATCGACAAATTTTTACAATAACAAAAGAAAGCATATCGAAACATGGTCTACTATAGAGGTGGGGAAAAAGCACCGAATTAGGGTTTAGTGGCTTCAGATGAAGGACCAGTCTCAACAGAATCCTTAGGAGCAGGGATCATAAGGTCGGAAGGAGTAATGTTAAGGCGGAAAGTCCTTCAGTGATGGGAACATCCTTGGGTTCCTCTGAGCTAGCTGCTACAGGAACTCTCGGGGTCTGCTCTCAGGCTTCCCCCGAGGCTTCCTCCTCTTCCCAATCATTGGAAGACCACCCTTCATCACCAGATGCATGGTCTGTATTTTTGGATGAAGGCTGAATAGGCAACGCCTCGACTGCAGTTTCCTTGACGGATAAGGCAGCAACAATATTTACCTCAATATCGTCCGGTCCATCCGGAACCTCTTCAAGCACAAGCCTGCAAGCATGATAGATGGCATTAGCCTTCTCCAGAACAAATTGCTCCCTCAGATCCTGCATTTGGACATCTTTCTCAGTGAGGAGCAATTGTTGTCCTTCAATGGTGCCTAGAAGACTGTCATTGGATTGAGAAAGACCTCTGTTATTCGCCAGCTGAGCATTGTTCCGAGTCCTATGAGCTTCTAATTTCTCCTCTAGATCGACTATGGTCTTATCAGCCGTAACTTTCTCCTGGGCCCTCTTTGCTAACTCCGCTTCCAGGGTCCGGACTTTCTCCGTCAACTCGAATTCCCTTTGAACAAGGATCGTGAGATAGTCCTAGTGCTTGGCCTATTTCTTCCGTAGGTCAGCCAGATCGAAGTGAAACTTGGCAGCCTCCTCGCTGCAAAGTTTTCTCTCTTGCTCCGACTGAGCCAGCCTTGTCTCTAACTCCTCGACCGATACTAGCTTGATCTCCAGGATGGGAATGCACACCTTTATCGCCTGGAGATCCTTCAACCTTTCCTTCTCCTCGATCAATTTTAGCTGCAAGCCTTCTATCGTCTATAGACTTGTCTGAAACGAAAAAAGGCACACTCAAAATCACGAGGTGATGTGAAAAGTTGAATGAAACCTAAAGAAAAGGGAGGGAGAAGTCATAATATACCTGGGCGGCTGCATGGGCACCAACATCCAAAAGGCAGTTAGCAGACATAACGTTCATCTTCCTTTTATCCTTCTCCGTAGCCAGAGGCCTCATATAATTTGCGACTCCTACTAGCAGGGATAAAAAATTTCACTCCTAGAGAACAAACACCATGACTTGGCGAAAGGTCGAGGGGTTGCGCAACGAGGCTAGAAAGGTGTTCACCAAACTGCCCTCGGGTGTTATACCTTGGGCATTTCGTGTTATTGTACTGTGAATAGACTAACATGAGTCTAGAGTGTACATGAAGTCCCGACAAGTAAAAAACGATACTTAATAATTCTAATTAATATTCCGAAGACATTTGAGGCAACAGAAGAAAGCTCGTCGGAGAAATTTAAGTTAGAGTCATGTTTGGGAGAATTTCACATCATTTGAATTAAGCATTGCTTAGCATCACTTGATGGAAGAGATATAGAGCCCCTTGAATGGTTAATGAAGTGTTATACAAGTGTTAAGAAGGTTCCACAAGGATTGAAAGTCAAACGAATCGACGGGAGCAATTTCAGAAAAGTTGAGTTATACGACCACTTATACGGTCCATATAACTTATACGGTCTGTGTAACTTGTCCAGAGAAGGGGCAGCCCCTGGTGGTATTCCATTTTGAAGTTGGGGTTTCTCGTAAGTGAAGTATATTCATCCAAAGTTCATCCTTACATGATCAAAGGTGAGTTTTATATCTATTCCATGTTATTAAAAGTCATGTTAAATAACTTGAATGACGGAAGGAAGAAGAATATGAAGCTCAAACATGAATTTAATGATATTCTTGAATAGTAACTTCACTTGAGTCATAATTCTTAGTATGTTATGAGTATAATCTTGTTGTGGGTGGTACTAATGATATTGAGGAAGTATTATATGTAAATGAATATGGTGTTGTGTTGCAGCCGTGGTTATGGATGACTGTGAAAGGGAGTTTGAGAATTGAACAATGTTTAACTTGAAAAAGGTTGTTCATTATGTTATTATGGGCGTTGTTATTGATGTTTGAGAGTTGTTTATTATATGGAGAAAGTTGTCAAAACAAAGGAAATGCTGCCCAATTTTCGTTATCTCTTAGTCGCTTTAGTTTAGACTTAAGCATGTTTTAAATGATCTAATTTAGCACGAATTCTCTTAGATGTAGAGTTGTGATCTTGGAGGGAGAACGTTTAGTCGATAAAGTTAAGGAGACGTAAAGGTATGTAAAGCTAGTCCCTTTCTTTCAAAAGGCATGACTATTATATCACCATCTCCTATATATGTTCTCATGACCTTCTTACATTCCTAAAGTTGAAAGTCCAAGATTATGAAGAGCTTTTTATGAGATAAAGATAAGATGTGTTCTATGATAATGATGATGATGATGATTCTATTTCTAGAGATTCCGAAGCTTATGAGTTGATGCTATTATGAGACTAATGATCTTGTTTTATGATTTCATTGATGTTATTCCTTGTTGTAATCTCACCTCATGATATTAGTTCCTTCAAGGTGAGACATAGCGATGATCTTTGCTCCATAACATGATCAGAGGTTACTGACCTTACGTCACTCCGATAGAGTGTAGATTTTACTTGAGCTCTCATGCATGCTTTATGTTATGTATATGTAAGATTACACCGGGCCTAGTTGGTTGGGCAGACACCACTACGGTAGGCGTAGTGGGCGGCTTATGATGATGATTACATCGAGCCTAGTTGACCGGGTAGTCACCACTAGTGGGCGGCGTGAGACGACTACCCTGGACGCGGGCTAATGATGATATATGGCTCAGACAGTTTACTCATGTATATGTATGTATGAAATGATGTTGTTTTACATATAAAAGTTAGCTACATGACTCCGCCTTAAGAGGCAATCAACTACAAGTTATCTCTTGATCTTATGCTCTTTTATTCCTTTATTGTATTGTTATACATCTCTTACATACTCAATACATTATTCATACTGACGTCCTTTCTTTTATGGACGCTACGTTTATGCCCGCAGGTAGACAGGGATAAAGCACAGACACTTAGGAGCGTTATCAGCAGATATACGGGAGCACTCCACTACTTCGGATTTGCAGATTATTGGTATATTCTTTTGTGTACATATTTGGGGCATGGCGTGGTCCTGTCCCATCCTTATGATTTCAGTACTGCAGTTAGAGGCTCGAAGACATATGTGTGGGTAATAGATGTCTCTTGGTCTTTTTAGTATATATTTTATACATCATTTTGTAGCCTCGTGGGCTTGTATATATATACATATATATATATATATATATATATATATATATATATATATACACACGTTTGAAGAGTAATGGAAGATCGTTTCATAATAAATATTGATGGTTGAGAGTTGTATTTATACAGGATGAGGCGGATGATGAATGAGAAGTGGTGCTTGGTAGCTAGCCCCGGGTACTATCGTGGCCCTTTGGGTCGTGACCTAAAATGGTATCAGAGCGGTTCCGTCCTAGGGAGTGTCTATG
Source organism: Lycium barbarum (assembly GCF_019175385.1). NCBI lineage: Eukaryota > Viridiplantae > Streptophyta > Magnoliopsida > Solanales > Solanaceae > Lycium > Lycium barbarum. The sequence continues at coordinate 102,699,821 of NC_083345.1, forward strand.
AGCCGTGTCCAATAGAGTCTTGTTTGTGGGTGTGAAGCGCTCCACACTTATAAACAAGAGGTTGCGGGGCATTTAGGAATGATTGACCGTCCTTCTTACCTTAGATCGTTCGATAGAGCCATGATATAAGAATTCCCTTTTCCTTAACCATGCGCTATGTTTTCAGTAAAGTTGATGAAAGGAAAAGCTACAGCAGCCTAGAAGTGTAAGACAGTAAGGGGAGCCTCAACCTTAGCTCCAGCACCCCAATTCCTTCACTAGATGCCTCAGGCCGGGAGATGAGACAGGCCATCCTTTTCTGACCCTGTTAGTAGCCGCTCAAGCTCAGCGGCAGGGTGCGGACCATGGTAACAAGAGTTGGAGGAAGAGGGTCCGGTCTTTAGGGTTTGACCATGAGTTCAAAGGCGCCCCGAGGCAGCAATTCTCTAGGCACTCAGCTCGTTCAATAGCTAGCGCGCTTCTATAGTTCCCTGGACCCAGGGTTGATAGATCTGCTTGTTTGGGGCCAGTTCAGAGTTCTAAAGCTTCTAGTTCCCAGAATAGGGTTATTCAGGCTAGATGAGATTATCTACACCATAATGTACTTAGTGTGGTAAGCCACATTTTGGATCGTGTCGCTTGGGTTCGAGTGTTTGTTATGCCTACGCTCGGCCAGGCTATTTCAGGAGCAACTATCCATCGCTACGTGGTAGAGATAAGGCTCAGCCTACGGGATTAGCAATTGGCTTTTCATCATCGGTACGCCCTCCGAGGAAAAAGCTCACAGACACCAGCAGGCCGTGGCCGAGGAAGAGGGGAAGCATTCGGTTCGAGTGGTCCACAGCACCGCCTCTACGCACTAGTGGAACCACAGGATCTTGAGTCTTTTCCTGATGTTGTCACAGGTATATTATCGGTATCGTCTTATGATATATATATTAATTTATTTATATATATTACTCCTGTTGTTGCTGACTGTGTTGGGGTGAAACCTGAGCCATTCAGACATTTTGAGGTATCTATACCTGTTGGTGACCCAGGGGCAGCTAGAAGGATGATTTATGAGTAAGAAAACCCCCGCGAAGGGAGTTGATTGACATAATGTTTAGAAAACAAAATGGAATTCTAGAAAGGGTGTTCAAGTACAACTCATGAGACAAGCCTTATTACTTTACATTCTTTTATAGTAATCAGCCCTGTGTTATTGAATTGTGTATCATATGTGTTTCTATATGTGGCCTTTTAAAGCATGGGATGTGTTTTCTGGGCTGTGTGCAGGTTTGGGATTGTTATGTTTACAAAGGAAACTCCGCCGAAATTTTTCCAGGAATCTAAGGGAAATGGTGGGAACTGTAGGTAGGATTGTGGCGAGAAGAAAGAAAGGGCCCAGCAAGGAGTGATCAAGGATGAAGTTAGTAGCAAACACGGGATAAATATAGCGATTATGTATTGAGCAAAGGCAACGATGATTAGGTTAGGATAGAATAAGAAATATGGGAAGGAAAAATGATGTGCTTGGGGTATAAAGAAGTTTTATTTACTAAGGAGAATTAAGGAGGTGAGAATTCCAGAAGAAGTTGCAAGTTAGAAGAATTCGGCTAGCCCTTCTATGCTTTGGAAGATCGAATCATAAAATGAACATGATATATATATATATATATATATGTACAAGCCAATGTATGTAACACCTATGCAGATTAGTAAGCTAGACTTCACCCGATGATTATAGCGGGAGAAAAACTTCCATGTCACTATGAGCTGGCCTTATTGACTTGAGGGATACCTCGAGGAAAGAGATTAAAAGAGATGTGTTTACGAAGTCCCTTGTCTGGAAATTGGTTGACCTTATGACGCAGTTGCGTTCTGTGTTATAGTTCACGCTATTTATCTGGGAATTTATTCGAACGGCCTCACGACAGGAGTTTGTTATTACTGGTATGAAGGAAAGTGAAAGCAAGATAAGGTTGATCAACGACACAAGGAACGATAAATGACAAATGTTCGGTATGTGTTGGAAACAGAGAAGGAAGGAAAGAAGTGAGGCAAATAGAAGAAAGGTCTACTAGAGCTGTAACCCGATAAACACAGGGTAGAAGAGAATCAAACCCCACGGATCATCTAATACTAAGTGGGAGAGTTAATAGGTGTCGTGAAGTGATTGAAATTTTGAATTAGGCTGTGAGAACGGTGTGGCTAATTAAACTATGACGAGGAATATGGAACCATTTGTTGAGTAAGGTATCTTATACATGAAGAGCGAGTTTACACAGCATCCCTCCAAGGAATTCTAAAAGGACCATGTGTTCCCCCATTGTTAAAATGTTGGGATAGCAGAGCACAATACTCTTATGACAGTGGGAATCAGATCAGAGAAGAGTATAGAAGGATTGACGTTGAACCTTAAGTTATGATTTTTTATCAAGAAAAAAAAGGAAGAAGGGGAACAAGAGAAGTCAATGGTACTCTGAAATATGCATAGGACTATTGTCTGATGAACGAAATCATTTGAGAAAAGGATGAGGAGTAAAATGAAAGGAGAAACGGGGTTTGATTGTGAATGATCAATGGACTAAATTTATACGTATGCCAAGACAGCAACAAATGGAATTGCATTCCTGGCGAGTTATATGGAAAAAAGTTCCAAGTAAAGATTATTAAGAAAAGATGGGTCAAGAGAGGGCGAGTTTGTGGACGATACGGTCTGTGGAGCATAGAGCAGTTATGAGCTACATCGATAGGAATGACCAATAAGCAAGACGATCTATGGGTCTTGATAGAAAGGGACAGTGGAGTAAAGGCAATTCCCTCATGTTTAATAGTTATGGAAATTAGACGGTAATCAAAAGAGTCAATCATGGAAGTAGTCTTCGATATCCTGAGGCAATGTGGCAGCTCGAGGAGCAAGAATGAGATGATACAGGACATGGGCTGCAGAATGGAAGAGGGGCGGTAAAGAGACAAAGTTAAAGGATGGGCTTATAAAGGAAAAACGGTATTAACCTCTAGAAGATACATCATGTGAGTATTAGGGCTTCGGCTCAAGCATAAGATAGATGAGAATAAAGCGGTATTTCCATACAAAAAGGGCTCATGCAAATGATTTCATAAGTTAGGAGGAAGGTGAATAATGAACTAAGATGAGAAGTCAAGTGAAATAGCCACCGCAAGCTAGTTACATGGATGCGAAATTACAATGTTGCATACCGATTGGGGGAAGCATTGCACAGGGAAAGCCTCAAAGGAAGAATTTAGTAATGCCTTTGTTAAGAGACGGATGCGGAGTTAACAATATTGAAATGGAAATGAACTATTTGGAAGCATTGAACACTCGAAACGTAAAGGAATTAAGGCCGTGTAACAAGTAAATGGAGTAAGATGGATCTAAATGAGAAACTAAGGGTGATAGGTGATAGTGAAAAAGATAATAAGGAGTACATTTGTGTAAGACAATCTTGTGATACTAATCAAGAATAAGGACGAATCTAAAACTGAAATGGATGTTGCAATTGTAAGGAATCATATAAGCTATCAGTGGAAATTGTTAGGCTAAGATACTCGGTTCTCCACTGGTGCCTTAAGATCGATACATTCCAAGAGACCTGGGAAATATAGGTCATCCTAGTAAACCCACCCCCCTAATTTTGAAATAGATAAGCAGATAGAGTTCATTTTCTAACTCTCTAAGGCATGCTATAAACACGTATGTTAGACCTTTAAGGAAGATGAAGAGACCTGTTAGGGTGGCTTGAAATTAATATATCCAGATGACCGTATGAATCTTGAAAGAATAGGACAACATCAAATTATTGGAATGTGGAAATCACCGTGAAGAGATTTATGAAGATCCCATGAGAAGTTCTTACTACTCTCACAAATGGCTTCGGGGTGGTGAATTAAGAAGTAAATATGTAAGCTTGATGAAGGTATTACGAAAGAAAGTGGAAGTGAAAGAGATGAATAGGGAAGCAGAAGAAGATATGAAGTTCAGGTATCCGCATTTATTTCCACCTCCAGAAGAGACTCAAGCAGAGACGCCATTGTCCTCAGGTAAGAAATGCTTCCTTAGATGCTTTTTTAGTCGTGTGTGGCCATGCTTTCTTGTAGTTATTGTTGTAGCCCTGTGAGGCGATGTATTTTGGGTTGTTGTGATAGGAATGTAGTGCCATATTAGAGGGGAACTCGGGCGAAATTTTGTAGGACCCCTGAGAACCTAACATTCGAGGACAAATGTTCCTAAGGGGGGAGAATGTTATACCTCGGGCATTTCGTGTTGTTGTTCTATGAATAGACTAACATGAGTCTAGAGTATACATGAAGTCCCTACAAGTAACAAAGGATACTTAATAATTCTAATTAAGATTCCAAAGACATTTGAGGCAAAAGAAGAAAGCTCGTCGGAGAAAGTTAAGGTAGAGTTTTGTTTGGGAGAATTTCACATCATTTGAACTAAGAATTCCTTAGCATCACTTGATAGAAGAGATATAGAGACCCTTGAATGGTTAATGAAGTGTTATACAAGTGCCAAGAAAGTTCCACAAGGATTGGAAGTCAAACGAATCGACGGGCGAAATTTCGGAAAAGTTGAGTTATACGACCACTTATACGGTTCGTGTAACTTATACGGTCTGTATAACCTATCCAGAGAAGGGTCAGCCCCTGGTGGTATTATACGGTCACTTATACGGACCGTATAATTTATACGGACCGTATAAGTGTTCGTATAACCACGTCGGGCAACTTTATTTTCTTGTTATAAATAAGTGACCCAAGTTGTTATTTCTCATTTCCCCTCTTCTCCACACCTCTTGAGAGCTCTAGAACATTCTCCACAACATATTAACACAAATCGAAGAGAAATCAAGGATTAATTACGAAGAATCAAGAGAATCAAGTGAAGAGAAGCTCATTAGGGTTTGTAGAAGTCAAGATTTTCTTTGATATTGAAGTTGGGGTTTATCTCAAGTGAAGTATATTAATCCAGAGTTCATCCTTATATGATCAAATGTGAGTTTTATATCTATTTCATGTTATTAAGTGTATTTGGATGATGAATAACTTTAATGAAGGAAGGAAGAAGAATATGAAGCTCAAACGTGGATTTAATGATATTCTTGAATAGTAACTTGACTTGAGTCATAATTCTTAGTATGTTATGAGAATAATCTTATTGTGGGTGGTACTAATGATGTTAAGGAATAATTATATGTAAATGAATATGGTGTTGTGTTGTAGTTATGGTTATGGATGACTTTGAAAGGGAGTTTGAGAACTGAACAATGTTTAACTTGAAAAGGTTTATTGATTACGTTATTATGGGCACTGTTATTGATGATATATGGCTCAGACAATTTGCTCATGTATATGTATGTATGAAACGATGTTGTTTTACATATAAAAGTTAGCATGCATGACTCCGCCTTAAGAGGCAATCAGCTACAGGTTATCTCTTCATCTTATGCTCCTTTATTCCTTTATTGTATTGTTATACATGTCTCACATACTCAGTACATTGTTCGTACTGACGTCCTTTCTTTTATGGACGTTGTGTTCATGCCCGCATGTAGAAATGGATACGGCACAAAGACTTAGGAGCGCTATCAACAGATATATAGGAGCACTCCACTACTCCAGAGTTGCAGATTATTGGTATATTCTTTTGTGTACATATTTGGGGCATGGCGGGGTCCTGTACCGTCCATATGATTTCAGTACTCCAGTTAGAGAATCTAAGACATATGTGTGGGTAATAGATGTCTCTTGGTCATTTTAGTGTAAATTTTGTACATCATTTTGTAGCCTCCTGGGCTTGTATATATATATGCACGTTTGAAGAGTAATGGAAGATCGTTTCATATTAAATATTGATGGTTGAGAGTTATATTTATACAGGATGAGGCGGATGATGAATGAGAAGTGGTGCTCGGTAGGCTAGCTCCGGGTGCCCGTCATGGCCCTCTAGTTGGGTGGTGACATCAGGACTCTCGAGCATCACCAGAACTTCTCTTGCGGGCTGAGCCTTGGGGTTGGAGATTCTGCCTACGGAGGATTGAGGGAGGAGGTCCCCGGGAAGATGAAGGGGAAAATGAGACATGGGTTAAGCCCAAAGATCCGCTCCTAGCATTAGAAGGAACGATGGGGGACGGCAAACAGAGCCAACCAGCAGAGTTTATTCCATCTCCCCGAAGAGAACCTCTGTGGTAATTTCTTGAGAGGCTTTCTTCTACAAATGAGCTGCATAGCTGGGTCCTTCTCCTCCTCACTGGTATTAGCTTCCATGTCTATTGCCACTCAAGGGGTGGTTGGGGTCCTAAAAATTGAACTCGGACCGTCCCGATCAGCATCCACCTGCTTGTTCCTCTTTGTGAGAGGGACGAAACTAGATATTGGGGCAGCTTGCAGCACCTGTTGGATGGAAACGACCGGGTCCTAGGACACAATGGCTAAAGGACGCACAACAGCCATCTTGGGCAACCCATGGCTCTTTCCCTTCCAGTTGTTCCAGTTAAAAATTTCTTTCCACAACCTGATATGGGGGGAGGAGAAGTCGAGGATTTTTTGGACCCATCTCGAAAGGTCCGATATCAGATTCAGCATCCACAGGGTGGCTTCAAGGATGGAGGAGAAGAAAATCAATTGTCGAACATTGAAACATAGCATAAACTGGACAAAGGGATTAAAAATATTTACGTTTGTAATTCCACAGTTTCAGTATAGGATCTCCGAGGCTTGACTAAATCTGCTGTAGCGATGATGACATATCTCTCTGTCCATCCCTGATCGAAATCATTATCAATACTCGTGATTATTGCCTTCTAAACGCGTTGGGTTAATAGGAGAACCGCGGCCTTAAAGATCTTTAGAGAGTAGAGATGGATCCGTTGGGAGAGAGTAAAGTCCTCCTTGACTTGAGTAGAGAGGTACCTAAGACACGCCATCATCCTCCAGACCGCCGAGCCGGCTTGGGCCAAGCATATCTAGTATTTTCAGTAAACCTCTAAGATCACAAGATCAATATGGTCGTGTCACGACCCATCCCCGTGGGCCGTGACTGGTGCCCGACTTGGGCACCCCCTAGGTGCTCATTTACCAAATCCAGCCGGGTACCTACAACCATATACATTGCACAGAAGCCGGCAAGGCTTTCAGATTATACATAGCGTATTGAAACATATATACATGCAACCGATAGGGTCGCCACGGCGGATTAGCCGCCCAAACCCAACTCACACGACACATCCAGACAAAACTGTACATTACCCACGTCTATGTCTACAGACCTCTAATACAATACGACAGAATCACCTGGCAGGACAGGGCCATGCCGTACCCTGAACAACATAACATGTACATCAGAAGAGTATATACCAAAACGTCGGCTCCGGAACAAAGGGAGCACCTCAAACCGCAAGATGGAATCCTATGCCGGCGGGTCACCAAAATGTGGATCTGTACCTGCGGGCATGAAACGCAGCCCCCCGAAAAGAGGGGGGTCAGTACGAAATATGTACTGAGTATGTAAAGCATACCACACAGAAAGCAAGGTCACAACTGAAATACGATATATAGAAAGCGAGCACAATTGACAGAATACTAAGGAGTCGTATCCGGCGTACAACAGCAAAAGAAGTTCCGGAAAATCAACACGGCAATCGGAATGCCAAAATGTTTGCTTTCTTTTGGAAAACCTTTTTGTTTCTCTCACATAGGAAAATCAACGCGCCGTTTCCGCGGCCCTAAGTCCAGCGGTCGCTATCACACAAACCGCGGCCGAGTATCCAGCGGTCACAATCACAAATACCGCGGTCGAGTATCCAGCGGTCACTATCACAAATTCGACATACCGCGGTCAAGGGTCCAGCGGTCTATGTCGGGCATAATCACAAATGCGGCAGACGCGGTCAAGGGTCCAGCAGTCAATGCCACACGTCCGGCATGACGCGGTCGAGGGTCCAGCAGTCAATGTCGGACACGCCGCGGTCGAGGGTCCAGCGGCCAATATTACATATGCGCATATTCACATAACCGTCCCGGGACTCGGCCAAACAGAAAATAACCATACAGAATGCCAAATTATCACTTCCCACACGTAAATCACACATGCCAGGATCATGCATCACACAGGGCTCAGGTATACCAAAATCGTATATCGGAAAACACAGAAAATAAGTAGTTTGTCTAAAATCTGAGGGTAAGATTTTTAAAACGCTTTAGATGTCAAAAACATTTTATAATGATCATAAAGGTGGTCATAACACCTATCGTATAGTAAACAGCCTAATGACCAGGAGTTACCTGCGAACTCCGGACAAAAGTACATTGGCTAAAGCCATACAACACATATCAGGGTTTCTATCCCCGCAATTGGTTCAATAATCATTAAAAATCCGTCTCGGATAGATAAAATATCTCCCGCTTAGTAGTCGGAACAATAACCATGAGTTCCCTTGACTTACCGTACGAGAATAGGACAAACAGAACAATAAGAGGGGCATCGGGGATAACGCGCCCACCTCGGGCCAAGTCGAGGCGGCGGACAAGAATCACGCCTATTAGACTCTACGGAGTCATCCAGGAAAGTTTCAGAGTGATCGGGTTACATTTGTAAAAGTTATGGAGGTTTAGCCACTTTTCAAGCAAAATGCACCTTTTGGGGTTCAATGGCACTGAATGAATAGTAACAAAACCCAAATCTCGGATTACGAAGAGCAGAATTGTCCCCGAGGCCAAAATCTCAACCTAATAGATCTAGGGCATGCCAAAGAAGGGAAGGATGAGCTTTACATACCTTTTTCCGCCACCTATACGTCTCCAAAACCAAGCCTCAAGTTCGCCAAAAATCTACAAATGGTCACATTTACCAATTGTGAGTTGCGAGCTTTTAAGAAATCACTTGAGTCTATACTGGCCTACCGAAATTTCGGCAGCATCTCCCTTATACATATAGCATCCCCGAGACTTAGCTCGGCTCAATATATCAACAACAATAACAACAACCCATTCAACAATATAAACAACTACCACAGATCGCACTAGAATGCAAAGATTCCTCTTTTCTTCATAAAACAAAAACTTTCATTTCAACTCCACAATATCAAGCTACTATCCATGTTTTCCATATCCATTAACTAATTAAGAATCACTCAAGTACATTTCGATGATATTTTAAACAACACTCAAGGGTTCAAACAATTCACCAATTCCATACTCTATCCGATACTTCAACAAATGCGACAAAACAATAAAGTCGCGTCGTCTTCTTCCAAATTCATTAACAACAACATCATTTCCCACTTTAGTAATTCCACTTCCATGATTACATTAAACTAAGTAAATTCACATAATCTTTCCACAACAACTTACAACCAATTTTCACGCAAGTTTTGAACCATTATGCTTCCATTTACATCATAAGGCTACAACACCACAATTAACATATCAAATAATTTAATCCATGTTCCTCCTCCTCCCATATAGCACACGGCCACACACACATATTCTCAACACACCAAATTTTCACACTTTCATTCATTTCCATACATCACAACACATATATAATCTTTCATAACATAACAAGAACATGGAATCCTTACCTTTTCTTCCAACTTTCACTTGCCACAAACGTTGCCTCCTCGCCAAACTAATTGCACCACGTTGTAGAGCGTCTTGCACTTGTTAAGGATTCAAGAAGAGTAAGATTTTTGGTTCAAGATCAAAGGCTAGGGATTTTTTTTTGTGCTTAGCCGAGAGCTCCTCAAAGGGGTTTCTTCAATTTTTCTTGTGTTGTACTTGTTTCTTGAACCTTCTAATGGATTGGTATGATTATATAATATTGCCCCCTTATTAATATATCACATGCTAACAATTATTTTGGGCTTGGGCCAAGCCTCAATGGCCGGCCACCCCTATGGTTATTGGGCCCAAAATTGTTTTCATTTTGTTGAGCCCAATTCATTACACTCTCGTTTTGTAATTCCCGAAACTAATTTCCGAAATCTCGATGTTGCGCTTGGCCTTCTTCAACAACTCCACAATAATTTTTCTCATAGACAACACACACACATTTTAACTCAAACCAACATATAACCTCATTCCTTACAAATCAAAATTATTTCGGATTTTCCCGAACATACGAAAGTACGGGATATAACAGGTCGCTGAGTCTTAAAGAGAAAGGATAGGTATATATGAAGGAGTAGTTGGGTTGATGGGAAGTAATATTCTCTTCCTTGGACTGGAGGAGCATCTCAATATCATTCCAGCCACAGTCCTTCTTGACCTGGCCAAGGTTATCCTTGCTAATAGAGGTGTGATACACCTACGCCGGCCCGTATCTTTCATGATATGGGGTAGTGGAAGTATCGTGCACTGCCAAGTCTTTAGCAGTCGACCATTTTTCCGGTATAAACATTTTCGCCTATTAAGGGGCAATGTTTGAGGCTGAAGTCTTTCTCTTCGGTGACTTGGGTACCGGAGGGCAGTCGATCGGTACTTGTTTAATGGAGACCTCAGAATCACTGTTCCAACCGCCCTAGATTTGGTGGTGGCGCCACTAGTGATAGACGAATCAGAAGACATGGCAGAAGCTGGAAAAGGTGACGATTAAGGTTCGCAGAAAAAATGATAGCCTTAAAGAACGATTATAAGAAGTCTCTCAGAAAAATAAGCTCAAGAGGGAAATGATTCTTTGGAGGGGAGGCAGAGGTATTTATAAAGATAAAAGAGCAAGTGGCGCAACCCTAAATAAGTGAATGCTTTTTGGGGCGCGTCGAGTCTCACCTTGAAGGAAGGGTTCCGTCATTATTATGAAGGCGTGATCTATCATAAAAAGACTAGGCTGAGGATGGAATACATGGCCAATAACATCTGATGGGAAAAGAATGCGTGCAATGGGAAACAACACCACCGAATGAGTGAAGAGGCGCATTAAATTTGAAATACTGACAAGATAAGCCCGACGATTCGAGGACTTCTCCACTCAAAGGTGAGAAGTGTTAGGTTCTTCCATTTCCCAGGTTCACGAATAAGGTAACCCCAGCAAGTGGGGGGGATAATTTATTGGGTAAAAAATTGGCCTGTGGTCACGTATAAGGTCGAGCATTCGGGGTGACCAAAGGGATCCTCACGGCTGTTATCCACTCCTACCAACTACAGTTACATCTGCTGTCCTAGGTTAGAGAGCCACTGACTGTGCCAATGTTGGGGGTAACCTCACATCACTTCATTCGTATGTTAGGATTGAAAAGTCTTGTTTTGGTTTCTGTATAGATAACTTATCATGTAAGCTAAGCCATCTTTAGTTCATCTCTTGTAGCCTATCTCCTATTTTCTCTCTAAAGTAATATATATCCAGGCTCATCATTTACCTTTGAACTTATATTTATCTTGCTTGTTTTTACCATTTCTTAAGCTCAGTGCGTTCAATCTAACTCTTGCAATCACAAACATTGACCCCGAAGGAGAATTTTCGGGGTTAGATACGACCTACTTGCCTTTAAACCTATTAAATATAAATCTCTAACTGATTATTTGTTTTCACTGGAAAACAAAACTTCCTATCACATTAACTAAATTTTGTATGTCTTTTAAACTAACAACAACACACATACAGAAACGGGTGGAGTTTCACCTATATGTTTTGTTTTTTTTTCCTCCTTCAAGATTTAATATCATCCCTACCAGATACTTTATCAGAAAATGAAAAATTAAGGTACAGAAAAAGCTTGTCTAATACATTAAATAGTTTGTTACTTTCTCTGTCCCACTTTATATGATACACTTTCCTTTTTAGTCTATTTAAAAAAGAATGATACATTTCTATATTTATAAATAATTCGACTTAAAATTTTCCCTTTTACCTTGAATGTAATTGTTTACAGCCACACAAATATTTATAAATTGTTTCAGATTACAAATTTCAAAAATCTTCCTTTATTTCTTTAACTTCGTGCTTAGTCAGACCATATAACATATTTTGGGACAAAGAGAGTATAATTTTTCATACTACTACCGAGTATAATCGGAACTATATCCATTTATATCTATTCCTAACTCATTGGCTGTAAAATATTCTAGCTTTATTAACTTCAAAACTCGCCTTCTTTTCTTTTTAAGATTTCTTCACATATTCCTTCACATAATCTGTTCTTTTTTAATTATATCAAAATGTTTTTACAAAGTCTTTGAGAACCCAAAATAAGTTTTACCATAAGAGGACACCTTCAGTCATTGAAAGAATATCACTATCTTTTACCCAAAAGCTAAAACACCACGTGCCCTACTCTCAGACACGTGATCCAGCAGGTAGAGCCGATTGCCGAAGAAGTTTGGTAAAGTTGATGATAATATTAAGGCTGCCTAATATTAATCTTTAACCCAGCTGTGGCTTGTCATGTTAAAAGAAATACAGAATAAAATTTGAAAAGACAATTATACCCCTGAACATACAGACAGGCATGTTGATTTAGTTGTGTGTTTATTCCACTAATAAGATAGTAGAAAGTGTTATAAAACTTGTTTATTTAATAGTTAAGTGTTAGCGAGTAACGATTTTCAAATAACTATATTTAAAGATCACTTTTTTAGTGATGATTATATTGCAAGTTTTTTGTTAAAATTTTTGGAATACTTGTGTTATGTTCTCTAATTTTAAATGTTCCTCTTAGACTCTAAGTTATTTTTTTATTTATGTGAAACTTGATTGCATCTTAAAAAGATAGAATATGTATTTTATCTGATTGTATATTGTTATTTTAGAGTGCACCTAGACACAATATACTGGTGAATTGTGTCCTGTCCGATTCTTCATTATTGAAGAACTTGATTCTTTGGTTTGTATATTCAGGAACTAAACTGAAAGTAATGTGAAGAAATTAAAAAGCACAACTAATTTTACTGGAAAACTCGAGTAAAATCATGACCCACCCGTGTCGAATTTTTCTCAAAGCTTTACTAACCTACATGTCACGATCCAAGCCGATGAGTCGTGACGAGTGCCCGACCACCACTGACCAAGCACCCCTAAACTCGTACTTGCATCTCACTGAGCAACATGGTGGCCTACATATATAGTTTATAACTGAGCTATACTAATTCCTGTAAGATTTGCACAATAGACTCTGCACCGAGAACTCACACCCAACTCATATATATAAACACAAGTGCTGAGGATAGCAGTGTAAGACGACTCGGCCGCTACATATGCTGTACCACAAAAATAGGAGCCCACAAGCCTACATATCATCCCAACTACGTACAAGTGTCTATAGACCTCTATGGAACACGAACTGTCGAAAAGACAGGACAAGGTCCCGTCATGCCTATATATATACATGTCAAAAGTAGCATACCAAAAAGGACTGCAGCTCCGAGCCAAATGGAGTGCACTGACTGCAGCTGAGTGGAACACCTAGCGAGCTAAATCGCCTGCCCGGCTTCCTGAACCTGCGTACATGAATGCAGCGTCCACAAGAAGGAACGTCAGTACGAGCAATGTACTGAGTATGTAAGGTATGAATAACAACATAACACGAGATATGGAACATAACATGAAAGAAATAGATAACCTGTACATCTGATTGCCTCGTAAGAGGGATACTATGCATGCTTAGCCTATTTTTTTTTTCATATATAACATAATAGTGCTGCGGAACGTGCATCCCGATCCATATATCATCATTAGCCCGCGTCCAGGCCTCCCGCGTCTGGGGTAATCATCTTACGCCACCCACTAGTGATGCTGCCCGACCATATAGGCACGGTGTCATTATCATTATCCATAAGCCACCCACCGTAGTGGTGCTGCCCGGCCATATAGGTACGGTGTGAGAAAATATATACATATATATAAAGCATGCATGAGAGCCCAATTAAAAGATGCAACTCTATCGGAGTGACGTAAGGTCGGTAACCTCTGATTTCTATTATGGAACAATCATCATCGCTATATCTCACCTCGAAGGAACAAGTAACATAAGGTGAGATCAACAACAACGAATAAGATCAAGAAAATCACGAAATAAGCTCAATAGCCTCATAATAGCATCAAAACCATAAACTTTGGAATCTCTAGAATGGAATCATCATAGAAAACATCTATGTTTAGCATCATAAGAGCTTTGAGAATCATGAACTTCTAGATTTTTGGGAATAAGGATGTTATGGAAAACATATATGGGTTCATAAGAAAAGAATCATGCCTTTAGAAAGACAGGGTTTAGCTTTAACATACCTGGAATTTCACTTCTCGACTTTCCAACCTACTTCCGGTCTTGCAATCTACATATAAAACCATTTATCCTATTGTTAGGCCTATCGTCATATACTTGTTTTAAGCCTTCAAATTAAATACTCTTAGCATCTGCCGAAATTCGGGTAGCATCTCTCCTATTTATATCCCTAGCCCGAAACCACAATACAAACAAAACATCAACAATAGCAACACTAATATCAACAACATTATCATCAATACCAATATACTCAATAAAACATCCCACGCGACATTTTTCCCAATGTCTCAACCAATCACTAGCCTTTACGAAGCCTTAGCAACTAAATCTCCATAATACAATTCATAATATCAATAATAGGGAGTATCCTTACCTCAATCAAAGTTGGAAGGGCTTGAAATCTTATTTATCTTCAACGGCCTCCTTTGATTCATCGAGATTCAATGTTTAGAAGAAGGACTACAAGACCTTATGCGCTTCCCGAGCCTCGTATATAGTCCCGTCACTTTGATCCGCTTAAAAAATAATCCATCAAAGTTTTTAGACTCTCTCAAGTGTTTTTGGGTGAAGAGAAGTGGAGAAAATGAGGTTTAGGGTCAGATTTGGTCATTAAATAGCTTCTAGAGGTTGGTTGCACCGACCTAGGATTTTCCTCAGCGCAATCGCGCACTGCGCTGGCGCTTTAGCGCGCTATAGCTGGACGCGCCTCTGAACGTTCGTACACTGTGCTGGCGCGTTCGCGCAGAGTAATCCCTGCTCCTTTGTCCTAACTTATGACGTCCATAACTCTCTACTCTGATGTCATATCGATGAGCGGTTTGTGGCGTTGGAAACTAGACTTCATGAATTTCATTTTAGGCTTTTACTTTACTTCAAAACTCTTCATATGCTAAAAGATATTCTTTCCCCAAGTTGGCTCATTCCTGTCGTTCAAAGTAGCGCTCATCTTCTTCCAAAGTCATACTAACTCAACTTCTTCCACTCATTTCTTTAACCTTCCGGAATTCCTTATATGCATCCTTCACTCATAAAATATACTTAATAATGCTTCGCTCATTATAGTCCAAAGTTGTTTTACTTAGCCATAGTTCAACATACTTATGTTCAAACTTGGTAAGTGCTTCTCCGAAAGAACATAACATCATTCCTCCCTTAAAACATTCGTCTTCGAATTTTGTAGCTTGCGAGCTTACAATGTTATCATTGATTTCTTGAAATGGTTTTCCTTCCTTAGACCCTGATCTTCATACTCTTATAATATGAGCTCATCGGTCTTCTTTCATATTCCCCTAACTCTTTGTTGAACTCATCCATAAGTTTCATAGCCTCATATTCTTATGTATGTAACCAGTGGTCAACTAATATCCAGTTATCGTCCTGTTCTCATTAAGGTGGTCTTGGCTCATGATTGCTACGGCTCCCCGCCGATTTGTAGGTACCCTTAATTGTTGTACCTTTTTTACTTGCTCTTAATTTCTCTACTAGCAGACAAACTCTCTTGTTCAGATATGACACCTTTCCTTGCTTGCTTCTCTGGTGCTATTTTTGATTGTCCCGTTTTGTACTCGTCGACCTTTTATACATACCATATCATCTCCTTTTAATTCCTTGGTCAGACTCCTCAATTTCTTACAATATCATCATAGTTCCACCTATGGTAGCGCCCAGATGATTTGCAATAGCATTTCATTGCTAATGACTTATTACTCTCAGTGATTATTTTACTTCAAATTGTCCATCCAGACTTCTTTCGATAATCAATCCATAACAACAACCTCAACATAATCCCTTATATACGTGTATATAATACTCCCTCATCATCATTATTATCCCTCGTAGCAAGATTATACTGATAATATACCAATAATCACAACTCAAGCTAATTTGCAACTCAAAATATCATCAAATTCATATTTGAAAATTTTCTCCAATTTCCTCTCCTCAAATCTTAACATAATTGCAATATAAACTCATAAACATGGAACTAAGGTAAAATCTTACTTAATCATAACTTCCTTTCAATATGAGTATGCTTTTTTCCCCTTAAGTCCTTGATTCTCTTGTACCGGTGATCATTTGAGACTTAAATTAGCCTCTATTCTTATTTGACTCCTTATTGTTGTCCTTACACCATTTTGTTGGCTATTTCATCATGATAATTGTTTATATGGTTCTATAACATATGCTCTCACATTTGATATAACCGGCGACTTGTGGGGTACTTTCTAATCCCTGGTAGCACTGCTGTCTTGCTATCCATAGGCACATTATCTTCCTTTCCTTTGGTGATCATTGAACCTCCCATAATTATTCCTCTTGTTAAAACTTTCATCTCCTCTATTACTAAGATTTCCTTTTTAGTAATCCAGATTGTCCTTTATACTTATTCCCTGATCAGCTTGCAGACCCTTCTTACTCATTTTGTTACCTCTTGGAGTACGTTACTGCATATTTAAATGTAACCAAAATTTCACCGGTGCGAGCGATTCGAACCATATTCCAGAAACATAACATGTCACATTGACGAGACTCATTCTCTTTGATTCGCTGATCCCCTCATCATCTTGTCATATTTACTTTCCCATATTTGTCCCATAATATACTTGTATTCAATCCATTCCCACTTTCCTTTAATAAATACTTGATATATCGGTACATCTAGAACTTTGGCTCCTTCAAGCCAGTACATTTCCCTCTTTTGAATTTGGGAATGTTGTAATTTATCTCAGAACTGAATGTGTTCTTCCCCCTTTTAAAGATGTTCTCATATACCAGTACCATTCGAATATTAACCGTCTTTGGTAGTATTCTGGCTTACTTTAGTGGTCCTTCAACTCCTTTATTCCATATAATGTCGGAGTTCCTTTTATCGCATGGTTTAACTTATTTCCTTTTTGCTAATTGAAATCTTGTACTAAGTCAAATGTTTACACATTTCGGATATGATTCAGATGCTTTTTTTTATTGATCACTGCTTCCTTTCATAACTAACAGTCCCCTAGGCTAATGAATCGATGATGACATCAGAATTCGTTAGACTCCTTACGGAGTGTCCGACTATACAACGCTCCTCCTGCCCTAATCTTCCTTCATAACTATCTTTTTACTAATATCCTTGAGACTCTTCTTGATCTTAGTTCCTAATTCCGATTTATATCTATATACACCGTTAGAAGTTGATACTCTATACCGTTCATTCCCATGACTCATCCTTTCATTATCTTAGCTCATATTGTCCCCTAGTTCTCTTAACTATTTGTTTGCATAACAGTCATGCATCATATTCCTTCTAATATTCTACCGGTTCCTGTTCTTATCATGAAATATTCATGAAGTACACCCTTTTCTTTCTCCTTGCATCGAGTCCTCATATTCCTTTATGATACTACAACTTGCACATATATATACATATATCTCGAACTTGTCTTTTTCTTTTATTCATGATCGTATCTCTGTATCTTTCACACGACCATTGCCTTATACTTTCAATTTGTTTTCTTTGGGCAAGCCTGCTAACTCATTATCCTTCTCTTTATGGTCGAGGGTCGTATCATTTCCTTTAACTATTTCATTGGCACCCTCTCCTTCCTTTCATCCTCATAGTCTCCTTTGATTTCCCTTACTCATAAAATGCTCGTTTCCATTAGTCATTATTTATTCTTAGTTTAGGAGTCTTTAGAGTATTTCATTAAGAGTGTGGATCCCTTATGACACTGAAGATCCTTGCTTGGGGGCTTTCACATCCATTTCCTGATTAAACCTTAGGAGTTTAAAAATTCCTCGTGGCTCTCATAAAACCTGCTTGCTTCTTCTTAAGGATACACTTATGTCCATTATTTATAACATTCTTGGTTTTAGTTATAAAGATGTATGGATTGGTTCGGGGGTCCTCGCATTCGTCCTTTTATCACATATTGCCATACCCTATCCTTTCTGCTCATTTCTTTTATGTTTTCTAAGTCCTTGATTATGAATCTCTGTCAATATAGAATTAATGAATGATCTGCACTCGAACACCTATTACTCTTTCCTTTTTATTCATAAGCCGACATCGCTCTTATTTTTCTGTTGTCAAGTGACCTTCACCACATCTGTCTAAAAAGTCAAGGTAAAGGATCATACCCGTCCTTTTTATGGCTGCATGGTCTTTTATCACATATCTTTTAAAAACCAATTTGAAGTTCTAACGGAAAGTCCAAATAAAATCATGTAATGCATTTCCCCAGGTTGGAAATGTCCCTTACTTTCTTGGTGGGATGAATATTATCGTAACCTTTGAAACTTTTAATATCTACAAAATTTCCATAACCACAAGTTAACACACGTGATTTCTTTCCATTCCTAGTCTCCGGGTTCATAATGGTAGTAGAAATGTCCTAGTTGAAATTACCCATAAATAATCCAGTTATCGGTTTCTTTAAAATTCCCAGTTGTCGAATAATAGATGCTATCCCATAATAATCACACATAATACAAGGAGTTCAATAAGAAGACCCATATACCTGTAACCGGCCTATCTTGGTCCTGGTCTTGGGAATTGTGAAGTGAAATATCCCTCTCGTCATCCTCCCACTATCTACTCGTCTGACCATCCTCATCTTCCATATCATAATCTGAAGGATACAAATACTCTGGCAGCTCCTAATTGACTGAAGGCCAAGACAAAGGGCTAGAATACACCGTAACACTTATACTTGTGGCTGCTCGGACGTAATGCTCAATCATAGGAGAAACAGGAGGGACCAAATCTGGTGCAGCCTCAGGAGCCTCCTGCTCCACTGGTGTCTCATACGAAACCTCAGACAGGTCGTCTCATAGCTATCCTTTGATGAATCCTCTTCCATAGAAGTTACAGGCTCCGGGGGAGTCGTCTCACTTATATCCTCAGAAGGATCTGACTCAAGGGAGTAACTAAGACTCCTCCTAATCTGTCGTGGTTCCCGTGGTCCGGAGTCCACCCTGGGGCCTTCCTTACACCTCCACTATCAGAAGCCGACCTCTTCATCTATCTCAATCTGCACTTACCTATAGGAAAAGAGGGTCAGGAACGATCTTTCCGAGACTCTGGCTCTATTGTACGATCTAAGGCAGAAAGAAAGGTCAATAGTTCCTAAATGCCCCATAGCCTCTTGTTTACAAGTGTGGCGCGCTTCACACCCATAAACAGAACTTTACCGGACACGGTCTGTAGACATCCCTAGGACAAAACGGCTCGGATACCACTTCTATCACGACCCAAGCCGATGAGTAGTGGCGAGTGCCCCACCACTACTGACCAAGCACCCGAAACTCGTACATGCATCTCACTGAGCAACATGGTGGCCTACCTATATAGTTTATATTTGATTTATCCTAATTCCTGTAAGATATGCACTATTCTGCATCGAGAACTCACACCCAACACATATATATAAACACATGTGCTGAGGATAATGTTGCAAGCCGACAAGGCCGCTACATATGCTGTACAACAACAATAGGAGCCCACAAGGCTACATAACATCCCAACCACATACAACAGTCTACACACCTCTATGGAACACGAACTATCGAAAGAGAGGACAAGGTCCTATCATACCTATATATATACATATCAAAAATAGCATACCAAAAAGGACTGCAGCTCCAAGCCAAGTGGAGCGCACTGACTGCAGCTGAGTGGAACACCTAGCGAGCTGGATCGCCTGTCTGGATACCTAAACCTGCGGGCATGAGGGCAGCGTCCACAAGAAAGAATGTCAGTACGAGCAATGTACTGAGTATGTAAGGTATGAATGACAACATAACATGAGATATGAAACATAACATGAAAAAAAGAGATAACTTGTACATCTGATTGCCTCGTAAGGTGGATACCATGCAAGCTTAGCCTTTTAAGGAAACATTTTTCATATATAACATAATAGTGCTTCGAAACGTGCAACCCGATCCATATATCATCATTAGCACGCGTCCGGGCCTCCTGCGTCTGGGGTAATCATCTCACGCCCACTAGTGATGCTGCCCGGCCATATAGGTATGGTGTCATTATATTATCCATAAGCCGCCCACCGTAGTGGTGCTGCCCGGATATATAGGCATGGTGTTAGAAAATACATACATATATTTAAAACATGCATGAGAGCCCAATTTAATGCTGCAAATCTATCAGAGTGACGTAAGGTCGGTAACCTCCGATTTCTATTATGGAACAAACATCATTGCTATATCTCACCTCGAAGGAACATGTAACATAAGGTGAGATCAAAAACAACAAATAAGATCAAGAAAATCATGAAATAAGCTCAATAACCTCATAATAGCATTAAAACCATAAACTTTGGAATCTCTAGAATGGAATCATCATCATCATCATCATTATCATCATAGAAAACATCTATCTTTAGCATCATAAGAACTTTGAGAATCATGAACTTTTAGCTTTTTGGGAATAAGGATGTTATGAAAAATATATATGGGTTCATAAGAAAAGAATCATGCCTTTAGAAAGAAAGGGTTTAGCCTTAACATACCTGGATGTTCACTTCTCGACTGTCCAACATACTTTCAGTCTCGCAATCTACATATAAAACCATTCATACTACTGTTAGGCCTATCGTCATATACCTCTTTTAAGCCTTCAAATTAAATCCTCTTACCATCTGCCGAAATCCGAGCAGCATCTCTCCTGTTTATATCCCTAGCCCAAAAACACAATACCAACAAAACAACAACAATAGCACCATTAATATCAACAACATCATTATCAACACTAATATACTCAATAAAACATCCCATACGATGTGTTTCCCAATGTCTCAACCAATCACTAGCCTTTACGAAGCCTTAACAACTAAATCTCCATAATACAATTCATAATATCAATAATAGGGAGTATCCTTACCTCAATCAAAGTAGGAAGAGCTTGAAATCTTATTTATCTTCAACGGCCTCCTTTGATTCATCGAGATTCGATGTTTAGAACAAGGACTATAAGGATTTATACGCTTCCCGAACCTCGTATATAGTCCTATCACTTTAATCCGCTTACAAAATGATCCCTCAACGTTTCTAGAGTCTCCCAAGTATTTTCGGGTGAAGAGGAGTGGAGAAAATGAGGTTTAGGGTCAGATTTGGTCCTTAAATAGCTTCTAGAGGTCGGTTGCACCGACCTATGATTTTCCTCAGCGCGTTTGCGCATTGTGCTGACGTGTTCGGGCAGAGTAATCCCTGCTCCACCGCCCTAGCTTGTAATGTCCATAACTCTCTACTCTGATGTCATAGCGACGAGCAGTTTATTGCGTTGGAAACTAGACTTCACGAACTTCATTTTAAGATTTTACTTTACTTCAAAACTCTTGATATGCTAAAAGATATTCTTTCCCCAAGTTGGCTCATTCTTGTCATTCAAAGTAGCGCTCATCTTCTTCCAAAGTCATACTAACTCAACTTTTTCCACTTATTTCCTCATAAGACCTTTCTGAATTCCTTATATGCATCATTCACTCATAAAATATAATTAATAATGCTTCGCTCCTTATAATCCAAAGTTGTTTTACTTAGCCATAGTTCAACATACTTATGTTCAAACTTGATAAGTGCTTCTTTGAAAGTACGGGGTGTAACACTATAAGTCCGGTTTTAGATTACAACTCAATAACCAAAGGGACTAATTAACTCGGGGAAGTTTGCTGGAAGGTCAGTCTCAAAACTTTTATTAACAAAAATGCCACAAGTCTCAAAGTATTTTGTGACGGACCACCTTTTATTACGTCAGCAATGACGGTTCCGCAAGCTATAAATCCTAGCCCCAAAAGTTTTAAAAAATATGTTTTTATCCCTAATCCCCAACATTTTAATTACCTGAAAAATAAATAAAAAATTAAATATTTCCCTCCAAAAGATCCAAGAGCTCCCAATTTCTCCACTTTTCGGATCCCGCTTCTGGCCAAAATTCCAGCTTTCATCGAAACATCAGTCCCCAACGACAGAAAGCTGCTCTATTTCAGCCATTGTAACTTAACGCTGTCAGAAATCTTTGAAAACGAGCTCGAATTAGTTTCCCCACTTTTGTGAAAGCTCAATTTTATAGCTCACATTCCGATCTCATCAGCGATATTGGAGTTCATTTTGGGAGTATAAATTCTCTTGTGGAGTCAATTCTCCATTCCAATATCTCAGTTTGTAACTGATAAGAGCTTTATGCATGTTATTTTTTGTTATCTGGTACAGCTTGTCGGCCAATCATAGACCATATTCATCGGCTAGTCATCGACCATAATCATAGTCTATTCTAGATTTATTATGGAGTCGATTGCAGAATATATTATAGTAGGTGGTTATTATATGAGTGAATGGGAGGAGATACCAAAATGTTGGAATAGGAATTTTGTGAGAAAGGTGACAGTGCCGACTGCCGTGTGTTGCAATGGTACGTATAACAACTTGGTTATGAGCGTAATGAAAAATTGGGAGTTAAATTGTGAGCCCACCGACTTGCGCAATAGTTATATGCTTAATGCTCTGCCCATTAGGGGAAAACTCACCTTTTTTTCATATTGAATGATAAGCATGTGAGATTGTACATGCTTGATGTTGCTACTGATGGTTCTAGGTCTATTTTAAGAAGGGAAAAGTGTTCAAAACACACTTAAACTATGGCCAAAGTTGTCATAACACACCTAAAATTTGCGGGGGTCCTATGACCCCCCCCCCTGGACTTATTTTTTCTGTATTATTTACGCTTACATATGGATAAAGTCACCAAAACTCAAACGAGTGTATGCACGCGCTCTTAAATTGTTATAATCAGATGGGTCTTTTTTATTTCTCCACTTTCCAAAATTTCAAATCCAAAAAAATCTCAACTCCCACTCGATTTCTACCCAAATCAGATGTGTAATCACTCAAATCATAGCATTTTGTTCTGCAAATCACTTTGAATCACACTTAAACTAAGTTTAGCTTGCAACATTGCGGTGAATTTTCAAGGTTGTCGTCGATTTATCTTCAAGGTTGTGTCAAACTGTTAGTGGACTAAAAAATACCAGGTTAGTCATGTTCTTTTTCACTATTGTACATGCAAAGTTTATTTATTTTTTCGATATTATATAGGATTTGTGACATTGTCGTCTGGAATTCTAGGGTTTGTTGAAAAATTATGATTTTTTTCTAGTTTAAATTGGGGTTAAGAGGTGTGTAATCTTATATTGTGTACTATTGCTGTTGTTGGTATGTCCAATCCATTTTCACCCCAAAGTCTGATTTTATACACTTTTTGGCCTTATATTGTCACCTGTTTGAATTTTATTGTTATCATTTGATGTGTGTGGGGGGTACTAATTGTTGTTGGACATCTATTGTTGTTGTATGTGTGTGGTACTGATTTTTTGTACTATTATTGAATTGTAATATTAGGTATGAGTGATTTTATATCGGTAACATTGAGATGGTATCTGTCACGCCCCAATCCGCCATGACTGGCACCCATACTTACTCCTAGTGGGCGAACCAATACGCATAGCCATCTACTCATTCAAGTTTATTTTTACTTAGTCAATTCATTCAGTATACAATTAATTAACTGCAAGATTAATAAAAACTAGTCATGCCATAAAATAATAATGTAAAAGCGAAAGTCCTAACTATTACAACCCCAAATTCCAAAAGTCACCGCATAAGGACTCTAATCCAAAACATGTTTAAGGAATTTATACTGTCTAAAATAAATAAACATCAATGTTTGGAATGGAAATAGACATTAGATAAAGGAGGATCTTCGAGCGGCCTGGCACGGATTGAAGCTCGCCCTCTATCTGTCAGCAAATGGCCTCAACCTAAATATGAGGTCGAGTAGTAGTCTATGGATCACAATCTGCACTCCAAAGAATTCAAGAAGGTAGTATCTGTACAAACATTATGTATCGGTAGATATCATAGGCAGACTAAGATTAGTATCATGCATGAATCATAAAACCAATAAAATTGATAGACCAGTCAACAACACATAATCAGATAGCCAACACCAAGTAAATCAACGGCATTAGAAAATCGAGTCCACAATGATATTATCAATCAAGTTCACCAATGATATTAACAATCAAGTCATCGGAAGCAAGCAATGGAATAAACCTCCCAACAACATTCTCACTTACTCAGTCGCTGATCACTCATGTACAGACATGCTAATTGGGGTCTTTGCCCAATAGCTATGACCTGCAGGGGACCCATAATTTCCATGTACCACTCACTCTAGAACTGGCCTCGAATCACGAGCCCATAATCTAGATCACATCCTCACCCTCTGTCAAATGTGCCCATAATATAGGTTATATCCTCACCTCTCTCTCTCTCTCTCTCTCTCTCTCTATATATATATATATATATATATATATATATATATATATATATATATATATATATATATATATATATATATATATATATATATATATATATATTGTCACATCACTTTCAATGATCGATTATCACGTAGTATCTCATTTTCATCAAGATGATCATATTAACTTCTCATCACAATGGGCATCAAATTATAGATCAAAATAGATCGAATAATGGCATTAAGCCCACATTATCACTCAATCAATATCATATAGGAATTCCAACCACACATTATGCCCGAAGACGAGACATGCGTTCTCCTATCAATCTCATAACACATACAATCAACTAATCAAAGTATAACATATGTAAGATGTAACCTACCTCAACTGC
Source organism: Lycium barbarum (assembly GCF_019175385.1). Lineage (NCBI taxonomy): Eukaryota > Viridiplantae > Streptophyta > Magnoliopsida > Solanales > Solanaceae > Lycium > Lycium barbarum. Next base: position 102,724,738 of record NC_083345.1, read on the forward strand.
AGAGCTGGAACAATGCGAATCACTCTGCTATAGCCTTTCCCTTCCGTAATGCCTCGGAATGCTCAAAGTCTAGCAATTAAGATGCTAAATAAGTCACAACACTCTAGTCAACAATATCAATTTGATGAACACCCTTCCATTTTACCCCTTTCTAATAGGTGAATTCTTATTAGCTGTAAATCATCCTAACATTGACCTTAGCAACCATAAACTATCAATTCATACAGTTATTCCTTCAAGTTATCTCTTGCAAGCAATTTCTATGGTCAAGCTACCATCTTTATGAAACCCTAAGTCTCAATTCACTTAGTTCATGTCTCCAACAGTTCAATTCTTGATTATAAAGTGATAACCTGATACTTTAGATGATAAACACACAATAATATTCATAACCCACCAACTATTAAAGGTTTATTAAGTTCTAGGGTTACTAGTCTCAGTTTACCATTGTAGACCCATTAGAATGATGACAATCTTAGTGATGAATGCATAATGAAGGGAGGAATGGTTGAGACTTACCTCTCAAGAATATTCTCGCCCTAGCCTTAGAATTTCGCCCTAGGTGTTCCTTGGAAACTGTGTTGGAGTTTTATGAATAAAGAATTCGTACTAAGTGTTTAAAAACATGACTTGCTGCCCCTGTCGACTGCTACGACGGTTGTTGTGTAGCTACAACTGTCTTGCTATAGCGGGCCCACTGTAGCGGACCTCCACTTTCCTCTGTGGCGAGCACAGACTTGCCATAGCGTAACTGCTATAGCGGTCCAGTGTCCACCATGGTGGACACACCACTTTCTCTTTCCCTCGCGGCAGCGACCCATCCGTCGCTAGCCCAGTCTCGCTGCAGCGGTTTCTGTCCGCTGCAGCGACAACCAAAACCCTTCAGCTTGGTTTTTCTCACCAGTTTTCCACTCTACCACACAATACTTCATCCGAGGCCTCACAAACACAAACAAAACATGCACATTAATGTATAAACACCATACAGACTCATTCGTGGCCTCGAAATCCCCAACAGAGGTCTAAATTCCTACGTCACCCTCTAATGGACCCGACACAACCAAACAATAAACACAAACCAGCCAAGTTTTCAGTTCTTAGACTTCTACATTTGAGTTTCTATTAGCTCATTCTACCCTTGGAAGGGTTCTATTTGGTAGGGTGATCCTTAATTTTCCATAACGACTAGAAGGGTTGTTACATCAGATACCAATTAAAAAACCATTCATCCCCGAACGAACAAGGATGAGAAATCTAAAAAAAGATACCTGTCTAGAACAAAAGCTTAGGATACTTGCTACGCATTTATGATTCTATTTCTCAAGTAGCTTCCTCAACTGGGTGATTCTTCCTTTGAACTTTCATGGAAGCTATTTCCTTCGATCTCAACTTACGAACTTCTCTATCTAAGATAGCCATAGGCTCTTTCTTATAAGTCAATTTCTCAGCCAGTAAAATTGAATCCCAACAGATTATGTACGAACCATCACCGTGATACTTCTTTAACATCGAAGTAAAATACTAGATGAACACTTGATAAGCCTGGAGCTAAAGCCAACTCGTAAGCTACCTCCCCCACCTCCCCCACACGCGTGAGAATCTCAAACGGACCAATAAATCTTGAGCTAAGCTTGTACCCTCTTTCCAAACCTCATCACACCCTTCATGGGTGAAATTTTCAACAGAACTTGTTCTCCCTCCATAAACTCAAGATCCCGGACCTTTCGGTCCACATACTCCTTTTGTCTACTCTATGCTGCCAAAAGCTTAGATTGAATCACCTTCACCTTCTCTAATAACTCTCTCAGATGGTCTGTACTCCAAGGTCTCACCTCAAACGCATCGAACCAACTAATAGGATACCTACATCTCCTTCCATACAAAGCCTCAAATGGAGCCATGTCGTTGCTCGAGTGGTAGCTATTGTTATATGCGAACTCTACCAATGGTAAGAACTGATCCCGGTGACCACCAAAATATATCACACAAGCCCGAAGCATATCCTCAAGAACCTGAATAGTCCGCTCGGAATGCCCGTTAGTCTGATGGTGGAAAGCTGTACTAAGGTCCAACCTAGTACCCATTTCCTCATGCAGATGCTTCCAAAATCAAGATGTAAACATCGTGCCTCTATCCGATACGATGGAAATAGGAACCCCATGTAGTCTAACAACCTCACGAATGTAGATCTTGGCTAATTTCTTAGCGTCATAAGTTATCCGAACCGGAATAAAATGAGTAGACTTAGTCAACCTATTGAAAAAAAACCTATATAGAATCAAACTAACCCAACGTCTTTAGGAAACCAACTATGAATTCCTTTGCTATCCTTTCCTACTTCAACTCAGGAATGGGCAACCTCTGAAGTGTACCTCCAGGTTTCGGATGTTCATACTTCACCTATTGGCAGTTCAAAAACTGAGCAACAAACTCCACTATGTCGCGCTTCATCCTAGCCCACTAGTAATGCCGTCTCAAGTCTCGATATATCATTGTAGCGCCAGGATAAATGGAATACCTCAAACTGTGAGCCTCTGCTAGAATAGTCTTGATCAAATAACCCATACGTGGCACGAAAACTCACCCCTTAATCCGTAACACCCTCTCTTCATCGATCATGGCCTCCTTGGCCTCACCATGCAACTCCTTGTCGCGAATTGCACACAACTTAGCATCCTCAAACTGTTTAGCCTTAATCTGCTCTAGAAACGATGACCTACCCTCAACACAAGCCAACACTTTACCCGTGCTAGACATATCCAGTATCATAAAACTATTAGCGAGAGTCTGAACCTCTCTAGTTAATGGAATTGAAGAGTTTTTGGGTTCCTTTACTTTGTCTTGTAATGTATTTATGGTAAAATTGGATTTCATGCTAGTTTCTTGATTTAGGTTGGGGAAGATGGGTTAGGAACCCTAAATTTTTTTTATGATTTCCTTTCAATTCTAATTGGTTTTATGGGAAGGTTCCTTTATTTCTAAGCTTCTAATCATTGGGGATTTAGATGCTAAGTTGAATATCGTCTTAAGTTCCAGGGTTTGAATATATGAAATTCGGGTATTTTCTATTATTGATGAAATTGTTGCTAATTGGGGGTTAATTGATGTTGATGATTAGTAATTGGACTTCTAGAACTTCTATAACAACCCATTCGGTCGTTACATATACTGTGACCATTTTACCCCTGTCAATCCAATTCCCAAGGTTATCATGTAATTCTAGCAAAACTTGAGAAAATAGGGTTCTTAAGTGAAAAAGTTTGACCAATAGTTGACTTTTGGATAAACAAACCTTTTTCGGAATTCCATAAGGTCCGACTGGTCGATTATGTCTTGGTGGGGTGGATGGTTCAGTTCCTGAGGCATTTGGTTGCATTTTGGGTACGTGGTTAAAAACTTAATTTTATCTGTTTGAGGGATGACTTGGTGAATTAAACTTATGTTAAGAATTTCGAGGCCATGGGTGAGTTCGTAGCTTGTTTTTAAGTAGGTGTGAATATCTAGTTTGTGTCCAGGAAGCCTCAGATTGATGTCAGGATATTGGTATGGACTTCTGAAAAACCAGAAATATCTGGTTGCTGGTGTTCTCGCCATGGGAAGCCTAGTACCGCCTATGGCGGAGTCTTGCGGCCATGGCGAGGACCTGTGCTTAAGTGGAGTTCTGCCAGGGCGACCTTATGACCGCCGTGGCGAATCGATGGGACCTGTTCATTATTTTTAAAGCCTTGAGTTCAAGTTATTAGTCCAAAGCACCTAAAACCTAAATCTAAGAACTAGGAGAGGCGATTTTTGAAGGAAATTGGTGAAACCATCTGTTAGGGTAAGTTCTAACCTATAATCTTCCTTTACTTCCTTCCTCTTTAGGATTCCACGGTAGATTACAGTCTTAGAATGGTGGGTGATGAGACTCAGTACTAATCATGAAACCCTTATTGTAAATTAGTTATTTTGGTTCAATCACTGTTTATATCATCTAGAATTATAGGTTAACACAATCTAGGATTGAGTCACTCTTAAATTCAAGAATCTATTCATAAACTTAGGCTTTCACCCATATAGGGGGGTTTTGGCTAATTTGATGAAATTGAAGGGTCTAATGTGATTAGAACCTTATGTAATTAAGGATTATGATTATTGAGACTATGGGTAGGGTAATTTCACCCATAATATTTGGTTTAACCCATATGATTCGTTAGGGGTATTTTGGGTGATTTTCCCCAAAGCGATTCCTTTTCCAATTAGTTAGTTTATCGTAGTCATTTCCTGACTTAGCATTACTATTTGTTAGACTTCGAGTGTTTCGAGGCACTTCATAAGGGAAAGGCTCAAGTGGAGTAGTTCGCGACTGTAGTTCTACATCCGAGGTAGTTTACTGTATACTTTAGGTAGACTTTGATTAGTGAAATGCATATGTAGTAGAATTGACATGAGAAAGCATGATTAGGTTTTCGGATGCAATGTTGGGTTGGATACGCTCTTAGGTTGGTATTGACTTTTGATTATGTGGGCTTGTCAACATTACATTATGTATTGAACCATGAGGCATATTTGTTGTGTTTTGGAAAGAAAATGGTTGATATAACTTCTTATGTTGATTGAGATGGCTTGTATGATTAATTCTATGATTGAGCTAATTTATCTAAGACTTGATATGGCTTGTGACATTGTGACTTGTATTTTCATTGGCATTTGATTTCATTGAATTATCATGATTACTTGTGTGTTGGTGTTTCATCTTGCGGTTCTAGACTGGAACCATATCTTGAGGCTCATCTTTATATATATGTATATATATATATATATATATATATATATATATATATATATATATATATATATATATATATATATATATATATATATATAAGGCACTTGACAGGGGGATGAGGATGTGGCCTATTTGTGAACTTGTGATCCGTGGTCTGTTCCGCAGAGAGTGGTACATGGACACCATGGGTCCCCTGCGGATTATGACTATTGTGTGAACAAGCCTTTTAGCATGTGTGTAAAGTGGAGTTACTTATCACTTGTTGCATTTCATATGGTATCATCTTATTCCTATGATTTGATCTCTTTGGGTGTTGTTGTGCCTATTTGTCTATCTTATTGATTTTATGATTGTATGCATGAACTAATCTTAGTCGGCCTATGATATTTACCGGTGCATAGTGTTTGTACTGGTACTACCTTGCTGCACCCTTTTTGAGTGTCGATTGTGTTCCAAGATTGTCTTCTAGACCTCACATCTAGCCCGAGGCTACTTTTGATTAGAACTAAGGGTGAGCTCCTATTCAGCCATGATGCCCTGGAGATCTCTATTATTTATGTCTATTTTTACTTATTAGACATTATCTCTATATTTCAGACATTTATGTATTTCTAGACAGTGTATTTGGTTAGACTCCTTGTACGATGATTTATAGTTCTTGGGGGTGTAATATTTAGTATTCCGCACTTACTTACTATTTATGAAATAGACTTATTATTATTATTATTATTATTATTATTATTATTATTATTATTATTATTATTATTATTATTATCTTTGTTGTTATTTAAGCGGTTTTTGGATAATTGAATAATTAATCGGATAAGGGGATAGTTCGCCCATCAGGGGGGTTAGCGTGGGTTCCATCATAAAAAAGTTGGTATCAGAGCCCTAGGGTCATCGATCTCATCGTACAAGGAGATATCTAGTAGTCTTACGGATCAGTTTGGAGACGTCTGTAATTATCTTTGAGAGGCCATGGGACACTAGAAAAACTCCAATTCTTTCTTTCTTTCATGCTACTTTATTCCAATTGGTATCTGGATGATTCAAATTAGTATATGACTTTTCCTTCTTTTCTCTCATAGAGAGTAAGGACTCGTGCTAGGCCAGTTATTGATGAGGTACCAGAGCCGACCACCGGGGTCACGGCTCATGGTAGAGGTCAGGTCAGGGGCTGTGGAAGCGGTAGAGGCTGGGGGGCAGCTCCAATTAGGGGCAGGGCTCCCGTGGACAGTCAGGCCCGTGCTAGATCAGTTTCTCTCGTGCCACCAGCGGTTCAGAATGAGCACGTAGATTTGGGACCAGCACCAGCTCAACCAGATGTCATAACTACTCCAGTATTATCAAATGCTTTGGTTCGTGTATTGAACCTGCTGAATGGATTGACTGAGCCGGGTGTTTTACCGGCTACCCCAGATGGCCAGGGCGGGAGATTAGCTGAGCAGATCCCTAATAAATTTCGTGCTCCAGAAGCACAGCACGCTGCAGCTGTGGCTCTTGTATGGATAAGGCTCTCAAGCCAGATATTTTCCGTAAACTAGTTGCAGGCTCGGTGATGACCGGTGAGGAGCATGATCTATTTTGGAGGCTCACCAAGATGAAGCCTCTCATCTTCTATGGCACAGAGTCCGAGGATGCATACCAGATGAAGCCTCTTGTCTTCTATTGATTGTCATGAGAGGCTCCACAAGATGGGGGCGATTGAGCCATGGTGTCGAGTTGTGACCTTTTAGCTTTTGGGTGATGCCAAGTTATGGTGGAGAGCTTATGTGGAGTGTAGACCTCCTGAGTTGCCTCCGTTGAATTTGACTCAGTTTTATTTAGTCTTTTTGGATAAGTACGTTTTGCATACTTTGAGGGAGAAGAGGCGCGATGAGTTAAGCAACATCAAGCAGAGGAGTTCGAAGGTTTGTATACAGGAGCTTCATTCCAGGATGTGGTGGATCATGTCACCACAGTTGAGTCAGTAAGCCAGGACAGCTTTGGCAAGTATGTTGATGAGATGACCCGCAAGGGCGGTACTTTCACTTGTAAGTTCTTCCGAGGGCAGGGTCAGTATAGGTAGAGTTCCCAGGTTTATTCAGGTCGTCCTATCTAGTTGGATATGCAGGTTTCTATTAGAGGGCCATCAGGGGGTTCGTACTCCAGATTCTCTAATCATGGTGGTTATTCTGCTTATTCTATTTCTGTTCAGCGACCTATGCTAGACCATGGATTTTTCAAGTGTGGAGAGCCCAGGAACTTCAAGAGGAATTGTCTCGACTTAGATAGAGTGGCCAGAGTGCTCAGTATCAGAGTCCTAGGGCTCCAGTTTCATCTACCAGGGGTGGAGGATCTTATGGTAGGGACCGTGTTCAGACTGGGCGAGGTGGCCGCACATCTGGTGGAGATGGCACCTAGCCTAGAAGAGGCGGATCTAATTCAGGAAAAGTAGACATTAGCCTGGTAGGCGTGGGGCCCAATTGGGTCAGGGTGATCGTGGAGGTTCGCAGGCTAGGGGCAGACGGGTTTATTGCTATGCTTTTCTTGGCAGACCAAAGGTTGAGGCTTCCGATGCAGTCATTACAGGTAACATCTCAGTTTTTCACCAGTCGACTACTGTGTTGTCTGACCCAAGTTCTACTTTCTCTTACGTGTCCACATACTTCTCTAAGGGTCCTGATATGGGGTGTGACATTCTTGATGCTCCTATATATGTATCTACTTCGGTTAGAGACTAGGTTGTGGTAGATAGAGTTTACCGGTCTTATATAGTCACTTTTATGGATTATGGTATGTTGGTAGACCTGGTGATCCTTGATATAGTAGATTTTGATGTTATTTCGGGTAGAAGTTAGTTGTCTCCTTTCCACGCGATTTTGGACTGTCACGTCAAGACAATCACGTTAGCTATGCCGGGAATGTCTAGAATTGAGTGGAAGGGTATTCCTAGTCCCTCCCCAAAGAAGATTATTTCCTTTCTTCGCGCCAAAAAGTTAGTCGATAGAGGTTGTTTGGCTTATATGGCGTATATTCGCGATACTAGTGTTGACGTTCCATCACTTGAGTTGGTTCCCATTGTGAGTGAGTTTGCGGAGGTGTTTTCTACAGACTTTTCGAGTATGCCACCCAACCGTGATAGTGATTTCTGTATTGATTTAGAGCTAGGGACTCGCCCTATTTCTATTCTGTTGTATCGGATGGCGTCTGCCGAGTTATGAGAGTTGAAGGAGCGGCTTTAGAATCTTCTTAGTAAAGGATTCATTAGATCGAGCGTCTCCCCTTGGGACACTCCTGTGTTATTTGTGAATAAAAATGATGGGACTATATGGATGTGCATTGATTACCGCCAGTTGAACAAAGTCACCATTCAGAACAACTAGCCTATTCCTCGTATTGATGATCGATTTGACCAGCTTCAGGGGGCTTCTGTGTTTTCCAAGATTGATTTGAGGTCGGGTAATCACTAACTGAAGATCTAAGCAGTAGATATTCCTAAGACTGCCTTTAGGACTCGTTATTGCCACTACAAGTTTCTTGTCATGTCATTTGGGCTTACCAACATCCCAGCTTCTTTCATGGACTTAATGAATGGCATTTTTAAGCCTTACTTGGATTATTTTGTGATTGTGTTCATTGATGATATATTGGTATACTCGAGGACTAGGGAAGATCACAAGAAACTCTGTAGGATTTTTCTTGGTTTGTTGAGAGACAAGGAGTTGTATGCAAAGTTCTCTAAGTGTGAGTTTTGGCTCGAGTCTGTAGCTTTCTTGGGTCATGTAGTATCAAGGATGGGATTATGGTTGATCCTAAGAAGATTGAGGCCGTTAGAGATTGGGCTAGGCCCACTTCAGTGATAGAGTTTCTTAGCTACGTGGATTTGGCTAGTTACTACCCTCAGTTCGTGAAGGGGTTTGCTTTGCATTTATCCAGGTATTCTATTTATCCAGGGGCAACGAGATGTATGTTCGTCATCGAAAGCTCCAGGTATTCTATTTATCCAGGGGCAACGAGATGTACCGTGATTTGAGAACAGTGATTTGAAACAACACTACTAGTGGGATCGGATGAAGAGAGATATTGCAGATTTTGTTGCTAAATGTGGTAATTGTTAGTAAGTCAATTATGAGCACCAGCGACCTGAGGGTATGCTTCAAAGGATGCAAGTGGAAGTGGGAGAGGATTGCCATGGATTTCGTTGTGGGTCTTCCGAAGACCCTGGGCAAGTTTGATTTAGTTTGTGCTATTGTTGATCGTTTGACTAAGTCTGCTCATTTAATCCCCGTTTAGGTTACTTATAATGCAGAGAAGTTGGCCAAGATTTATATCCGTGAGATTATGCAATTGCACGAGGTTACTATTTCCATTATCTGAGATTGAGGTCCCCAGTTTACTTCAAGCTTCTGGAGGACGTTGCAGGAAGAGTTGGGTACTCAGTTTAAACTTAGTACAACTTTACATCCCAAACTGATAGTCAGTCCGAAGGGACTATTCAGGTGCTCGAGGATATGTTAAGAGCGTGTGTTATTGACTTCGGTGGTCATTGGGACTAGTTTCTACCCTGGTACAGTTCGCATACAACAATAGCTACCATTCCAGCATTGATATGGCGTCGTTCGAGGCTTCATATGGTAGGAGGTGTCGTTATTCTATTAGGTGGTTTGATGCTTTTGAGGTTCGACCTTATTCGCTTAGAGAGACTTTGGACAAGGTGAAGCTTATTCAGGAAGCTTCTAGTAGCTGAGAATCGACAAAAGATGTATGCGGACCGGAAGGTCCTGGATTTAGAGTTTATGGAGGGCGAGCAGGTTCTTCTGAAGATTTCACCCACGAAGGGTGTTGTTATAACCCGTAATTTACACATTCGGAAAAAAATTTGAAATAATTGTGACTTGTAAGAAATAAGGCTATATTTTGATTTTATTTAATATATGTGTTGTCCATGAAATGTTGATGTGGAAACATGGAGGAAGGTCAAGGGCGAAATGGGAAATTTTAGAAATTAGTTTCGGGAATTTTAAAATAAGACCCGCAACAATTTGGGACTAAATGAAATGAAAAAAAAAGTAAAATTTTCACAAACAGCTACCTTTTAACTCTTTCTAACAACATATAACTACATATTCTATATTTACAATTCGTAACTAGATGACCCTATATTTATCTAGTAGTCGGGTATACCAAAATATAGCATAAATATAGCGGAAATACAGATGCGAGTTTAACTGACAGTGCTATATTTATGGAAACAAAATCTGTTCCAATTTTAATTAGAATCGGTTATATTGTTCCCTGATTCACGCAAATATCCTCCCATTCCATATCTGATTCCATATCTCATTCAAACAGCTAACAAATTCAAAAAAAATTGAATTCAAACATTACAATCATATTTTTAACCAAAAATAAAAAGGTTGAAAAACCTTTGAAAAATAACAATATCAAACCAGTGAACATAGCTTGATTATCACGACGAATATATATTTGATTTCATCAAGTTGAGTTCATAATTGAGGTAACGATTTTTTCACTGCAATTTTTTTTTGTTCGTCTTTTCTGAAATTGTTTCAGCTAAATTGAATATAACACATTGCTGTATTCGAAAACAACAGGATAATGACAAGCGTAATTGCGTTGATCCGTCATTCTAGTTTTTGGAACGATCAGAACTGCTTTGTGAATTACAAAATTGATGCTGTTGTATTCATTGATAATTGCAATTACGATGAGTTAGTTTGTACGATTACAAATCAATTAGGCGTGGATACTGTTAGGAAAACTATTTCAATAAAATATACTGTTGAAGGCGATTTTCAACCAATTGAAATACACAACGATATGGGAGTTCGTGTGTACGTTGAGCTTAAGAGGGAAAACAGAGTTTTGGGGATGTATCCAATGTGCGTTAGTATTCATGATTTGGATGTTGAGGATGGTGCAACTGGTAATCGTATTATTGGAGATGATGTGCTGCAAATTGGATATAGCGAGAATCGGGATGGTATGAAAGTTTGTGATTCTACTGTAAACGCTGTTGTTTTGTTTAGGAATGATAAGAATTTGGTAATTTCGAAACCGGAAGCGAAAGTAGTTTTTGTCGATCAAATTTACCAGGATAAGGAAACTTTGAAAATTGCGATGACGAAATACGCAATTCGTGAAAGATTCAATTTCAAAACAGAGAGATCGAATGCTATAAGGTATGATTTTCAAAATGTATTCTGGTAACAGAAAGTGCAGATGTATTTTTGTTATATTTGTACTGTATTGAGATGATTTGTTAACTTATTTATCACACTGTTAATTTTAAAAATGTTTGATGCAATATATTATGATATATTTTTTGTATATTTATACTGTATTTAATTGATTCAATATGTACTATTTGCATTGTATTATGTAGCTACACTCTGGCATGTTGGTCGCCGGAATGTAAATGGAAATTCAGAGCGTCGAGAATTGGGGATTCTGAAATGTTCAGGGTTAGAGCTTTCGATGACGAACATACATGTCTGTTGAAGGACAAGGTGTATTCACAAAGGCAGGCAACAAGTTGGTTTATTGGAGAAGCGGTTCTGAAGGCGAAAATAACTAACCATAAAAGGAAGATCACACCTGGGGATATAATAGATGATGTTAAGAATGAATTCGGCGTAGATGTTTCTTATATGATGGCATGGAGAGCTAGAGAGAAGGCTATAAAAGATTTCAGAGTTGATCCAGCTGATTCATACAAGAAGTTGCCGGCATATATATACATACTTGATAAAATGTATCCTGGATCGCTCGTTAAAATGCATAAATCACTAGAAAACGAGTTTATGTATTTTTTTGTAGCACTCAAAGCATTCATAAAGGGATTCGAGTGTTGTAGACCAATAGTTGTAGTGGATGGTGCACATCTTAAATCAACGTATAATGGTACATTTGTGTCGGCAAGTACTTTGGATGGAGCAGGTATGTGTAATTCTATTCTATGGATGTTTTTTTTTATAAATACAACATTATGCTTATTGATTTGCAAATAAAGCGGCTAAAAACATACTCTGGATGTATTGCTGGTGTAAATTTGTGAATATTATATGCTGAAATACACTGTAAATATGAGGTAAATATATTGTAAATATATATTGTTGTTTTATAAATGATGGTGCTAAAAATACAGTGTGAGATCAAATTCAGTTGAAATATGTGTTGAATATATTATAAATATATACTGATTTTTGTAGGTAATATCCTACCACTAGCGTATGGTGTGATAGATTCTGAGAATAATAAGTCGTGGACGTGGTTTTTTGAACTGTTCAAGCAAGCTTATGGTGTTAGGCAAAATATGTGTGTCGTGTCCGACAGACATGAAAGCATAATATACACAGTTTCTAAGGTGTATCCTACTGTTCCTCATTTGGCTTGTATATGGCATTTGTGGAAAAATGTGACAAAGCAATACACAACAAACAGTGAGGTGTTGAGTCCTATATTTTATTCACTAGCGAAAGCATACAGCCAGGATGAGTTCGATAAATTGATGGAGAAGATTGGGAATGTTGATATTCGGGTAAAACGATACCTAGAAGATGCTGGAAGAGATAAATGGTCTAGGCTTAATTCACCTGTTAATAGAGGATGGACAATGACTTCGAATATAGCCGAATGTATTAATGGAAAACTGGTTGCTGCAAGAGAGTTACATATTTTTTATTTCCTTGAAGAAGTGAGGAAGATGTTTGGTAGATGGAATTGCACAAATAGAAAAAATGGTACCTACACATTCACAACACTGATGAGGCGGTATCAAGAGATGTTGTCGATCAACGAGTACAAATCAATACGAATGAGGGTATCTTTGTTTGCAACACAAAAATTTAATCTATATTTTTACTATATGTAATGTATATTTATATATATTCCCAATATGGTAAAACTGCTCAGGTAATGCTTGTTTATTTGTTAAATGGTTCTCAGGTTGAAGCGTCAACTGAATATGTTTACACAGTGAATGATGGACCGAGGCGTTTCATAATAGAATTGAAGAAGAAAACTTGCAGCTGCAGGATGTTCCAACTGGACGAGATACCGTGTTCTCATGCATGGGCAATATTGAAGAATAAAAATTTGACTGCTGATGTATATTGTTCGGATTTATTCAAGCCGGAAACAGTTGTGAACACATATGATGTGCCAGTTGATCCTCTTCTCGATGAGACCGAGTGGAATGTTCCTAAAAGTATATTAGATGAAGTTGTTATGCCACCGATCTATAAGAGACCCCCTGGGAGGCCAAAAAAGAAGAGGGACAAGCCATTACAGGAGTTGATGATTGGTAAACGCAGAAATTCCTGCGGTAAATGTGGACGTCTTGGTCATAATAGGCGTTCGTGTGATAATCCGCCGCTCAATAAGAAGAATAAATAAGTTCATTTTGATTTTATTTGTTAAGACAATTCTACTTTAAATTTCAGTTAAAAATAAAAAATGAATTCATCTGGAATTCATATTATTCTAGTATGATTGTATTTCACATGGTTGAACATCCGATGTTTTTCAATGTAATGCTATATTGGTGGTTAAATGGTATTTGGAAAGTCTACTCTATGTTAACTGATTTGACCTTTTGTTTTGGATTTATGATTTAATAGTTGTATTTCGTATATATTTTGGCTATATTTTAGTTGCATTTTGTCTGATCTGGTAGATAATACTTATTCTGGTTTACTGTTAACTATATTTGATATATATTTTACATATATTTGAAGTGTATTTAGATGAAATTTTAAATTTTGTAACAAACTGTAATTTTAAAAATGGACTTATGGAATATATCTGAGTTATATTTTCTGTATATATCGACTGTATTTAAATGGTTATATATACTACTTTGTTAAATGTACATTTCACAGATAATGAAAAATGGAATTTATGCATTGAAAAAATAACATACTTGAAAGAAACAACAATATAAAAACCATAAGGTGGTGTTCAATATTAATCATCCTAAAAAAGATTACTGCACATGAAAAAATATGTCCAAAATGAAAAAACAGCAACAAAAGTCGCAACCAACTATGCTATTGTTCAACATGAAAATCAAAAGCACAAATGAATTGGTGGCCTAATCAAGATCCTCTTTATCAAATGCATCGTAATCAACTGCCGGTCTAATTGGTCTTGGAGGCTGCTCGTTATCACTTGATGCATTGTTGTTTGACTTATCCCATGCATAGTCGCATAAAAGGGCGCCGTATCTCATACAGAGTAACTTTGCATCGAATTCGGTTGGGATGACTGCACTTGAGCTCAAGTATTCAGCGAAGGCTGCCACATACACACCACAATCCCTGGAACAAAAATGATCAAAAAATTTACTTATCAAAACCCACGAAAAAAAAGATGTATTTATTGTGTTTTTTATTGGAAGAGATTCTTACATGCTAGAGGGAGCTTGTTGCGGGAGATTGTCTACATTCACAATGTCAAAGTTGTCGGTCTGTTCTCTATTTCTGTAAAAAGGATGTGTGGCAAAATCTATATCCGCCTTCTTCTCATAGAAATCAGTCATTTGTAGACTATGTGTCACTAGAGTAGCCAACATTTTCACTCCGACTCTAACGACAGCATCATGCCTTGCAGCTCGGTATGAGTTGTATACGTAGATGGACCTGTTTGTAAAAAGAAAATATAAGAAAAAAACAAACATATAAAATTTGTAGAAAAATGAATGATCTTTTCATTGGATGAGAGCAGACCTGTCAGTGAATGATATCACAACCAAAATCCAGTGATTTTCCTCTTTTATGTTGACAGGAATTAGTACGTTGTCAACAGTATACCATGGTACATTAGCCAACAGCCTGTGCCCGTTAATGTACTCACACAGTTCATCTTCCTTACTGGCGACACATGTGGATGAATCAGGGTTTTCCCAAGATTTGTAAATTTCAGCAACTAAAGTGTGAAAAATACAGCTGGCAGTGATGAATCTATAGTTGTTGTTATTGTGATACTTCCCCTTCTTGCGTAGGTAGTAGAAAATAACATCAATATGCTGTAAAAACATCAATTCAGTGACTATAATCAACACTATGTTCAAAAAAAATATTGTTGTATATATAGTAAATATAGTGAAATATACTCTTAAACATAGTAAAAATACAATTCTGTATACCTGAACAGTATTGTGCTCAACTAGTAAATTAATGTCTGTATATTAAATATAGTGCAAGTATAATGATGACAATATTCTAAAAATACAAGTTGTGACAATAAGTACCTCAACCTACTCCCTCAACCTAAAACAATAAAAACATGGTTCAAATGAATTTAAAGGCATCAGCAAAACAGATACACATATATAGTACTGCTTTAAAAGTTAAAAGTTTCAGTTAAATATAGAGAAAATATATGGTAAATATGCCTGAAATATATTTTCAACAACAGAAATCGGATCATTAATTGGAAACCCAACTCCCTCAACCTAAAACAATAAAAACATGGTTCAAATGAATTTAAAGGCATCAGCAAAACAGATACACATATACACATATATTGTACTGCTTTAAAAGTTAAAAGATTCAGTTAAATATAGAGAAAATATATGGTAAATATGCCTGAAATATATTTTTTACTATATATGTCAAATATAGTAAACAAATGTACTCTAGATACATCACATTGTAATTCTATTATAAAACATAAAAAATTAGATAACAAGCAGAAAGATATCAAAACCTCATCAGTCCAAAGTTTCCCATCCATAGATAACAAGTAAAACCAGTTTTTGTCGGCTACGGCTGTAACGCCTAAATGCAACCGAAGTTCGGCATCCGCAGGATCGAGTCCTTCCTTGTTCTTTCTGTAATGATTTTCATTTGGCTTCCTGTATATCAACAATGGAAAGAACATACGTTAAGTTTATTGATAATTGAATTCTGGAAAACTAAAAAAACAAGTTGTGACAATAAGTACCTTTTGTCATGCGATTTCAACAGATCCTTCTCAAGCCACTTTTGATATTCTTGAAGGAACGAAGTATCTAACGGGGCATTTATAGGGTGGTCAACAAATGGGTGTTTTTTCTGATAAATGCAAGGACCGATATTTTTGGCAGAAGAATCCGCTGAGCTGAAATTGAGACAATAAGGGGACAGGTTATATTTGCTTGGTTTTCTTTGTCGGGCAGCACCTGGATGGAAAATGATCTGTTTTTCAGAGTTTGAAAACTGTGCAGTCTCACCACTTGAGCTTTGGCCCGCATTTGGTTGTACGGGAACTTGTTGTCCAGTTTCATCACTTGAACTGTGGCCAACTATCGGTTGTACTCCAACTTGTTGTTCAGTTTCATTAGTTGAACTTTGTCCGGTTGTTGGTTGTACTCCAAGTTGGATTGGTATCTGAGAATCAGGAATCATCCACTGAGAGATGGTTACCGGGTTATTGTCCACATTCTGAGGAGTCCTTAAACTTGACAAATCGGTTTCATCATCGCGTGGTACTGGAGGAGGACCGAGAGGAATAACACATGCTAAAGGGCAGTTGATTAGCAAATCCGCTACCATTTAATCTGATGCGGTAAATTCAGCATTAGCATTCTCCATATCGCCGATTTGCTGAGATTCCTGAAATGAAAAACAAGAAAAAAACGACTGGTGTTTGTCAATTATTGCTTATCAAAACGACATTTCAGTACTTAAAAGCCACATTTCAGTACTTACATCAAAATTTAAATGGATTGGTGTTATGGGCACTCCATCTGTTTGTGCATCACTTTTAACTCCGGTTTCTTTATCCACATCAACAACAGAAACCAGATCATTAATTGGCAACCCAACTCCCTCAACCTAAAACAATAAAAACATGGTTCAAATGAATTTAAAGGCATCAGAAAAACAGATACACATATATAGTACTGCTTTAAAAGTTAAAAGTTTTAGTTAAATATAGAGAAAATATATGGTAAATATGCTTGAAATATAGTAAACAGAAACCAGAATAAGTAACATTGAACATAATAATCAAAATACAATTAAAATACAGCCACAACATATATGAAAAACTAATATTAAAATATCAATCCAAAACAAATATAGCACTGCTAGTATATATAAACACAATCATAACAAAAATAGCACAAATAGATACATCAAAAAGAACACTACTAACAAATCACCATGTGAAAACTATATATGTAAATACACTATAGGTAATACAAAACACAGCTAAAAATCCAATATTTTCACTTTGAAAAATATACTGCAAATATAGAAAAGTGAAAGAAAAAATGAGTACCACTGGATGACTCCTCTGTGCGGAAGTGGCACCACCACCTTGATTCTCTTTGGTTGAAAGCTTTACTGCACCGCCACTTTGATTGCCTTGAGAAATCCCACCATCACTATGTAAGTCAGCTTTTAACATTGTGTCGCCGACCTTTAAAATTTTCCAAAAGAAAATATAAAGTCTTCCAATAAATATATCAAAATAACTTAAAAAGTAAATAATTTCCATTTTTAGTGTTGATTTTTACCTTATCTGGTGTTTGATTGCCCTTTATTGCATCTAACAACTTTTTGAAGTTGTTATCCATGTAGTCAAACACCTACAGTTTTGAAAGATAAAAAATAGAATTAGAATTGTTAATTACTTGACACAAGAAATATGAAGTAAAAAAAACATATTGAAAACAAAACGCCTACTTCTTTCTTGAAATTCCGAATCTCTTCCCTTATCAGTTTAAACTCATCTGTTCGGGGTGCTGTAGGTGCATCTGGTTTCCTTGTCCCTTTTATCCCAGATTCCTTCCGTGATGGTTGTTTCTTGGAAGGAGGAACAGAAACTGGAAACTGCGTCCGTTTCTTGCCTCGCGGGGAATCAGAATTGGCACTCCTTTGTTGTTGTTTGTCACTGGACAGATGCGGTGGTGTGGTACTAAAATCATTGTAATCATAGTCTACCAAATCAGTACCATGTACACCATCAACTACATGTTTGACGTCTGGTATGTTATGTGCAACAGGAGGCAATTTAAGAGTTTCCAACTCATGGGGTGTTGGCACAACTTCCTCAAATCTACAGGACTATGAACAACAAAATATAGAAACTATATTACCGTATATATCTACATTGGTAACATACTAAAAATATGAGGAAAATATAGTCAAAATATATTGATCACAAATGACTTATTTCATAAATATAGACAAAATATAATCAAAATATAGCATGTAAAACAAACATATTAAAACAGTTAAATGGTAAAAGACACAAAACTGTTAAAAGACTGTTTTACCGGATTTTTATCGTCTCTGAACATGCCATCCATCAATCTCTTGAATTCTGGTTTTCCTTCCGTAGTCTGCCAGTTCAAAATTCTAGGAATTAAATTCCCCGTCTTAACTGCAATAGTGGACGGGACTTTTGAGCAACATTCATACAACCATACTTGCATAGCAAGCGGCAAACCATGAATCCTATAATATTTCTTAAAACCGGCATATTTCTGCCCGATGCTTACAACCAACTCTCTAAACGAATCTTTACCCCAAGGATACTCATTATATCTCCAGTCCTCTACAACATCAAAATGGATCCTTGGTATGTTTGTTGAGTTCGGCTCACCACAATGTACCCACGTATTTATGAAATACAATATTGCCATCTTGACTGCGTCATCCCCTTTATCATCCCAGACAGTCTTGTTGAAACACTCAATAAGCTCGTGTCTTTTAACTGGAAATTGGTTCTCCTTATTTCTACCAAAATACTCAACCATAAGCCTATTCGGTTTTGAGTTATCATAAACAAAATCATTTTCATCAGATACACAATCTAGCCCAGTGATCAGTGCAAATTCTCTAAGGCCAAAACGCAGAACTTTACCATTTATTTCAAATTTAAAGCACCTATATGTACTGCCCCTAAGTTCTTTGACCATAAAGCACCGAAAAATCTGTGCTTGTACATCCAATTGCTGCATTCTAAGATATTTACCAAAACAAGAATTCCTAAACATATCCGTCTGTGGATCTGTTAGTTTGCCTCTAATATCTTGCATTACATTAACATTCGTGTATCTACACATAGATGGTGCCACAGCAGTGTGCTTGGTAACCAAAAATTTAGATACCTGAAACAAAATGCCAAAAAACACGTATGATTAACATATATCGACTGAATGTACTTAAAAATATACACAAAATAACTGTTAACAAAATAATAACTGAATGTACTTAAAAATCTTAAAAATCACTGTAATAACTGTCAACAAAATATACACAAAAATAACTGAATGTACTTAAAAATCTTAAAAATCACAGTTATGGTGAAGAAAAATACACACGAAATAACTGAAGAAACATGTGTAAAAAAACACAGAAAATATACTTAAAATGCACATATAATATAGATCTGGTTAATTCACAGATCTGTAATAACTGAACTAAAAAAAAAGAACTAAATATACTGAAAATACAACAAAAATATACCTCTTCATCATCATCCTCATCCACATTACGTTTAGCTTTAGCAATTTTTTTGCCCTTAACATTAACAACATTGTCACCAGCCTTTCTCTTCTTTTGTTTCTCCATTTGAGAAACATTTTTCAATTTTTCTTCTTGTTTACTCTTCGAATCAACATATTCCTTAGAACGCCTAGGATCGTTAATTCTTTTTGAACGATTCTCAGCATAAGAGCCTGCAATGGCAGTTTCATGTTGAGAAATTCCCAAAGAAAAATTAGGAATCGCACATTCGGGTTCTATACCTGTATTTCTCATCGGAGTAGCAGCTTTCTTAGTCATTCCAATTGAATCTAAGAAAAAACAACCAAGAACAAACACTGATAGTTAATTACTTAGACTTGCATTCCTGATTCAAACGGAAAAAAAAACTCCCAAAATATAGGTTAAATACACGGTAAAAACTAAATATATGTATAGAATCTTACTTTATTTTGGGAATTAGATTTGAAACGTGAGAGAAATCAATGAGTAGTTAATTAGAGATAAAAAAGGAAGTTGAATAATTGAAAAACTGATTTGAAATTGGAGGAAAGTAATGGATATGGTGAACAATGGCGTGTACTTAGGAGGTACGAGAGAGACACGTTTTTTTTTTTTGCTTAAATTTAGGGGAGTGAGAAGTTATCAGATGAGTGGTAAAAACATGGTAGCTATGTGAAGTAAATATGATATATTTTAGATACTAAATATAATTATTGAAAAGTTTAGTTATGTTCCATAAATAGGTAATAATGGAACCTATGCCAAGTAAATTTTACAACAAAAAAAAAGGGGAAATTGAGGCCCAAATAATTGTGTTGGCCGGCCATGCCCCTCAAAAAGGGCCCAAGCCCAAGTCAACCAAGACCAAATAAATAAAGGATCATCCATCATTTTCCATTAGGAAGCTTCAAGAAAACAAAGCAATGAAAAAAAAAAAAGCCAAGGGTTCGGCCATAGAGAAAGAGAAAGGAAAAAAAAATTGGAACTCACATCTTTAGTTCAAAAATTCATCTCTTGTGCAATTACTACTGAGCTCAAAGCCCTCTTTAATGTGATACAACTTTGGGAGCAAGAGTACTTTTTTTATCAAGTGGGAGAATTTGGCAAAAAGGTAATAATTCTACTCTTTGTTTTTGTTTGGAAGAATTTTATATAGATGTTGTAGTATGTGGGAATGAATGTAGAGTATGAAAATTTTGTGTCATGGGTGTGTGTAGTTGTGGCCGAAAATGGGTGTTGATGAGAGGAATGATCAAATTTTATTTATTATGTTAATTGTGTTGTAATGGCCTTTTTATGCAAATGGAAGAATTCTAGTTTAAGTTGACATGAAAATTCTTGTTAAGTTGTTATAGGAAATTTTGTGATTTTATTGTAAATTTATGTAATTATGGAAATGGAATTGTTAAGGTGTAAATTGTGGTTGATGTGATGAAATGGGAAGATGAAAAAATTTGTTGTGAATGTTGTGTTAAAGGTTGGAGATTTCGGATGAATTCTAGTCTTGGTGGAATTTTGTATAATTTGTAGAATGGTATGAAATGCCTTGAAATGCTTTTGAATGATCTTGAATTGGTAATGAATGTGTAAGTGTCGATAATTGGCTTGAAAAATTCGTAGTTGAATTGAATGTCGATGAATTATGTTGAAAGGAAGGTTACTAGTGTTGGAATGCATTTTAGATTGGTTTTGATGTTATTGGTTTGGTTGTTGGTATTGTTGGTATGGTTGTTGATGAATTTGGTCAAGTTTAATTCTCGGGGATGTTGAATTTACAGGGGAGGTGCTGCCGAAATTTCGGTACACAAATACTAATTAGAATTAAAATTCTAAGTACTAGTAGCTAATATTTTTGGGAAATTAATAACATTATTGTAGACATTGGAGAGCCCGAGACCTGAGTCGGGATTGGTTGGCAAGCGATCGAGATTGGTCAGCGATTGAGGTATGTAAGGCTTAGCGTTCTTCCTTTTTGGCATGAACCTTATGAAATAAATGAATAATATATATATATATGTTCCAAAGAAAATTCTACTCTTAGAGCCACTAGGATGGCCTATGTCTTTGATTTCCATGAACTATTTCATATGACTTGTCGCATACTTATGGTGTTTGAAATATTAGTCGGTACGCTTCCGGATATGGTTTGGAAAATATTTGATATGGCCTAAGTTTGGATATGTATATTCTAGAGATGTGCATATGATTTTAAGGCTCCATTTGAAGTACTCTATAAGGTTGTTTGAAAGCTTCTTAAAAATAAATGATACTAAATTTTCAAGGAAATGACCTATGAAGTGATTCGAAAGTTTGGTAACTTAAAAGCTCGCAACTTTTGTATAATGATTCCGATGGACTCTATACTTACCTTGAGCCTTCTGCTATCAGTATATATATATTTATTTGTCGAGTCTTGGAATTTATTTACGTGTATGCATATGGTTCCCGCACTACTCCGCTCGTGCCTATTACTATGATATCGTTCGCCGGATCCCGGGTCGGTTTTGTGATCGTGCGCACTATGTAATATTCGGCAGTATGATGTGTTACGGTTCCCGAGACCTCGCCATAGGGCCGGGTACCGCTTATATACGGCGTTATGATGTGATATGGTATACGATGTTTTCGGATGATATGATATGTTCTGATGATATGATACGTTCGGTGATTGTACGGAAATTTGAAACTTTCTGGAGTATGATGTGTTGTGGCGCCAGCGTCGGAGTGGCGACCACGTTCCTGAGCCTTATGCATTATTTTATTTGCATGATATATATATATATATATATATATATATATATATATATATATATATATATATGTTTTCTGCACTGATTTTCATATACTCATTCTGTACCCAAATTCTGTACTCCCCAACTCGGTTATGATTTAGATTTCTATATTTCATGTTTTACATACTCAGTACATATTTCATACTGACCCCCTTTCTTCGGGGGCTGCGTTTCATGCCCGCAGGTACGGACGTTCATTTTGGTGATCCCCCAGTATAGGATACATACTCTGCCACTTGGATTACTCCTTTTGATTCGGAGCTCATACTTTTGGTACATATCTTCTGCTACACATATTCTGTATATATATGACTATTTGGGTACAACGAGGCCCTGTCCCGTCATATGTTTTTGTTATGTTTTGTAGAGGCCTGTAGTCTTGTATGTGGGTCATGGGTCATGTTTGTTCGTTTGTGATTATGAGTTCGTCTTAATGCGGCCCCGTTTACTATTATGGCCAAAACGACCCATTTGTCTGTGTATGTGCGTATATCTGGCGATGTGTATTCCGCCAATATATTGGATTTGGATATGATGTTTCTGTACGGGCGACCGCTTAAGGTGATATTTGTTTGCAGTATTTGCTTAAAATGACGTATGTTAAGTTCGAATGAATTTTGATATGTCAATCTGGTACGTAAGTTTATTTGGGTGTCCAAATAGGGCACCAGTCGCGGCCCACGGGGCTGGGTCGTGACAGAAGTGGTATCAGAGCGGTTTGTCCTCGGAATGTCTACAGGCCGTGTCTAGTAGAGTCTTGTTTATCGGTGTGTTGTGCACCACATCTATAAACAGGAGGCTATAGGACATTTAGGGTGTTACCTTTCTTTGAATCTTAGATCGTGCGATAGAGCTGTGCTATTAGGATGACTCTTTTCTGACCGGCTGTTATATTTTTTTTCAGTGATGCCTCCAAAGAAGGCGACGGCTGCCCAGAAGGGCAAAGCAGTGGCAGGAGAGACCAGTCAGGCACAGAGAGCTACTCGGACTCGTACTCAGACTACGTCTGATACTGCGTTGCAGTCAGCGGGCTCCGCTATGCCATCATCATCAGAGGAGCCTGGAGCAACTCCACCATTAGCCCCAGAGACTCTAGCGCCCGAGCCTCCATCTCCTCAGCCAGGGGCGGAGGACAGGGCGATGAGAGAGGCCGTGCAGTTATTGACGACACTAGTAGCAGGTCAGGCTCGCAGACGCGGGCTAGGAGGTGATGATATGGACAGACGTGACAGTCTGAGGGTTCGGGATTTCTTGACTTGTGGTCCCCCAGAGTTTTATGGGTCAAAGCTCGATGAGGACCCCCAGGATTTCATCCGACAGATGCAGCGCTCGTTGAGACTGGTCAGGGCTTCTGAGACCGAGTCTGTCGAGTTAGCTTCACACAGATTGCGGGATGTTGCGATCAATTGGTACGAGTCATGGGAGCTGTCCAGAGGTGAGGATGCTCCACCGGTCGTATGGGATGAGTTTGTAGCCGCCTTTCTCAGCCACTTTTTGCCCCCAGAGTTGCGGCGGGCGAGAGTTGATAGATTTCTGCAGCTGCGGCAGAGAGGCAGGAGTGTCCGAGAGTACAGCTTGGAGTTTGATTCTCTGGCTAGATATGCACCTGCCATAGTAGCTGAGATGCCTGATCGGATGCACCAGTATGTGATAGAATTGGATCGATATTTGATTGACAGCTGTATGGCGATGGCATCGCAGACTGGTATGGACATTGCCCGGTTACAGGCTTATGCCCAGGGGATGGAGGACCGACATAGAGAGGACCAGTCGAGCAGAGATCGTGATAGGAGACCGCCCAAGCGGGCTAGGTCAGCTGGGTATTCTGGAGAGTCTCGAGGCGGGCAGCCTCAGCAGCAGCGGTCTAGTAGATATCCTCCTCCGTCAGGCCGGAGTACACAGTCTACAGGTAGACGATTGGGCAGTGCAGGGTATTCTGGAGCGGGCCAGAGTTCCAGAGCCTCAGGTTCTCAGATGAGCAGAGGTCCCAGTCAGTCTAGACCACCCCTACCCCAGTGTTCTTATTGTGGGAGGTCGCACCCAGGAGAGTGTTACAGGGCCACAGGTGCCTGTTTTTCTTGCGGCCGCCAGGGCCATATTATGAGAGACTGTCCATTGGCGGGTGGTTCTGGTGGTGCAGCTCAGCTGACGAGATCAGCTGCTGGTTCGTCTTCTACTCCTTCAGCTATGCGCCCTGCGGGGCGGGGTATTCCAGCACCGGCGGCCCACGGTAGAGGCCGTGGCGGAGTTTCTGATTCTAGCGGTCCTTCGAACCGCATATATGCATTGGCTAGCCGACAAGATCAGGAGGCGTCGCCAAATGTTATCACAGGTACATTATTGGTTTTCTCTCGAGCTGTATATGCATTGATTGATCCAGGGTCTACTTTATCATATATTTCTCCCCTAGTCGCTAACAAAATTGGGATAACGCCAGAACCTATAGAACCGTTCGAGGTAGCTACGCCGGTTGGGGATTCTATTATAGCGAGGCAGGTATATAGAGATTGTTCTGTAATTATATGTGGTCGTTGCACTAAAGCTGATTTGGTTGAATTAGATATGATGGAATTTGATGTGATTATGGGTATGGACTGTTTAGCCTCCTGTTATGCCAATGTTTATTGCCAGAATAAGGTAGTTCGCTTCCAGTTTCCAGGGGAACTGGTTATAGAATGGGCAGGAAATACAGCATCGCCGAGAGGTAAGTTTATTTCATACCTCAAGGCTAAGAAGATGATCCGGAAAGGGTATATCTATCATTTGGTTCGAGTGCACGATACTAAAGCAGAAACACCTACTCTCCAGTCAGTTCCGGCTATTAATGAATTTCCAGATGTGTTTCCGGATGAGCTTCCAGGTCTTCCCCCTGAACGGGAGATAGATTTCACGATAGATGTGCTGCCAGACACTCAGCCTATATCTATTCCTCCTTACAGAATGGCACCTGCAGAATTGAAAGAGTTGAAAGAGCAGCTAAAAGATCTATTAGAAAAAGGCTTCATCAGACCAAGTACGTCGCCCTGGGGAGCGCCGGTATTGTTCGTAAGAAAGAAAGACGGGTCGCTACGGATGTGTATTGATTACAGACAGCTGAATAAGGTGACTATCAAGAATAAATATCCCCTTCCCCAGATTGATAATTTATTTGATTAGTTGCAGGGTGCTAAATATTTTGCGAAGATAGATTTGCGTTCGGCCTATCATCAGGTACGGGTACGAGAGGCAGACATTCCAAAGACTGCTTTCAGGACCCGGTACGGGTATTATGAGTTCAGAGTGATGTCTTTCGGGCTAACTAATGCTCCAGCAGTATTTATGAATTTGATGAATCGGGTATTTAGGTCGTTTCTGGATATGTTCGTGATTGTGTTTATCGATGATATTCTGGTTTATTCGCGATCAGCAGAGGAACATTCAGATCATCTGAGAACCGTACTTGGCACACTGCGGCAACAGAAATTATATGCTAAATTCTCCAAATGTGAATTCTGGTTAACTTTAGTGGCATTCTTGGGGCATATCGTTGGAGCAGATGGTATTCGGGTCGACACACAGAAGATCGAGGTTGTACAGAATTGTCCTAGGCCCACGACACCGACTGAGGTACGCAGCTTTCTGGGATTGGCCGGATATTACAGGAGGTTTGTAGAGAACTTTGCTTCTATTGCGGCACCATTAACAAAGTTAACTCAGAAGGCAGCCAAATTTCAGTGGACCGAGGCTTGTGAGCGCAACTTCCAGTTGCTAAAGGAAAAATTAATTACAGCCCCAGTTCTAGCCCTCCCAGAGGGACCAGATGGGTATGTTATATATTGTGATGCTTCTGGTATTGGAATAGGTTGTGTACTAATGCAGCACGGTCGAGTTATAGCCTATGCTTCCCGGCAGCTCAGACCGCACGAGAGGAATTATCCCACCCATGATCTGGAATTAGCCGCGGTGATTCATGCTTTGAAGATATGGCGGCATTATTTATATGGGGTACATGTTGATATCTATATGGACCACAAAATCCTTCAGTATATTTTTAAGCAAAAGGAGCTAAATTTGCGGCAAAGAAGATGGCTAGAATTATTGAAAGATTATGATGTCGATATTTTGTATCATCCGGGAAAGGATAATGTTGTAGCAGATGCACTTAGCCGCAAATCTATGGGCAGTGTGACCGACGTGCAGCCAGAGAAGAAGGAATTAGTTCGTGAAATTCATCAGTTAGACAACCTTGGAGTTCGTTTGGCCGATTCTGGAGATATTGGGGTTTCTGTCCGAGAAGTTGCTGAATCATCAATTATGGAAGAAGTAAAACAGCGTCAGTTCGAGGATCCTATTCTGGTACATTACAGAGATACAACCATTGATAAGTAAAAGACCCAATTCGAGATGTCACCTGATGGGGTATTGCTATATAGTGGCAGGTTATGTGTGCCTGACGTTGCAGGACTGCGGCGACAGATTATGAGAGAGGCACATTATGCTCGGTATTCTGTTCATCCTGGATCCACAAAAATTTACCACGATCTCAAATGCTTATATTGGTGGGATGGTATGAAAAGAGATATTGCAGAGTTCGTTGCTCAGTGCCCAAATTGCCAGCAAGTTAAGATCGAGCATCAAAAGCCCGGCGGGTTACTGCAGGAAATGGAAATCCCAGCGTGGAAGTGGGAAATAATCAATATGGATTTCATTACAGGTTTACCGCGCACTCCACGCAGGTATGATTCTATATGGGTTATTGTTGATAAACTGACAAAATCAGCCCATTTTCTTCCGGTACTTATTCGGCTGAGGATTATGCCAGATTGTATATTAAAGAGATAGTAAGGCTTCACGGAGTTCCTATATCTATTATCTCCGACAGAGGTGCTCAGTTTACAGCAAATTTTCGGAGGTCATTTCAGGAGGGATTAGGGACTCAGGTGAGTCTTAGTACCGCATTCCATCCTCAGTCCGACGGACAGGCCGAGCGTACTATTCAGACGCTGGAAGATATGCTACGGGCCTGTGTTATTGATTTCAGAGGTAGTTGGGAGGATCATTTGCCGCTTATTGAATTTGCTTATAATAACAGTTATCACTCCAGCATCCAGATGGCACCGTATGAGGCCTTATATGGTAGAAAGTGCAGATCTCCAATTGGTTGGTTCGATGTGGGTGAAACAAAGTTGATTGGTCCCGATATGATTCAGCAAGCAGTCGATAAGGTAAAACTCATTCGTGAACGGCTATTAGCAGCTCCGAGTCGACAGAAATCATATGCAGATAAACGACGTCGACCGTTAGAGTTCCAGATTGGAGACTGGGTATTCCTGAAAGTGTCGCCTATGAAAGGTGTGATGAGATTTGGCAGAAAAGGAAAGCTCAGTCCGCGATATATCGGGCCTTATTAGATTATTCGGAAGATAGCCGAGGTCGCCTATGAGCTAGACTTACCATCCGATCTGGAGGTAGTACATCCGGTATTTCATGTGTCAATGCTCCGTAAATGTATCGGTGATCCTTCCAGAGTATTCCCCATAGAGGATATTCAGGTAACGGAGGAATTGTCCTACGAAGAACAACCTTTAGCTATTCTGGATCATCAGGTGAGGAGACTACGCACCAAAGATGTACCCTCTGTCAAGGTCTTGTGGCGAAATAATAACAAAGAAGAAATGACCTGGGAAGCGGAGGACGAGATGAAGAAGAAGTACCCTCACTTGTTTCCTATGCCTTCAGGTAATCTAAATTCCATCATTGGTTATGTTGAGTAATGAATGATTTATATGTGCCATCCATAGAAAGAACCTCCCCCAAAAATGCTTGTAAGTCATATAAGGCTAATTTAACATTCGAGGACGAATGTTCTAAACAGGGGGAGGATGTTATAACCCGTAATTTTACACATTCGGAAAAACAATTGAAATAATTGTGACTTGTAAGAAATAAGGCTATATTTTGATTTTATTTAATATATGTGTTGTCCATGAAATGTTGATGTGGAAACATGGAGGAAGGTCAAGGGCGAAATGGGAAATTTTAGAAATTAGTTTCGGGAATTTTAAAATAAGACCCGCAACAATTTGGGCCTAAATGAAATGAAAAAAAAGGGGAAATTGAGGCCCAAATAATTGTGTTGGCCGGCCATGCCCCTCAAAAAGGGCCCAAGCCCAAGTCAACCAAGACCAAATAAATAAAGGGCCATCCATCATTTTCCATTAGGAAGCTTCAAGAAAACAAAGCAAAGAAAAAAACAAAAAGAAGCCAAGGGTTCGGCCATAGAGAAAGAGAAAGGAAAAAAATAATAATTTGGAGCTCACATCTTTAGTTCAAAAATTCATCTCTTGTGCAATTACTACTAAGCTCAAATCCCTCTTTAATGTGATACAACTTTGGGAGCAAGAGTACTTTTTTTTATCAAGTGGGAGAATTTGGCAAAAAGATAATAATTCTACTCTTTTTTTTTTGTTTGGAAGAATTTTATATAGATGTTGTAGTATGTGGGAATGAATGTAGAGTATGAAAATTTTGTGTCATGGGTGTGTGTGGTTGTGGCCGAAAATGGGTGTTGATGAGAGGAATGATCAAATTTTATTTATTATGTTAATTGTGTTATAATGGCCTTTTTATGCAAATGAAAGAATTCTAGTTTAAGTTGACATGAAAATTATTGTTAAGTTGTTATAGGAAATTTTGTGATTTTATTGTAAATTTATGTAATTATGGAAATGGAATTGTTAAGGTGTAAATTGTGGTTGATGTGATGAAATGGGAAGATGAAACAAATATGTTGTGAATGTTGTGTTAAAGGTTGGAGATTTCGGATGAATTCTAGTCTTGGTGGAATTTTGTATAATTTGTAGAATGGTATGAAATGCCTTGAAATGCTTTTGAATGATCTTGAATTGGTAATGAATGTGTAAGTGTCGATAATTGGCTTAAAAAATTCGTAGTTGAATTGAATGTCGATGAATTATGTTGAAAGGAAGGTTACTAGTGTTGGAATGCATTTTAGATTGGTTTTGATGTTATTGGTTTGGTTGTTGGTATTGTTGGTATGGTTGTTGATGAATTTGGTCGAGTTTAATTCTCGGGGATGTTGAATTTACAGGGGAGGTGCTGTCGAAATTTCGGTAGACAAATACTAATTAGAATTAAAATTCTAAGTACTAGTAGCTAATATTTTTGGGAAATTAATAACATTATTGTAGATATTGGAGAGCCCGAGACCTGAGTCGGGATTGGTTGGCAAGCGATCGAGATTTGGTAGTGAGCGATTGAGGTATGTAAGGCTTAGCGTTCTTCCTTTTTGGCATGACCCTTATGAAGTAAATGAATAATATATATATATATATGTATGTTCCAAAGAAAATTCTACTCTTAGAGCCAATAGGATGGCCTATGTCTTTGATTTCCATGAACTATTTCATATGACTTGTCACATACTTATGATGTTTGAAATATTAGTCGGTACGCTTCCGGATATGGTTTGGAAAATATTTGATATGGCCTAAGTTTGGATATGTATATTCTAGAGATGTGCATATGATTTTAAGGCTCCATTTGAAGTACTCTATAAGGTTGTTTGAAAGCTTCTTAAAAATAAATGATACTAAATTTTCAAGGAAATGACCTATGAAGTGATTCGAAAGTTTGGTAACTTAAAAGCTCGCAACTTTTGTATAATGATTCCGATGGACTCTATACTTACCTTGAGCCTTCTGCTATCAGTATATATATATTTATTTGTCGAGTCTTGGAATTTATTTACGTGTATGCATATGGTTCCCGCACTACTCCGCTCGTGCCTATTACTATGATATCGTTCGCCGGATCCCGGGTCGGTTTTGTGATCGTGCGCACTATGTAATATTCGGCAGTATGATGTGTTACGGTTCCCGAGACCTCGCCATAGGGCCGGGTACCGCTTATATACGGCGTTATGATATGATATGGTATACGATGTGTTCGGATGATATGATATGTTCTGATGATATGATACGTTCGGTGATTGTACGGAAATTTGAAACTTTCTAGAGTATGATGTGTTGTGGCGCCAACGTCGGAGTGGTGACCACGTTCCTGAGCCTTATGCATGATTTTATTTGCATGATATATATATATATTTATATATATATATATATATATATATATATATATATATATATATATATATATGTTTTCTGCACCGATTTTGATATACTCATTCTGTACCCAAATTATGTACTCCCCAACTCGGTTATGATTTGGATTTCTGTATTTCATGTTTTACATAATCAGTACATATTTCGTACTGACCCCTTTCTTCGGGGGCTGCGTTTCATGCCCGCAAGTACGGACGTTCATTTTGGTGATCCCCCAGTATAGGATACATACTCTACCACTTGGATTACTCCTTTTGATTCAGAGCTCATACTTTTGGTACATATCTTCTGTTACACATATTTTGTATATATATGACTATTTGGGTACGGCGGGGCCCTGTCCTGTCATATGTTTCTGTTATGTTTTGTAGAGGCCTGTAGTCATGTATGTGGGTCATGGGTCATGTTTATTCGTTTGTGATTATGATTTCATCTTAATGCGGCCCCGTTTACTATTATGGCCAAAACGGCCCATTTGTCTATGTATGTGCGTATATCTGGCGATGTGTATTCCGCCAATATATTGGATTTGGATATGATGTTTCTGTATGGGCGACCGCTTAAGATGATATTTGTTTGCAGTATTTGCTTAACATGACGTATGTTAAGTTCGAATGAATTTTGATATGTCAATCTGGTACGTAAGTTTATTTGGGTGTCCAAATAGGGCACCAGTCGCGGCCCACGGGGCTGGGTCGTGACAGGTGTTATGAGGTTTGGGAAGAGGGGAAAGCTGAGCCCGAGGTACATTGGACCGTTTCTGGTTCTCCGTCGTGTGGGTGATGTTGCTTATGAGTTGGCCTTGCCACCAGGCATGTCGGGTGTTCATCTGGTTTTCCTTGTTTCTATGCTGAAGAGGTATCATTCAGACAGATCTTATATTGTTCATTGGGATTTTGTGTT
The DNA here is from genome assembly GCF_019175385.1 of Lycium barbarum. Lineage (NCBI taxonomy): Eukaryota > Viridiplantae > Streptophyta > Magnoliopsida > Solanales > Solanaceae > Lycium > Lycium barbarum. The sequence goes on from NC_083345.1 coordinate 102,755,810, forward strand.
GCTTGATGAGAATCTGTCTTACGAAGAGGAGCCTATAGAGATTTTAGATAGAGAGCTTCAGAAGTTGAGGTCAAAGGAAATAGCTTCGGTGAAAGTTTAGTGGATGCATCGTCAGGTTAAGGAGGCCACTTGGGAGATTGAGTCTTATATACGTAGTAGATATCCCCAGATGTTCACCAAGTCAGGTACCTTTCCCTTCATTCTACTCCTTGTCCGATCCAAGATGAACGTGTGTTTAATTGGTATCTGATGTAACGACCCGTTCAGTTGTTACGTGTACTTTGACTATTTTACCCCTATCGACCCAATTCCTGAGGTTATCATGCGATTCTAGCAAAACCAAGGAAAATAGGGCTCTTAAGTGGAAAGGTTTGACCAATACTTGAGTTTTGAGAAAATGGATTTTTTTCGGAATTTCGTGAGGTCTAGAGGGTCGATTATGTCTTAGTGGGGTGGATGGTTCGATTCTAGAGGTGTTTGGTTGCGTTTTGGGTACTTGGCTGGAAACTTGATTTTATCTGTTTCGAAATTCGAAGGCCACAGGTGAATTCGTAGCGTGTTTTTAAGTGGGTGTGCATATCTGGTTTGTGTCCGAGAGGCTTCAGATTGATTTCGGGATTTTGGGATGGACTTGTAAAAAACCAAAAAAATCTGGTTGTTGGTGTTCTCGGCATGGCGAGCCCAGTATCGCCATAGCGGAGTCTTGCCCGCCATGGCGAGGACCTGTGTTTAAGTGGAGTTCAGCCATGGCGGATGGCTCAACTGCCAAAACAGGACCGCCATGGAGATTCTTATGACTGTCATGGTGAATCGATAGGATCAGTTCATTATTTTTAATGCCTTGAGTTCAAGACATTAGTCCAAAGCACCTAAAACCTAATTCTATGAACTAGGAGAGACGATTCTTGAAGGAAATTGGTTAAACCATCTGTTAGGGTAAGTTCTAACCTATATTCTTGCTTTACTTCCTTCCTCTTTAAGATTTCATAGTAGATTACAGTCTTAGAATGGTGGATGATGAGACTCGGGTACTAATCATGAAACCCTTATTGTAAATTGGTTATTGTTGCTTCAATCACTGTTTATATCATCTAGAATTGTTAATTAACACAATCTAGGATTGAATCACTCTTAAATTCATGAATCTATTTATGAACTTAGGGTTTCACCCATATTGGGGGTTTTGGCTAATTTGATGAAATTGAAGGGTCTAATGTGATTAGAAACCTGTGTAATAAAGGATTATGATTATTGAGACTATGGGTAGGGTAATTTCACCCTTAATTTTTTGTTTAACCCGTATGATTGGTTAAGGGTATTTCGGGTATTTTGGGTGATTTTCTCAAATCAATTCTTCTTCCAATTAGTTGGTTTTATGGTAGTCATTTTCTTATTTATCATTACTATTTGTTAGACTTCGAGCGTTCCGATGCACTTCCTAAGGGAAATGCTCAAGTGGAGTAGTTCGTGGCTCCAGTTCTGCATCTGAGGTAGGTTACGGTTTACTTTAGTTAGACTTTGATTAGTAAAATATTGTAGTAGAATTGACGGGAGAAAGCATGATTAGGTCTTCGGACACAATATTGGGTTGGATACGCTCTTAGGTTGGTATTGACTTCTGATTATTTGGGCTTGTCACCGTTGCTTTATGTATTGAACCATGAGGCGTATTTGCAATGTTTTGGAAAGAAAAGGGTTGATATAGACTCTTATATTGATTGAGATGGTTTGTAAGATTCATTCTATGATTGAGCTGATTTATCTAGGACTTGATATGGCTTATGACATTATGACTTGTATTTTCATTGGCATTTGATTTCATTGATGTTTCATTGAGGTTCTAGACTAGAACCATATCTTGAGGCTCATTATATATATATATAAAATAAGGCACATTTGACAAGGGGTGAGGATGTGGCCTATTTGTGAACTCGTCATCCGAGGTCTGCTCCAGAGGGAGTGGTACATGGACACCATGGGTCCCATGTGGGTCATTACTATTTTTTTATGTCTTCTTTTACTTCTTAGACATTATCGCTATATTTCTGACATTTATGTATTCCTAGACAGTGTATATGGTTAGAGTCCTTGCACCTGTCATGGCTCCCCGATTCATCTATATGCTAGTGCCTGGCTGTGCTTCACCTGGAGCCACTCAACCTACGATGTCCGTGGAAGAGCAGAAGATGTTTGAATTTTTCAGGAAGATAGATCCTCCCAAGTATGATGGAGACCCCGAGGATAACACATATAAGTTTTTGATAAGTTGCTATGAGAGGTTGCACAACCTCAGGTTAGTAGAGTTTCGTGGTGTGGACTATACCACATTTCAGATGCTTGGCCCCGTCAAGCAGTGGCGGAGGTCGTTTGTTGAGTCTAGACCAGCAAGGTCTCCTCTTTTCACTTGGGCTTCATACACACGTGCATTCTTAGAGAAATTCGTAACCCTGTAGTGTGAGGGAAAGAAGAAGGGTTCAGTTTGAGGGGTTACGCCAGGGGCGTATGTCTGTGACAGAGTATGAGACCCACTTCCACGCTTTGTCTCACCATGCCTTGATGATTCTTCATGGTGAAGCTGAGAGAGTGAGGAAGTTCACCAATGGTTGATTTATCCACTTTGCTTGATCATAGCATGGATGGCTACCACAGGGTCTTCTTTCTTGCATATTGTGGATGTGGTTTCAGGGGCTGAGTTTATTAGGCATGAGGACTATGAGGAGCGGGTGATCAAGAGGCCCCGTTTGGGCACTCATGTGGGTACCTCATCTATAGGTAGAGGACAGTTTGGTGGAGGTCATCACCATCTGATTATCAGGACAATTGTCACAGCCATGCCAGTTTTCGAGAGAGGACAGTCGTTACGCATTTCTTATAGTTCAGAATGGTTGTCCTAGAGTTCTTACGGACCATCTGGACATGGTGGACATTCGGGTACCAGTTATTCTTCTCAGTGAGCCACAGTTCTAGAGGATGTTTTGAGTGTAAAGACCTTGAGAATTTCAAGAGGCATTGTCTCATACTTAAGTATAGTGGTTAGAGTTCCCAGACTCCCGTGACTAGGATAGCTGCACATCCGACTAGAGGTGGTAGTTAGGGTAGTGGGGGTGGTTCTCAAGCAGTTAGAAGTGGTACCCATCCCAGCAAAGGTAGTGGTCATGGGGGTACTTAGACTTCGGGAGACCGTGCTCATTTTTATACCTTTTCGAGCATATTAGAGGCAGAGGCATTCGATGTAATTATCACAAGTATTCTTTTGGTTTGCCATCGGTCCACTACGGTATTATTTGATCCAGGCTATACCTATTTTTATGTGTCTACCTACTTTGCTTCGAGCGTGGATATGATGTGTGATATCTTAGACTTTCCTATTGATGTTTCTACACCTATTGTGTATTTATAATGGCAGATTGAGTGTATACATATTGCATAGTTACTTTGATGGGGTATGATACCCAAGTAGATTTGAAAGTCTTGTATGGTAGATTTTGACGCTACTGTTGGGATGGATTAGTTATCTCTATATCAGATGAACTTCGATTGTCATGCCAACATATTTACTTTAGCCATGCCGGGTATTCTTAGATTGGAGTTGAAGGGTGCTCTTAGTCAGTATTGGAAGAGGGTTATATTGTTCCTTAAAGATTAGAAGATAGGGGAGAAGGGGTGTATCTCCTACTTAGCGTATTTTTGAGATACTAGTTCGGAGAATCCTCCATTAGAGTCGGTCCGAATAGTGAGAGAGTTCCAAGAGGTGTTTCAGACGGATATTCCAGGTATTCCACCAGATCATGATAATGATTTCTTTATTAATTTAGAGTTGGGCACCCAGCTCATTTCTATTCAGCCATATTGGATGACACCAGCCAAGTTGAAGGAGTTGAAAGAGCAATTGCAGGATTTGTTGAGCAAAGAGTACATTCGTCCTAGTGTATCACCATGGGCTGCTCACATGTTTTTTGTGAAGAAAAGAATGGATCTATACGTATGTGCATTGACTATTAACAGCTGAAAAAGGTGACTATCAAGAACAAGTATATGATTCTTTGCATTGCTGACTTGTTCGACCAGTTTCAGGGTGCTTCTGTCTTTTCAAAGATTTGACCTGAGATCTGGTTATCACCAATTGAATATTAGGTCAGAGGACGTTCCTAAGATAGCTTTCCGGATACGTTATGGGCATTACGAGTTCTTGGTGATGTCATATAGGTTGACTAATGCTCCCGCAGCCTTTATGGACCTGATGAATGGGTTGTTCAGACCCTACTTTGATTATTTTGTTATTGTCTTAATCGACGGCATCTTAATATACACTTGTAGTCGGGAAGAGCCCGAGCAGCATTTGAGATTGTGCTTGAGATTTTGAAAGAGAAGAAGTTTTATGCCATGTTTTCCAACTGTGAGTTTTGGCTTAGTTCGGTGGAATTTGTTTAGGCATGTGGTGACTAAGGATGGTATCATAGTAGATCCTAAGAGGATTGAGGCAGTTCAGGATTGGATCAGACCCGCTTTAGTCACCGAGGTTTAGAGCTTTCTGGGTCTAACGGGTTAATATCGGTGTTTTCAAGAGGGGTTTTTATCCACTGCATCACCGTTGACCAAATTAACTCAGAAGAAGGTGGCATTTCATTGGTCCTATGAGTGTAAGGTCAGACTTGATATTTCAGGGTCTGGTAGAGTTCTACCTTGTGTGGAAGCACGGTCGTCCTTATTGGAGTAGATTCGAGCAAATAAATTTGATGATGTGAAATTCTGTAGGATTCGTGACAAGGTGTTACGAGGGAAAGCTAAGGAAGCAATTCTTGATTGTGATTGTGTTCTGTGGCTTAAGTGATGGATTTGTGTTCCTAGAGTGGGAGATCTAACTCGATTGATCATGAAGGAGGCATATTTTTCGAAGTATTCCATTCATCCAGGAGCTACAATGGCATATTGTTACTTAAAGGAACATTATTGGTGGTGTCAAATAAAGAGATACTTAGTGGAGTTCGTATCTCGGTGTTTTGAATTGTCAACAAGTGAAGTATGAGCTCCATAAGCCTGGTGGTATAATTCAGAGGATGCCCATACCCTAGTGGAAGTGGGAGTCAGATTGCTATGGATTTTGTGGTGGGACTGCCACGTACTTTGGGCAAATTTGATGCTATTTGGGTCATTGTGGACAAGTTTACCAAGTGTGCTCATTTCATTCCAGTTCAAACTACCTACAACTCAAAGAAGTTAGCCAAGATTTACATTCGAGAGATAGTTCAGTTCCATGGAGTGCCCATTTCTATCATTTCAGACCGAGATACTAAGTTTACATCTCCTTGCTGGAAGTCTATGCAAAAGGAGTTAGGTACTTAAGTGGAGCTTCGTACAACCTCTCACCCTCACACTGATGGCCAGTCCGAGCAGACTATTCAGGTTCTTGATGACATGTTGCGAGATTTTGTGATTGACTTTACCCTTAGAGGAGACTGCATACAATAATAATTACCATTCAAATATTGAGATGGCACCGCTTGAGGAGTTGTATCATAGGAGGAGCCGTTCTCTGATTGGTTGGTTTGTTGGTTTTGAGGTTTGGCCTTGGGGTAAATATTTGTTGAGAGATTCTTTGGATAAGGTATAGTTGACTCACGAAAGACTTCTCATAACTCAGAGTAGGAAAAAGAGTTATGCGGACCAGGAGGTTCGTAAATTGGAGTTCATGGTTGGGGAGCAAGTTCTATTGAAGGCTTCACCCACAAAGGGTGTGATGAGGTTTGGGAAAAAAGGGAAGTTGAGTTTAAGGTTTATTAGTCCATTTGAGATTGTTCAGCATACTGGGGAGGTATCTTATGAGATGGCTTTACCTCCAGGTCTGTCGGGTGTTTGCCCAGCTTTTCATGTTTCGATGCTGAAGAAGAACCATATGGATGGTTCTCATGTTATTCGGTAGGACTCAGTGTTTGTAACACTCCGTAAATTCGGGTTAGGTGTGAATGTGTTTAATGAGTGTTGATGTGACATATTAGCTATATGAATCTTTTAGGGACAAATTTGGGTGAAAGATAGTCGTTTTGGAAGTCAAACCAAATAGTGAAGTTCGTAAGAGTTCTTAAAATCATCTAAGTCTATGGTAGTCCTGACTTATTCCCAGTTTTCGGATAGTTACACTTGGAAACTGAGAAAACTCAAAACATGGATGTTGTATATCTTTGAAATTAAAAAAAGAAGTATATCTTTGAAATACTATTTCATCCATATAAAGTGGTTCTCAAACGGAGCTCTGTGCTAGGAGTTATGCCCATTTTACTGAACGTTTTCGACAAAGTTGAAAAACGTGAAATTTTGACAAAGTGTGAAACTGGACCTAGGAGCTCGCTGAGCTAAGCTCAAAGAGATATGGAGTCATGCTATTTATCTCGCTCAAAGAGAGATAGGGTCATGCTATTGACCTCGCTCATCGAGGTGTAGGGTCGCAAAATGAAAAATTTCAGAAAAATTGGCTAAGCATAAAATGGACCTAGGAGCTCGCTGAGCTAAACTCAAAGTGAGATAAGGCCATGCTATAGACATTGCTCAGCGAGGTGTATTGTCCATAATGCCCCATCCTATAAATTCCACACTTAACTCGAAATTTCATTTATCGAATATTCCACCTTTGTAGATAACCCTTGAAGGACAACTTTTTGAGAGAAAACAATCCTATGGCTTCCCCAACACATCTAATGCATGTTTTTGATCAATTCCTTTTATTTTTACCATAATATAACGAAGATTAACACCAGAAATCTCACCTATTCCATAGATTTTGAAAATTTGATTCAAGAACGGTGGAAGAGGAAAGTTGTTGGGAATTCGTTGTGAGGTAAGTTTTTGAAATTTAAGTATGGTTAATGGGGATTGTTTTGGGTTTATTTATTGTTACAGTTCGCTTTTACGCGGGTTAAGGCATAAAAGTAATATGAGGTTTTTGGTGCTCTAGATTGGATTTTTATGTTTTTAGAGTCGCCACCTTATTTATTCAAAAGGAAAATTAGGAAAAAACGAGCTTAAAGATTTTTTCAGACCCAGAAAAAATCTTTTTGTACCAGAGTTCGAGGTAAGGGTTCTGGTGATCCCCCAGGGAAGGTTTTAAGCACCCTGGTATTAAAGATCCGTAGAATACAGTTGACCTACGAGCTTCATTTTAAGGTTTATGTATTTGTTTATGTGTTAGAATTTTCTACAAATATATATATATATATATATATATATATATATATATATATATAAAGGCCCATCTTTACCAAATCCATTTTAAGCGAAGCCCAATAAGTCAAATTGTAGTCCATCAAACCAATATGTATATATATAGGCCCTTCCTTATCAAATCAATTTTAAGCGAAGACCAATAAGTCAAACCGTAGTCCATCAAACTTTAAACTCTGGCCCAATATTAATTTCTCGGCCCAGCGTGATTTCAGATCTCCAAAATGTAAAATTTTAGTACAAACAGCCCAATAATCCAATACAAACGGGTCCATTTTTAGTCCAAGTTCACAAACCCAAATGTCTCATTTTCAGTCCGTTTTGAGGGCTTCCAGGCCCAAATGTAGTACAATTCAAAAATGTTTTGGCCCAAATCCCCTAACAAAAATGTCGTTCTCAGTTTAGAAAATCAACAAATTTCCAGGTTTTAGACTTAACAAAACTCACTTTGTATGCTTAATTTCTAACAAAAGCCATAAACCAGATTAAAACCTCATTTTTGCACGGCTCAGTTTTCTGAAACTCCTAAAAACTAATGCATGCTTTTAATTCTAAACGTTATCGTGCAAACTTTCATCATATATTTTTTTTGACACAAAAATACTGCTTGGTTTAAATCGCGCTTCTCATCAATTTTATCACAAGTTGGATTTTTTTAAAAAAAGAGTTTTGTACCAGTTTTATATCAGAACCTAAACCACTAGATGATATCTTAAGTTCTACATCCATGGGGTTTTCACTAATACAAAGGTTTAAGTTTTACAAAATACGATCATACAAACAAATAAAATGAAGAAAGAGGAAGGAATTTAATTACTAATGGGCTACCCGCCCCATTAGTGCTATTTTCACTCATAGCTGGGCCTTCGAATATTAGCTTCTCTTACGTGTGTGTACACTGGCTACGATCAGCTTTGGAATTGGGCCACGGCCCAATTCTCGTATAGAAAAGAAAGACCCAGAAATGCAACGAAAGGGTTTTGTTTTTTCAACAACAAATAATAAAAAGAAAGCAAATTAATATCTCATATACACAACAATATATATATATATATATATATATATATATATATATATATATATATATATATATATATATATATAGGTGTTAACAGCAGTGGGCTTCAGGCAAAATAATTAAATGATCATCAACTATTGAAAGATCGAGCAAGCATCTATGCAGTGTATACTGTAATATATAGTGGTATACACCTCTGAGGATGTGTGGAGGGTCAATGATAGAAAGTTCTTGCCCTCTTCTTCCCAATGTTGCACAAGTTCCAAGGGATTTCTAGGAATTCCATGCATGGTTAACATTGGGGAGGGTTCAAAATTCATCTATGATGACCAAACTAACCTCCTCACTAAGGTATTTGACCAGGGTATACATACAATATCCACATGTATACCTTTTAGACTTAGACAGACATGAAACATGCAAAGGCACAAAGAAACTATACATGAAGTTGTAAATTTCAGGCAGCTTAAAGATCCCATAAGGAAGGCTAGCATTTTTAAGATATGCAACCTTTATACCAAGTACTATAGAATCTATGCCTAGACATAATCAAATAGAAATTACTTCATGGTGCACAGATTCATCACAACTTAGACAAAACACATTATAAACTCCATGGTAACATATGAAACTCAACAAAGCATCTGAATCATATAGTACAAGTTGGGACAAAGCAGTATAGACAGACAAATAGAGCAATCCTATGACCAGGCATGATGAACTAACTAACAGGTCTATAGGCCACCCTAACCCCAAGTAGTAAGTCAAGTATATACGAACCCAAGGAACTAACCAACATAATGAATCACAGACCCATCAAGGTAGGGATGAGTAATTAACTAAGACACAAACAACAGATGTACAATGGCCCAGACCAAAAACAAATAGTAAGGCAGCATCACACTACACATAGGAGTGATTCGGAGTTCAACAGAAAGAAATGATATACACTCCCCATTTCACATGAAAGTACCAAACTAAGCACATAAAAACAGGGTAGGCCTACTGTGATAACAACAACCAAACTGAGTATGGGGATGGGAAAGGGCTGACCTTTCATTCAGACACATAGCAAACAAACCAGACAGAGGACATAAATCAATACTATTTTCAAATGTAATGGCAACCAAGACTTGAACACACTAGTAGGAGTTTTAGCCTCTCACTCATATGCCCATCGGACAAAAACAAGCAACTAGCACTACACTTAGAACAAGATAAACAAACTGAAGCTCAACTACCTCATAATAACTATGCTAGTCCAACCATGAATGTTATGCTAAGCAAATAATGTTATTAAACTAAAGTAAGCATGGTCACTAATCTAAACACCAAGCACATAGCCGAGTTAATCTCCAGATAAACATGATGAAAAAAAAAACAGAGCATAAAATACCTAGAATGCAGTAAAAAAGACATAAAGTATTATCATTTTTCAGCACAGCCTGGTGGAGAATGGGACTTGGAGAGCTTTCCCCGATCAAACCAAAACCAAACACAGATCCTCACAAGAAACAACAAATAAAAATTTTAAAATTTTAATGTATCGACTCGTTTGGTCGTTATAGTCTCTTCGGCGTTTTTACCTGTTCTCGAGCATTGATTAGCAAAATTTTGACCCGATGGGACCATCGGCATGCTTTCCGAGGTGTCTAGATCGGATTCGGGCAACTTTGGTGGAAATTGGGCTTAAAGAGAAAAGGGGTTGACTCAAAGTTGAGTTTTGGGCAAACAGACCTTTTTCGGAATGCAGTCGATTCCGATAGGTCCGGATGGTCATTTAGAACCAGTATGCGTATTTGGTTCGGTTCCCAATGCATTTCGAGACTTAGGATGGGAAATTGAACTTAAGGCATCGGGGGTTGACTCGTTCACGAGACCCCCGTTGAAAATTTTGAGACAACGAGCACGTTCGTAACGTATTTTTGTGTGGGTCTGTGTGTTTAGTTTGAGAGCAGATGGCCTCGAACATTACTCAGGATTTCGATTGCAGGCTTAGAAAAATGGGGGAATTCTGGTACCTGGTGCCCGCAACTGCGGCACCGCTGTGGCAGTGTGTTGGTTGCTGGGGCGGCCATGAGGATTGTTGGCCAAACCGTTGTGGCAGTCACCCAACCGCTATGGCGGCACCGCTGTAGCGGCATCTCTACCGCCGTGGAGGTGACGGGCAGTTATTTTTCATTGAATGTGTCTTAAATAAGTCTTAGACCCTCATTATTTCTCATCTCGATATTTGGGCTTGAGAAAACTATTTTTCGAGATAATTTGGAAAAATTCTTGGAGGTAAACCTTGCCTAATCCTTTACTCTTCCTTAATCACAATCATCTTAGATTTTTCCATTCTCTTTAACAATCCCTTAGAGATAGAATGTCACGTCCCGACTCACGGGCCGTGTGGGCACCTACCATATTACTAACCTAGTAGGCTAACCCTTACCAAATAACCCAACATTTAAATCAAGATGACAACCCATCCTTGAAGATTTTAGAATATAAATTAAAACTTCGTACAGACTTGTTTCAAAATAAAATAAATTAGAAAGAAATTCCCGAGATCTAGTCTAGACAGGTACAAGAGCTCCTAAAATACAAGAAGACAAAATAAATGACACAGCCTCCCCCGGGAGTGAGATAGGCGACACTGGAGGAGAATGTTCGATAAATCCACACGGCGAAACTTCAGCTAAGACCTGCAACACATCTACACCCAGAAAGGGCGTAGCAAGAGTAGTATCAGTACACCACACGTACTAGTAAGCATCATAGGTCAACTAAGATTAGTTCATGCAATACAATATAAAGTCAATAATATAAGTAGATAGGTCAATAAATCTAAGGATCCTAAATAAAGATCATTACAACATCGCCCCCATACCTTTTTACTCTCGAAGCTCACTTATTTTATTCCCAACCTATAAGGTATTTCACTAAATCATAACCATTCCCTTCCTTCATCCAACCTAGTGACTCTCGCTTCCTCCCTCATCGTATACTACAACTTTTGCCCTCTTTGTTAACAGAGTTCACCTACTCACATTACTTACTATAATACAATGTATCTAGGAAAATAAATGATTGTTGGACATCCAACACTACGCTCATCTGATGTAACTCCCCCCTTTACACCCAGGCTCTCATCTATAAACATGAGATGAAATAAGCTGTATTAACGACAACAGTACACACATGTAAACATAAAATTATGAGACTTGATACAAATGCGATGCAGGGCCCAAACGAACTGTACATACATGCTAACTGATGTCATTGCTTAGTAGTCCTGACTTGTAAGGGAGCCATGGCGTCCATGTACCATTCATTCCAGAATACTCTTCAAACCGGAGCACAAACCTCCGCTCCGGAACGACCCTCGAACGCGGATCCAAATCATATAAATATATGTACTTCACATACTCAACTCAATGGCCACAAGGACAGATAATTACAATGCCCATACTCAGCCTTGCCTGCTACCTGTAATTTTGCATAAACCATGCAATGCAATGCATGAAACTACATGACCAACAATCATAATTCCTGCCCTTGATGGGCATAATGCCAACCCAACTCAATATAATTCTTTTCATACAACCACTTATTTTCAAGGAAACAGCCATATTAACGTTCAACAAAATCGGATATACAGATGGAATTCACCCCCTTCTAGGGTTGCATAAAGTAAACACAAGGTAACTCCTTAGCGACAACATCACTTTCTATTAAACTAATCATCATTACTATAGCCATCATTCACACCATATTTTATTCACATTAGCAAGTCCGTCCATCCAAACTCTGTGTCCGAACACCTAAGCATGCATTCTCCCGTCAACTCTAAGTGTATATACGATTCGCTAACCAAAGGCTAAACTAAAGTAAACCATAACATACCTCCTTGACGAACAACTATTTGATTCTCCGTGAATTTCTCTTCCTTTTAGCCTTCGTCTGAATCCATGAGCGATAATATTCATAGGGAATAGTGGAAAAGAAATTAGAAGGGTTTTTTTTTCTTAGTGTCAATCATTTTTCTTTCATATGGAACCCTAAGAGCAGTCCTTTAGAGTCTTTTGTTGGAAAAGGAGAGAAAAATAGACAAAGTAGCCAAATTCAAGCTACCACCCCGCGTGAACCGCTGCGGCGGTCACCACGCTGCTATAGCTGTCCGCTTATTTCCCAAGCCCGAATTTTCCAAATTCACTGCCACCGCTATAGCATCCAGCGAATCGTTATAGCGGTACCACTGCAGCGGTCTAAGCGTCGCCGCCGTGGTCATCAGGCAGAATAAAAAATAAAAGGGGGGGGGGGGGTGAACTCACCCACTTCCCTCATACCCCAATAACCGAAAACCTCTCCACTTCTCACGAAAATTCGTCCCCCCTTATACACTTCTCAACCCCTCATCTCCCTCCCCACTCCCTTATAACAACCCTACCCCTTACTATTTACCAAAATCCTTACCTAAAAACTGAAAAGCAAGGGTTTCTTCTATATCAAAAAAATTATTTTTTCTCTTGCCAGGCTTGCAGATCTCCCCCTATTTCAAGGTATGTGTTCTCCTTTACTAACCTATAACTTGTATGTGGCTTTTTTATTTTGAAAATTCCATGCTTAACTTGCTAGGTTAGGGAGAAATTCAGTTTTCTTAGAGAAAGGGGGTTTTTGGTTCTTGGGGAAGGTAGTTCCTTGGATCATGGAGGGTTAATTTACGTTCATAAAGCCTCAGCAACACTTTATGCTACAAATTTGATGATTAGGGAGGTTAGTTTTTGTGTTGGGGTGGGTGTCTTACTATGGAGCAATATTTGGTGTTCTTGTTCAAAATTTAGGTAACTGTGATAGTTGAAATACTATAGAACAAGTTATAAAAATCCTGCATGCCATCTTACTACTTGATCCTTGACTAAAGCGGGAAAATCATGGTGAAAATTTTGGGTTTGGAATAGGGTTGGGGTAAGAATTTCACAGACTGGAGAAAGTGGACCGCTGCGGCGGTCCTTCCATCGCTACAGCGGTACCGCTGTAGCAGTGAGATCGTCGCTGGGAGCAGCCCAGCAAGTTTGGAGGTGGCCACTATAGCGGTGACCTGCTCGCTATAGCAAGCCTGCTATAGTGACCAAGCACCGCTATGGCGACGTGCAACGACCACTGTACAACTATAGCGGCTTCGCTGCAGCGGTCCTTCCACCGCTACAGCGGAGCTGCTTTAGGCAAATTTGAATTTCTGGGTTTTTCTATTGTTCCTTGCATGGTTTATCGCTGCTAACTCTCTATGCCATACTAATCTAACTCTGCTTTCCACTTTTGTCAGGTTAACTCCTCACTAATGATGGCGTATCAACAACAACAACAACAAGGACAACAACCCTCTGCTTCCCCCGCATATATCAGGTTTCCAACAACGCTTGCAAGCGGCGCTTCATGGAGCAGCAGACCAAGGGCCTGCTTTATGAGAGGGCTTTCGTTATGGACCGGGTCGAATAAATTGCTTAGAAATTTTACCAGACCCTACACCGTATTGGTTGGGCCCAGTTAGCTGAGGTGCCCGGTGATGTCAACTCCAATTGGGTCAGGGAGTTTTATGCTATGCTCCGTATTGTGAATTGGATTGCCCTGCAGCTGCAGATTACTATTCGGGGGGTCACCGTGACGGTGAGTGTCGAGGCTATCAACGCTGTCCACGGGCTGCCCAACCCACCACAAGATGAGCTGCGGGCTAAGGACGTTGAGGGTAACGGGTCGTCGTTGGTGAGAATGTTGGTACGAAAATCAAAGAGGAAGAACGCTACTTGGGTTTTCTCACGATTGGCTATAAAGAGCCGACACTTTACTCCTGAGGCCCAGAGGTGGTCAAACCTCGTTGCCTGGCGGGTTCGCCCCTCGAGCAATACTACTAATGTCACTTACCCGCGAGCCCTTATGGTGGCTTGCATTCTGGATGGTGTGCCCGTGAATCTGGGTATGCAGGTGATCTAGAAGTGGCGGGGTTTTATGGCCAAGGTTGGCCCGAGCTTGATATTTCCCTCCCTGATTACCCATCTCTTCCATAATGTTGGGGTACCTACGGAGCCTGGGGACCGCTATGTGGAGTACAATGTTGCCTTTGATCCATTAAAGGTCAAAGGGTCACAGGGCAGGGGCAAGAGCAAGAGGACGGGTTCAGATGACAGCGAGGTAGCGGTGGCCCACCAGACGGTAGTAGTCAGTCACAGAACCCAGGTACTCTAAAGCGCATGGAGGCTGATATGGCTACGGTGAGGGCGACCATGATGGGATTCACATGGCCTTCCATGGAGGCCGGATCGTCTAGCAGCGCTGCGGGTCCTGGCTACTTTACGACTAAGCAGGTGAAGGACTACATGGAGACCCAGACTAAGATGGGAGAGGCTATTGATGCCTTGCAGGGCGCCTATGGATCTCTGGCTCAAGCTCATGTGAGTCTTCGTAAAGATTTGGAAAAGGAGAAGAAGAAGAGCCGGACTAGGTACAAGCTATTTATGAGGATTTGGAGAGGTGTAAAGAGTCTCCTGAAGGCCCCAGTCCCGAAGGCGAAGTCCCAGTTCTCCTTTATTAGTGAGTACGGACTTGGCAGCGAGGATTCTAATGATTCGAAAGATGGTGGCAATGAGGTGACTATCCGGTGAGTGGTTTAGAGACCCCCCCCCCTCTTTATCAGCTTTGGATAGTATTTTCCCGTGTTGGGCTTTGATGTTTAGACAATTTATTGCTTTGCTTGTTTGATATGGCTGCCCCGGTTTAACGACGCTCGTAAGACAATTGCCCTCGTTGGGCGGATGTTTTTGTGGATGTATCTGTTTTAGGAGTCCATTTATTCTTGTTTTGTTGATGGACTATACAACTTGGCAAAACAGGGAAGAAATCGGGAGGGTACTGGTCGACCGCCGCAACGGTATCGCTATGGCGGTGAGTACACCGCTATAGCAGCCTTCGTAGAAATTCTGGGCCTGCTATAGCGGTCCCCGTACCGCTACGGCGGTGCTACAGTGTTAGTGGCTGAAATTTCGTATACCAGCCTAGATCGCGTAGGGGTTCACGTAAATGATTAATGTGTAAAAACATGGTCTTTACCTACGAGTATAATAACACTATTAAATTGCTAATATACCCAGGATCAGTACCCAGCCTATAACATCAACATTACCCTAGGACTTTTTCTCTTAGCCACACAGTAGATTTTGCACCTACTTATAGAAGGTCTTCCTTGAATCAAAATAGAGAGACACCAATTGAAATCGATAGATACCAATTAGCCCGTCAAGATACCAATTGGAATCGAGCAGATACCAATTGGGCCCAACTAGGAGACAGCGGGCGCATTTGGGTAGCACGATAGAATGAATGAAGAGAAACTTCTAGATGTCCCATAGCCTTGTTGACACCCAATTTTGTCCCGCCTCTCCTCCGAAATACCTATTTACGCTTCTAATATTTTTGGAAAATAAAAAAATATATATATATTATATTTTACTATAATTATTAGCCTCTTATCAATACCGGCGCTTCATTATTCTATTACAATTACTAGCTATCATCATCATCACTTATTATTATTATTATTATTATTATTATTATTATTATTATTATTATTATTATTATTATTATTACTATTACTATTATTATTATTATCATTATTATTATAATTCACAATTTTTATCATTTCGGCATTTTACTAGCTTACGCACACGCATCACATTTATCTTTGCATAATTAAATAATAGTGTTTATTTACTGTGGATTTTCGAAATATTATTGCACGACTATTACGACGCCATTTTTTATCTGAGCACCAATAATTGCATATTTTTATTTTTAACACAAATTATTTAAATAGGTCTTTATTTAAATGTAGTAGCCCAATCAACTCATACTATTTTCGGACCAATTCAGAACCAGTCTACATTTTTATTTACCAGACATCATTTTAATTTACTAGCCCAAATAATGAACCAACATTTTCGGACCAGCCCACTCTTTCAATTTTTTGCCCAGTCCATATTTTAGCCAAACCAGCCCATTGTTTTTAAAAACCGACCCGGAAGCCCAATTCTCGTCCAAATAAGGGAACCACTATGGTTCCCTTCTCATTCTTCCTCTACTCTCCGCCGCACTTCCCCTTCGTTCCCCCCTTCTCTCTTCTTTCCTCTCTCTTCTCTCCTCCACCTGCCCACTGCCACCCCACTGCTCCTCTCTCCCACGCCTCCACCATGCCCTGCCACCCCCACGCGTCTGTCACCCCACTTCCCTCTGTCCCCACGCTCCTCTCTCTCTTCTTCACACGAAAACCCTAACAATCCCCTATAAATAATCGTTTACTAGTCGTTGAAAAGGGAGGATTTTTGGATTGGAAAAACCCCCCCAAGAACAGATTTTTTTTTCAGTTCATGAAATTCCCCAAGAACAGATTTGTTTTTTATTCATGAAATTCCCCAAGAACTAAGTTCTCAGCCGCAAAAAATCCCTTGAAAAATTGAGTCCTTTATCCTGAAAAATTCCATAGAAATTGAAAGCTTTCGTTTCGTCGATAAAAATCCCTTAAGAAAAAATTTTAATTTTATCAGTCTTGTTATTTCTGGGTATTGAGTTAAAAGTGTTCGAGCGGATATCGAAACCCCCGCACCCCATTTCGCTGCACTTGCAAAAGGTCAGCAATTTCCTCTTTTCTTGAAAGTTCACTTTTATTTTCGATGTGATGTTTGTACGAGTTAGCTTTCTATGTCGACACGCATTTGTTTCGGTTTCAGTATTAGTTAAGGAGTAAGTATCGTCAGGTGTTTGGTTTGGCATGTTGAAGTTCGTTAGTATAATTATGTTGTTCGGTAGTTTAAACTGGGATTGCATATGTTAAAGTTGGTTGTGTTTAGTTATGTTCTCCTTATTTGCTAAGTTCAATCACGCTTAAGAGTATTTAATTCCTGCTTATTTGGTAGCTTAGGTCCTGTTCAGTCGATATTCAAGTATGTTGAGTAATCAATTCGATCGACGTTATGCCTACTTCAACCTCTGTTTTTTATTATCTGTTCTCATATGCTTTACATTTTATTGGTTTAGGTAATGTGATAATATTGGTAGATATTATTCCATTTCTGCTTAGATTAGTTTTGTTTAGTTTGAGTTTAGTATGCTTTACTCTTTGGTGGATAATTTGATCTTCAGTATATCGTTTGAATGATACCTGTCTACTGCTGCTTTAACATGTCTGTGTATTGGTTTAAGTCAAAACAAGAGTCATTAGAGATCCAGGGTATCTAATGAATGAGTCCAGTTTGTTTAAGTAGGTTAGTTACATTCTACTTAATTTAGTTGTATCGAAAAGAGAATTATGCATGCTGATTTGGTTGGTTCTTATTCCTCACTAGCTGTTTATCTGATTAGTCGCGACTAGTTGCTCTGCACCATGAATCATGTTAAAAATGTGTTTTAATTTGAATTAGGCAATCGCCATTTGACTAAGCATATGTTAGTTTAAGTTAGGTATTGACCTGTGTCCTGTTGCCATTGTTGTAATCCCAATCTAGTCCAGTTGTTAGCATATGAGGGACTCCAATGTGATTGAGTCTATGGTTCATTGATAAATTACAAGTTGGTTAAAATATGTAAAGAATTTCTATCCAATACAGGCCTGTTAGACTATCACTGGATTTACTTGTTGTCTAGGCATAAGTCAATCTGAGCTGTAGGCTCGTTAATTTAATCACCATGAGTCATGTGCAAAGCCTTCAAATCTGCCTAAGTGTCAATGTGTTTAGTAGTATGCTCTTGGGTTTCCCTCTGTTGGATTTGAACCTATTCTTCATCATTGCATATAGCGGTTATTCTTTGAATGTCGCATGAACATGCTAAATGCATATTTTTCCTTCCAAATGTCCTGGATAAATTTAAAACTTTGGTATTTGGCAGTCTATTATTTGAAACCACCTCTCTTTGCTTCTGTGTGAGAAATGCTATTTTCCATTTTTTGCTTGATAGTAGAATAAAGAAGCGGAACTGATGGAGTAAAATCTGGCTGGCAACGCGTAGTTTGTTCTTGTATTATTAGCGCTTAGCATGATATATGAATTTGTGATTTGTGTAAAGTTAAAATAGGCCATTTGTGATTTCAGTTGAATGGAATCATAAGTTACTGGCAGTGGTGATAGTTTGTTATAGTCATCAGTGTTTAGCTTCGAAATAGAAAAGGGAGAACTAGAAAATATGCCCGAGTATTATAAGCATCCTTCCTAAGTTCAACAGGTGTTTTATACGTCGCAAATATGCCATGTTTAGGCTTGATATATGTTGTACGTTGCCAATATACTTAATCTATATTCTGAGCATCTTCACGTGGATAAATATGTATTAGCAGGTCCTGTGCGTAGTCTATATTATCATTTGATGCTGTTTAAATTCTGTGCGTTGTTGCAAGTATATTTCCGTGGGTTATGCATATTTACGTAATTACTGGTATACCTCTATTTAAAACAGCTATGAACGTGTATACATGAAGTACACTTAAATATACATAGTATATACAAAATCTGCTGATTTGTTTTGAGTTTGCATTTTTTACGTTTAACCTTATCCATTGATAATATACTAATCCTCTTCCTTTCATTTTATGCATGACCATCGCATACGAGTCCGAGGGACTCGTCTTCCTCCGCATTCGGTGTTGGGCTAAAACCCAACATAATCTCCCTCGCATCAGCTATGTCCGCAGCAAATAAAAAATTCTGGGCTGAAAGCCTAACAGCAGCAGCAGCAGTCCCTCAAAAGTGGGCTGGCCCATTTGATATCATTGGCCCTTTCATTTTATTTTGTGCACATTAATTTGTATTTGCAACTAACTTTTGTTTTTTTTTTAGTTTAGATAAATCCTAATGAATTAGTAGGATTAGTTTAGGAATGGGTAGTTAGTTTAAGGAAAAGAACTAAAGAATATTTTGTAAACATCTTTTAAGGTCATTCAAATTATGCATACTTTTAGCCGAATGTAGTTAATAAAACATAATTTTGTTTACACTTCTAAAAAGAAAAGTCAATTAGTACCTCATCGTTTAGTTTGTTTCAAATATTTATTAAAACATTGCACAAACCCGCGTTTTCTTCTATTTATATATTTTATGCAAATCTTATTTTAAATAGCATTATTATCTAAAGTCTTAGCAATATTTATAAAGTTTTTATTTAAAATAAGCACTCAAAATCCTCTCTCATACAAATTCTCACCATTAATTAATTAACCTAAGTTTGGCTGGACAACCGCAGTTAGCGGATTCTAAAGGATGCCTAACCCCTTCCCTTTAGGATAATATAGAGTCCTTACCTAGAATCACACTGGTTAAGCAGACTATTAACAGAGGTTTAGTTTTAACTTTACCTTAGTTAACAATTAGGTGTCCTAATTCACCGTAAATTAATTAGGTGGCGACTCCTCAAAGTAAAATAAACAGGAATCACCAATACGTTGTACTCCTAAATCAACCCGGTTAAAATGGGGTATAACAAGCCTCTTGTGGACGGGTACAGACGTCATCGTACCATTCCACAATACTCTACAGGACATTTTCTCTTGTACTTGTGAGATCGGTAACCTAGGCTCTGATACCAATTGTCACGTCCCGCCCACGGGCCGTGCGGGCACCTACCATATTACTAACCTAGTAGGCGAACTCTTACCAAATATCCTAACATTTAAAACCAGACGACAACCCATCCTTTAAAAATTCAGAATATAGATTAAAACTTCGTACAGACTTATTTCAAAATAAAATAAATTCGAAAGAAATTCCGGGGATCTAGTCTAGACAGCACAAGAGCTCCTAAAATACAAGAAGACAAAATAAATGACACAGCCTCTGCCGGGAGTGAGATAGGCAAAACTGGAGGAGAATGTTCGATAAATCCACACAGCGAAACTTCAGCTAAGACTTGCAACACATCTACACCCACAAAGGGTGTAGCAAGCGTAGTATCAGCACACCACACATATTAGTAAGCATCATAGGTCGACTAAGATTAGTTCACGCAATACAATAGAAAGTCAATAAGATAAGCAGATAAGTCAATGAACCTCAGGATCCTAAATAAAGATCATTACAGCATCGCCTCCTTACCTTTTTACTTTCGACGCTCACTTCTTTTATTCCCAACCTATAAGGTATTTGACTAAATCAGAACCATTCCCTTCCTTCATCCAACCTGGTGACTCTCGCTTCCTCCCTCATCATATACTATAACTTTTACCCTCTTTGTTAATAGAGTTCACCTACTCATATTACTTACTATAATACAATGTATCTAGGAAAATAAATGACTGTCGAAAATCCAACACTACACTCATCTGATGTAACTCCCCCCTCTACACCTAGGCTTTCATCTATAAATATGAGATGAAATAAGCGATATTAACAACAACAGTACACATATGTAAACATAAATTTATGAGACGTAATGCAAATGCGATGTGGGGCCCAAACACACTGTACATACATGCTATCTGATGTCATTGCTCAGTAGTCATGACCTGCAGGGGATCCATGGCGCCCATGTACCACTCGTTCTGGAATACTCCTCGGACCCTAGCACAAACCTCCACTCCGAAACGAACCTCGGACGCGGACCCAAATCATATACATATATGTACTTCACGTACTCAACTCAACGACCACAAGGCTAGATAATTACAATGCTCATACTCAGCCTTGCCCGCTAACTGTAATTCTGCATAAACCATGCAATGCAATGCACAAAACTACATGGCCAATCAATCATAATTCCAGCCCTTGATGGGCGTAATGCCAACCCAACTCAATATAATTCTTTTAATACAACCTTTTATTTTCAAGGAAACAACCATATGAATGTTCAACAAAATAGGATATACAGACGGAATTCACCCCCTTCTAGGGTTGCATAAAGTAAACCCGAGGTAACTCCTTAGCGACAACATCGCTTTGTATTAAACTAATCATTATTACTATAGCCATCATTCACACCATATTTTATTCACATTAACAAGTCCGTCAATCCAAACTCCGTGTCGACGACCTAAGCATGCATTCTTCCATCAACTCTAAGTGTATATACGATTCGCTAATCAAAGTCTAAACTAAAGTAAACCATAACCTACCTCCTTGACGAACATCTATTTGATTCTCCGTGAATTTATCATCCTTTTAGACTTCTTCCAAATCTATGAGCGATAATATTCATAGGGAATAATGAAAAAGAAATTAGAAGGGCTTCTTTTTCTTGGGGTCAATGGTTTTTCTTTCATATGGAACCCTAAGAGCAGTCCTTTAGAGTCTTTTGTTGGAAAAGGGGAGAAAAATAGACTAAGTATCCAAATTCGGGCTACTGTCCCCCGTGGACCGCTGCGGCGGTCACTACGCTGCTATAGCGGTACCACTATGGCGGTCCGCTTATTTTCCAGGCCCGAAATTTCCAAATTATTTCGAAATTGATTTTTCCCATTCTCAACTCTTACAACACATCATGGGGCTTATTATTTACAATCCTTGACCTAGATTGGGCATGGTTTCACGAAATATTAAATAACGACTAGACGGGTCGTTACATGGAATTTGAAAGAGGGTTTGGAAGAACATTGTTCCTAGAATTATTATGGAATAAATTGGTGATGTTTTGATAGATATTGACTAATCTAGGCTCATTAATCATAGATCTTCCATTTTTAACATTGAAGTTTTGAATTAAGGGCTTAAGGTTTATACCCAATTTCTGGGTTTTGCTTGAAATAAGAAATTAGGCTAATCCTTGAGCTAAATCAACAATTGGTGGTTGGTTATGACTACCTAGTACCTAATTTAGTATTTTGCCCCCGAATTTCCTGTTTTTCCCTTATGGGACCATTTCCCCAATTTCTAGGGTTAAAATTGACCTAATTGAAATCATAGCAATATTAGTATTATTCTTCATGATTTCCAATATAGAATTTGATTATTCTTAGACTACTTTGGTTCTAAGCTTCAACGGAAGGGCAAGGAAAAAAAGTGAGTTGTTGGTGTTGCGGTTTGGTCATCCAGGTAGGTTATGGCTTACCTTTGGTGAGACTTCGTATAGTGAATCACATATTTAAATTATAATGTCGGAGACAGCATGTGAACTTTCAGGTATGAAGTTGGGATGGATATTGTCTTAGGTTGGGCCCTGATGTGTGTTGGGACTATCCATCCCGTTATGTGTGCCTTGATTATTCCATTGTGTTGGCTTGATGCCATGTGTAGTTGGTAGATATCGGATTCTGTTTTATCGTCTTGATTTGGATAGATTTGACCTACCCGTTGTTGGTATTTGTATTTGGATATATTGTTGGCGTACCTACTATTGGTACTTGAGTTATTGATAGATGTTGACATACCCACTGTTGGTATTGTGATGTGATACGCTATTGGTGTACCCCATAGTGGTACTTGTGATATTGAACTTGATTGGTTTACATATGCATTGCAAGCATTCTCTCATATTCATGATGCATGGCCGATACCCGGTGATGATCCGGTATTGTTGATTGAGCGAAACTGATATTTTGATAAACTCTTTACTTGAGTGATTGTGAAAAGGCTGATGTCCGAAGGTCCATTCCAGAATCATTGATTTTATGAAACTGATATCTGATAACTCTTTTACTTGAGTGATTGTGAGAAGGCCGATGTCCAAGGTTCAATTCCGGAATCGTTGATTGTGTGAAACTGATATTTGACAGACCCTTTTACTTGAGTGACTGTGAGATGGCCGATGTCCGATTATCTATTCCAGCATCGTTGTTGCATGGCCGATTCCGATGATATCCCGGAGTCATTGTTAGTGCATGGACTTCGCGGGTCCCCCAGGGTGGTGCCGGTGAGACTCCCCTTGTGAGCAATTAGCCAGGGTCCCGTCTGTTTGTTGGGCAAAGAGCCGGGACAGGTGAAACTTAGACTTAGTGAGTCACGCTGGGTTGTGCTACCAAGACGTCGATATTTCCATCCAGAGTACATGTGTACACCTCATTTGCATGGCATAGCATCACTTTATATCATTATTGCACTGCATTGCATTATGACTTGATTGATTTTGAGATGTCTGATGATTGGATTGTGATGATTAGATTAGATTGGATATACTCAGACTTGACATATTCGAGTTTAGATATTTTACGTAGGTGATGACGGATATTCGGTGTGATTATATTGTCTCATTCTTGGTTGGTTTATTTGATTATCCGCTTTACTATCTAAATTGTGTTAGCTATGCTTAGTCGGTCGATGATGCCTACCGGTACTGTTATTTGTACTAACCTGTACTTGCTGCATTCTTTTATGAATGCACAGTACCAGGTCGGATCAACTTCTGTGACCCGTGGCTGATATTCCGCAAAGGAGGTGGATAGGGTCAGCGAAATCGACACTTTAGCTTTATCTCGAGTTTCCAGGGTGAGCATGACGTCCACTGACCTTGAAGACTTTCCTATCATATGTCTTACGTTTACTTCAGAGACATAGACATTATGTATTAGTATTCCAAATTGTATTATTCTACTTAGATGCTCTTGTATTTTTCAGACTAGACCCTGGGGATATTTATTGTCTTCTGCACTTTCTACTACTTATATATAGATATATCGT
Organism: Lycium barbarum; assembly: GCF_019175385.1. Lineage (NCBI taxonomy): Eukaryota > Viridiplantae > Streptophyta > Magnoliopsida > Solanales > Solanaceae > Lycium > Lycium barbarum. The sequence goes on from NC_083345.1 coordinate 102,779,669, forward strand.
GAGACTTACGTATTTTATTTTATTCCGCTGTTTCAAATTCATTCTTCGTGTATTTGTTCATTGTTGGGTTGAGGGTTTGCTTACCGGGGTGGGAAGGTAAGTGCCCGCACGACCCAAGCAAAATGGGTCGTGACATTGAACTAACTCAAACTCTTAAAATTGTAAAGCTAAACGCTTCAAAATTTAGGTATTTTGAGTAACTTCAAAATATATTAGAATACTCAACAAAGAAAGTGGCATTCAAGCTCTGTTCAACAATGTGACCTAGGGGTTTTATTTATACCCCCAAATCGAAGTAAGAAATCCCAATCTCCCTCGATGTGGGATAAAGTGCAAGTTTTCAAAATCAAGTTTCAATTCAGGCCTCAATGGCCAGGATTCAAGTAAACAAAATACGGAGGGTTGGATTTTTCCCTCAAATAATCAATCCGTTCGGTTGGGCAATGGGATTCCTCCATTCAAACCACAAAAAACAAAAGACAATTAAAGACTTGCAGAGATATTACCGTTGAAATGTAAAAAAGGCGAAGAAAATAGTGGAACGCCGTGTTTGGGGGGGTTAGGTGCAAACGAGTGTAAGCACTTAATGCATAGCTCGATCTGGCTATACAAAGCCTAAAAGACGTCGTACATATGCAACTTTGCCCAAAAAGGCACTGATGACGCGAGGAGAGAGAGAGAGAAGAGGGGCGGCGCTAGGGTTTGGGGAGAAGGAAAGGGAAAGGGACCCTAAGGGGCGTTTGGCAACTGAAAAATAGAAATGGGGCCATAGCCCCTTTGCTTTAAGTTGCGAGTTGGGCCGGGTATGGCCCTTGTTGGGCTAGACTCGGTCCCTCTAAAAAATGGGCAGCCCACACGCATTTTATATATATATATATATATATATATATATATATATATATATATTCTTCAAATCATGTAAGTTTTTAACTATGTTTTCTGTACTTATCTCCCTACTATGTAAATTATTCCATGTTTAATTAATATATTATGGTTGAATAATTACTTACTTGTTATTATGAATCTATTACTCTTAGTATATAGTTATTCTCTTAATTTTTTAATATACTCGATGGATTAACCTGTAAATTCCTAGGTATTTAAAAGGTCGTTTTAATGTCCAAATGATAAAGGACGATGTTGGTCATGGTGACCAGGGTGTGGTTAAAGAAGAGGGATATTAAGAACTAAGATTAAGAGAAAGAGATGAACAGTATGATAAGATTCATAGCTGGACAGAGTCCAGATTATTAAAAAAAAATGTAAAAATTGGGAGATAGACAGAAAATTAGAAATATACCTACATGATAAAAAGGAAATCAAGGAGTGAGGGAGTACCAAGTAGGATTGTTTAAAATATTTGCTAAAACACCACTCTATATTCCTATCAAGATTTATATTGAAACAAAAAATTATAACCCCAGAAAATTATAACCCCCCTCAATCCTACTCGATACTCCTCTTTATCATATAGGTATATTTCTAATTTTTTGTCTATCTCCCAATTTTTACGGTTTTTTTTTAATAATCTGGACTATGTCCAATTATGAATCTTATTACACTGTTCATCTCTTTCTCTTTCTCTTAGTTCTTAATATCCCTCTTCTTTAACCACACCCTGGTCACCATGGCTAGTATCGTCCTTTATCATTTGGACATTAAAACGACCTTTCAAATACCTAGGAATTTACAGGTTAATCCATTGAGTTTATTAAGAAATTAAGAGAATAACCATATACTAAGAGTAATAGATTCATAATAACAAGTAAGTAATTACTCAAACATAATATATTAATTAAACATGGAATAATTTACATAGTAGGGAGATAAGTACATAAAACATAGTTAAAAGCTTACATGATTTGAAGATGGAGAGAGGTTTCCCTTTCAGGGAACCCGAAAACTACTTCACACTAATAGAAAATAACTTGAAGGCTTAATACTATTTTACAAGAAAGTTTATATTACAAAAGGTTTTGACTGAAAAAGGGGTTGCGGCGTTTTGAAAGAGAAGGGGAATGTGGAGCCTTTCTTGAGAGAAGTGTTAGAACTTTCTTTTTTTTCTCGATGATCTTACTTCTCCACAAATGCTACTATTTATAGGTGCTTGGCGGACTTCAACTCCGGATTTCAAATTTGTGAAGAATCTTTTGAGTTCAGCCGGGTGTTCTTGGGGCCCCATCATCACCTGAAACTTTTCAAAAGATACTTTATATTTTTGTCCGTTTGCTGTGCTGTCCCGTTACTTTATTAAAACTACTACTTTATTAGAGCTACTTTAATAAAGTCTTCTTTTTCTGAGATGTCTCTGTCTTGTGCTATCATTATTGCCTCCACTAAAAGTCTACTTTTTCTTTTTCTGAAATGTCTTTGTCTTGTGCTTCCACTAAAGTCTTCTTTTTCTGCAATATCTTCTTTTTGATTTTGTCTTCTTGTGATATCATTATTGTCTCCATTACTTCTTGTCTATGTGTCCAAACTGTGTAGAGCGACCGAATCAAAACTCATGCCCGAGTCTACATCATTCGGATCTTGAGAGTCTTGAAATGCACTGTCCTGGAAATTAATATCATCTCCTTCGAAATCTGAACTATGGATTGGTGACATCCCTTGACTTGGAGATAATTCTGGACTGGGATTTTTAACTATATGTTTATCTTGTTCTTTTCTCTAAATTTTTTTTTCTAGTGTCTCTTTTACTATATTTTCTATTTTTTCGTTCTTTTTCTTTTTTGCAAGCATGCTTTTCTTTGTAGAAGTTGCTCCTTGCGTAAGTATCTTTGGTAGTCTCCGTCTTGTCTGGAGAGATGAACATCCCTCATCTTCGCTTTTTGGCAAAGTGACAGCCATCAACGGATTTGATGAGTCTTTACCGGCTACCGTTTGAACCGGACTAGCTGTATCTTTACCCGATACAATGGGTCTAACTGCATTCATTGGGGAATGCACACTCGTCTCATCCATTTTTGTTTGTGATGGAGAACTCTGTGATTGTACTAACTCGAACTTAACCACTTGTAGTCTTTGTTCTAATATCTTTACCTGATCTAAGAGTTTCATTTTTTCTTGAACCAATGTCTCTCTCTATTGGTTTAATCTCTTGACCACTTCAGTCATAGTAGAACAGTGATCACAAAAAATGACCTTGTCTGTGTCTTTTTGTATGTTGTACTGAGGGATTTTGTCTGAGTTTTGTCTAAGAGCTAGAGAAATATAGTAATTTGGACCCAACATTCCTCTAGCATAGTCTAATGCTCAGTAAAATCATTAAATCCTTTAAAAAGAGGTTTTCTTATGTCTTTAATAGAGTCTAAACCTTCTATCCATGTTTGAAAAATACCATTAGTTTTACCATGAATTACAACATAAAATTTAAATTTTTTGTCTAAATTTCTGTCTGTGAAATACTGGCAAAGAGAATTTATAGTAGCTACAAAGTGTTTGACGTCTTTTCTATTATGCAAAATCCATAGATTGTCTACCAAACATCTCTGTTGTTTTTCTATTACATATTCTGGCAATACTTTAAAAGTCCAATTTGATGGATGGAAGGCTGCTAAGCTATTAACTCCGAATTGTATTCTTTCCATAGTATTCCTTTCTAATGAAGATGTAGGTCTAAACTGAAATTACCTAATACGGTCTGTCTGTACGTGTCTTGGGTTGAGGCTATGCCTTTCCCCTTGTCTGCTGTCTGAGAACTGGAAGGTCTCATGCTGTTCAAATAGAAAATCAGTTAGCAGTAATCTTTAGTCTACTTAATTGGTCTGTTAAATTATTATTTTTTCCTTTTATATGTTCAAATTTTAAATTATCAATTGAAATGATATCTAAAAAATTTAGCCATCTTCGTCTACTACTAGTTTTATCATTTATATTTTGATAGAATTTAACTATAGCTTCGCAGTCTGTTCTAACTAGTATTTCTGGTTTATTTAAGATATGTAATCTAAAGCTTTTTAATCCGTATATTACAGCTAAAATCTCTGCATCTATACTACTCATATTTCCTTTTTCTTTGTACTTACCACTTTGATAAGCACATATCTTTTCTTCACTTTTATTACTATATTTATTTGGTTTTTCTTTTAGTACTCCTCCCCGTCCTTCAAAACTACCATCTGTTTCTACAATTAAATAATCTGTCTCTAGTTGTATATTTAAATCAGGAATATTTTTTATTTTTTCTTTGATTTTTGTACTAATTTAATGTCTTCATTATTAAAGTGTTTTTGACCATTAGGTTCGGTCTTTGAATACAATGGTCCTGCTATGTTTCCTAAATCTTTTATAAAATTTCTAGCATAATTGACTATTCCTTAAAAAATTTGTAATTCTTTAACATTGTCTAACTTATCTGGCATTTCCAAAGCTTTCTTGGCTATATGAGGTTGTAACTTTATTTTACCTTCTCCTAGTACTACTCCTAAAAAGTTTATATAATTTTTACATAATTCCATCTTTTTCTTACTAATTTTTATTCCATTTTGTACAAATAGTCTAAATACTGTTTGTAGGTGTCCTAAGTGTTCTTTAATATCTCTGCTAAACACTAGTATATCATCTACAAATACTAATACAAACCTTTTGGATTCTCCAAATATACTATCCATTTTTCTTTGAAAAATTGGCAGATCTGTTTTTAATTCAAATGGCATTACTAACCATTCGAAATGTCCTTCAGGACAGGTAAATGCCGTCCATTCTATACTTTCTTCATGCATTCGTACCTGCCAATATCCTGATTTACAATCAAATTTACTAAATATTTTCTTTCCTTGTATTCTATTTATTAATTCTGTCTAATCTGGTAGCTTATATCCATCTGTCCTAGCATTATCATTAAGTCTTTTATAATTTATTACCATTCTTGCTTTTCCTCTTACTATTTCACTATGATTTCTTACCATAAATGCTGCAGATCTATGTCTAGAAGTAGATCTCTGTATTACTCCTAAATCTAATAGTTCTTTTAGTTGTATTATGAAATCTTCTACATCTTGATTTGTTGCTTCAATAGAAGCTGTCTTAATTACATAGCCTAGGTTTATTATATCTAATTTACATACAATCCTATTATTTTTCCAATGTTTTAACGGTTTTTCCACTATAATTTCTATTTCATCTAGATGGAGTAAAACTAATGTATGTCTTATGAACATAATGTCTATATATGTTATGAGTCTCATCCATTTGCATGGCTGCAACTGGTTTCTCTAAAAAAATTATTAAATTAAGTGGAACTATTTTTTTATTTATTATGCACTTTGTGCAACCTGAATCCACTAATGCTAATGTTTCTATCTCATAATCATCTATTTTAATTCTTGCAAGTATCTTTATTGTTCCTAATTTTTTTATCTTCATTACATACTAATGCTTATGGTATTCTATACTCATTAATTCTACTTGAGAATCTTCTGGTATTGTTCTTAATGGTCTCATTATTGGTTGTATATTTGATAAACTTATTTCTTCATCTTCTCTATCTGCCTCTTTTTGTTTTCCTTTTTCTAGTTTACATAATCTAGTTTCTAATTCATTTATTCTTGTTTCTAATGTTATCATTCTTAGATTAATAATAGGGTCTTCGATTTTCTTATGAGTTTCCTCTTTATTTATTTTTGTTTTAAATTCTTTTTCTATACACATTGTACATCCTTCTATATAACAATTTTTACATTTAGCCCGTTTGTCTTTACTAGGATACCACTTACAAACGAAACGCGCATTACTATCCAATCCTTTATTTTTTTCGAACTCATGGTTACAGTCTTCTACTATATTTGCTAAGTTATCTATGGCTTCTAAGTCTAGATTTTCTAACCCTATTTCATTAATTAATTCTTCTGCTTATGAGTCTGATGAGTCTGTTTTAATTTTTTCTTCAGTATCTACGCTTACTATAGAATAGATATTTTCTGTGTCTGACATATATTCATCTACATTTATTAATGTTTCTTGAAAATCTTCAATTAGCTGAGAATTTCTTGTCTTACTATTTATTCTTTTTGGACATGTATTTGCTAAGTGCTCTATACTTCCACAAGTAAAGCATTCTGGTTTATTTTTTTAATTCCTTTATGCTCTGTATTTTCTTACATGCCTATTTCTGTCTAAGTAAGGTTTTCTAGCTGCTGGTTTTCTATGATAATATTTCTTTCTATTATATTGAGGATAATTTCTATTTTAATGTGTTCTATATTTTTATGCTTTTTCTTTTTATAATTGTCTTTATCATAGCTTTGAGTAGTGTAAACTACACATTTACAAAAGTTCATTTCATTTTGTTTTAATTGTTTTTGTATCTGTATATGAGTACATTTTTCTTGTAGTATTTCCATTATATGTTGTATTCTATGCCCTATTGACCATTTTAGATTAGGGTTATGTACTACTCCATCTCTCTTATTTCATCTATCTTCTATTTCTCTTACTAAGGCTCCCGGTAGTTTATTAAATAATTTTTTACCTAATTCTTGATCAAAAGCATTTCCACTAATAGTACAATAATAAAAATAATCGTTTAAAAATTTCTTAATATGGAACCAACTACTTATGCTTAGTTGTTCTAATTTTATTACTGCATTTCTTTGTAATACTAATAATCCACTATTTGGATCTTCTCCTGTAATTAAAGTATGTATTTTATTAGTAAAATTATATGGATTTGCTCCCATGGATACTAAGTGTTGAAATTCCATTGGAAAGTTTTCCGTATAAGCTTCCCATAAAGCTTTGGTTGATTCTCCTAAACATGTTTCTAAATATTTATGCATTGTTTCTGTGTCTGTATCATTATATGTTTTTATATAGTCTGCTACTACTATTCCTTTCCAAAGATCTATTACTGAATTCCATCTCTGCGGAGCATGTGCTGCTATATTTAGTATTTTACCTTTATTACTTCCTTTTTGAAGAATAATAGATTCTTCCATAGGCATTCTTTTTCCTGATGGTTTTATATTGTCTATGGGTTCTCCAGCTATTCTAAAAACTCTTCTTCTAGGTACATTTCATGTACTTGTGTCTACAGTATATTGTTCCCCAACAGTTGTTCTTTGAAATGGACTACAGCTAGACGCACTAGATTCCATTAATTAGTTTTTGACTTATTATTGAGTCTATCTCTATTTCGTCATCACTATATTGCATATCTTCTAATATTTTATCAAATTCGTCTGATTTCTTTTGGTACATATTTTCTGCTCTATATCCCTAATTATCAGTTCTAGCCTCACATAATTTGAAATGACTTATGGTTTCTTCTATCGTTAAGTCTCCTAACTTACACCCTTTACATCTAAAAGATATATTTTTGTTTTCTTTATGGAGTCTTTTTGCTTCTTCTATAGCTATGTCTACTTCAAATTCGTCTTGTATTAGTTCTATGTTCATAAGATTTGATTCTATAATTTCATTTTCGTCTAAAGTACTTTCTTCTTCTTCTTCTATGTCCCTTTTTTGGTGTATAATTATAATTGGTGAAACGTATAGATGTCTCTCCCCTAGAATTTGTGTACATTAGGTGAGATTCTGGCTGTAGAATCTTTTTTCTATTAAAATCTTCTAAATTCCATTCCTTCCCTGCATATTCTTCAGGATTTATTTTTATGGGTTTTATTAGTCTTATTCCTCTATTTCCCATTACTTCTACTATGTCTTCTACCTTAATTTTAAATTTTGTGTTACTATTATTGGTCATTTTTCCTAAAAATCCTACATACATTAATAAATTATTACCATTACACATTTCTTCATATCCCTTGGTCTGTATTCCTATTTTTATGCGTTTTCCAAATTCTGCTAAATTCATTATAAAGTCTAGGCTAATATAAAAAAATCCTCAATTATTTGTCATGTCTACTTCCGTCAGCCCTATTTTTGATTTTTTCATGTCTGACCATCTATATATATATACTAACGCAGCAAAGAAAAGAAAGAAAAAGAATTGAGGTGTAATTTAAGAGGTTGATTTACTAAAAAAAAAAATTGAAATTAATCAACCAGTTAAGTTAAAAGCAAGACTAATCTTTATAAAAATAAAAAATTTAATAAATGGCCTTAATTGAGTTGAATCATGGATTTTCTATTTCAATTGTGGCCACATTTTGGCTAATTGACTTATTATTTCAATTGTAGCCATAGTTAAACACATACTAGGCAATTTACAACCATAATCATAATTAATTTATCTAAATATAAATTAATTATAATTAATTTGAAAGTTTTCCTCATAAGTTAATTATGTAGAAAATTAAAATTTTGGGTAAAGTGATTACTTATTTTAATTACTCAATTTCCTTGAACTAGAATAGGGGTAAATATTTTCTAATTTAAACTCTAATATTTGCATAATTAAATAAATAGCTACTCCACATTATTTTAGTAAAATGACTCATTAGTTATTTGAAATAATTTCCAAGAGATTTGTTATAGAAATTATTTTACCAAATACTAAAGGAAAAACATTATATGCAAAGTCTATAAATCGTCTTGATTTTTTTAAAAAAATATTTATCATCCTATTTAATATTCAGGCACTTTGAGCAATTAAAATAAATTATGAGAGGTCAAAAAATAGGTGTCAACAACTGCCCCTTCAGTGTTCAGGGATGGCGGGACCATTCCCGAGCAACGAAATTTAACTAACCCTAATTTTTGACTGACCCAAGCCACATTCCCCTCTTTTTTATGCAATTTTTTTTCAAAATGTATGGCCGATCCTTGGTTTCTGTTACACCTCGGAAAAATTTTCCGTTGATGCACAAGTGAATAGACTAGTGAAGAGCACGAGTATGCGGTATTTCAATAAGTAAGAAAAGACATTTGATGACTCTATATAAGGTTTCAAAGATGTTAGAAAAGGGGGAAGAAAGTTGGCCAAGAGAAGGCAAGGCATACGATAGGTATCAGAGAGGGATTATGAGTAACGAGTTAACAAGGATTTAATTATGTCTTGGAGAAGAGTGATAACGTCCCTTAGAGTGGTATTGAGGTGTTGAACAAGTGCTAAGAAGGTTCCATAAAGATTGGAGATCAAACGAGTCGACGAAACGAGCTTCGGAATCACTGGGGATTATACGGCCAAACATACTGGCCGTATAAATTATACGGTCCGTATGTTGGGACCGTATAATCAGCCCAGAATGTCATACCTTTCTGGACCAAACATACGGCCAAACATACGGCCTGTATAAAATGTACAGACCGTATGTTGGTCCGTATATATGGTCGGGGACAGTTTTGTTCATTAAATAAGGGATTCAAGTTCTATTTCATTTCATTTCCATATCTCACCCCTTCTCTCTAAAACATCTCTCTACATTTATTCCACAAGAATTCAAGAGGTATTAGTGATCAACAACATAAACTAAGTGAATCAAGTGTAAGAAAACCCATTAAAGATTATTCAAGTCAAAAAATCTCATTGGAGATGAACTAGGGTTTTTGCTCAAGTGAAGTATTACCAACCAAGGCTTGTTCCTACAACATCTAAGGTAAGATTTATGGTATTTCTATGTTGCTTAAGGTATTTGAGAGTTCAAATACTTGGATTGTAGATGGGTATAGAAAAATGGGTCATGAATATGGAATAGTGCCATTTTGAGTAATAGTTTGAATTGAGTCATGATTCTTAAAGTGTTGTGATATAAATAGGTTACAAATGATGTTGAGAACATGAGATAGGCAATGTATGTGAATGAACGTAGTCGTGTGTTACGACCATGTATATGGGAGATTGAAAGTGAATTGAGAAATGTGGATAATGTGGATGAATAAGGAATATTGTTATGATATTGTGAATGTATTATTGACGTTTGGGAGTTGATATACGATGTGGAGGAATGTCGTATAAATAAAGGAGATGCTGTCCAATTTTCTCTAGTTTTAGTCGTGTATGCTAGCTATGATTCTAATGATAGTATGACTTTAATGAAGGTAGAAACGTGAGCTTCGGAGGAGAACGTGCAAGTGGTAAATAGTTGAACGGAAAGGTATGTAAGGCTAACCCTTCTTTCATAAGGCATGGTTCTTTGGCCAATCATCTAAATCTTCTATAAGATTATGATATCCTTCAAATGATTCTATCTTTCGAGCTATTGAGCTCATGATCCTCGATATGTATTACGTTAGTACTAAGTTCCTCCTATGACGAGTAACCCTATAAGGATAGATGTAATGAACAACGATGATAGTGATAACGATAATGATAATGATGATAATAACGATGACGATAGTGATGACGATAATGATAGTGATGATAATAATAAGATGCTTATGAGCTATTATATATGTGTATCAATGTATGATTATTATGGAACCCCGAGCTTATGAGGCCGGGTAGGATATGTATCTATTTACGTAACGGGCACACACCTCTGCAGATGGTACGGATAACCCTGATGCCTTGGTAGGGCCAGGTAGATGTGACCCTGAAGCCTTGGTAGGGCCAGGTATGTGTAACCTTGAGCCTTGGGTGGCCAAGTATGTATGAAACACCGAACCTTCGTGGTCGGGCATGCTATGTAAATGTTATGTATATGATATGGTTATGTATATGATATAGATATGAGTATGAATACGAACACGATACGGATATGAATACTAATAAGACTATGTAAATGAATACGGATACGGATATGGATGTATGTACACGAATACGCGCTAGAAATGGAAAGTCCCTATGACAAGCAAGTAAGTGCTTATGACGTTGATACTGCTATCTCCCCTCCTATGCTATTTCTCATATTGCTTATTATGCTTCTATATTGATGTTGATCATGCTTTACATACTCAGTACATTCTTCGTACTGACGTCCTTTTGTTTGTGGACGCTTCGTCATGCCCGAAGGTGCCTAGGGAGACAGACTTGATCCATAGCTACATTCTCAGAGACTACATAGCAGAGCTCCACTTCATTCGGAGCTATAGCTTTTGGGTACTTATTCTTTTGTGTACATAATTATGGGCATAGCGGGGTCCTGTCCCGCATATATGATATGTTATACTCTCCTTAGAGGCTCGTAGACATGTGTATGTGGTTAGATGTGTTTGGCCTTGTCGGCCTATATTTTGGATTTCATTTTGTTAGCCTCGTCGGCTTATGTACATTGATATGGGCATAGATGTCAATGATGATATAAAGGTATTGTTGTCCAATGGGACTAGTGTGATTGGCGAATAGAAATATATGTTTTATCATGTGGCTCACCTAGATGTAAGTGTAAAAGTATGTTAAGGGGTGCCCGGGTGGGCTAGCACCGGGTGCTCGTCGCGGCCCCTAGTCGGGTCGTGACAGTTTCTAGGTTTCCTACATATCTCAAGTTTCATGAGAATAAAGGCCATTTGTAGTTCGACATCACCATGACTCCTAAATGCATTTAAAACAAATTCTCAGATTTTTCAGCTGTCAAGCTGGGAAGTCGGTGTGATTGGTAAGAGTGTGACTAAGTTTTTGGCGTTGAGCCTGCCTACATATCCCTATTCTTGGGAATCAAGTCACTTGTAGTTCGATTCAATCAGAGGAAAAGGATATCCCCTATGCGCGAATGCCTTTATATGTTCCGGTGTGTGTCTGACCGATCGCGGAATAATAAAAACAAGCAAAGGACATAAGCAATAAACAATCTTATGTGGCTGAGTATGGTGAGGGGTGATCCTCCAAGTCTTGGCCGGAGAGCTTGACTCTCATGGGCACCTTATCTCGACCGGCTGCATAAGAAAAAGTTCCACGTTTGCTCCGCAATTTGTCTGAATTTGATTTGATCAGCATGCACTTTGATGGCTACCAATCTGCTTCCATCTGCTGAGTAATTTTGATTTTGGGGTGACGAATATTGCGGCCATCTGACTAGATTTACATCGTCTTATCCTTTTAGCGAATATTGCGGTCTCCTAGTCGGTTTTCCGTCGCTTTGTCTTTGGAGGGCGAATACTCGGTCTCATGACCGGTTTTACATCGCTTTGTTGTCTTGTCATATCCCATAATCTATATGCATAGCCTTCTCGGCAATTGAAATAAATGCCCTTTTGGCATGTTTGTATGAACAGCCCTCTTGGCGATTAAGATGAATGGCCTTCTTGGCATGTTGGTATTGATGGCTCTCTCGGCATGTTTGTATGAATGGCCCTCCTGGCAATTGAAACAAATGGCCTTCTTGGCCTGTTTGTATGAATGGCCCTATCGGCAGCAGGAAAATAAGTGGCCTTCTTGGCCTGTTTGCATGAATGGCCCTCTCAGCAGCAGGAAAATAAGTGGCCTTCTTGGCCGGTTTGTATGAATGACCCTCTTGGCCTGTTTGCATGAATGTCCCTCTCGGCAGCAGAAAAAATAAATATACAATGGCCCTCTTGGCAGTTTGTATGAATGATGTAAATGACAGATATGGCCCTTTTGGCTTAATCGTCTTTCTTTCGTCCTTTGTTTCGACTGTGACCCTCTTGGTCGGATATGACATTTTGTTTTACTATGACTCTTTTGGCTAAGTTATTTTGCCATTATGGCCTTTTGCTCTTTGTGGGCCCTTATGGCTAGGTGTTTGCCCTTATGGCGTTTATATCCTTTGATAGCCCTTGTGGCTAGGTATTCGCCCTTATGGCATCTTCGCTCATTTTGTAGCCCTCGTGGCTAAATACTTGCCCTTTTGGCATTCTAATTATCCTAGCCTTTGTGGCTTTTGTCCTCGGTGATAGTTAAACCCTTCAGAGCCCTCGTGGCTGGGCATATACTCTAAAAGCTAGATCTCAACAGTGGTCTGCACCTTCTTTAGCGAAGCGTTTCCTGCACATGGAGAAAAGTTAGGAAAAAAAGGATTATCTCCCGATGTCCTGGGGACCTGCATCAGAAATGGGTTAGTTTTTTCCTATCTTAAGTTGATTCGTGTTGCCGGCGCTGTAGCATCTTCAGTTTTCTAGACTCGAAATCCATTGATCTCTGGTATTTCGAAAGATAAACTTATTTTCGTTATGCGAAAAATAAAATCATTTTCTGATGCTACCATAAGGGTATCTACTTTGTGTAAAAAAAAAACAGTATTAATTGTCATGACATGTGCTTTGGATGAGGGAGTCCTCTCCTTTCGTGACTGGGGTTTTACTTTCTTACGTGGAATTTTTTAGACCTTTTCTCAAAAGTTCTGCCCCAATTTAAATCTCGTCCCATCAATGCCTATGCAAAATTGTTCAGGAAATTTTGAGGTCTTCTCAAAATTTCTACCCAGTTTAGAGTTCTGGGTTAGCTGAATATCCTGTAGTGGCTTGTCGGCGTGAATTTTTTAGCTCCTCTCAAAAATTCTGCCACGGTTGGGCAAGCAGCAGTCCCTGCTTCCTTGTGAAGTCCTATCTCTGAGGCTTCCTAAGGGTTTTCTTGGTTTTTCCTTTGATGCGACCGAGCTCGGAGAGCACCTACGTATCCTGTCGCAACAGGAATTCAGGTCGAATGTAGTTTAGAAATAAAATAATGGACTTTAGGGTTTTACTAATAAAGCGACCCGGTCCCAAGTGGACTGCCTACGTATCCCTCTGTGGGGAAATCAGGTCATTGCGTAGTTCATATTACAAAAACTATTTTTATTTAGCCTATCTGTTACAAAACGGTTACAGGCAAAAGGAAACAACTAATACAAGAAAAATAGAATAGCGATTACAAGTAGAGAGTACTATTACAAACCGGGAAACTCTTTCTTCATGCATAGTAGCACTTGATTGCATCTGAGTTGATCGACTTTGGTCACCCTTGACCGTCCATTTCTACCAATGCTACCGCTCCTCCAGAGAGTACTTTGCAGGTTACATAAGGCCCTTGCCAATTGGGAGCAAACTTCCCCTTATATTCTTCTTGATGTGGAAAATTCCTTTTGAGCACTAGTTGCCCGATCTAAAAAAGTTTGGTTCTGACTTGTTTGTTGAAAGCTCTTTCCATCCTTTGCCGGTATAATTGACCGTGATAGATAGCAACCATTCTTTTCTCATCAATCAAAGCCAATTGCTTATAACGAGCTCGGACCCATTCGACATTGTCCAATTTCATTTCATGAATGATTCTCAGGGAAGGTATCTCCACTTCAGCGGGTATGACTGCTTCAGTTCTGTAGACCAGCAGGTACGGAGTAACTCCTGTTGAAGTCCTGGCCGTAGTACGGTATCCCAGAAAGACGTAAGGCAACTGTTTGTGCCAACCCTTATGATTATCAGTTATTTTCCTCAATATCCTCTTGATATTCTTGTTGGCTGCTTCTACAGCTCCGTTTATTTGCGGCCGGTAAGCTGTTGAATTTCGATGGGTTCTCTTGAATTGCTCACAGATATCCTTCATCAGGTGACTATTCAGGTTTGCTCCATTGTCTGTTATGATGGACTCAGGCACATCGAATCTGCATATGATGTGGTTTCGCACAAAGTCTGTCACCACTTTCTTTGTCACTGATTTCTGAGATGTCGCTTCCACCTAAGATGAAACGGTGGCCATTCGAGGCTGCGGGTTCAATAGGTCCAATAACATCCATGCCCCAACCGACGAAAGGCCATGGTGAACTCATTGCATTAAGCTCACTTGGAGGGACCTTGATCTGATCACCGTGGATTTGGCATTGATGACCTCTTTGTACATATTTGCAGTAGTCACTCTCCATCGTCATCCAATAATATCCAGCTCGTAGAATCTTCTTTGCTAGCATGAACCCATTCATGTGGGGTCTACATGTTCCCGCATGTGCTTCTTCTAGAAATTTGGTGGCTTCGCTGGCATCTACACATCTGAGCAGACCCAAATCCGGCATCCGTTTGTATAGCCCTTCTTTGTTTAGGAAGAAACCATTTGTCATTTTTCAGATAGTCTTATTTTGTCCATTTGTAATGCCTTCGGGGTATTCCGGTCCTTCCAGATACATTTTGATATCACTGTACCACGGCTTGCCGTCTGGCTCAGCTTCCACATGGCAACAGTGGCATGTTCTACTTTCAGACTTATCCTTAGCGGGTCGATTTGACTACTTTCCGGATGCTAGATCATCGACGCTACTGTGGCCAGCGCATCAGCAAACTCATTTTGAGCCCTTGGCGTATGTCGAAACTCGATCTTTCTGAACTTCTTGCACAATCTCTATGCCAGGTTCACATATGGTAAGATCTTCTCAATCTTAGTGGCCCATTCGCCTTGTACTTGGTGAATCAGCTGGTCGAAATCTCCAATGACCAATAGTTCATTGATGTCCATATCTAGTGCCATCTGAGGCTTAGTATGCTGGCTTTGTGTTTTGCCATGTTATTGGTACAGCGGAATTTGAGCTTAGTAGTCATGGGGTAGTGTTGCCCATTTTCCGATATCAAGACGGCTCTGATTTCGAAACCTTTGTAAGTCACTGCTCCGTCAAAG
This sequence comes from Lycium barbarum, assembly GCF_019175385.1. Taxonomy (NCBI): domain Eukaryota; kingdom Viridiplantae; phylum Streptophyta; class Magnoliopsida; order Solanales; family Solanaceae; genus Lycium; species Lycium barbarum. The sequence continues at coordinate 102,795,045 of NC_083345.1, forward strand.
AACAATTTCCAACCAGTATAGGCTTCTGCTGCTTCTTCTTCTTCTATAACCAATACCCTTTCGTCTGGGAAATGGGTACGAAGTGGTTTAAGTTCTTCGTCCACTGAGCTTATGGCTAGTAAGTGATCCAAAGACTGTCTTCTGACGGAAAATGTACCTTAAAGGGTTCATCTTGGATATAAGGTGAGTGGTATATGAAGACAAATAATGCTTCAATTTCTGAGCTACCCAAGTTAGAGCACAACAAGTTTTTTCCACTAGCGTATATCTTGCCTTACAGGCTTTGAGCTTTTTGCTCAGATAATAAATGGCACGCTTCTCTTTTCCTTCTTCATCGTGCTGTCCTAACGCGCATCCGAATGCCTTTTCAGCAACTGACAAGTACAAAAGCAAAGGACTCCTAGGCCTTGGTGGCACCAGGACTGGCGAATTGGACAAATATCTCTTGATAGTGCTGAATGCCTCTTGGCATTCCTCTATCCATTCTATAGGAGCATTCTTTTTCATAAACTTGAGGATAGGTTCCACAATGATGGTGGATTGAGCTATGAACCGCCCAATGTAATTCAATCACCCCAGGAAGCTCATGACTTCTTTCTTAGTTTGGGGAGGAGGCAAATCTTGGATTGCATTGATCTTTGTTGGGTCTAGCTCTATGCCTCTTCGGCTGACTACGAATCCCAGTAATTTTCCCGTCGGTACTCTGAACGCACACTTGGCGGGATTCAATTTCAAATTAAACTTTCGGAGTCTGTTGAAGAGCTTCCTTAAACGTGTGGTATGCTCCGAACTTCTCCTTGACTTGATGATGACATCGTCCACATAGACTTCAATCTCTCTGTGGATTATGTCATGGAAAATAGTAGTCATTGCTCTCATGTACGTTGCACCAGCATTCTTGATGCCGAAGGGCATTACCCTGTAATGGTACACTCCCCATGGGGTGATGAAAGTTATCTTCTCCACGTCCTCTCTATCCATTAAGATTTGATGGTAGCCGGCGAAACAATCCACAAATGATTGCAACTCGTGCTTGGCACAATTGTCTATGAGTATATAGATGTTTGGGAGCGGAAAATTATCCTTTGGGCTAGCCTTGTTTAGATCTCGGTAATCCATGTAGATTCTTATCTTGCCATCCTTCTTGGGCACTGGGACTATATTGGCTAGCCATGTGGGGTAGGATGTTACCTCCACTACTCCATACTCAATTTGTTTCTCCACCTCGTCTTTGATTCGGATATTGAGATCTGGTTTGAATTGTCTGGTTTTTCGCTTTGCTGGAGCCAATCCCTCAATGATGGGTAGCCTGTGCGACACTACGCTGGTACTTAACCCTAGCATGCCGGCGTATGACCATGCTAAAACGTCCATGTATTCCCTCAACAAACTTATCAATTCCTCTTTGAGAGGAGTATCTAGGTGTGCACTTATCCTTGTTTCTTTGACATCCTCTTCGTCACCTAGATTTACAGCTTCTGTTTCATCCAAGTTTGGCTTTTGCTCATTCTCCAATTGTTCTACTTCTTCTGTGAGACCCTCGGGCAGCATTATGGTCTCGTCGTATTCCTCATATTCGTCTTCATTTGCGTTGTCCGACTCATTCGCTTCACAACATGGCATGACATTTAAGGTTGCCTTATTGTTTTTATTACTGAAAAGAAAAATTAAGGTGAAATATATCATTATAAAACATGCATGCAATAAAACAATTTTAATAAACCGAGGCTTTCATTAATTTAAAAACATTTAGGAATACAAACTGTGGTCCTGGCTTTAGTCAAGCAATTTCCGTTTTTGAAAACCACGAAGTATAAAAATGACAAAGAGGGTGAGTAATCGGGTCCTCGACCGATTCTCCCCATTTTCAAAACTAAATTCAACTTTCTCTACCGAAGAGCTAGCAACGGGGTAGAGGTCTAGTTGGACAACTGCGTGCCCAGTCCTGCCTCTCTGATGTTGGGTGTTTCAGCACATTCCTCCAGAATTACATGGCAATCTTCCTCTTGGACTAGCATCTTTATCCCTTCTTCAATGTCAGCATCCTCAGGCATAGGCATTTTGTAAGGGAATGACTGGTACAGATTCGTGATGGGTTTACAGAGAACAGCAACCTCTTGTCTCTTCTTGGTAAGCATTTCCTCCTCCGTGGGGATGTAACCAAGCCCAAAGCGAAAATTATCTTGAAGGATAGGAACAGGCTCAGTGATGCCTTGCAGATTCTTCCCTAAACCTTTTCCGGGTTCAAACCCGTTTAGAAGCATAGTGGAAGAAATCATTTTATAAACTGCCAGTATGGGAGTTTCTATGGAATCTATCTTGTGGGACGCTCCTACTAACTTCACAACATGGAAATCCGTTCCTTTAGGCGTGGCTTCAATGATAGGTGCAGAATTGTCTGGATAATTGTGCATGCTGGCTTCTCCATGAATCACCACTTCTTCTCCTTCCCATACAAATTTTATAGATTGATGGAGGAAGGATGGTACTGCCCCTGCCATGTGGATCCATGGTCTTCCTAGAAGCAAATTGTAATTGGCCGGTATCTCCATGACTTGGAGTTCCGTGGTGAACTCAGCAAGTCTTATTTGAATATCCAGATCAACTACTATAGTGGCATCACAACGTCCTCCGTCAAATGCTCTTATGTTAGTGTGGCTTTGACGAACCTTTCATGGGCCATACCCTAGCTGAGTCAAGGTGGATTCGGGGCAAATGTTAAAGTTCTGCCCCATTGTCAATCAACACCCGGGTTACTACTTTGTTGCGACACATGATAGTGATGTGAAATTTTTTGTTGTGATTTATACCTTTCTTGGGCAACTCTTTTTTTGTGAAGGGTTGATGTTCCTCCATAACATGGGTGATCATTTCGGCCAGATTTTCACTATTTGTTCCAGCTGGGACGTGAGCTCCTTCCAACACCTTCATTAGAGCCAGGCAGTGTTGGGGTGAACTTTGCAGTAATGCAAGCACCGATATTTGGGCCAGTGTCTTCTTAAGATGCTCAATAATGGAGTATTCTTTCAGCTGCATTCGGCGCTAAAAGTCTTTAGCTTCACCTTCAGTGATAGTCCTTTTCTGATTACCTTCCTTTCGGGGTCCTTCTTAGGCTAGGTCTTTAGGAGTATAACATCTCCCTCATCTTGTGATACCATGTCCCACGGTCATTTAGACTACGAACTCTTTCCGGGGTGGTGCCGGAGTTATCAGAGCATTGTGTGTTATCACTGGTGCAGGGATTACTACCTTGAACTGCGGGCGTTCCTGCAGGAATAGTGATGCTACTGTACTTTCGAGTTCTTTCATAGAATCGCGGATTATGGGCCTTCCGGCGACCTAGTCTTCTTCTTTCTCAATCATGTGAATCACGTTGTTGCCATGATTCGGCAAAGGATTGGTGTTCACATTTGGAGGGGCTGTTTGAAGCACAATTTCTTTTCGGTCAATCAAGTCCTGTATTTTGTACTTGAGATTAATGCAATCTTCAGTACTATTCCCTATGTCATTGGAGTGGTAGGCATATGTTTGGTCAGCCCCATAAAATCGATTTTTCAGATTAATGGCCTTTGGTGGTAGCACTTGAATCATTCCAGCCGCGCTTAACCTTTCGAACAAATCGGTCCAAGATTCCATTAGCGGAGTGAACACCCGAGGGGATTTCTACTCAAAATTTGGATGTCGCGCATTGTAGGCATTTTGTGGTGGTTGATTCTGGTAGGCATTGGGTTGGTTATTTTGTGGGGTACGGTAAATGGTTAGGGGAGTATGAAAATTTGGCTGTGGAGCTTGGAAAATTGGGGGAGGTGATTGGAAGGTATTTGGTGGGGCTTGGTAGTTTTGGGGTGGTGATTGGAAGGTTGGTTGCGCATAATATAAGGCACCGTCTTATAAGGGGTAGGTACATAAGTATTTGGCGGAGGTGAAACATATGCTCTTATCGGGAAATCTTCCCTTCTTTTAGGTTTAGGAGTATGGGATATGCTAGCCACGTCTTCTTTGTTTTTGCGCATGAACCCTGTTGAACCTAATCAGCAAATTTCCAGTCATGCTTACTATTCAGCCGAATTTGAGACCATCTTCTATGGCTTCGCCTATTTTGACTAATTCAAAGAAAGGTCTCCCCACCATTGAAAGAATTCTATCATAGAAGTCTGTCTCTTCTGAACGGATACAAACCGACACGAGTTCCCCTTTGGCCATAGGAGGTTGTACTCGGGCAGCCTCTGTCCTCCACCTGTTCACATATTCACGAAAGTTCTCGGTGGATTTCTGTTTCACTTTCTTCAAATAATACCTATCTGGCACTGTCTCCATATTGAAATAGAATCTTTCTAAGAAAGCAACGACCATGTCTTCCCATGTGACCCAGCGACATATATCTTGCGTCGCGAACCATACTGAAGCATCTCCTATCAGACTTCGACTGAACAATCTCATGATGAGTACTTGGTTGTCTGAGACACTGACCAACTGGTCGCAGTAGGCCCGCAAGTGCACTTTAGGATTGCAAGTTCCGTTAAACAATTCAAATCAGGATACTTTGAAACGTTCAAGTAAATCCAAATTGGGATGCATGCATAAATCGTTACAGCTTAGACCTGTGCCAGTGAGGGTAGTTCTCATAGATCGCTCCAACATTGCGGTCATCTTCCGCTCAAGTCTCTCTTCCTGTTTTTCCTGTTCGGCCTTCCATGCTTTTTCCATCTCTTCATAGTGGTAAAGAAACAGCAGGGCGAATTTAGGTAGTAGGGGTGCTTTTTTCAGTAGGTAGTGGGGTGATGCTTAGTTGTATAGTGATGCCAGGGTGGGTATTTTGTGGTGCTGGGTAAGAAGGGATAGAGTGAGTGGTTCCGGGCATTTGGTTAGTGTTAAGTGGCGGTAGAATGTGGCTTGAAGCGCCAATGTGTCCATTAATCGGGGTAAATGGCATGGGGGTCACAACGGACCTAGCGGGGAAGTGATTTGGTAATGGTGAATTCAGAAATAAGAAAAATAGTAGAGGCCTTCTTTCCTCAACAGGGGCCTCTCGGCAGCATTAGCAACTTTGTTTCGCACCACTTCCTCTTGAAGATAGGCAATCGTTTCCAATATTATCTTCATGACGTCTTCAATAGGTGATGACTCGGGCAGATCGTGCAGAGGCGATTACTTGAGAGCGATGTCAATATGAGTAGCTTTGTTCTCCGAAGTACCAGTCATTTTCTCTTTGCCTTTGTCTTGTAGGGATAACGATGCTATAGCAGCTTTAGACCTTGTGAAGTATGCCAGTGTGAACACGAATCAACTTCTCTTTCTATAAGAAAAGAATAACGCAGAAGCAAACAAAGTTAGTTTCGTCAGAATAAAGAAAAGAAAAGTAAGATATCACATATAAATGGCAGTTTAAAATACTTAGCACAAAAAGGATCATATGTTTAATTCAAATGCTCAATCGATCTCTCGTACCGGGTTTTGAGGTACTTGGGCTTTGTTTGAGTGAGGAGAATATAATATTTATAATATAGGGACCGAGTCTTACGTAGACTGCCTACGTCCCTCCATGCGAAGTCAGGCCCTTCCGTAATCCGTTTTATATCGAAATAATCCTAAACCTACCCATGACCAGGCCTGATAGAGGCTTCCTACGTATCCCTCCTTGGGACATCAGGTCAGTGCAGTTCCTTTTACACAAAATAGGGGGGACAAATCCGTGTTAAATACAAAAAATGGGATCCCCTAAAACTACCCAAAAAGCGACCTTTCTTTTGAGGTCAATATAGGTTGTTCGTCCGTCCAACATTTCCTAGCCCTAAGGCTCCCAAATCCTAATACTGAGAAGAGAGCACCAACCAAAGGGCTCCCTTGTAGATCAAACCTTTCAACTCAAATTTGAACACATTGCATTTCTCTATGTCATGCCCCAAAGCTTCGGAATGGTACAGGCACATTTTGCGGCGGCCCACTTCTTCAGTTTGGGCCCTTCTAGTTCTGATAGGGCGAATCCTCCCGATACTAACCAATTTCTGGAAGATGCTAACATAAGAGTCTATGAACACTGTGAAGTCGTAACGCCAAAGATGAGTGTTTCGAGTAATCCCCTCAGTTAGAATGACATTGATGCTACAACAGAGGTTTCTTCCCTTTTTATGCTTGAAGGCTCAACGAAAGCTGCCCCTTTGATGGCCATGTGGGCTCCTGTGGGTTCGATTCCATTTCCTCTTCTTCGGACTCTTCCAGTATCGGGATGTACTCCAGAAGAATCCCTTATCCCTTGTCAAGGGCGCTTTCTCCCTGAGCTTCGACAAGCTTTTCAGGCGAGCCTTCCGCCGAATCCAATAATTCGTTTGCCTCACTGATCTTGGCCTTTACCATCTGAATTTGCTTCTCGAGATCCTGAATCTTTTGTCACAGCGAAACCTCATTCTTCTTCATGACCTCGAGTTCAGGCGCAAACTTGTTGTTCATCTTCAGGTTCTGAGAAAATCGTTGGGCTTAGTGCGGATATTTGATTCATTGTTTTTCTTTGGATGAGTGGACAGTATTCGAGATTAATTAAGCATTTAAACGATACATATTGAAGAAAATAGAGTCACACAAAGCAATTCATAAGATTATGCTACGTGCGCTCTTAAATATAACTAAACGTTTTGAAACAAAATGTGCCATTTGAACCAAACCATTGCCCCATAATCATTAATGATAATATTCTTCCCCACAGGGGTACAAAAGATAAAGTAAAGACAGTGCATAAAATAAATCAGCAGAAATGTCCTCCGGTAGTGGATGATGAAGCCCGATCTCTATCAGTATTGGTTTTTTTCTTGCTTTCCTGACTGTAGTCTGGATGTGAAGATGGGCGGACGTCAAAGTTCCATCCATAAGAAACCCTTTCTGTGTGAAGGTCTGTGGAGCGACATCGTCTAGAATCTTCTTCATTTAGGCGCTTAACTCAACCAAATAATCATTGGTAAGCCCTAACTCATGTCTTAGACTCTCTATGACGGCCTTATCATGCTCAATTTTGTCCAAATATTTAGCATCTTTGTCGTCATCTCTTCTCTGAATTAGACGGGCTCGGATCTCGGCTTGCGAATCCTTATCTTGAACGCAGCTATAGAGAATAGGCCTAGGAGGAAGTGTGCCTTGCAAGTCGGCCCTCAACCAATCCTTATATTCTACGACACAACCCGGACGAAACCTATCTTCAGCCAAGGTGTCGGGACCCCAAATCATGCGACCCTTCCATTCTCGGACATAATCCAATGCCCTTGGTGGTCCATTAATGTTGTAATCTACGATGAAATCTCCCATGCCTCCAATCTGGGGTATGACTTGGATTCTCCCAAATTGTCTTAGAACCCGGGCAGGAGCATAGGGGCGAATCCCTCGAATTCCCATAAGCGGCACGAACAGACACTTTCTTCCTTTAACGACAATCTCGGTGGATATGAAGTCATGGAACATCCATTGAATGCTTTCCTCTTTCAGTCTGGAGAAAGTGATGTCCAACTTTGTCTGTTTTGTTCTCTGAAGTTTAGGCAAAAATCCTGAAGACTGTCTCTTTCAGCCGACCTACTCAAGTGTTGCTCATCCCTAACCTTTGTAGGAGCAGATTACAACCTTAGAAGTATTTGTAGTGATTCCGGCAGAGACTCAAGGGTCCGTACAAATCGGCTAGTATGATTGGGGTAATGTCAAAATATTTGGTTTCTTCCTTTTGTGTTATGTCGTAGAAGATGGCATGAGTGACTGAAATGACTCGGGTATCTATGGCTAAGGACCAATCTTTGGGAAAGACCATAGTTCCCAAAAAGCAAATGGCAAAGGCCAAGGGTTTGGTAGCCGCCCAGTCGGCATAAGTTTTGAATTCTCCGGGATGTTCCACAAATCCACCCGGGCTTCCAAACCTTCTGTACAACTCTCTAAAGGGTATAGTGGGGCCATGGGCCCAATTGGCGTAATTTAGGGAAAGCATCTTACAAATTTGGGAGTAGGTAGGTTTTTCTGGGATCAAAGCATTTTGGTCGGGTTTCTTTCTTCTTTTCAACCCTGAGCCCACGCTAGTTAACACATCCCTAAACTCCTCCAGTGTCGGAGTCATTTCAACATTATCCCCAAATCTTAAAACCATCCGGTCTCTATACCAGAATACGGTAAGTACTTCTATGAAGTCCTTACAACCGGTCATAGTCATGATGGATGTCAAATTTCCTAAATGACATGAGATTTCTCTTTTCTCTTCTGGGGACATTTAGCCCCACCAAATCCGTAGCAGCTCAGGGTTGGTCAGAACCATATCGAAGTTCAAATTGATTAACATTGACAAAACAAACCCAATGTTAATCTCCCCCACTAGGCAATGTTTTCATTCATAGGCACATTCAACGTTTCCAAATAACACATAATTATATTGTACTTGACACGGGGTAATCTCCTTATCAGGTTTAGCTACGTCTAAAATATCCAAACCACCCAGTCTAATTCTCATTTGGATTTGTTTAAGCTCTAACCTAGGCTTATGCAAGAGTGAGTTTTTTGAATTGACCTTGGACCCGAGCGAACTACTCGGGATGAACCGTTGTTAGCCTTTAGGTGACCGCACACCAAAATAACATTCAACATGTTCCAAAGAAAGGTTTCGGGTTTTTTAGTGAAGGATGGATTGCGATCCCGCGTGTCCCCTTTGAAGCCATGTTTTTTGCCAGGAGCGGAAGATTTTTATGATATGATGCATGCTAAATTAAATTGCGGAAAGTAATACATAAGCAAATACTTGTAAAATAAACCTTATTATAGTGAAACCCTTATAGTTAGAACCTAGAAAGTCCCAGAGGAGTCGCCATCTGTTACGGTTCACTTTTACGCTGGTTAAAGCATAAAAATAATCCAAGGTTGTTGGTGCTCTAGATTGGATTTTTATGTTTTTAGAGTCGCCGCCTAATTTATTCAAAAGGAAAATTAGGAAAAACCGGGCTTAAAGAGTTTTTCAGACCGACAAAAAATCTTTTTGTACCAGAGTTCGAGGTAAGGGTTCTAGTGATCCCCAAGGAAGGTTTTAAGCACCCTGGTATTAAGGATCCGTAGAATACGATTGACCTACGAGCTTCACTATAAGGTTTATGTATTTGTTTATGTGTTAGAATTTTCTGCAACAATATAGCATTATCATGTTTATTATCTCATTTTTCCAGAAACATTTGGCGAAAAATCCCCTTATAAATAAGGGGTTTTGGTTTAGAAAAATCCGCGCAAGTGTTCAACCCCCTTCGTTTCCAGACTAGGACACATCCAGAATCGCTCCCGAATAGAGTCGCTACTATTCTAGTCCGAATGAAATACGTTTAGTACTTACGGGTTTTATATATATATATATATATATATATATATATATATATATATATATATATATATAAAAATCCATTTTAATCGAAGCCCAATAAGTCAAACCGTAGTCCATCAAACCTTAAAACTCTGGCCCAATACTAATTTCTCGGCCCAGCGTGATTTCAGATCTCAAAAATGTCAAATTTTAGTCCAAACGGGTCCATTTTTAGTCCAAGTTCACAAACCCAAACGTCTCATTTTCAGTCCATTTTGTGGGCTTGCAGCCCAAATTTAGTACAATTCAACTATGTTTTGGCCCAAATCTCCTTACAAAATGTCGCTCTCAATTTAGAAAATCAAGCAAATTTCCAGGTTTTAGACTTAACAAATCTCAGTTTGTATGCTTAATTTCTAACAAAAGCCAGAAACTAGATTAAAACCTCATTTTTGCACGGCTCAGTTTTTTGAAACTCCTACAAACTAATGCATGCTTTTAATTCTGAACGTTATCTTGCAAACTTTCATCATATATTTTTTTTTAAAACAAAAATACTGCTTCGTTTAAATCGCGCTTCTCACCAATTTTATCACAAGTTGGATTTGCTTTTGAAAAAGGGTTTTGTACAAGTTTTAGATAAGAACCTAAACCACTAGATGATATCTTAAGTTCTACATCCATGGGAGGTTCACTAATACAAAGGTTAAAGTTTTACAAAATAGAATCATACAAACAAAATGAAGAAAGAGGAAGGATTTTAATTACTAATGGGATACCCGCCCCATTAGTGCTATTTTCACCCATAGCAGGGCCTTCGAATATTAGCTTCCTTTACATGTGTGTACACTAGCTACAATCAGCTTTGGAATTCGGCCACGGCCCAATTCTCGTATAGAAGAGAAAGACCCAGAAATGCAATGAAGGGGTTTTATTTTTTCAACAACAAAAAAAGAAAAAGAAAGGAAAGTAATATCTCATATACACAACAATATACATATATCAAACAAATCAAGGTGTTAACAGTGTTGACACCTAATTTTGGCTCGACGAGCTTAAAATTAACATTTTGGGGGGCCCTGATTCGTTAAATAGCGTGAAATACATTTTTTTACACATTTTTACATTTTTTGACAATTTATTGATGATTATCCTTATTTTAGGAATTTTATCAATTTACTGTCATTTTCCAAGAATCATTATTTTGCACATGTACAGCGTAATACTACCATTTTTGTGCAATTAATAATTGTTTCTTAATTTTATAGCAGTACATTTTTTGTATCTTATACATTGATATTTAAATTTTATATTTACATTATTATTTACAGATGTATTAGTTAACTACATTTTAGAACAGTCCGTCAGTGTAGAGAAAATCGGATCAATTAATTTTTAAATGCAGAGTAAAAATTCGATCAAGTCAAGATCTCGTCACCTTTTTAAAAGTTGACACTTGAGGTGATAGGTTGGGTTCTTGATCCATTGATTAATAGATTTTTTATACATTGGTTAAAAGGGTGAAATTCCCGTTGGACAATAACCCAAGGATTAAATTGAGCATTGAGGGGACAAAGGGGTATGGCTTTATATTTTTTGGACAATACAATGGGCCACTTTATGTTATAAAAGAAGTTGGGGGTTTAATTTTATTTTTTCATCTTCATTCTACACATATTTACACACACACACTCTTAATTTTCAGATTTAACCCTCTCCCTCTTCCAAAACAAAATCTTAAACATTTCTCTCTCCACACTTCTCTCTTAAAAAAATCACCGCCAGCCCCCTCCACGCTGGAGCTTGGAGCTCCGGCGAACAACGACATCACCGCTCTCACTACTCCCTCTCGTCCTCGTCTAATTCGCCAACAACCAAATCGCCACCATCAACCACCGCAGCCGGCAACCAAACCGCCCCCATCAACCACCGCAAACAACCACAAAACCAGCCCTTTTTCATCCGTTCTCACCAACATAGTACCACCAGTGACGCCTAAACACCACCACGCTGCCCTTCCTCCATTTTTCCCTTCGCTCTTTCCCCTAACCGCCAGCTCACCGCCGGCGAAGCTCCGGTGAACCGCGAACGAACCACCACGACCCTCAACAAACGCCACCACCACTGCTTGCGCTCCTCTTCCCTCTCTCTAATGCCATCACCAGTGGCTTGTTGTTTTTCTTGGATATTATTTTGTATTTTTTACAGATCTGGCCGGAGTTAACTTTTCCGGCGTTTTGCCGTTGAAGCGACGCCATCGAATGTCGTTGTTGGATCGATGACCACTTCCCGCCCCTCTCCTTATTTTTGACGCTTTCGCAGAACATGCCGGAGTTTCGAAACTCCGGTGACCTCCATTAAATTCGGCCAGCTCCTTTTTCTACTGGTTCCTCTGATTAACTGCTACTTTGATCTTGATTGGACTGATTTCTCTTTGTTATGGCTTTTGCCGATGATTTTTGTTGTTGTCCTCTTGGCCGATAATTCTTGTTGCTGCTGTATTACTAATTTGGTGGGCTGGTTACGTGACCATTTTTGCTAACTGTTTACTCTAATGTTTTACTACATTGTTGTTGCTGTAACTTTTTTTTTTTTGTTGTTGTTTTATCATTTTTGCAAGTGTTGCTGTCCCTAATCCATTTGAGCAGATCCGGTGAAACCTTTCTTTTTCAGTGACATTACTGTGTGTTGGCTAATGTTTCACTATTGCTACTTCTTCATCGTGCCACTGTCACTATTTTTCGGATTGATTTTTTACATTTTCTTTTACTAAATACATGTTGGTTTTATGCCCGGAAAATACTTTTGGCAGCCAATAACATTTTTACCCTTTTTACCATTTATTTAAACTCATTTGGGCGAATACTAAACCCAAATGGCGGATGAAGAAAGTTCCGTCGATTTTCAAGGCCTCCCATATACAAAAGACGGGTTTTTATTTTAAGTTTATTTATCATTTCTTTAATTCATTAGATAGTTATTTATTCTCTTACTAACACTTTTACTAAGTGTTTATACAGGCACCCGGAGATACATCCCGAAGACGACACTCGGAAGGAACCCGGAGACTTCATCGAATCACTGTTTGTATTTACTTTTCACATTTTTTTTATATAACTGTACAAAACATAAACTCATAGTATAGTGAAAACTTTATTTTTGGAATGACGGGTTGATATATTTATTTACTTGTCGCTTTGTTTGATATACTTAAAATTGTCATTCGCTTTAGGCTAGACTTAGGCCGTCAATACTTTCATAATTGTATTAGATTAACTTGGTATAAATACTTTGTTAAATAAATTCACACTTTTGACATTTAGGCAAAAAATACTAGTTCATCCTTTATTTTATATTATTTATACACTCTTGATATAACTTACATTTCATATTGTTTCGTGTACATAATACATATTTTAATTAAGTTAAATTCACATTTTGACGCTAGGCAAATATTAAGTCTTCTATTCACAAAATCTTTTATTCTTTAGAGGTATTACACATTTTCACTCATTTTTTTATCCACAATCCCTTATACTTATTTTTTATCAATATTTTTTACAATTATTTTGTTCCTTATTCTTTTGATAGGATATTTATTAAACAAACACTCTTTTTAACTAAACGGTAGAAACAAGTCAAATAGACTTTACTTTACTGAATAATTTTGCTATACAAACTCTGTACACCAATGAATATTCGTAGATTATTGTTTTACATTCTTTATGGACTAATATACCTAGTTATACAATTCTTTAGCCATTTTATGTTCGATATACACTCTTTTATTCTTGAAAATACATTCTTTATTTATTTAATACCCATACATTCTTACATAGACGCATATTCTTTATATCCTTGATATATTTATTTTTTACATAGTCTTACATATTGTTTCTTAATATAGTTACACATTCTATACACTAACATATATATACACTCTTTGTACTAACAGATATACTTTTATTTAATACCCATACATTCTTACATAGACGCATATTCTTTATATCCTTGATATATTTATTTTTTACATAGTCTTACATATTTTTTCTTAATATAGTTACACATTCTTTACACTAACATATGTATACACTCTTTGTACTAACAGATATACTTTTATACTTATGAGGTACATTTTCTTTATACTCTTTTATATATCTTTTTTTACTATACGTTCTTTATGAATACTTGATATAAATACATTTTTATACACTGTATATACTTAGGATATTATCACCTAGTGTAGCTTTTCATGATATATTTTTATACTTACGAGGTACATTTCTTTATACTCTTTTATATATTCTTTTTTACTATACATTCTTTATGAATATTTGGTATAAATACATTTTTATACACTGTATATATTTAGGATATTATCACCTAGTGTAGCTTTTCATGAAGTCATAACATTTTGAAAATAGGTAATAATAATGATAAACAGATAAATAATCCCCCTCTAGTGTTCAGTTAAACTAAGTTTGAGGACTGTCTTCGGACAGGCTCTGAGAGATGCTTAATACCTTCCACTCGGGGTAAATAAAACTCTTATCTAGAATCTCATAGGTTTCATGGACTAAAATGGAGTAGACACACAAATACATATAGGTTTCCTGATTTTCCTAAAAAATAAGGTGACGACTCTAACCCTTTTAAAACCAGTTAGAAGAGCCTGGAAATTGCAAACTATCTTAGATCCGTTCAAAATAGGGCGTAATAGAATGGCGACTCCGCTGGGGATTACCTAGGTTTTGACCTTAACAGACATAGTTTAAGTGAGCACTTGAGGGATAAGTGATTATTTATCTGTTTTTATTATTATTACTTGTAATATATATCGTGAATTGCTACAATAATATCTTTGAAAGGTCTCAAGTCAAAGCCAAACTTGTGTTCCTTATTTGTTTGAAGACACTACATGTTACTGCTTTCCTTATACTGCCATCGCACTTTCAATTGAGCCTTTGGCCGTACACATACACACATTGTGCACGCGAGTTGTGTTTTGCGCTCCTCCGAACCTTCTTCAAACTCCTTAGTTTCAGAGATTGGTGGGCTAGTCTTACTACTTGCCATCTCGCAGTTATCCGAATTTTCTTTATCAGCTTAGGTGAATCTACTCTTAGAATTCTTAGGTCGTTGTATGTATAATTTTGATCACTGCTCTAGCAGGATTAGTTTCATTCTTTATTTGCCGCACATTCTTTATTTGCTACATGATCTTCGCATCTTACATATTCTTTATTTGTTTCACATACTGTATTTATTAGACATTCTTTAGTTGTACATATATACTAGACATACCTTCTTCCGCCACGTTTTCTTTATCGGGCAATTTTTGTTGACTTGTGTTGAGCTTGGAGCCTTTCCAGACTCTCACACTCATTTTTTTTTTTTGTCTTTACGACCACCCTCACAGCCACATTATTTTTTCATACCCATTTTCGGTCTTTGCTACCATCATTTTGACTTTACAATTCTTTATTAATACAAAACAGCCTTGTACATTCTTTCCCTCTCTGGAACACACTCTTTCTAGATTCGAACTCTTGTTCACAACCTCACTTCTGTTCAATACAACCACCAATTCATAGAAATCATACAAATCACATACTACACCGTATCTGTCCGAACTACGTCTGACCTGATTCTTGTCCTGACAAGATACGTAGGCAACCCTACATAAGGGTTCGGTCTCCCCACTGTTTCAAAATAATTCACCAGAATAAAAAACTGGGACAATTATTTTGAAGTAGTTCAAAGACGCTCCCCAAAAAGTCTTTTAAGAGCGTCAATCAACCCCTTGAAATCCAAAACCCAACAATGCCAATACCATCCTTACCCCAACAATCACCCGACTTTGGTCCCAAAACCTGGAATATAAGCTTTTCTTCTTCTCCGAAGCATCGCAGGCCATGGAACTTTGGCATGTTAGCCTTTATTTTTCAACCCCAAGGGTTCAACACATGTAAATCCTTCCTCCCTAAACTATACAATAATCGTGCCAACTGACAAGGAGTGATGTCAAAGCTCCACAAACAATTTGGCACCCAATCATCGCAATCTTACCGATGGGTGCAGAGTATTTTTAGAAACTCCATATAGGTCGGCATCCCCTCTTATCACCTTGCCAGCGGACGCGGATTATTATTTTAAGCTCCGTCGACGTTGACATTCCCTCATAGCTAACCATGCCAATAAATGCAGAGTAGTATCAAAAGCTCTGCCAACGTCCAACCTTTTTCCTCTATCACAATCTTGTCAACGTACTGGAGTAATGTCAAGGCTCCATCTACAGTTGACCTCCTTCTTCTCAGCTGCCTGTTAGAGTATTTTCAATGCTCTGGCTGCGATCGGCTCATTTTTTCTGACCGCCTACCATAGTACTGTCCAAGCTCTGAGCCTATCATTGGTCCCTTCCTGGATAATTTTCAAAGGCCCGTGCCTACGATGGATACACCCTTCTGCCGCCTGTCGGAGTACTTGCAAAACTCCGCCTTCAATCGACACCTCTTCTTATATCTTATCTGCAAAAACTACGCACACCTGATGCTCTTCTTTGATGAGATACGTAGGCAGCCCTTTTGGGTTCGGTATTCATTATTCGAAAAAAAAAATCAAAAAAAGAGAAGTCTGAAAATTATTTGTAAATAAATAAAAAATTCTTTGTTTTTACCTCTCTGCAAGAATTACGCACACCTGATTCTCTTCTTTGATGAGATACGTAGGCAGCCCTTTTGGGTTCGGTATTCATTATTCAAAAAATCACAAAAAAAAAACTTTATTTTTGAAAAATCACAAAAATATTTTATTTCTTTCTTTCTATCTTATCTGAACGAACTGCGCGCACCTGATTCTTATCAAAGATGAGATACATAGGCAACCCTTCTTGGGTTCGGTACCCCTTATTCAAAAAATACAAAAATATTTTTTAGATTCATATCTTTGGCTTGGTTGGTACCAACACAGTTAGGAATCTGCATAGGAAATAAACAAATAACAATCGATATGATGGAGAAGACTGACTTCGTGGTAAATAATAGATTCTTTTGGTACCTCTCATTCACACCTTAAGTGACACTTGAAAAATTCTCTTGCATGCTTATAAGACATGAACAAAACCAACCTCATTATTTCATGTGCACTATGTGGTGAGCTTTAGACAACGTTCAATTGCATTGCATTGTGATCTAGAACTTGGCCTGAATGTCTGTTGAGGCGAAATTATGAGTAACACTTGATATACGAAAGGATCGTAGGCCTTCTTTGACCCGTTTGAGCCTTTCTAGCCTACCAAATAACATTATCCCTAGCATTCCCCCTTTAAGCCTAAAGCCTTTTCCTTGACAACCACATCATAAGCCTATACCATTTCTGAGTGCATACATGCACTATTCCTCTCTTGGCCCGACCTCCATGAGAGCACTAGAAACGTTCAACCGTGGATAGAGATCCAAGTTGAAGCTTCCAAAGAAAAAAACAAAGATTCAATAGTCTCAGAAAAAACACAGACGAAGAACGACCTCCAAAGCAAGAAGGAGCCCACAAAAAACCAGTCATTCGGGATCTCGGACATACAATCCGCTATTCCTTTTATTTTTCACACTCCGGCATACAACCCGAAATTAGCATCAAGACTTCGGGCATACAACCCAGGTCAATTCTCTTAATCCCCACAAAATCTCGGGCATACAACCCCGAACTCCCAAAAAAAAAAGCTCCAACTTGCAAAAGAAGTCACACTAGTACAAAAGAAAGGGACAATAAGACGAAGCAGATCAGCGTCAGAGCACACAAATACCAAGCACGGACATAGTGCAATGCTCAGGGAAGGATTAGTTATTCTTTACCCAAATGATATCCTACCCTTTTCCCAAGCCTACATTACAAACACATAACAAGCCCTACGCGATCCTATGCCAAGGGTTCTCACATTAGTGGATACTTACATGACGGCCAAGCTTATGGTATCACAATTGCATGCATTGAACATCTTTCTGAGTATGAGTGTACTTCCCTAGACATCCCAAAGTTAAAACAAATACTGAATATGTGTGAAAAAAAGGACTTTCTTTCTGGTGAGGACACTTGAAACATGAGGATAGATATAGTTCAAAACCTTTACTTGAAGCAAGACGAACAAATCTTGTCGATACTTAGGTATCTCTGAGGTACCACATGAAGCTATAGGAATTTTCCCGAAGTCAATCTCGGTTAGCTGGGAAGAAATTGATGGAATTCTTATGCACAAAACTAATTGTTGGTACCAACTGAAGTCAAGACATGATTCTCTTCACTTCTTCATTTTCCAATATTCTTTACAACAAAAAATGCATTAAAAAAAAATTATAGGCGCCCACCTTCTAATGCGGGTATTTCATTTCAAGTACATTTTTACAAGCGCCCACCTTCTAATGCGGGTATTTTAATTTCCAGTTCAGGAGCCCACCTTCTAATGCGGGTATTTCAATTCTAGTTCAGGCACCCACCTCCTAATGCGGGTATTTTAATTTCAGTTAGGCGCCCACCTTCTAATGCGGGTATTTTAATTTCAGTCAGGCACCCACCTTCTAATGCGGGTATTTTAATTTCAGTCAGGCGCCCACCTCCTAATGCGGGTATTTCATTTCAAGTACATTTTTACAGGCGCCCACCTTCTAAAGCGGGTATTTTAATTTCAGTCAGGCGCCCACCTTCTAATGCAGGTATCTTAAATTTCAGTTCAGGCGCCCACCTTCTAATGCGGGTATTTTAAATTTTAGTTCAGGCGCCCACCTTTTAATGCGGGTATTTTAATTTCAGTTCAGGCGCCCACCTTCTAATGCGTGTATTTTAATTTCAGTCAGGCGCCCACCTTCTAATGCGGGTATTTTAATTTTAATTAGGCACCCACCTTCAAATACGGGTATTTTAATTTTTTTTACAGGCTCCCACCTTCAAATACGGGTATTCCATTTCAAAGCTCTGGCACACAAAGCAGAGTATGCATTAAGATCTCGACACACAACTCGAGATTTCATTTCATTTCAAGGCTCCGGCACACAAACCGAAGTATGCATCAAGGTCCTCACACACAATCCAGGACCTCTCTACATTGAAAGCTTTGGCACACAACCCGATGTTTTGCATCAGGGTCTCGACATACAACTTTGTAGTCCATTTTAATCCATGGCTCTGAGTTTGGTCACCCCTATAGCAATACATCATTTTCCTCCGCAACAAGTTTTCCCGAACTACAATCGGTCTGACTCCCATCTCAGGGATATGTAGGTAGCTCGAATTCAAGCACGACCATCCTTCGTCCTACACTTTCTAGGACCACTCCAATAACACTGGGGCAAAATTTTGATCGGACGATCAAAATTTGCCACAACATCCATTAGTTATAACCTTTCGAACTACATTGACCTGATTCTCGTGATTGACGAGATATGTAGGAAACTCTAAGCAGAGTTCGGTCACATCGGGGCGAGAATCATCCTTTCCCCAGCAAGTATACAATCTTTCACCCTCCCAGCGTCGTAACTTGACACTGGGGCAATTTTGGAAGCGACGACGTGGGTATGCGAATATTTTTTGGCCCTGAACAATCCTTTCCTTTTTATCATTCTTCTTTTTATCAAAACCCTGTTGACGGACTGACAGTATTGTCAAAGCTCTATCAACGTCTGGCTTCTTCCTCCGTACATATCCTTTTAGTTATTCTTTGCCGAGCCAAAATAGGCTACACGTCAACGTCTTCGTCCGAAAACTCTTTCATCGTCTCCGGTCGAAGAGGGACAAGCTGTTGACACCTAATTTTGGCTCGACGTGCTTAAAATTAACGTTTTAGGGGGGCCCTGATTCGTTAAAGAGCGCGAAATACATTTTTTACACATTTTTACATTTTTTGACAATTTATTGATGATTATCCTTATTTTACGAACGTTATCAATTTACTGTCATTTCCAAGAATCCTTATGTTGCACATGTACAGCGTAATACTACCATTTTTGTGCAATTAATAATTGTTTCTTAATTTTATAGCAGTACATTTTTTGTATTTTATACATTGATATTTGAATTTTATATTTACATTATTATTTACAGATGTATTAGTTAACTACATTTTAGAACAATCTGTCAGTGTAGAGAAAATCGGAGCAATTAATTTTTAAATGCAGAGTAAAAATTCGATCAAGTCAAGGTCTCGTCACCTTTTTAAAAGTTGACATTTGAGGTGATAGGTTGGGTTCTTGATCCATTGACTAATAGATTTTTTATACATTGGTTAAAAGGGTGAAATCCCCATTAGACAATAACCCAAGAATTCAAATGAGCATTGAGGGGACAAAGAGGTATGGCTTTATATTTTTTTGATAATACAATGGGCCACTTTATGTTATAAAAGAAGTTGGGGGGTTTAATTTTATTTTTTCATCTTCATTCTACACATATTTACACACACACTTAATTTTCAGATTTAACCCTCTCTCTCTTCCAAAACAAAATCTTAAACATTTCCCTCTCCTCACTTCTCTCTTAAAAAAACCGCCGCCAGCCCCCTCCACGCCGGAGCTCCGAGCTCCGGCGAACAATGACATCACCGCTCTCACTACTCCCTCTCGTCCTTGTCTCCTTCGCTGCTCCGGTGAACCGGAGCAGCTAACAACCAAATCGCCACCATCAACCACCGCAGCCAGCAACCAAACCGCCACCATCAACCACCGCAAACAACTACAAAACCAGCCCTTTTTCCTCCGTTCTCACCAACACAGTACCACCAGTGACGCCTAAACACCACCACGCCGCCCTTCCTCCATTTTTCCCTTCGTTCTTTCCCCTAACCGCCAGCTCATCGCCGGCGAAGCTCCGGTGAACCGCGAACGAACCACTACGACCCTCAACAAACGCCACCACCATTGCTTGCGCTCCTCTTCCCTCTCTCTAATGCCATCACTAGTGGCTTGTTGTTTTGCTTGGATGTTATTTTGTATTTTTTACAGATCTGGCCGGATTTAACTTTTCCGGCGTTTTGCCGTTGAAGCGACGCCATCGAATGTCGTTGGATCGATGACCACTTCCCGCCCCTCTCCTTATTTTTGATGCTTTCGCAGAACATGCCGGAGTTTCGAAACTCCGGTGACCTCCATTAAATTCGGCCAGCTCTTTTTTCTACTGGTTCCTCTGATTAACTGCTACTTTGATCTTGATTGGACTGATTTCTCTTTGTTATGGCTTTTGCCGATGATTGTTGTTGTTGTCCTCTTGGCCGATAATTCTTGTTGCTGCTGTATTACTAATTTGGTGGGCTCGTTACGTGAGCATTTTTGCTAACTGTTTACTCTAATGTTTTACTACATTGTTGTTCCTGTAACCTTTTTTTTGTTGTGTTTTCTCATTTTTGCAAGTGTTGTTGTCCCTAATCCATTTGAGCAGATCTGGTGAAACCTTTCTTTTTCAGTGACATTACTGTGTGTTGGCTAATGTTTCACTATTGCTACTTCTTCATCGTGCCACTGTCACTATTTTTTGGATTGATTTTTTACATTTTCTTTTACTAAATACATGTTGGTTTTATGCCCGGAAAATACTTTTGGCGGCTATTACCATTTATTTAAACTCATTTGGGCGAATACTAAACCCAAATGGCCGATGAAGAAATTTCCGTCGATTTCCAAGACCTCCCATATACAAAAGATGGGTTTTTATTTTAAGTTTATTTATCATTTCTTTAATTCATTAGATAGTTATTTATTCTCTTACTAACACTTTTACTAAGTGTTTATACAGGCACCCGGAAATACATCCCGAAGACGACACTCGGAAGGAACCCGGAGACTTCATCGAATCACTATTTGTATTTACTTTCCGCATTTTTTTTTATATAACTGTACAAAACATAAACTTGTAGTATAGTGGAAACATTATTTTTGGAATGACGGGTTGATATATTTATTTACTTGTCGCCTTGTTTGTTAAACTTAAAATTGTCATTCGCTTTAGGCAAGACTTTGACCGTCAATACTTTCATAACTGTATTAAATTGACTTGGTATAAATACTTTGTTAAATAAATTCATACTTTTGACGTTTAGGCAAAAAATACTAGTTCATCCTTTATTTTATATTATTTATACACTCTTGATACAACTTACATTTCATATTGTTTCGTGTACATAATACATATTTTAATTAAGTTAAATTCACATTTTGACGCTAGGCAAATATTAAGTCTTCTATTCACAAAATCTTTTATTCTTTAGAGGCATTACATATTTTCACTCATTTGTTTTATCCACAATCCCCTTATACTTATTTTTTATCAATACTTTTTACAATTATTTTGTTCCTTATTCTTTTGATAGGATATTCATTAAACAAACTCTTTTTAATTAAACGGTAGAAACAAGTCAAATAGACTTTACTTTTCTGAATAATTTTGCTATACAAACTCTGTACACCAATGAATATTTGTAGATTATTTTTTTACATTCTTTATGGACTAATATACCTAGTTATACAATTCTTTAGACATTTTATGTTCGATATACACTCTTTTATTCTTGAAAATATATTCTTTATTTATTTAATACCCATACATTCTTACATAGACGCACATTCTTTATATTCTTGATATATTTATTTTTTACGTAGTCTTACATATTTTTTCTTAATATAGTTACACATTCTTTACACTAACATATATATACACTCTTTGTACTAACAGATATACTTTTATACTTACGAGGTACATTTTCTTTATACTCTTTTATATATTCTTTTTAACTATACATTCTTTATGAATACTTGGTATAAATACATTTTTATACACTGTATATACTTAGGATATTATCACCTAGTGTAGCTTTTCATGAAGTCATAACATTTTGAAAATAGGTAATAATAATGATAAACAGATAAATAATCCCTCTCTAGTGTTCAGTTAAACTAAGTTTGAGGACTGTCTTCGGAAAGGCTCTGAGAGATGCTTAATACCTTCCCCTCGGGGTAAATAAAACCCTTATCTAGAATCTCATAGGTTTCATGGACTAAAATGGAGTAGACACACAAATACATATAGGTTTCCTGATTTTCCTAAAAAATAAGGTGGAGACTCTAACCCTTTTAAAACCAGTTAGAAGAACCGGGAAGTTGCAAACGAACCCGTTCAAAATAGGGCGTAACAAAAAGCAGTGGGCTTCAAGCCCGACAATTAAATGATCATCAAATATTGAAAGATCGAGCAGGCATTTATGCAGTGTATACTGTAATATATTGTGGTATACACCTCTATGTGGATGTGTGGAGGGTCAATCATAGAAAGTTCTTGCCCTCTTGTTCCCAATGTTGCACAAGTTCCAAGTGATTTATAGGAATCCCAGGCATGGCTAACATTAGGGAGGGTTCAAACTTGATCTATGATGACAAAACTAACCTTCTCACTAAGGTATTTGACCAGGGTATACATACAATATCCACATGTATATATTTTAGACTTAGACAAACATGAAACACGCAAAGCCACAAAGAAACTATACATGAACTTGTAATATTCAGGCAGATTCAAGATCCCACAAGGAAGGCTAGCATTTTTAAGATGTATAACCTTTATACCAAGTACTATAGAATCTGTGCTTAGACAGAATCAAGTAGAAATTACTTCATGGTGCACAGCTTCATCCCAACTTAAAAAAAACACATTATAAACTCCATTGTAACATATAGAACTCAACAAATCATCTAAATCATATAGTACAAGTTGGGACTAATCAGTATAGACAGACAAATAGAGTAATCCTATGACCAGGCATGATGGACTAACTAACAGGTCTGTAGGCCACCCCTACAACCAAATGGTAAGTCAACTATACAAGAACCCAAGGAACTAACTACCATAATGAATCACAGACCCATCAGGGTAAGGATGAGTAATTAACTAAGACACAAGCATCACATGTACAATGGCCCAAACCAAAGAACAAGTAGTAAGGCAGCATCACACTACACATAGAAGTGTTTAAGAGTTCAACAGGAAGACATGATATGCACTCCCCATTTCACATGAAAATACCAAACTAAGCACACAAAAGTAGAGTAGGCCTACTGTGATAACAACAACCAAACTGAGTATGGGGATGGGAAAGGGCTGACCTTTCATTCAGACACATAGCAAACAAACCAGACAGAGGACAGAAATCAATACTATTTTCAGATGTAATGGCAACCAAGACTTGAACACACTAGTAGGATTTTTAGCCTCTCACTCATACGCCCATTGGACTAAAACAAGAAACTAGCACTACACTTAGAACAAGATAAACAAACTGAATCTCAACTACCTCATAATAACTATGCTAGTCCAACCATGAATGTTATGCTAAGAAAATAATGATATTAAACTAGACTAAGCATGGTCACTAATCTAAACACCAAGCACATAGCTGAGCGAATCTCCAGATAAACATGATGAAACCAAAAAAAAAAAAAAAACAGAGCATAAAATACCTAGAATGCAGTAAAAAAAGACATAGAGTATTACCTTTTTCAGCACAGCCTGGTGGAGAATGGGATTTGGAGAGCTTTCCCCGATCAAACCAAAACCAAACACAGATCCACACAAGCAACAACAAATAAAATTTTTAAAATTTTAACTAGCTCAACCTCTTATAATTCTAAAGCTAAACGCTTCAAAATTTAGGTATTTTGGCTAACTTGAATATATTAGAATACTCAACCAAAATATAGGCTTCAAGCTCTGTTCAACAATGTGACCTGGGGGTTTTATTTATACCCCCAAATCAAAGTAAGAAACCCCAATCTCCCCCGATGTAGGATAAAGTGCCAGTTTTCAAAACCAAGTTTCAATTCAGGCCTCAATGGCCACGATTCAAGTAAATAAAATATGGAGGGTTGGATTTTTTCCCTCAAATAATCGATCCGTTCAGTTCTTCTTAAACCAATGAGATTCCTCCTTTCAAATCACAAAAAACAAAAGACAATTAAAGACTTGCAGAGATATTACCGTTGAAATGTAAAAAAAGTGAAGAAGGAGTAACACCGTGTTTGGGGGGGATTAGGTGCAAACGAGTGTAAGCATTTAATGCTTAGCTCGATCCGGCTATACAAAGCCTGAAAAAACATCGTACATCTGCAACTTTGCCCAAAAAGGCACTGATGACGCGAGGAGAGAGAGGGAGAAAAGGGGCGGCGCTAGGGTTTGGGGAAAGGGAAAGGGACCCTAAGGGGGGTTTGGCAACTGAAAAATAGAAATGGGGCCTTAGCCCCTTTGCCTTAAGTTGCGAGTTGGGCCGGGTCTGGCCCTTGTTGGGCTGGACTCAACATATGATATATGCTTATGTTCATATATATATATATATATATATATATATATATTATACAGATGTATTATACACACATATATACTAACGTAGCAAAGAAAAGTAAGAAAAGAATTGATGGGTAAACAATTTAAGAGGTTGATTTACCAAATAAAGAATTGAAATTAATCAACCAATTAATTTAGAAGCAAGACTAATCTTTATAAAAATAAAAAATTTAAGAAATGGCCTTAATTGAGTTGAAGCATGAATTTGCTATTTCAATTGAGGCCCCATTTTGGCTAACTGACTGATTATTTCAATTGTAGCCGTAGTTAAACACATACTAGGCAATTTACAACCATAATCATAATTAATTTAGATAAATTAATTATAATTAGTTTGAAAACTTTCCTCATAAGTTAATTATGCAGAAAATTAAAAGTTTGGGGTAAAGTAATTACTTATTTTAATTACTCAATTTCCTTGAACTAGAATAGGGGTAAATATTTGCTAATTTAAACTCTGATATTTGCATAATTAAATAAATAGCTACTCCATATTATTTTAGTAAAATGCCTCATTAGTTATTTTGAAATAATTTCCAAGAGATTTGTTATAGAAATTATTTTACCAAACACTAAAGGTAAAACATTATATGCAACGTCTATATATAAAATCGTCTTTGATTTTTTTTTTTACATATTTATCACCCTATTTAATATTCAAGCACTTTGAGCTATTAAAATAAATTATGGGAGGTCAACAATTAGGTGTCAACATTTATCATCTATATACCTTTAGAATCCATGGGTGAATCGCATAAAAGCAACGACACGAAATTGGCTTAAAAAAGGGTGGGCATCCAGAAGAAAAGTGTAAAGTTCTAATCATTCTCATCTAAATCGATTGTAGAGTGACTGTTGAACCTCCGAAACCCCCGTTTGCTAGCTTTTAGCAGGAATTGAGGTATGTCTACTTTTTTAAAAAAAACATTTTGGATGTATGTCTATTTTTCGGAAATCTTCTTCGAAGTACGTTTAAGTTGTGAAAGCATGATTGATGTTTGAGAATTCTCATTTGATTGTTTGTACTAGTTAAAACCCTAGTTTGGTGGTTGTTCGTTGAATTTTTTTTCAAACTAAAAGATGATATTTTAAAAAGGTCATGCGCGTGTAGGGTCAAGCCCACATGGAACCTTATACGAATTATACCATCGTGATGAACATGTTTTGCCCTAATATGGATGATTAAACTCTTTTTTCTAAAGATTGGAACTTTAAACATGTTTTTCCTTTGGATGGATTTTCTTGAACTTGAAATTGAACAAGTGATTAGATAAGGTTTCTAAATTGATTGTGACTTGAAATGCCTCTATTGTGAGAAGATGACTTGAGACGTGAATTCGGCTATGATCCATTCTTGATGATTCAGTTAATATCCAATGACTTGTGTTTGGTTGTGTTTGGGCCTATATGGGCATGTTGTGCTAGTCAATAGGATGATTAGCCATTCTGGATCCTAACGTATTGCTTTTAAGCATTGTTGTGTCAGTCCAGAGGACGATTGACCTCTGAGGCGTGTAGCCCGGTGCATATTTTGTTGTGTCAATCCATAGGACGATTGACCTCTGAAGTGTGTAGCCCTGTGCATCTATTGTTGTGCTAGTCCAGAGGATGATTAGCCTCTGTGGGACAATAGTCCCATTGTATCAAATGATTGTTCACCTGTGAGTCAGCATGTGTTGATCTTTTGGTTGCCTGTGAGTGGCTTGTGATGCTTGTGAGTTCCTAATTAAAAGACTTAATATGATAAAGGGCTTGACAGATTGAAATTGATATATTTCTTGTCTATTTGGCTATTCACAAAAAGTTCTACTAAGGTTAATGACATTTTCTCTATCTCTTACTTTCAAACTCTTTTACTACAATTGATTAATGATATTTGCTCTATCTCTTACTTTCAAACTCTTTTACTACAATTGATTCACAAGTTTTGTTGTAACTATCTTATTTATTATTTATTAACTAGTGCCCCTTAGACAGTCACTGAGTACTCAGCACTCAGGCATACCATTGTTGTATTAGATGTTATATTACGTAAAGAAGAAGATCAGGTTCATGATATGCGGGCGGAGTAGGAGAACTTGCTTCTTTCCAGACTTATTGGTGAGCCCACATGCCTGATCGTGGACACCCCTAGATCTTAGTGTGTTGCTTTTAGTTTTCGGGTTGCGTCCCAAATTTAGTCTATTCATTTATTTATCTTAGAAACTCCATAGATAGTTGTCAGAATTGTGGGTAGATTGTTGAAGTCTCGTATGACTTGTTGGGGCGTTTTCCACGTTTATGATTAGTCATTTATATTAGACTTAGTTGATTTTATTTTTTTATAAGTGTGAGTATTTTTCCATTTAACCTTAATGACTTATTTAAGTAAATGTTAAAAGAGTGTTAAAAGAGATTAGACGTTTGTTGATTTTATAAGGTACTTCCAGTTTTGTTCATAGAATCGGATGCCTATTGCGTCCTGGGTGGGTTTTGGGGCGTGACAGTGTTGCTTGATCAGAATTTGGCTTTTGAGGAGCAACAGGTAGCTACTAGGATAAACAGGTTCGGAAGTTGAGATCAAAAGAAATAGCTTCAGTGAAAGTGCAATGAAGACTAAGACATCATCCAGTTCAGGAGGTTACTTAGAAGACTAAGTTAGATATACGATCTAGATATCCCGAGCTTTTTGAATATCCAGGTATCTTTCAATCTTTTACCGTTTGAGGACAAACGCTATTTTAAGTGGTATCTGATGTAATGACTTGCTTAGTCGTTTTGAGCTTTTTGTCTTATTACCCCCAAAATACCCTTTCCGAAGTTTCATTTTAGTATTTATGACTTGCGGGGATGGGTGATACAATTTCCGAGGCAATCGGGCGGTTTTTGAATTGGTTTTAGTGTAATTTGAGTTTTCTAAGTTAAGGAAATGAAGATGTTTCATCAAAATAAACATCGGGGTAAATGCGTGATTTTGGAGGTTTCATCGATTTCATTCAGTTTGGAATGTGATTTTTGACTTAATCGAGCCTTTAGTTCAGGTCTCAAGGCATTCGGGTGTGATTTGTGTATTTGGTTGGAAAGTTAGGATTTTGATGTTTTGGAGTTGACCTTGGTCAACACCGGGTCAAGATGACCTCTTTTTGGAATTTTGAGTGCAAGAACGAGTTGTAGCGTGTTTTAAGATTGAAATGTATATTTAGTTTATGTCTGGGGATTCAGAATGAGTTTTGGGTATTGGATCGGGAATTGGTGAAAACCAGAAAAAAATCGTGTTCAGCAGTTTTTTGATGTCATCGCAAATGCGATAACAATTCGCATTTGCGGGGTCTTGTTCGCATTTGCAAAAGATGCGTTGGGTTGGGGCTGTCCGCATTTGCAAAAAAAATGGGTTGGGTTAGGGCTATCCGCATTTGCATGGTGTTGCTTGCGAATACGAAGCTCGTTTTTGTGAGCCAGGGGTTGAATTTGCAAAGACCCCTGGCAGTATTAAAATCCAAGTTTCGTGAAAAACACTTCATCCTTCCATATTTTGCGTTCTAGACTTTGGATTTGAGAGATTTCAAAGGCCTTCTTCCAGATTCAACTTGGAGAAGGATGGGGGTGGTGGTAAGGATCTGACCTTAATCTAGTCATTTCCCTATGTTTCCATCCATTAATTAGAAGTTTCTTCCATAATTTCAACTTACAATCTAGGGTTTTCCATAAGAAAGGAGTCTTATTGACATTTATGAAATTGAGGATCCATTTTTGTTAGAACATCATGATCTTTAGGATATGAATTATCTATACTATGGGTAAGATGAATTTATGCTTAAATACCAGTTTTGCCCTTGTAGGTTCGGGATTACATTTTAGGGTTCATTTTTTGGTTCCGAACTAAATTATAGCAATATGGGTGTTGTTGGATTCGTTTAACCTCGTAGAGTACTGATTTGATCATATTGAACTCGATTTCACAATAAAACTACCATTTTGACTTTTAGGGTTTGGGACGGGGTTTTGAATTGACTTTTAGGGTTTGGGACGGGGTTTTGAGTTGACTTTTGGACTAGAATCATTTATATGGTAATATAGGTATCGTTAGACTCGTATTCTTATGTAGATACTGTATTTGAACATATTGGGTTGTTTCAGAAGCTCAGAGTAAGGGGAACGCCGCAGAGTGATACTTCGGCTTCGGATTCAAGCAAGTTGAGACTTACTAGACCCTTTATGTTATGTGCTAGTTAATATAATTAAGAGGCGTCATGGAGAATTGACGGTCCCGTACTCATGAGGTAACGAGCACTTGTGCGGGTACCAATGTAACTGTATGGGTAACTAAAAGATGAAATACATATGCAAAGTGATGGTGATTATGTGTTTAGCCTTCGGGCTAGGAAGATGGTGGATAAATCCATTAGGTTGGTATAATTGCTGCTTTTTTCGACTATGATGGCCACAATTGATTGACTACTTGAGAACATTGACTTGATTTGCATTCATCACTCCATATCTAGTCTAAACTATGAAAAGGACATATATACTTGATATTGACTTGATTTTGCGTATTTTGTGCAGTTGCATCGTATCCGCATATCCATTCACATTTTCATGATATTATTGGAATTTAATTGATGAAATGCATAGTAGGGGCCTGGGAGGCCGGATACTGGATATGGTACATGGACCGAGTGATGATGATATTATAGCCAAAGGGTTGAGACCCGATGTGATCTGGGGGATCTGGTATTTCGAGTGGGTATATGGACCTCATGAGTGCCCCATGGGTCATGTGAAACCTACTGTAGGAGTGTGTGTATACCGGTGCATATGGTCATTGCATTTCATATTATTCACTCGCATTTCATGAATTCTTTCACATCCCATACTTGTTTGACTTGATTTCATGCCATATGTGCGTTAAAGGATATAAAGATGGGATATTTATGCTTATGCTAGACATAATTGATATAAAGATGGGATCTTTACACTTATTCTTGACTTAAAATGATGGAAAGTTTGAACCTTCACAATTATGCTTGAAAAGGAGTGGACTTTATGATTCAATTGTAATGCGAGGCTCTTATTTACTTATTGAACACTTATAAACTATGAACTTGAGACTAACTAAGTAACAAGAGGAATATCGGAAGTACCACCCTCGTCATCAATATAGTTTAGGAACGGTCAACGATATTGCTGGGTACGCGTGCTTCCCGTACTCACTCTATACTTGCTGCACTTTTTGGTGTGTCGATACGGATCCGGACGTGAGTTGTGGCATGTAGATAGTTTGAGCGTTTCTCGGAGCTTCAGAGTGAGCCGATGATGGTCCCATGGCACTAGACTCCTCCTTATTTTACATTTTGTCTTTCACTATCCCAAATAGTGTTTATGTATTATTCAAACTTGTATTCGGATTTAGTAGATCTATACTTGTTAATTTCAGGTTTTGGGGGACGTATTGACTTAGACTATTTTATGTCCTTATTATTAGACCTATTATGAGACTTATTATGGTTGTTCTTATTTAATTATGTAATTTATTTACGTTTCGCGTCTTAGTCACAATTTGAGGATTTTGGGTTGTGACAGCGAAGCAGGCTGCGTGTTGTTCTCTAGATAGCGAAAGTCAAGTAGGAGAAAGCATCACTAGCTCACGCTCTGAATCTAATAGCATGGGGCGCTTGGAATCCCGTGTAAATCAGCAAGGACCAGTTTGCTAGGCTAAGTACTGCTGGGTGATCGATGGCGAAGTAATACTGTGAGGGAAGGGTGAAAAACCCCCCATTGGGGAGTGAAATAGAACGTGAAACTGTAAACTCCCCCAAGTAGTGGGAAGAGCTAGGGACCTGACCACGTGCTTGCTGAATTTATTAATAATTTATGAAAATTGTTGCTTTATTGTTTCTCTTTTGAACACCTTATTAGAGTGTGATTAAGTATAATAATTGTTTGACTTTATAAAGAAAGTAAATGTTTAACAATAATATATATTTGTGATGATATTGAAATTTGTATTATTATATTTAATTTCTTAAATATATTCTTAGAAAACATACTTACGTAGATCCCCAATAAGAAAATTCTCAGATAAATCTCCAAGAAAAAATTTCAGCTAAAATTGCACCAATAATATTCCCAACTAAATCCTCAAGTATGCAAATCCCCAAGTAAACTCCTAGAAGAAATTTCCAGCTAAATTTGCATAACCAGAATCCTCAAGTAATACCCCTGGTAGGAATTTATTTCAAGGTAAAATCTGTAGGTAAATATCTCTAACTAAATTCGCAGGGAGCTTTGTCTGAAATTTTCTTGTGAATTCTCAAGGCAATTTCTCATGGTTCATTACATGCGAATTTACCTATGAAAACAGTACTAGCAAATTAATTTTCCCATATAATTTTGTGTAAAATGAGCAAAATTTACCTACAGATTTCTTAGGCAAATAATTTTTACATGAAAAATATTACAAAATATAAAAAAATTATATTTCCTCATAAAAATATGTAGGAAATATCCGCTGAGAAAATTTTCAGATAAAATCTCAGGTAATTTACACTTTGTATAACTAATGTCGCGGAATGATTCTCAATAGTAACGTGAAAATAGCGTGAGCGAAAATGCTGGATGGATTCAACTGGTACAAGCGGTTCTGTTATGCATTCATCTATTCTTAATCCCATCCAAAGTGTTGAAGACATTTGAAGCATACTGCCGAAGTTATGCATGGTCAGGAGAAAATGTTATTACAAAAATAGCCCTGGTCGCATGGGAGAAGATGTGCACACCAAAAAGCATAGAGGGACTGAACTTGATAGATCTCAAGATGTGAAATGTAGCTGCAACTGCTAAGAATCATTGGGACTTGTCTCATAAACTGGAACTCTGGATCAAATGGATCCATGCTTTTTACACAAAAGGGCAACCTCTAGATAGTATGGCCATCCCCAAACAGGCCTCTTGGATGACAAGAAAGATTATTAAAGCTAGAAATATGATAAATTAGAGTCAACTGGAGTTTAAAACTGCTAAGAGCATGATCAGACAAATCCAAATCCAACTTCTTGGACATCAGGCTATATTTCCTTGGAAATATTTAATGTTCAGGAATGAAGCTAGTGCTAAAGCTAAATTCACCATGTGGCAACACTTCCCGGAAAGGATGCATACAAGTGATGGATTGGATAAATGGGGGATGACAGTCGATACAACATGTGTATTGTGCCAAATGCAGCCAGAGAGTAAGAATCACCTGTTTGCAGAGTGTCTACGTACTGAAGGAGTACGGGATAGACTGCTGCAGTGGATGAAGAGGCAACTAGTCAACTACATAAGGCCACTTCAAGGGCTCAACACTTCCTATGGATAATTTGCAATGCTAGGGGGAAGTCACAAGTTTCTTTAATGTTCAAATGGTATATGTTGAAGTCATTCATGGGATCATGACTGAGAGAAATCCGCGTATACTTGAGAAGAAGAGCAGGAGTATAGTTGTCATTACCAGACTTGTAGCTTGTACATGCAATATCAGAACAAAGTCTAGGACCAGTAGACTACTACAGAGACGGAACTTCTGATTGGTTATTGTTACAGTAGTATATATATATATTTTTTAATGTAAATGGTCTTCTGGGCAAGTGAATATCTCCCTAGATGGTATAGACTCGGCCTAGAAGGATTTTTCTAACAAGAATTTCGTGTTTTTTTGCGCCTAACATGTACTGAGTGTGATTGAAAGACTCCTAGTGAGGCAACAGATGTGATATGTATCTGCTGTGGAATTGTAATTTCTGCACTTGGTGATTAATATAACCATTTATTTACAAAAAAAAAAAAAAAAGAATTACAATAACTCAATTAAAATGCTATTGAAGAAAAAATTTAACTAGTAGACAAAAAGATAGCATATTCACTACTAAAAAAACTGTCAAAATCAAGCTCCAAATTCTGACCTGAAAAGAAGTCGTAAAATATCAACCTCAAAGGTCGGTGTTTGCAACAAAAAAGTATTCTTAAAGAAATCAACTTCTAGAGGTTGATTTTTTAAAACTAAAAAAAATATTTTTTCCTTTCTTAAAAGAAACAGACATCTCGAGATCTTTTTTTTCGCGAAAAGATGAATTGGAAAGGCATAAATAAAAGAAATCAATGTCTTAAACCAACAAGCACCAATGATCTAATGGTAGAAATGTATCCTGCCACAATCATGACAAGGTTTCAATTCCCGGATGATGCATTTCATAATTGTGTAATTTTAAAACCGACCTCAGGAGGTCGCAAATTTTCAAAAAAAAGAAAAATTTTAAAAACTTGTCCTCATGAGGTCGATATTTTTTGACTTTCTAAGGTCGTTCCTAATACCAACCAAGTTTTACCGACATACCGCTGAAGTTGATTTTTGGGTCGGTTTTTCTCGAAAACCAACGTCCTGAGGTTGATTTTTGACGTGGAGTTTGACAGTTTAGACCCTGAAATCAATCCTTCCATAAAATAATATTGTGAAAAAAATTTAATCGCATTCAGAATATATTTGAAGCTCCTAATCAACGATCACATAGAGGGACCTGGTTCTTCGGTTCTTCGGTATCTGTTTGACAAGTCATTTGGACAATTTATTGGTACAACAAATATATATTCAAGTGACCCTCTTGATGAGCTACTTATTAATCATCTAAATCAATTTTAGCTTAGTTGAACACATATGTTACTTCTTTTTTAAGGTTTTGGCACTTGGACAATATTTGGTTCAATTTTGAAGAAAGAAATATCTGAAGTTGAAGTTGAAAAAGAAAATTTGAAAGTTGAAATTCCCTTGATTTTTTTTTAATGTTTTGCGAACCAATAGTTCATGTGTAATTAATAATCTTCAAATCAGTGTTTCAAACTTCAAATTGTCAATTTTAAGTTAAATTTGATGTAATGAATCAGTTGTAAAACAACCACTTACTAAAAGAAATTCAAATATTTTTAATTATATTCATAACGGCAACTATACACTAACAGCAAAGACTTGGTGATTAATGGCTGAAGAAGCTTGGAGAATTTGCTATTAGGGTACCATTAATCATGCATCTTAGTGCATTGCGCTGCTCTTTTTTGTGGATATGGTATATTTTAACAATTATCATGGTTAAACGTCTAAGTGAATAATTGTTGGGATATATATTATTAACCATGTGTTTGGATATAGTATTTATTATAGAATAATTGTTTAATCAATTTTTAACACCGATTTAAATAGATCGTGTATTCGTATATGTGTCCTTTACTTATACTGTAGATGATTTAATGTATAAAATTTAGCTTATAGACAAAAGATTAAATCATCGGTTCTTATAAGTATAAAGTATATGTTCACAATCTAAGATGGAAATCGGACAAAGCCATCGGTTTAATTGTAGCACAAGATTATATATAATTTATCTTGATTATGGGAGTGGCCTTATTCCAACTTCTTGAGCTAGTAAATTTTGTATGTATTGAACGGACCAAGTAGAGATAAGTGTTTATACTAAACATATAAAACAACCTGTCTAGCTCATTAAATGTACTTATACTCTTAATCTTGATATGATTATTATGATCAATGAGATTTAATCACTATTTTGATTTATCAAAAGGTACGACTCAATTGTGGGTCAACGTATTCCTGATAAGTTGGATAGTGGCAGATAACATTTATGAAATAATAATTAGTTGATACAATCCATGTCTCGACTTTAGGTTGTTCTTTCGGATTAAAACGTGTATTAATTATGTCAATTTTATTTATGTCAATTCTGGAACATGATTACACATGATGATTCAACATTAATTGATATATGATAAGCATATAGATAAGTTTTGTTTTTCCTTAAATCGCCTAAATCAATTATTTTTCGAATTTGGTCATAAATTTGGAGATCAGTAATTCGAACTCTAATTGATCTGAAATTCAGTTAGTCCATAGGAAACGGCCCGGTAAGAAATACTCACCAATATGCAGTGAATGATTTCATTTTTTGGCGATTTGAAGTTGTTTAGATGGCGTTTTGGGCATTTTTGTATTTTCTGAAAATTAAATTTTTAGAAAAAAATAACTCGGCGATGATCTGATAGTGATAGAGATTAGTTTCTATGATTTTCATGACTAAATACTAGTGCAACAGTAAGTTTATGTGTTGACTTTAGGTCTTCCTCCATATCGGATAGATTTATTATGAGTTGTCACTAGGTATAATAACTAGTTATTGATGACTTGTATTAACTCTCCATCTGAGTTACATGTTCGATCAATGGAACTAGAGATAATATAATGATACACTTGGCCTAAATTAACAGTATACTCTCCACCTGGGTTAGCTCTGGTTTAAATTTATTAGAGTGAATATCTGACATCATATATGTGTTATATCCCGTATTTTTGCACATTCGGAAAATTCGAAATAAGTTTGATTTGTAAGCAATAAGGCCATATTTGATTTTTATTAAATATATATATGTGTTGTTTATGAAAAATGTTGATGCGGAAATATGGAGGAAGGCCAAGGGCAAAATTGGGAATTTTGAAAATTTGCTTTGGGAATTTCAAAAATTAGCCACAACTAATTGTGCTACAAAAAAAATAAGAAAAAGAGGCCCAAAGTGGATGGGTGGCCGGCCAAGCCCATGCCCAAAAGGAAAATAATACATGTGATAAATTAAATAAAAAGGGGTCCTTATCATAGAACCTTCAAGAGAAAATTGAGAAGGAGAAAAACAAAAAGAAGAAGAGCAAAAGAGAAGGCCATTCGGCCATGGAGAAAAAAATTTGACCCTTTGAAATCTTGTCCCAAAAATTATTTTCTTGTGGTATTCCTACTAATTCAAGAGTCCTCTACAACGTGGTGTAATTGTTTCGAAAGATAGGACACTTGTTTCGTCGATTTAGCATATTTGTCAAGTGAAGAAGCTAGGAAGAAAAGGTAAGATTTAATCCCTTTTTATATGTTATGAAGGTTTTGTTTATGTTATAGAATGTAGAAAGGGTTAAAATTCATGGAAATATGGGAGTTGCATGAATGTATATATATATGTATATAGCCGTGTGCATGTGTTGTTGTGTAGACAAAGATGAGTTAGTTTTATGTAGTATTCTAGTTGTAGTTGTTGTGAATTCTATATTGGGAATGAAAGCTTAATGGTTTGGTTGGAGTTGGAAATATTGGAAGGTGGCCGAACACATATATATGTGTAGTGTGACATATGAACTAAGTTCTATGTAATGGTTTAATTGTTGTTGATATGCATTCTAAGATGCAAATGAGAATATAATGATGTTAATGAAGTTACAATCTTGTTTTGGGAAGTGTTGTGAAAGCTAATGTAACTTGTATGTGGTCTTTTGCATTGATGGGAGGTGGTGTGATTAGTATGTGAAAGATAATGTAAATCATGAAACTAGAAGATGAAAATGTGTTGTGAATGAATATGTCGAAGATTGAAGGTTTTGGGCGAATTATGGTTTTTGGTGGAACTTTTGTACATTTTGTAGGATAATGTGAAATGCTTCCGAATCGTATTTAAATGGTCTGAAATTAGTAAATGAATATGGAAATGTTGATATTAGTTTGAAAGTGTGGAGTTAGATTGGAAGTTGTCGCACTATGTAGAAGAGAAGACTATTCATGTTAGAATGCGTTTTAATTCGATTGTTGATGTTGTTGGTGTTGTTGTGGGTGTTGTTGTTGACATTTTGGCCGAGTTAAATTCTCGGGGATGTTGAATTTATAGGGGAAATGCTGCCAAATTTCTGTAGACAAGTATGGATTTAAAATTGAATTCCTAAAGGCTTACAATTAATATTTGGTAATTGTGACCAATTGTAGATCTTGGAGGAAACGGGATTTGAGTTCGGACAAGCGTAAGAAGCGAATAAGGTATGTAAGGCTTTGTTTTTCCTTCTTTTGGCATGTCTTAGACATATTAGGTTTGAATACCAGCCTCGGGGACGATTCTATTCTTAGAAATCCGAGTTTGAATTTGACCCCTTTTTTTCATTCAATAGAATTGAACTAAGTTCTGCATGCCTTGTTGAAACACTTGCCTAAACATCTATAATTTTCCCAAATGGAACCGGATTACACTAAAACGTTTATAATTGGCTTCATAATGTTTTATGTATGTAATTTGTGTGTGCCACCTCATTTGACCCGAGGTGGGCCCACTTTTTCCAATTCCCCTCCTATTGTGCTATTGATTTGTTTTCAAGCAATATTTAAAAGAAATGTTCTAACTACTCTTCTCACTACTAAACGACAACTGTTTTTAATATTCTATTGAGCCTCATAAACTATTCTGGAACATGGAAACGATCTAAAAAAAAGGTATTTGGTATGATAATACATCCGGTTGTCCCATCGAGCCTCTGATATGTTTGATGCGTGTATAAGATTCCAAGTTCCGTTTGATTCGATTCATAATGACATCCAAAAGGATTGTGACATAATAATGGTTTCTGAAATGCTTATTGGAAGTTCTGTACTTCGAAAGCTCGTAACTTCCGTATACTAATTCCGATCGACCAAAAACTTATTTCTGAGTCTCCAGATGTCGATAAATATGTTTGTATATAAGTATGTTCGTATCTTGGGTGTTGATTTACGTGTATGTGGTTTCGCACTACTCTGTTCGTGCAAGTCTTGATATGTCTATTCACTGAGCCCGGGCCAGGATATGTTATC
Source organism: Lycium barbarum (assembly GCF_019175385.1). Lineage (NCBI taxonomy): Eukaryota > Viridiplantae > Streptophyta > Magnoliopsida > Solanales > Solanaceae > Lycium > Lycium barbarum. The sequence goes on from NC_083345.1 coordinate 102,832,380, forward strand.
GTGCGTAATCCTCTGCATTGTTCACCGAGTTCCTCGATAGAGGGCCGGGTACGGTATATGTATATGATGATATGATTATGGCACCGAGTCCCTTAATGGGCCGGGTACGGTATATGTGCACATGATTCCATTTACCGAGTCCCTTAATGGGCCGGGTACGATATGACTTTACCGAGTCCCTTAATGGGCCGGGTACGACATGATTTCACCAAGTCCCTCACTAGAGGGCCGAGTACGGTATGTATATGTATATGTATATGTATATGTATATGTATATGCATGCATGATGACATAAAAGCAGTATGACATGATTTTGTTACCGAGTCCCTGAACGGGCCGAGTACGGTATGTATATGATATACGATGTTCGTACGCATGATCTTATTCACCGAGTCCCAGGATGGGTCGGGTACGGTCTGTGACATGATAATGTTTGATTCTGTTCCATGATACACAGGTACAGTGGTTTCTTGATTTTAGTACATGACTTCTGTAATCTCTGTTCCAGTTATGATCTTTTCAGTTGTATTTCATGCCTTACATACTCGGTACATTTTCCGTACTGACCCCCTTTCTTCGGGGGCTGCGTTTCATGCCCGCAGGTACCGACGTTCGTGTGAGAGACCCGACAGCTTAGGTACCTGTTCTGCTGCTTTGGAGTGCTCCCTTGTCCGGAGCCCATATTTTGGTACATACTCTTCCGTTATGTATATATGTATGTATATTCAGGGGTACGACGGGGCCCTGTCCCGTCACATGATTCTGTTGTGTTTGTTAGAGGCCTGTAGACATATATGTGGGTCGTGGGTCGCTATTGTTCGGTCTTGTCTGTGGTTTGCGTTTAAGTGATCCTATTTGCTACGACGGCCTCAACGGCTTGTATATATATATATATATATATATATATATATATATATATATATATATATATATGTGTGTGTGTGTGTGTGTGTGTGTGTGTGTGTGTGCTTATGTATATGCTTCGATATGATATGTACGATATATGCGGCTGCTTCAAGTAATGTTTGTATAAATTATCAATGTTGGGCATGAATAAGATATGACTATGTCGAATTAGTAAGCAGGTGTTTATGGGTGTCCAACTCGGACACTAGTCATGGCCCACGGGATTGGGTCGTGACAATATGTCACAACCCAACTGATGAGTCGTGACGAGTGTCTGACCTCTAGTGACCAAACACTCCTATACTCATATCTAAGCCACACTAAACATCAAGGACCCCTGAGTGACTTAAGCTGATCTCATACTACCACATGAAGGGGCGACATCATGAACTCTGTACATTGACATACATGCAAGCTGAAAGAACAGTACAAGTCAACTAAGCTGCTACATATACTGTACACAAGAGAATAGGTACTGACAAGGCTACATCGTCTGACATACACATACATCTATCTACAGCCCTCTACTGAAATATCAAGCTGTAGAAGGGACAGGATAGGGCCTCGCCATACCCATATACATATACATCTCAAAAGAATGTCATACCCAAAATAGACTATAGCTCCGGATCAAATGGAGTGCACTGACCACCGTGGGATATAAAGGTCCTACGGAGCAGAAGCACCTATCTGTCGACCTGAACCTACGGGCATGAACACAGCCCCCCGAACAATATGATAGTCAGTACGGATAATGTACTGAGTATGTAAGGCATAAGAGCAACATAAGTATAAGCATGAGAATCATGAACAAAATCTAGAACTCAAGCTAAACAGACTGCCTGCATAGATTTGTATGAACAAGTATCTGTATAACTGACAATGCCTCTGTGGGTGCGTAATCTGCAAGCTCTCAATGATAATCATGCTCATGTATATAAATATAGGTCATAGTGCTGAGAAGCGTTCAGCCTGATCCATATATCATATAATAGTGCCGAGGAACGTACGGCCCGATCCATATATATTAATGTCGAGGAACGTACAGCCCGATCCATATATAATAGTGTCGAGGAACGTACGGCCCGATCCATATATCATCATCAAGGTGCACTAGCTGATCAGGTGGTAATGCGTATATAACACCTATCCCTTTCCCCATACCCCATATATATAAAATACGCGTATATAACGCCTTCCGATCACGGGTCAATATGCATATATATATGAATGAATGTAATGCATGAATAAACTGTATACATAGAACTGGACCCATGAACAGAAGGAACAATCATAAGCGGGGTACAGGAACATCAAAGACTGAAATACCCATAATGCTTCGAAGAGTAGAGTAATATGGAAGCTCGCTTACTCGTTTGTTGGTTCTTATCATAAGATCATGCAAAAAGAAAGAAAGGATAGCCTTAACATACCTTACCTTCTCTTTAATCGTTTAACGTTCTCCTTCCACGTTCACAAGATCTACATTTAAAAAGGATCAGACTAAGGTTAAGTATATCATACTAAAGTTATGTCTTAAAGACACTCTTAAGTCCAACTAGAATAATTCATAAGCTAGAGAAAATTGGGCAGCATTTCCTTTGCTTTATTGACTTCCATCATATTGGAAAACAACTCCCAAACAACTATAATAACATCCATAATATCATAACTAAGTAGTCACATTTCATTAAGTTTCACAATTTATTCTCACATTCAACTTATATCGACAACTTCACACCAACCCTTTACACAATCGTACACAACACTTTCTTGTCATCGTTATTACCCTTCATAACGAGATTATAATCATAACATTCTAACAATGATAACCAAAGGTAAGTTGCTACTCAAAATATTATAAATTCTACATTTGAACTTCATCTTCTACTATCTTCCCTCATCCAAGTTATCCAACAACCAAACATTCTTAAAAACATAAAATAGTCATTGAAACTAACCTTTTATGTCATAGGAATGAGATTTGGATCAAGTTACCAATTTGTATGAAAACCCTAGCTCCAATACCGAAGAAAATCTTGAGTTCTACAAACCCTATTGAGCCTTACAACACTTAGATCCTTTGATTATTGCTATTTGATCCTTGATTTCTCTTGAGTTTGGTCCAATATATGTATGAGACGGTTCTAGAGCTTTTAAGACTTAGGGAAATGTTGGAAATGAGAAAATAGAACAAGGGTCATCTATTCATACAAAAAGAAAAAAGTTGTCCCGACCAAGTTATTCGGCCATTTATACGGTCCGTATTAATGGACCGTATAATCCCACCATGAAAACACCCTTCTCTGCCATGGTTATACGTACCATTTATACGGGTCGTATAACTTATACGGGCCGTATAAGTGGTCGTATAACCCACAGTTTTCCAAAAACTTCTCTCGTCGATTCGTTCAACATCCAATCCTTGTGGAACCTTCTTAATACTTACAAAACACTTCATTAACCATTGAAGGGACCTCATATCTCTTCCCCAAGGTGATGCTAGGTAATGCATAGCTCAAATGATACGAAATTCCCAAAACATGGCTCAACCTTAACTTGTCTCTAACGACTTACTTCCTTAGCCTCAAATGCCTTTGGAATCTTAATTAGAATCATCAATCATCCTTCTTCACCTTACAAGGGCTTACCTTAGGTTTACAATGGCATGACCATAATGCGAGTGACACAAAATTGCAAGGTGTAACATTCTCCTCCACCCCCTCCCCCCCTCAGGAACATTAGTCTTCGATTATTAAGGCTCTTGGGAATTCTACAAATATTTCGCCAGAGTTTCCCCCATAATATGGAACTACCATCCTGTCACAAAAACCCAAAATATATCACCTCTTAGGGCTACAATATCAACAACAACAACCATGGCTACACACGACCAAAAAAGCATCAAAGAAAGCATTATATACCTGGGGAAAATGGTGTCTCTGCCTGAGTCTCCTCTGGAGGTGGAAATAAATGTGGATACCTAAATTTCATGTCTTCTTCGGCTTCCCAGGTCATTTTCTCCCTATTATTATTTCTCCATAAGACTTTAACTGAAGCTATATCTTTGGTGCTGAGTCTCCGTACTTGCCTATCTAGAATAGCAATAGGAACTTCTTCATAGGATAGTCGCTCGGTGACTTGAACGTCATCCACAGGTACAATTCTGGAAGGATCACCAATGCACTTACGAAGCATCGACACATGAAAAATCGTATGCACCGACTCCAGTGCAGAAGGTAGCTCTAACTCATATGACACCTTACCCACTGTACAAATAATCTGGTATGGTCCGATGTACCAAGGGCTCAACTTACCTTTCTTGCCAAATCTCATCACTCTTTTCATAGGTGAAACCTCCAGGAAGACCTAATCGCCTACTTCAAATTCCAACTTACGTCGTCGGTTATTTGCATAGGATTTTTGTCGACTCTGAGCCGCTAGCAATCTTTCCTGAATTACTTTCACTTTGCTAACCACATGTTGTATCAACTCTGGGCCAACTAACTGATTTTCTCCAATATCAAACCATCCTATAGGGGATCTGCATCTTCATGCATACAAAGCCTCACAAGGGGTCATTTGAATACTAGAATGGTAACTGTTATTGTAAGCAAATTCAATAAGAGGCAAATGGTCATCCCAATTGCCTTGAAAATCATGCACACAAGCTCTCAATATATCTTCAAGTGTCTGTATAGTACGCTCTGCTTGTCCATCTGTCTGCGGGTGAAATGCAGTACTAAAACTCACATGAGTCCCCAATCCATCTTGAAAAGATCTCCAGAAATTAGTTGTGAACTGTGCCCCTCTATCTGAGATAATGGTTATAGCGACACCGTGAAGTCGTACAATCTCTTTAAGGTAGAGCTTCGCATAATCTTCAGCTGAATAAATAGTTCTGACAGGTAGGAAATGAGCTGACTTTGTGAGCCTATCTACTATGACCCATATTGAATCATTCTTCCGCTGAGTATGGGGAAAACCTGTAATGAAATCCATATTAATTACCTCCCATTTCCATATCGGAATCTTCATAGACTGCAATAAACCTCCAAGCTTCTAATGCTCTATTTTAACTTGCTGACAATTCGGGCACTGAGCAATAAATTCCGCTATATCTCTCTTCATGTCGTACAACCAATACTCTTCCTAGATCATGATACATCTTTGTTATGCCTGGATGGATAGAATAGCGAGAATAATAGGCTTCCTCCATAACCCGCTGACAGAGACCTGCAATATTAGGAACACACAGTCTACCTCGATATCTGAGTACTCCATCTCCTGTAATAACGAAGGATACCTTTTATTTCTGAGGAGTTGTATCCCGATAATGGATTAGAACATGATCCTCGTACTGACGCTCTTTTATCTCCGCCACAAAGGATGACATCGTTGTATCCTGAACTGTAACCCCTGTATCACCTGAGTCTTTCAGCCGAATTCCAAGGCTAGCTAATCGGCGAACTGCACGGACTATCTCTCTTTTCTCTGGCTGCACATCGGTTAGACTACCCATGGATTTACGACTAAGAGCATCAGCTACTACATTAGCCTTTCCAGGATCGTACAAAATGTCAACATCATAATCCTTTAGTAACTCAAGCCATCGCCTCTGACGTAAATTCAAGTCCTTCTGCTTAAAGATATACTGGAGGCTCTTGTGATCACCATAGATATCAACACGGGCACCGAATAAGTAATGCCTCTACAATTTTAAATCATGGGTCACCGCAGCTAACTCAAGATCATGAGTTGGATAATTCTTCTCGTGCTTCTTCAACTGCCTAGACACATAAACAATAACCTTACTGTGTGGCATCAATACACATCCCAAATCAATACCTGACGAATCACAATATATCACACAACCATCTGTTCCGTCTGGAAGAGTCAAGACGGGTCTTGAAGTCAACTTGTCCTTTAATATCTAAAAACTCCGCTCACATGCATCTGTCCACTGGAACTTGGCAGATTTGTGAGTCTGCTGGGTCAACGGGGCTGAAAGAGAAGAAAATCCTTCTACGAACCTTCTGTAATAACCAGCCAAACCCAAGAAACTACGTATCTCTGTTGTGGGCCTTGGCAAATTCTTTACAGCTTCAATCGTTTGAGTATCCACTCTAATGCCTTCATCTGAAATAATGTGGCCAAGAAAAGCCACAGAGTTCAACAAGAACTCACACTTGGAGAATTTGGCATACAGCTCTTTGTTTCGAAGGACTCTAAGTACTGCTCGTAAATGTTTTGTATGCTCCGCCTCTGACGGCGAATAAAGCAGAATATCATCTATAAACACGATCACAAACAGGTCTAGGAAGGGCCTGAATACGCGATCCATCAAGTCCATGAACACAGCTGGAGCATTGGTTAACCCGAACGACATAACACGGAACTCATAGTGCCCATATCTAGTCCGGAATGCCGTCTTTGGAATGTCTTCCTCTTTCACCCTAACCTGATGATACCCCGATCTCAAGTCTATTTTCAAGAAATATCTGGCGCCTGTAGCTGATCAAACAAGTCATCAATTCTCGGGAGCGGATACTTATTCTTCACAGTCACTTTATTCAATTGCCTATAGTTAATACACATTCGCAAGGAGTCATCTTTCTTTCTTACAAATAATACCTGGGCCTAATAAAACCCTTCTCAAGTAAATCCCACAACTGCTCCTTTAATTCCTTCAACTCCGCAGGTGCCATTCTATAAGGAGGAATAGAGATTGGCTGAGTATCTAGCAATAAATCGATAGTGAAATCAATCTCTCGCTCCGGCGGAATGCCTGGAAGCTCATCTGGAAACACCTTTGGGAACTCATTGACCACAGGGACAGACTGAAGGGTCGATGACTCTGCTTGTACATCCTGAACTCGAACCAAATGATAAATGTACCCTTTTCTAATCATCTTTCTCGCCTTAAGGTAGGAAATAAACCTACCCTTTGGCGAAGCAGCGTTGCCCTTCCACTCAAGGACTAGCTCGCCCGGAAACTGGAATCGGACTACCTTCGTTTTGCAATCAACATTAGCGTAACAGGATTCTAACCAATCCATACCCATGATCACATCAAAATCAATCATTTCTAACTCAATCAAATCTGCTAAGGTATGGTGATTATAAACTATTAATACACAGCCTCTATATATCCGCCTAGCTATGACTGGATCACCCACTAGTGTCGACACCTCAAACGATTTAATCGATTCAGGCTCTATTCCAAACTTGTCGGCGACAAATGGAGTAACATATGATAAAGTAAAACCTGGGTCAATCAGTGCATACACATCACAGGAGGAGACTGATAATATACCTGTGATGATATCAGGAGACGACTCACGATCCTTACTACCGGCTAGTGCATATACGCGGTGCTGAGGACCATTCGAGCTAGAGGCTCCGCTCCTCTCTCTACCTCATCCTGCTGGTGTCTAGAGAACTTACCCTGAAGGGCGTACTGCAGAAGAAGAGCTAGTCATAGATCCTGTAGGCTGAACCATACCCCCACTCTCTCTCATCGGACACTGCTGCTTCCTATGACCTGGTTGGCCACAAGCATAACAAACATCTGATCCCAGCCGACCCTAGCCTGCGTGTAACTTGCCACACTGGGCACACCGTGGCAAAGGGGGTCCCATCTGGCCTGACTTCAGTCTATGCTGAGAACCCGAAGCTCTAGAACTCTGACCCGCTTCGAAAATAAAAAACCGACCAAATCTCAGACGTGAAAACGGCGAAGGCGCACTCCCTACCGAATGGAATGGATATCAGGGATACTTCTATCTCTGTCCTCCCCTGGACTCACCCTTGGTATCTAAAAATCTGGCCCTTTTGCCATGGCCCCGGTCACGCTCACGCTCTGTCCTCCGCTGACGCTTGCGGTCCTCCAAATTCTGTGCATATGCCTGTATATGGGAGATATCCATGCTTGACTGTAACGCGACAGTCGTACAAGCCTCTATCAAATGCGGCCCTAAACCTGCCATAAAACGATGAACTCTATCCTCCATCTCAGCCACCATGGCTGGGGCATATCTAGCCATAGAATCAAAATACACACAATACTCCTGGACACTTATATTGCCCTGCTCAATACGCAGAAACATATCTTCTCGGGCTCGTCTGACTTATGGAGGTAAATAATGGAGAATAAAAGTATCTGAAAACTCTCGTCAAACAGCTGGCGGGGCATTCTCTCCCTAGATAGCTCCTAAGTCTGATACCACTGTACTACAATATCACGAAGCCTATACGAAGACAACTCCACAGACTCGACCTCATCCGTGTGCATAACCTCAAGGTCCTCTGCATACCATCAATGAAGTCTTGGGGGTCCATATTTTTCTTTATCACCGAAAAATCTTGAGGGTCTAATCCGAGAAAAGTCTTAACCCTCGAACTACTAGCCCTATCTACTTGATCAACACCAACCCCCTGCCGCTGAGCCTCGGCGGCTACCAATCTAGTCAATAACTGTACAGCATCCCGCACATCCTGGCCTAGTGCATCTGGCTGAGGAACTGGAGAGGGTGCTGGAGACGGGGTATGTGAAGTCTGAGATGGGCTCTCACTATGAATCTCATCCTGAGTCCTAGTAGCCCGCTGGGCATGGCTAGTGGCCTCACCAGACACTCTCTTGCCCTTCTAGGCAGCTGTAGCTTTCTTGCGAGACATCGCTGAAATTAGAACAAATCATTAGAGGGCGAACTCTTAACTCACGACTCTATCGCACGATCTAAGAGTGAAAAGAATGACATCATCCTAAATGTCCTGTAGCCTCCTATTTATAAGTGTGGTGCACAACACACCCATAAGCAAGACTCTACCAAACACAGTCTGTAGACAACCCTAGAACGGAACTGCTCTGATACCACTTTTGTCACGACCCAACCAATGAGTCGTGACGAGTGTCTGACGTCTAGTGACCAAACACCCTTATACTCATATCTGAACCATACTGAACATCAAGGGCCCACGAGTGACTTAAACTAATCTCATACTGCCACATGAAGGGGCGACATCATGAACTCTGTACATTAACATACATGCGAGCTGAAAGAATAGTACAAGTCAACTAAGCTGCTAAATATACTGTACACAAGAGAATATGAGCCGATAAGGCTGTATCATCTGACATACACATACATCTGTCTATAGACCTCTACTGAAATACCAAGTTGTAGAAGGGACGGGAGAGGGCCACTTTATACCCATATACATATACATCTCAAAAGAATATCATACAAAAAATAGACTGCAGGTCCAGATCAAATAGAATGCACTGACCACCGCTGGATATAGAGGTCCTACGGAGCTGGACCACCTGTCTGTCGACCTGAACCTGCAGGCATGAACGCAACCCCCCGAACAATATGATAGTCAGTACGGATAATGTACTGAGTATGTAAGGCATAAGAGCAACATAAGTATAAGCATGAGAATCATGAACAAAATCTAGAACTCAAGCTAAACAGACTGCCTGCATAGATTTGTATGAACAAGTATCTGTATAACTGACAATGCCTCTGTAGGTGCGTAATCTGCATGCTCTCAATGATAATCATGCTCATGTATATAAATATATGTCATAGTGCTGAGAAACGTTCAGCCCGATCCATATATCATATAATAGTGCCGAGGAATATACGGCCCGATCCATATATAATAATGTTGAGGAACGTACGACCCGATCCATATATAATAGTGCCGAGGAACGTACGGCCCGATCAATATATCACCATCAAGGTGCACCAGCTGATCAGGTGGTAATGCCTATATAACGCCTATCCCTTTCCCCATACCCATATACATATAATATACATGTATATAACGCCTTCTGATCACGGGTTAATATGCATATATAGATGAATGAATGTAATGCATGAATAAACTATATACATAGAATTGGACCCATGAATAGAAGGAACAATCATAAGCGGGGTACACGAACATCAAAGACTGAAGTACTCCTAATGCTTCTAAGAGTAGAGTAATATGGAAGCTCGCTTATTCGTTTGTTAGTTCACATCATAAGACCATGCCAAAAGAAAGAAAGGATAACCTTAACATGCCTTAACATCTCCTTAATCGTTTAACGTTCTCCTTTCACGTTCACAAGATCTACATTTAAAAAGGATCATACTAAGGTCAAGTCTTAAAGACACTCTTAAATCCAACTAGAATAATTCATGAGCTAGAGAAAATTGGGCAGCATTTCCTTTGCTTTATTGACTTCCATAATATTGCAAAACAACTCCCAAACAACTATAATAACATCCACAATATCATAACCAAGTAGTCACATTTAATTAACTTCATAATTCATTCTCACATTCAACTTATATCGACAACTTCACACCAACCCTTTACACAATCATACACAACACTTTCTTGTCATGGAAACTAATCTTTTATACCATAGGAATGAGCTTTCAATCAAGTTACCAATTTGTATGAAAACCCTAGCTTCAATACCGAAGAAAATCTTGAGTTCTACAAACCCTATTGAGTCTTCCAACACTTGGATCCTTTGATTATTGCTATTTGATCCTTGATTTCGCTTGAGTTTAGTCCAATATATGTATGAGAAGGTTCTAGAGCTTTTAAGACTTGGGGAAATGTTGGAAATGAGAAACTAAAACAAGGGTCATCTATTTATACAAAAAGAAAAAAGTAGTCCCGACCAAGTTATACGGTCATTTATACGGTCTGTATAACTTATACGGTCCATATAAATGGACCGTATAATCCCACCATGAAAATACCCTTCTCTGCCATGGTTATACGGACCATTTATACGGGCCATATATCCTATACGGTCCCGTATAAGTGGTCGTATAACCCACAGTTTTCCAAAAACTTCTCTCGTCGATTCGTTCAACCTCCAATCCTTATGGAACCTTCTTGACACTTATAAAACACTTCATTAACCATCTAAGGGACCTCATATCTCTTCCCCAAGAGGATGCTAGGTAATGCATAGCTCAAATGATACGAAATTCCCAAAACATGGCTCAACCTTAACTTTCTCCGATGACTTACTTCCTTAGCCTCAGATGCCCTTGGAATCTTAATTAGAATCATCAACTATCCTTCTTCACCTTACAAGAGCTTCAGGTCCACCTTAGGTTTACATTGGCATGATCATAATGTGAGCGACACAAAATTCCAGGGTGTAACGACATATATATATATAGAACGAATTGTTCTTTTCTATTGAAATTTATTGTTCAAGATGCATGGATATCTATGTAGTGTGTTTTGAATTTTATATTCAATTATTACATAAACATGCTGATGTCATGACCCAACTCGTGAGTCGAGCGGGCACCCACACAAAACCCCCCAATGGGCGAATCCTTCCCTTATCCAACATCCATTCCGATATAATCCCTTAATAAATAAGAAAAATAAACACACTCATAACATAAATAATTACTAAAGCAGAATACCAATTCATAATCCTCCGAAATTTGTTCTGAATAGTACATGTAACGACCTCTTTGGTCATTATGGTCTTTTTGGTATTTTTGCCCTTTCCCAAGCAGTGATTAACTCATTTTTGACCCAAGGGAACTGTTGGCACGCTTCTCGAGATGTCTAGATCGGGATTCGGGCAACTTTGGTGAAATATAGGCTTAAAGAGAAAAACAGTTGACCCAAAGTTGACTCATTCAACGAGATATCTGTTGGGAATTTTGAGGCCACGGGCGCGTTCGTAGCGTGTTTTTAGGTGTGTCTACGTGTATGGTATGTGAGCAAATGGCCTCGGGAACTAGTCGAAAAATTGGATCAAATGATGAAACTTGGAAAAAAAATCTAGTGTCCGCTGCAGCGGCACCAGTACCGCTACAGTGGCACCGCTGGGGCGGTGATGGTGCCGCTAGAGCGGTCAAGAGCAATTGTGACTAGACCGCTGGGCCGGTCTGCTTGACCGCCCAGCAGTGTCTCGACCGCAAGAGCGCTCGACGAGCAGTTTTACAAGTTTAAAACCCCAAAACACTAGTCATTATTTCTATTCCTAATGTAACATTCCTACCTTATTATAGTTTCATTAACCTCTCTTAATCATCTAGCATAATCTTGAATCCCTAGAATCTAATGGGTTTTTAAATGGGTTTCTTGAGTTGAGTTATAAAATCAAATTGGCTTCCTAAATTATGAATAAATGATGTGAATGTTTGCTATTTATGCTAGATAATGATATATCTAGGCTTGTAAACCAATAATCTTCCATGCTAGAGTTGAAATTCATGAATCAAAGTTAAGGTTCTTAGACCCAATTTGGGGGTTTTCATATAAATGATGATTTTGAGAAGTAATCGAGCATTCGTATGATTATAGTAAAGGGTTTTGACATTTTGGCATTGAATTTGGTATTTTGACCATAAAATTCTCATTTTACACTTGAGTCCCATTTTTCCTAAATTAAGGAGTGGGTTTTGACCCGAATAGAATATGCTCATTATAGGTATCACTATTCATGATTTCTTACATAGAATTCATATGTGATAGAGTTTGATTATTTGGAGATGCTTCGAAAGACAAGGCAACGTGTGGGTTCGTGGCACCTGTTCGGCTGCCAGGTAGGTTATGGCTTCCCTTTCGGTAGACTCTGGTTAGCTTCATATATTCATGTATTATAAGGAACGGAGAACGTATGTATAGGAATTGAAGATGTGGGATGGAATCCTTAGGATGGTATTGTTGTGTGATTTGTGTGTTCAGGCTTGTGGCCTGTAGATTCCTTAGGTTGTTTGATGTAGTTTTTTCTTTAATATCGGTGGTTATATGTGACTTGGAAGTAGCGGGTGAAACTTATTGTTATGTCTAATGATAAAAAATTCTTGTAATATATGATTATTGTGTTATGCCATTAATAGTGAATCTAGTGGATAAATGGGAGGATAAAATACACCAATGATGGTGATTGAGTTCTAAAAAGAGTTGTGATGAATAATTGTGAGTGTAAGGTGAGATTACTTGTTCTAAGCTAATAGGCTGATTTAAGGAAGTGGTAATAATGTATATTGATTGATTGACCTGTTGTGTGTTGGGACTAGCCACCTCGTTGTGTTGTGCGTGACAGTTGTTTTGTGTTGACTCGATGCCATAAGTTGTTGATAGAGATTAGATCTCGTTATCCATCTTATTTCAGATATACTATTAGCATACCCACCGTTGGTATTGTGATATTATATATAGTTAGCATACCCACTGTTGGTATTGTGATATGATACATTGTTGGCGTACCCGATTGTTAGTACTTGCGATATTAAACTTGGTTGTTGATGTTGATACACGCGTTGCATACATCCTCACTCATTCATGATGTATGGGCGATACCCGATGATGATCCGGTATCGTTGATTGGCATACCCACTGTTGGTATTGTGATATGATATATAGTTGGCATACCCACTATTGGTATTGTGATATGATACATTGTTGGCGTACCCCATTGTTGGTACTTGTGATATTAAACCTGATTGTTGAGGATTGACATGTGCATTGCACGCATTCTCTCATATTCATGCATGGTCGATACCCAGTGATGATCTGGTATCGTTGATTGAGCGAAATTGATATTTGATAAACTCTTTTCCTTGAGTGATTATGAAGAGGCAGATGTCCGAAGATCCATTCCGGAATCGTTGATTTTATGAAACTAATATTTGATGAACTCTTTTACTTGAGTGATTGTGAGAAGGCCGATGTCCAAGGTTCAATTCCGGAATAATTGATTTATGAAACTTATATTTAACAAACTCTTTTGAGTGACTGTGAGGAGTCGATATCTGATGGTTATATTCGGGCATTGTTGTTGCATGGCCGATTCCGATGTTATCTCGGAATCGTTGATAGTGCATGGACTCCGCAGGTCCCCGGAGTGGTGCCGGGGAGACTCCCCCTGTGAGCAATTAGCCAGGGTCCCTTCTGTCTGTTGGGCAAAGATCCGGGACAGGTGGCACTCAAACTTCGCGAGTCACACTGGGTTGTGCTATCGAGACGTCGATATTTCCGTCCGAAGTACATATGTACACCTCATTTGCATGGCATGGCATGGCATTGCATCCATGCATTTTGCATTGCATTGCATTGATACATCTTGCATTGCATTGCATTATGGCCTGTTTGAGATAATTTGGTGTTTACTTGTGATGGTTGGATTCAGATTGATTTACTCAGACTTGCCACATTTGGGATTAGATGCTTTACTTAGGCAATGACGTGTACTTGGATCTGGGTTTATTGATTGAACTTGTTGAGGTATCCTATAGACCGTCCGTAAGACTAGTTATATATTTGGTCTCTATGTGATGTAGGATAACGGGTGTCTTAATGATGAGTTGACTACTAGACTGAAACGATCGATTTAATGATATGTGAGTTCTGATATCTTTGTGAGCTTCACTGGTGAATTATTAGAGTGAAATTAATGCTTAAGGGTATTGATATACAGTGTGTGGTAGATAGTCGTATGACTTGATTGAGTTGGTATCATGTTTATCTGTGGATTCTTTTACTGATATGTGTTACTAACCATTGTCGGCTTATGATACTTACTCAGTACGCTTGGTTTGTACTGATATTGCACTTATTTTTGGGGTGTAGATTGTTTCAGGTGATTGATCGAAGCATATGTGGAAATACGCGGTGCTTATCTAGAAGGCCTCCTCCTATTTCATTTCGGGACGGAGATTGAGTCTTAGAATGTAATGGTAATCTAAAATCATTAGTTGCTCTTGTACTAGTCTAGACCAAGTCATGGGAAGTTAGATCGAGTCTGTATTTGTTACATCGTTGTAATTATATTAACTCTTGAGTTTATTGCATATATTATGAAGTTTCCGATGAATTTCTAAGTATCTATTGATTTAAATGAATCGCCTTTTTTTAATTGATGTATAATCAATGAGAGGGTTTGCCTATCGAGGTGGAAAAGGTAGGTGTCCGCACGATCCCGAAATGGGACGTGATAGTACAAGAGCTATTAATACAAGGCTGAATAATACAAGGTTGAATAATACAAGTCTAGAATATTGATACTGTCTCAGAATAGGAAATAAGACAAGTGATATAGAGGAGTCTCTGGGCAGCGAGATCCATCCAATGTTCACCCTAGAAACTATAGAAGCTAAGTCTCCGGATCACTCACGAGGTGCGAAGGAGGAACCTACTACGAACTCTGCACTTTGAAAAGAATACAGCAAGGTAGTATCAATACAAACACCATTTACTGGTAGGTATCATAGACCAACAACAATTAGTTCACATATGAAGAAAGAAATCAACAAATAAATATGTAAGCAGTCAAATATAGTCACTATGCACATTCACACAAGATTCGCAGTAATATGAATCACAATAAATCTCAGTAGTCTACATTGATGGCCTAGGCAGAAACCTCTAGTCCTCGAATCCATCAAGTGTCTAGGTAAGTAATTAACAAGCACACAGCAATTCAAACGAATCATAAACCAAGGAATTAATGCAGAAACATACCATGCAATGCAATAAATGAAACAACCAGAATTAGTGATATGAGTGGAGGTAATATGAGTGCAGGTGCGATGCAATACAATGCAATGCACTAGCCAACTGTCTCATACCGTACACACATGCTACCGACGGATAACTTCTAGGTCTCGATATTCGTGACCCATGGGGGACTACGAAGTCCATGTAGCAATCACTCCGCACACAACCCAGAGATGACTTCCACAACACTAGCCACTCTGCACACAACCCGGAGATGACTTTCATAACACTAGTCACTCCACATACAGCCCAGAGATGACTTTCATCTTTCACTTTCTCGTCATACGTTTCCATAATCTTTTTCCATCAATTTATCCATTGGGACCACATCACATTACCATGAGAAATACAGGATGAAATGCGTGCATGAATGTCGAATTGATGTGTGATCATACGAATGAATAACCACAACATCATCCGTAAATCAACTATCAATACAAACTTATCCCCAAATCAGTGCAATGCCACATCCGGAACAATTTCCCTTCAGACCACATAGGTAACATCAAATAATATATGCACGTGATGCCATATGAAATATGCATGTAGCAAACACCATAATAAGAAGCCTCCGATGTTTCACTTCATCACTTATCATTATTAATATCAAATCACAGTTAAAATCAATGAATCATGTTAAAATGTGTATGAACGCTAGACCTGATATCAATATCAAGTGTAAATCATATTCAAATCGTATTCGTGCCTCTACATGAGCACACATCACAATACCAATCCTAAATCATTATTATTTCCTTTATTGATAATAAGTGGCAAGATAAGTGAGAGATGAATCCATCACAACAATAACATATTAAACAGGCAGCAAGCCCAACACCGCACACATAGCGACAAACCAACTCGCAATAACAAGGTGACAAGCCCACAAAGTCATCAACAATACTAACCTAAGAATATTCATCCCAACTTCATACCCCGAAGGATTAACATACTTTCTCCGTCAGTAACTAACTTCTACATATGCATCGCTAATTGAAGTCTAACCGAAAGGTAAGCCGTAACCTACCTCGATGTCGAGTTGGTGCCACGAACCGTCAAATGGGAGCCTTGCCCTTCCGAAGAGCCTCCGAATAATCAATTCTAGTAATTATTGGAATCTAAGTTAAAAACGGGGAATAACGGTACCCATATTACTATACATACGTTTGAATCGAAAATCAACTAAAGAAAGGGGGAAATCGGACCCACAAGGGTAAAACGGGTATTTCAAGAGTGGAAAAGGTAACCCAATGTTCTAGAAGTTCAATTCTACTTTCGATTGCTAATTAAGATCAACTATTGATCAATTTCATCATTCAAGAGAAAACCTCCAATTTAGGCATAAACCCTAGTTTTTCATAATCAATTCCTCAACCCAAGATGAAGATTCAAGCTTATCATTTATAACTCACAAGATTCCATGATTAGAATAGCAAGATTCATCAATTAAACTTACAT
The DNA here is from genome assembly GCF_019175385.1 of Lycium barbarum. Taxonomy (NCBI): domain Eukaryota; kingdom Viridiplantae; phylum Streptophyta; class Magnoliopsida; order Solanales; family Solanaceae; genus Lycium; species Lycium barbarum. Next base: position 102,849,288 of record NC_083345.1, read on the forward strand.
TCCTATCTTAAAATTCAAGCAACAAACTTAGGGTTAAGACTCATCTTCTCCAACTAGCTTTTCTAGATTCCACCATAGATTTCTAGCGTAGGAAGGTAAATAAACAAGAAAAAGGTGAAGGAGACTTACCCCAAGATGAATCAACTCTGAAAACACTTCAAATTGGCCTTGAGTCACTTGGAGAATTAATTTTGGGAATGGGAAAAGAATTTTTCGAATTAAGGCATTTAATGATTCTGATTCAGCGACTCACGCTCCAGCGGAAGAGGTTCTGCTCCCGCGGACTCGCCTCGGCGGAGGACCATCCGCTAAGGTGGATCTCATTAATGTAGCAGGAATTCTGTGCCTGCAGAACAAGCCTCGCTAAGGCGAATCCATTGGGGCGCACACTGGCTCGCTGGGACGAGACACCAGAACTAGCAGAATTCTGGTTTTTCACCAAGGTTCACCCCAAATTCCGTCCTCCACCCGAGACCTCTTAGTTACAAAACAGATATGCACACATGTGTAAAAACAAGCTACGAACTCACTCGTGGCCCTGAAATTTCCATTAGAAGTCTATTTGACCGGGTCAACACCCAACGGTCAAAAACCAACTTTCCAACCAATAGCACAAAATGCTCCCGAGTGCCTTGGGAACTAAACTGAATATCCTACCAAGTCATAATCGATCCTCCAGACCTCACAGAATCGATGGATTTTCAAAAAAGGTTTGTTTACCCAAAAGTCAACTATTTGGTCAAAGGTTTTTCACTTTAAAGGCTCTAATTTTCATAGATCACAATAAAACTCGCCCGATTACCTTGGGAACCGTGTCTCCCATCCTCGCGGGTCAAAATTATACTTACAGAGCTCGGAAAGGGTTCAACGGGGGTAAATGGGTCAAAAGTGCAATAACGGCCAAACGGGTCGTTACAGCTGATTTTTAGAAAACAGTACTGAGATTGTTTAAATATATTTTAAAATTTTATTCGTTGTTTTTGGTTCATGTATATTAGTACGCTAATGATGATATCTGAGAAGAATTACTGAAAAATATATATATATTTTAAAACCTATTTTTGCTAGGGAAGAAAATATTTATCCGAATTGGTCCTAGTTTTGGAATTCTAATTTTTGATGAACTTCAATTGACCTGAAATTCATTTAGATGGGTTTTCGGAGTTTTTTTTGTTTTCTGAAAATTTTTTGTTAAATAAAAAGCTATATTTCATCAAACAGTGGTGGTAGGGTATATTATCTATGGTTTCCATTGTAGATAACAATGATATAATGAGTTATGTTGACCTAGGTCTTCTTCCTTATCGGATAGATTTTTTTTTTTAATTCAATTATGCCCATCCGGGATTTTTATTAATGTACAGAAAATAAAAATAAAACACAAACAAATAAAGTTTGTCCTACTTTCCTAATTGAAACCCTAAATACTTGGTGCCTTTTCCCTCTCCTCCTCCACGTTTCTCTCTGTATAATCTGGTCACCGGTGGTGTGAAGGTGATGATGAGCCCAAATGATTCTATTCTGATGGTTCCTTTCTGATTCTCACCTCCAGGTGTGGAAGTGTTCTTCAATTTCTCGCATCAACATCATCAGGTGCCATCGGATAGATTCATTATGGTTAATTATATGTTTTATCCCTAGTTAATTGATAACTTATTTTGACTCTCCAACTGAGTTACACGTTGGTTCAATGGAACTAGGGTTCATTAAAAGTTATATTTACCTAACTTAAATAAGCAGTTTATTCTCCATCTGAGTTGATTCTATTTTAATGTATGGGATAGTATATCTGGCATGACTCATATAATTTGCATAACTTTAAGTTTCCCTATCGAATCTAGTTGTTCAGTATGCATGGTTGTACGTGTGATGTGTATTTTGAATTTTATTATTCTTACTACATAACTAATGATCTATTTAATGGTTATATCTCAAATTCATCCAGTCCACTTACTATTAGTCAGAAATTTCTTCTGATAGAGATAAAACATTATTTTAAAAAATGCATTATATGTACCTTCTGTTAGAAAGAATTTATTTTTTAGTTTTCAACCAAATAAGAGATGATAGTTAATTTTTTTTCTTGTAAATCTTGTGTTATTGAGTTTGATAAGCATTTTACCTATTATGGTACATTGATGCGTGGACACTTTATAATTAATATCTTTTCTGAACTGAATAATGTTAATCTATCCCATAAGAGAATTTTTTTGGGGAATTGAATGAACTTATATGTGGCACTTGTGTCTAGGTCATTTTAATCTGCATAGGATTTCGAAGTTGGTCAAATGATGAACTTTTAAGGTTCATTGAAAGTGAAGGCACTATCAACTTGTGAGTCTTATTTTGAAGGAAAAATGACTAAGAGACATTTTCCCTTAAAAGGAAATAAAGCTAATGATAGGTTAAGATGATCCATTACGATTTGTGTGGTATAATGAACTTCAAGGCAAGAGGTGATTTTGGGTGTTCTGTGACATTCATTGAAGATTGCTCATGATATGAATATATTTATGATGTCCTGTAAGTTCGAATGTTTTGATACGGATTGGCCTTCTCCTTTGTTACAATTTGGAACAGCTACTTTGCCCATATACAGGCTCAAGGTATTTAAGGCGAAAATGCAAAAGCATCATGAAAAATATATGAAGTCACTGCGATTTGATTGTGGTGGTGAGTACCTCTTTGGAGAGTTCATTAGTTACTTATCAGATAGAGGGATTGCATTTCAATTGTCTACACCAAGTATTCTACAATAGATTGGTGTAGAAGAGAAAAAACTATGACTCTTATGAAGATGGTAAGATAATTGACCTATTCGTATTTGCTTTTCCGCTTTGGGGTATGCCTTACAAATTTCGAATTACATTCTTAATTTAATTCCTTCTAAGTTAGTACATTTGATACCCATAGAACAATGGATTGGATGTAAGCCAAATCTGCAAAAAGTTCGAATATGAAGTTGTCTCGCACATGTGTTCAAAGGGAAATCATATAAGTGGGAATCAAGAATGGATGTACGCATGTTTATTAGATATGCAAAGGGAACGAAATGAGGTTTATTTATTGTGCTAAAAGAAAATAAGGTAATTGTTAATACAAATGTCAGATTTCTAGAAAAGGACTATTTAATAAACTAAGTTCCTAGAAGTAAACTAGTTTAATAGGTACTGAGCAAACAAATAAAACGAGTCATCTAAAAATTCAGAAGTTCAAGAACATGTAACCCACAAGTCGGGTTGGCGTTCCATTGCATTTAAGTAGTGGGAGAAACGTTAATAGACGTAAGAAAATACACTATCTCTAAGTAGTGGGAGTGATGTTGAGAAAATAACACTATATAACATGTAGTATGACTATAATAGTAGTAATACTTAGTTGTAGTGGAAGAATAATAACCAAGATTGATTTGGTGTATACATATCATGATAGTATTGCTGAAAATAAATAAATTTTTGGGAGAGTTTTGTGATAGGATCCCTGAAGATCTTAGTACAGAACCGGTCAGTTACGACAAGCACTACTAGACTAAGTTGCATCAGAAAAACAACTTGACAGTTTTTTTTTTTTGCAAAGAGCTTATTGGCTAATAATTTTGGTAGTCGTGCAAACAGAATACATTTGAAAGTTGTAGATGCATGGTTAAAAGTCTAAGTGGGAAATTATTGGGATATATCCCATTAACCATGCGTCTTAGTGCATCAGGCTGCCCTTTTTTGTAGATATAGTATATTCTAACAATTGTCATGGTTAAAAGTCTAAGTGGGAAATTGTTGGGATGTATACTATTAACCATGTGTTTGGATATAGTATTTATTATAGAACAATTATTTATTCATTTTTTAATAGTGATTTAAATTGATCATGTATTTGTATGTGTGTCCTATACTTACATAGTAGATGATTTAGTGTAAAGAGTTTAGCTTATAAACGAAAGATTAAATCATCGGTTCTTATAAGTATAAAGTATATGTTCACAATCTAAGATGGAAATTGGACAAAGCCATTGGTATGATTGTAGCACAAGATTAATATAATTTATCTTGATTATGGGAGTGGCCTTATTCAATTTATCTTGATTATGGGAATGGTCTTATTCCAACTTCTTGTGGTAGTATATTTTGTATGTGTTGAACGGATCAAATAAAGATAAGTGTTTTTGTATTGAATAAATAAAACAACCTCTCTAGCTCATTAAATGTAGTAGTACTCTTAATCTTGATACGGTCATTATGATCAGTGAGATTTGTTCATTATTTTGATTTATCAAAAGGTATGATTCAATTGTGAGTCAATGTATTCCTGATAAGTTGGATAGTGACAGATAACATTTGTGAAATAATAATTAATTGATAGAATTCGTGTCTCAACTTTGAGATTGATGTTACCCCTTTATATATGCTTATAATTTTTCATGTGAAAACCCTGTATGTAGATTTTGTATACATCACATGAAATAAGTTAAGCGGAAGTATAAAGGATTTAATTAGTCAATAAATTAAATTGTCAGTAATTTAATTAATTGATTGGTGAGCTAAATAAGTTTTAATGAAAGATTTCAAAAATAAACTGAGGAGTGCAATTACAGTTTTTTAGTGAAATAAACTGTAATTTATACTGGTAGGATTAATTCATTCATATTCTAAATTAATATCACAAAACGTAGCCTCGTTATTAAAATATGTGGTCCATGCTATGCCTTAATATTCTAGAATAGGGAAAATAATATTCTTGGGGACAAGGAAAAACCCACACATTTCTACTAGGGTTTTACACCCCAAAAACGTGGTCATATATACAAGGCTTTTCAGCCCTAAGTGAAAGACCTTTTCCTAGCCGTAATACTCTCCAGTCAAGTATTCTCGTTTATAGAATATTTAGGATACAGAGCTGAAGACTGCAGACCGTGAAATTGGAGGGCGATCTCGTGGATGTTTTCTGCTCGTGATTGAAGGTTCAATTCGCGGTTGCAGTCACGCTTCAAGAGATAAGTATCGGTTTTATGTTTGATTAAAATCTATGATTATGTGTTGTATATATTACATGCAAGTTTAATCTTAGTTATTTACTTCCGCTGTTTATACATGTATTCCATCAATTGAAAATTTACTATATAAGTAAAGGACACACATACGAATAGAGCTATTTAAATCAATATTAAAAATTAATTAAATAGTTATTCTATAATAAATACTATATCCAAATACATGATTAATAGCATATGTCTCGACATTTTCAAGTACTAAGAAAGAAAAACGAACTAGCACCTGCCCACAGCAAAAGGGATTGGCCTTCTGTTTTTTTTTTTTTTGCAAAGGACAAAAAACCGTGCAGTAATCAGCAAATTGTTTACATTTAATAAAAGTCATCTGTGTTCGTTTTGACTTCGAAGAATCTCTGCTTCAACTATGCCTGTCAACCGGTTCCAACCGGAACCGGACCGGAAACCGGTTAGGAAACCGGCCGGTTCCGGTTCCAAAACCGGAACCGCCTAACCGGTTCCGGTTTAACCGGTTCCGGTTAACCGGTTTTAAGGTCCAAACCGGAACCGGTCCGGTTTGGATTCGTTAAAAAAAAAAAAAAATGTTTTTTGTATTATATATATATATATATTATAGTATTTATTTGTATATTGTAGGTATATTTACATATGTTATATAATTTTATAATTAAAGTTTAAATATTTACTGACTAACAGCCTAACAGCAAGTCAGCAATACAGAATAGTGCTTTTCGTACACATATATATGTATAACTTACATATACTTATATATATGTACTATATACTCTATATACTTATATATATGTATAACTTAATATATATATATATACTATATGTACTTATATATATGTACTATATACTATATATATGTATAACTTAATATATATACTAAATATATGTATAACTTAATATATATACTATATATATGTACTATATACTATATATAGGATAGCTTAATATATATATAGGTATAACTTAATATATATACTATATATATGTACTATATACTATATATAGGATAGCTTAATATATATATACATATCTACTATATATACAATATATACTTAATATATATACTATATATATTTATATAATATATATACTTATATACTATATATATATAGTATACTTACTTACTTATATATGTGTATAACTTAATATATATAGTATATATACTATATATACTTGTATATATGTACTATATATACTATATATACTTATATACTATATATACTATTTTTTCTATATATACTTAAAATATACTAAGAATATACTATATATACTTATATATGTTTAAGTATACTATATAACTTAAGTATATTCTTAGTATATTTTAGGTATATTCCTAACTTAATAAAAGTAAAAATATAAACACAAGTAAATAGAAGAAAGCTCAATGAGCCATATATTTTATTCATTCTTGGATAACATTTATTTGCAAGTTGTATTTTTTTTTTTAACTTGCAAATAATACATGAGTTATACAAAATAGTAGAATAATAAAATCACCAATTTTGAACCATTTCGTTAATTTCCCCCACATCATATTCGGTATAATTTCCAACAAAGCGAAGGCGGCTAGAATTGCAAATCCACCAAAGCTACTTCGGATTGTTGCAAAATCACCAACTCCACCAACAATATTATAATTGCAAAATTAATAATTGAAAGTTCAAACTATAATAAGACTTTGTGGCTAATTATTGCAAAGTAACTATAATTGAGAGATTGAGATTTGAGAGAAAGATGAAGAAGAGTGAATTGAAATGAAAATGAAGAAGGGTTTATATAGGGGTGGGGGAGGAGTTAAAGTGTTAAAAAAAAAAATTAGGGGCCAAAATTAAGAAAATGACCGTTTGGCAACGGCCATTTTTGCAAATGGACCGTTGCCAACGGTCCATTACCGAGGCCCAAGTCCAACGGCTCTTTCCTTTTTTTTTTTTTTTTTTTTTTTATTTTAACCGGTTTAGCCGGTCCGGTTCCGGTTAAACCGGTTTAACCGGTTCCGGTTAAGAAAAATTTGGAACCGGACCGGTTAACTAATATCCGGTTCCGGTTCCGGTTCCGGTTTAACCGGTTACACGGAACCGGTTGACACCTTTAGCTTCAACCTCAACCTAGTTTAGAACTATTAAAATAATTGAATCATTGTTAGCTGTTATATTATATTGGCAAAACCTTCGTAAGTGTAAACATTTCTGATACGTGGCTAGAAGAAACTGTGCCACATTTGAGATATATCAATCCTCATTAATCGCTTGGTGACAATGCAAGTACCAAGAAAGAATAAATAATGGAGGAAATTTGGCCTATGTACCGAAAATACTTCCTCCGTTCTAGTTTATGTAGCACTTTTCGAATTTCGAAAGTTAATCAAGTTTTTCTTTTTCTTTTTTTTACTGAAATTTACTTATATGGCTTTTATATATTTTTAAGTTGTTAACTATTGTAAGTTCTGCATATGTCCTATTCTCATCAGACCCCGCTTATGGAGTTACACTGCATATATTATTATTATTTATTCCAAATATTTAAATATTATTTCAGAAAAGAACTTAAAATGGCATGTCTAAATTCACGATAAAAAAAAATTGAATCTCAAAATTCACACTGTTCCACATAATAAGTTGGGACAGAAAGAGTAATAAAAATGATCTCTTGTGTTCGAGTGTAGGTTTTCTGAAGTTTGCGGTTATAGTTTGCCTTTAAATTTCTCAAAGTTAACACTATGAGCTCGTTTGGTACGAGGGATAAGGATAAATAATACCAGGATTATATATTATTCCACGTTTGGTTGGGATAAAATCGTGGTATTACTAATTTCGGGATTGTAGTGTTATTTTATCCCTGTGAGAGGGTGGCATAACTAATCCCTGGATAACTAATCTCATGATAAATTATCCTGGGATAGCTTGTTTCCAACCAAACGACCCCTATATGTCTCAGTCAATTATTTAATGACTTCGTTTATTAAATTTCACGGAAACTATAAAAAAGAAAATTAGCGGGAATTTATATTTAAAGGTACAATTTTTATAACTTTTGTTATGTTTGATTTAGTTCTAGAATTTTGGCTTGGTTCAAGTTTAAGAAAGTAAAAAAGACTTTTGAATCTTATGGTTTTAAATTAATTATATGAATAATATATAAAAATGCTTTTTAATATTATGATTTTAAATATGGCATCTAGGATGTTGGGTGTAAAGACTTATTAAATAGAAAAAGAGACATTTTTTTTTTTTAAACAGATTAAAGAAGAAAGTAAGACAAATAAATTGACACGAAAGCAGAGACACGAATATACGATTTATAGAACATGAATGCACCACTAATAAAGAAGGAGGCAAATTGTATTAAGTGAGAGTTGATCCCTATCCTCTAGAAAAATATCTAGACATTCAACTAAGTGCACCATTTAGCTTTCTCGTAATATTGATGTCAGCAGATAATATTATACCAATTTTAAAAATATACACCTAAAATACCTAATTTTACGAGTGACTATAGGTTCACGTGCTTCTTATTTTAGCCTATAAACTCACCTCGGGAGGGAGTATCTTTTTAGCGACTAGCTAGTGCAGTTTCTTTGTTTGGACATTTAAGATGTACGGTTAAAGTCCAAATATGCCCCTAAACCTTTGCGAAATTGTACACATTTGTCCGTCGTTAAAAGGTTGGTGCAAAGATGCCCCTAACGTTTTTTTTTTCCGGCCATACATGCCCTTGAGTTAACGGAAAATATTGGAGGGCATATTTGAGCCTTTGAAATTCCTGAATATTACGGCACAAATAGTTCTCAGATTTTTTTGTAGTGCACTTTATGCTAACCAATAATTTATTGCAACTGCATTTTGAAACTCCACACTTATCGTACAACCCCTCACTTTTTTCTCTTATTCTTTCACTTGTTTATGAAATGTCGGAAGCTTTGAGTTCTTCAAATAGCTGTGGAAGGGTTTGTGGATGTGGAGTTGTGGAAGGGTTTGTGGACATGGAGTTACTGCACTCCATCTCACTTATGGACTTCAAATAATTCTACTAAATTTCGGTTATGCGTGAAATTCACGAAAGAGCCAAACCACATTGAATGTTATGTAAGAAATTGTATAAATGCTTAAAATGTGATACTCTTTCTATTATTATTATCAAAATTTTGAGCACCGCGGGAGACATTTTTTCATGTGTCATAAGTCTAATATAAGTTATCTCCTTTTTTATGTTTATGTTTTATTGTGGTAATTGTTGCATCCATTATTGTGTAGATATTGGGACTGAGAACACAAAAAATATCCAGAAAGAACAATAAATTGAAAAATAAAAATGGTATTATCATTAGTAAAAAAAAATCTTTTGGAAAGGGAAAATGATGCTCTTGTTGTGAAAACAGTCTTTAAAAGATGTTTGTAATTGCATCTGCTCTTTTAGTTGTATAATTTTGATGTAATACAATGGTGGATGGATTGTAATTACAAAAAAAAATTTATGTTTTAGAATGCAATGATATTTTGTGCCATAATATTCAGGAATTTCAAAGGCTCAAATATGCCCCTAACGTTTGCGAAACTGAACAAATATGTCTTTCAATATTTTCCGTTAACTCAAGGGCATGTATGGCCAAAAGAAAACGTTAAGGACATCTTTGCACCAATCTTTTAACGACGGGCAAAGGTTAGGGGCATATTTGAGCCTTTGCCGTAAGATGTATATTGCCTCAATAATGGCTTGCAGGGTTTTCTGTGGTTGGACGTTTGAGATGTATATTGCCTCAATAATGGCTTGCAGAAAGTATGCGCAAGTATCAAGAAAGAATCAAGAATTGAGGAAATTAGGCCTAGCACACACTGCAAGCGAATTCTTTGTTGCTGCATTATTGACCATGCACGCAGCAACCAGAAAAATAGTTTCCATTTTAATAAGTGTTCTTTTTGACTTAGAAGAATATATTCTCCCCTTCATCCTAACCTCCAAATCTTTATGTAGCCTGAAAACTAGGTTGTTAGCTGCTCTATATAAATCGGCAGAAGCTTAGTATGTAAAACAGTTGCCAGACGTGGATTGACAATTTAGTGCCACGTTTTAGCTTGCGGGAAATATATATTTTATTGCAATTTTTGCATGCAAAAAGCTGATGTTTTAAAATCTTCCTAAGTTGTAGGAGTTAAGGCTTTCGTTGAAGGTCTTACCGTGACATATTTTAGAAAATACTACTTTCGATTAATACCTTTTAAAAAGTCTTTGGTATCCTTAATTACAGGAGTTTGTCTAATCTATTGCTTTTTCTATTTTAATTTATTTGTCTTAATTTAATTGAGCACAGGATTAAAAAAAAGTAAATAAAATTTTTTAATCTTGTGATTTTAAATTAAAAATATGTATAATGTACTAAAATATCATGTTTAATGTTGGATTAAAAGAGTTTGTCAAATTAACAAAAGACATTCCTTTTTAAATCAACTAAAAAATAAATTAGAGTACGAAAAAATAATTAGAACAGGGGGAGTATTTATTAAACGTTTTAGTTAATTGACGTTCTGTTGGAACAGTAAAGGTGGATAAAAAACATAAAATGACTAAAAATTTGAAACCAGAGGAAATACATAAGATGACTAATGTAACCTATAAGTATATTCCAAAAAAGTTTAAAATGTGCTTTATCTCCCCTGGAATAAAGATTATATTTTTATATATATGGACTATGGTCGGAGAATAAGAACGAAACAAACATTGGTATTGAGCAATTCACCAAGAGACAATCTTGTTCTACATCACGTTATCTCTTTTTCCTTGATATCTTGAATTATTATTTAATCCTTTCAAAATACATGACGTCCTCAAATCCTAGCTGCCCATTCCCCATTTGAAGGGGAAAAAAAGTGCTAAGTGCAAATAATAAGTAGTCATGCTTTTGTCTCCAAGTTATGAGGAGATTGATGATCGATCATTGCCACAATCGAATCATAAATCTTGCCAAAAGCTAACAAGGCTTTTATTAAATGAAGATTTCAAACGCACCCTTTAGCCCTTTGAAGGGGTTTTTTTCGTTTCTAAAATAAAAAAATAGTTTATATCATTTCGTTCCAATTTATGTGAAGATGTTTGATTGGACACAAATTTTAAGAATAAAATGAATACTTTTGAAACTTGTGGTCTAAAATAAGTCATACATATTTCTATGGTGATAAATCCTCGTACTAAGGGTAAAATGAGAATTTTAAAGTCAAATAGTTACTACATATAAAAATGTGTCATTCTATTTGAAATTGACTATAAAAAATAATAAAAAAAAGAGTATAACATAAATGGGACGAAGGGAGTAATTTTTATGTTATTTTGGATTATACATTTTCCTGTGTTTCTCTTTTTACCAAGAGTAACACTACTAAAAAAATCTCTATTCTCCCATTAATTTTCCATCGGAAAAAATTTAGTGGTTATTATTTCTCACTGAATGTCGGTGGGAAAAACTTAAATTATAATGTTTTCACACATAAAAAGTAGGAAGTTTTCCAGCGCGTCAATGAGAACCTGTTTCCCATCATGTGCTTTCCCAATGAGTTGGTTCAGTGGAAATGAGGTGGAAAAATCATATTTTATAGCACAAATTTCTTACTAAATGCGGTGAAAAAACCTTTATTTCTAGTAGTGTAATAACATGAAAAAGAAAGGTAGTACGTAGTTGCTGCCTGCTGGTAACTATCTGGTCAGTTTTCTTTAGCATATTAAGGTAGAGTATTATACAAAAAATGCTTTTCTCATTGAATATATACTCTTGCGCAAGTGCGTTTATGCCTACCAACTAATTAAATTTAATTTATTTATTTTTTACAAAATTCCAGGATAAGTATCCTGGGTTTTCTGTATCATTTTATGCAAAAACGGAAGGAGGGGAGCGCTAAACCATACCTCAGATACACATACACAGATTGCAAGCTATTGTCACACCCTTTTGCACCCTTGTGCAAGAGCGCATGAGGGTTTATTCATTTAAAGGGTATTTTCATTTGAACTGACGGTTTTGAAAAGGGGTTATTTATTTACAAAGTCGCTACTTGAAATTGAGTTTTGTTGTTCCAAGTCACTTTATTGAATTCCTAATCAAAAGAAAATGACTCTTTATTTTTGGTCCGCAAAACAAAAGACACGGTAAGGAATTATGTTGACCGGGGAGGATGTAACGACCTGTTTGGTCATTATTACCTTTTCGGTACTTTTGACCCTTTCCCGAGCTTATTTAGCTCATATTTGACCCGAGGGAACAATTGACATGCTTCCTGAGGTCTTTGAATATGATTTGGGTGACTTTGTGGGAAATTTGGGCTTAAACTGAGAAAGAGTTGACTCAAAGTTTACATTTCGGTAAACGGTCATTTTTCGCGAAACCGTCAATTCTAAGATCTGTGGATGATCTTTTAGAACTTCAGTGTATATTCGGTTCGGTTTTCAATGCACTTGAGTGCATTTTGGGACTTGAGTTGGAAAGTTAGTTTTGAGGTATCGGGGATTGGCTCAGTCAACGAGACCTCCGTTGGGAATTCCGAGGCCACGAGTGCGTTCGTAGCGTGTTTTTATGTATGTCTACATATATGGTTTGTGAGCAGATGGTCTCGGGTGATAGTCGGGATTTCAGGTTGAATTAGTGAAATTGGGTCATTCACTACTAAAAAACTAGGAAAACTGACGGGAAAAAAACGATGGAAAAAACCGACGGATTCCGTCGGTTTTTTCAATAATTTTTTTAAATCTTTTTTTTTTGTTAAGAAAACCGACGGACTGCGTCGGTAAGTTTTTGCACAAAAATGCGTGAAAAAATATAATTATTTTTTATATTATTTTCTAAAATAAACCGACGGAATCCGTCGGGTTTTTTTTTTTTTTAGTAAAAACCTGAAGGACTCCATCGACTTTTAGAGCGAAAAAACTGTATAAATTAAATCAATGTAAGTATATGAACAAAGAGTATCAGTGGTCTAGTGGTAGAGCCCTTTAATGCAAAGGATCATACCCAGGTTCGATTCCAAGTTCCTACATTTCATTATTTGACTATTTTAAAAAAAAAAATGCGGAGTCTGTCAGTTTTTTAATTTTTTTTTTTTTTTTTTACAAAACAGACTAACTCCATCGGTTTCCAATAGCGACGCTATGAAAACCGACGGACCGTGTTGGGTCGGTTTCCCGATGCTTTCAATGAAGAAACCGACGCGGGCCATCGATTTTTGACAGTTTTTTAGTAGTGTCATGACAAGTTGGTATTAGTGTTACACCTCGAAAAATTTCATGTCGTTGTGTCGTAAATAGACTAACGTAAGTTAAGGTGTACATGAAGTCCCTACAAGTGGGAAGGAATACTTAATGACTCTAATTAAGATTCCAAAGATATTTGAGGCAAGGGAAGAAAGTTCATTGAAATAAAGTGAGGTATAAGTTGTATTTGGGGAAAGGTTTTGTAATTATCGAGTTGACGATTATTTAGTAAGGTCTTCACGATGAGTTATGAGGATGTTTAGATTTTTAATGGAGTGTTAAACAAGTGTTAAGAAGGTTCCATAAGGATTGGAGATCAAAAGAAACGACGAGAACAACTTCGGAGAAAAGTGGAGTTTACGACCACTTATACGGTCCGTATAAGGGTCCGTATAACCTGTCCAGAGAAAGTGGATTTGTGGTAGTATTATACGGTCACTTATACGGACCGTATAAAGTTATACGGACCATATAAGTGTCCGTATAACATGATTGGGACAGTTTTTTTCTCTAAGTATAAATATGTGACTCAAGTTCATATTTTTCATTCTACATCTTCTCCACTTCTCTCAAGACCTCTAGAAGGTTCCATACATTTCATTAACATAAATTCAAGGTAAATCCAAGATTAAACACCAATAATTAGTGGAATCAAGTGCAAGGAAGCCAACAAGGGTTCATGGAAGCTAGAGATTCCTCTAGAATTGAAGTTGGGGTTTTCTCCAAGTGAAGTACTTTCATCCAAAGCCCATTCCTACATAATCAAAGAATCGTGAGCGTGGAAGGAAACCAATTAGTCGATAGTGTAAGGAGACATAAAGGTATGTAAGGCTAGCCCTTTTTCTTCTGAGGCATGGTTCCTATGATATGATATTCTCCATCTTTCCATGACTTTCCTTCATTCCAAAAGTTACGAGTCTATGACTACTAAGAGCTTTTCATGAGATAAAGATAAGAGTTGTGTTAAGAATATGATGATGATTATGATGATTCTATTCATGGAGATTCTAAAGCTTATAATGGGATGTTGCTAGTATGAGATTAATGATCTTGATGTATGACTTTCTTGATTGTTATTCGTTGTTGCTAATCTCACCTTATAATGTTAGTTCCTTCAAGGTAAGACAGGACGATCATGACTACTCCATAATGGAATTGGAGGTTCTCGACCTTACGTCACTCCGATAGAGTTATAACTTTTACTTGAGTTCTTATGCATGCCTCATGTTACATATATGGTGATGAGATTACACCATGCCTAGATGGCTGGGCAGACACCGCTAAGGCGGGAGGCATATACACCGTGCCTAGATGGTCGGGCAGACACCGCTAAGGCGGGCGGCATATACACCATGCCTAGATAGCATGGGCAGACACCACTAATGGGCGGCATGAGATGTTTACCCTGGACGCGGGCTAATGATGATCATACCGTACCTTTATGGTCGGGCAGCTCATATATGTGTACATGAGATGATGTGTTTATGATGTAAGTTAGCATGCATGATTCTGCCTTAAGAGGTATCCAGTTGCAGACTGTTTCCTTACTTTATATTTCTTTATTTATTTCCATGATATTATTACTCATGCCTTGCATACTCAGTACATTATTCATACTGACGTCCTTTCTTTTTTATAGACGCTGTGTTCATGCCCACAGGTAGGTAGGGAGACGGTGTCAACCCGTAGGAGTCTTATCAGTAACTTACAGGAGCACTCCACTACTCCGAAGGTGCCACTTATTATGACATTCTTTTGTGTATGTATTTGGGTATGACGCGGTCCTGTCCCGTCCTTATGTCTCGGTATTCTAGTAGAGGCTCGTAGCTACATATATGTGGGTAGTAGATGTCTTATTATCCCCTCAGTGTATATTTTGTATATCATTTTTGGTAACCTCGTGGGCTTATGCATATATATGTACATGTATTGGAAGTGATAACGATTTTCTTATGATAAGTTTCGTGTTGGGACTGATACATAATCAGGATGAGCTTAATGACAAGTATGATAGGTGGTGCTCAGTAGGGTAGCTCCAAGTACCCGTCATGGCCCCTAGTCGGGTCGTGACAATTAGAGTCCTAGGTTACCCAATGGTGTACTTCAGAGGTTGCCCATTCTCGAGTGAAAGTGGGAGAGGATTGCCATGGATTTTGTTGTGGATCTTCCGAAGACCCTAGGTAAGTTTGATTCGATTTTGGTAATAGTTGATCGGTTCACTAAGTCCGCTCATTTCATTCTAGTTCAGGTTTCTTATACTGCGGAGAAGTTAGTTAAGTTTTACATTCATGACATTATGAGGTTGCATGGAGTGCCCATTTCTATCATATCTGATTGGGGTATTACTATCTTCACTTCTCATTTCTGGAGCGCTTTTCAGGCTGAGTTGGGTACCCGAGTGGATCTCAGTATAGCTTCCCACCCTCAGACCGATGGGCAGTCCGACTGGACCATTCAGGTGCTCGAGGATATGTTGAGGGCTTGTGTTATGGACGTTTGGTGGTCATTGGGACCGGTACTTACCATTGGCAGAGTTTGTGTATAACAACAGCTATCACTCGAGTATCGACATGGCGCCTTTTAAGGTTTTGTATGGTAGAAGATGTAGATCTCCGATTGGTTGGTTTGATGCATTTGAGGTTCAGACTTAGGGTACGGATCTATTAAGAGAGTCTCTAGAGAATGTGAGGGTTATTCAGTCCAACCTTTTCGCAGCTCAGAGTCGACAGAAGATATATGCAGATCGGAAGGTTCGAGATTTAGAGTTCGTCATTGGTGATCAGGTTCTGCTAAAGATTTCACCCATGAAGAGTGTTATGAGATTTGGTGTCACGACCCAACCCCGTGGGCCGTGACTAGTGCCCGAGTTGGACACCCATACACACTTACTTACCGAATCAACATATCAACGACTTATCCATAACCAACATATATTAATTATTACAGATATTAAGGGCAGATGTGGTCTTAAGCGGTCGCATATATCAAACACATCATACAGGAGCCACCAAGGCTGTCGTAGAACATATCGTCCAAAGCATATACATAAGTATATATATATATATTACTTACCGAATCAGCATATCAACGACTTATCCATATCCAACATATATTAATTATTACAGATATTAAGGGTAGATGTGGTCTTAAGCGGTCGCATATATCAAACACATCATACAGGAGCCACCAAGGCTGTCGTAGAACATATCGTCCAAAGCATATACATAAGTATATATATATATATATATATATATATATATATATATATATATACAAGCCGTTAAGGCTGTCATAGAAAATAGGACCGCTTAGACGCAAATCACAGACATAACCGAACAATAACGACCCATGACCCACATATATGTCTACAGGCCTCTAACAAACACAACAGAATCATATGACGGGACAGGGCCCCGCCGTACCCCTGAATATACACATACATATATATAACGGAAGAGTATGTACCAAAATGTGGGCTCCAGAACGAGGGAGCACTCCAAGGCAGCAGAACAGATAGCCTAAGCTGTCGGGTCACTCACACGAACGTCTGTACCTGCGGGCATGAAACGCAGCCCCCCGAAGAAGAGGGGGTCAGTACGGAATATGTACTGAGTATGTAAGGCATGAAATACAGAAAGAGAATCATAACTGAAACAGAGGACTACCAGAATCGAGTGTAACCTTTTAAAACATCTAAGTACTTGCCTTTTTAAATGAAAATCATGCATATCCATATCATATATCATATATACAAATGACGTGTCCCGGCCCTCCTGTGAGGGACTCGGTGGATAAAATCATGCATGTCAACATCATATATCATGTATGCATATAACGTGTCCCGGCCCTCCATTGAGGGACTCGGTAGATAGAATCATACATGTCAGCATCATATACCATATATATACATAATGTCTCCCGGCCCTCTATTGCGGGTCTCGGTGAATAAAATCATCATATGTCATCCTGGCCGCCATCCCCATATCATCACATCATCATATACATATAACGTGTCCCGGCCCGCAAGTGAGAGTGACTCGGTGAATAATGCAGAAGAGTGCGCACGAAAACATATCCTGGCCCGGGCTCAGTGAAATCCAAACAGAGGCTTGCACGAACAGAATAATGCGAAACCATATGCACATAAATCAAGATTCGATAGACAAGTATACTTACCGACTCCTGAAGGCTCAGAAACA
This sequence comes from Lycium barbarum, assembly GCF_019175385.1. Taxonomy (NCBI): domain Eukaryota; kingdom Viridiplantae; phylum Streptophyta; class Magnoliopsida; order Solanales; family Solanaceae; genus Lycium; species Lycium barbarum. Next base: position 102,866,730 of record NC_083345.1, read on the forward strand.
AGTTTCGGGTCAATCCGACTTAGTATGAGAAAGTTATGGACGTTTGAAGTACATAACCTTCTACGAGCATTTCAGAAGCCATTTTTGGAAAATCGAAGCAATCATCGTATCAAGTATTTTTCGGATATCGTATAGATCAAATTCAAATATAACTTTTGGAATCATCTGTACATATCAAAATATATCAAAGACTTTAGTCATATCGATTACCTTTTGAATACCATCCGGAAACATATCAAATAGATATTCGGACATCATAAATACGCATCAAAATCATATGAGGTAGCTTATGGAAATCAATAACGTTAGTCATCCTAGTGTCTCTAAGAGCAGGAATTTCTTTAGAATCGTACATATACGTCATTTGCTCGTTTCATAAAGATCATGCCAAAGAAAGAAAGATAAGCCTTACATACCTTGCCCGCTTTCTATGCTAATCCGAACTTAAGTCTTTCGCTTCGCAAGATCTACAACAATATTCATATATACCAAACATTAGCCATAAACACTTAGAGTCCAATTCTAAACCAACACTTAATCTACAGAAATTTCGGCAGCATTTTCCCTGTAAATGCAACATCCCCGAGAATTCAACTCGGCCAAACATACAACAACAAATCCGAGAATTTAACTCGGCCAAAATATCAACAATAATACCAACAATTATTCTAGCAATATCCACAGTCGATTCAAAACGCATACTAACATTAGCACATTCTTCCTACAACTTCAACGGCATCTCATTTATGTTAAATTCATATTTGCTCGCACATTCAAGTACTAATCTGCAACCATTCAAACACTATTCAAGGATACTTCAAACAATCTGTACAATATTCAAAGAAATTCAACCAATACTCTACTTCATCCGAAACCTTCCAAAATGCAACAAAAGCTACAACAACACATTTACTTCTTTCAAATTCATAAACTACAACAAAAATTCATACTTTAGCAACTTCATTCCCACAACTACATAAAACCATATTAAAATCACATAAATTCCTACAACAACCTACAACCAATTTCCATGCCAACTTGAACCATTAGTCTTTCATTTGCATCATAGAGTCCACAACAACACAACTAACATATTAAATAACATTAATTCACCTCTCCTCCACCATTCTACACTCACACGGCCACACACACAACACACATTATTCCATGATTTTCATTCACTTCTACTTACTACAACATACATAACCCTTCCATAACATATAAAAGAATAAGGATTCTTATCTTTTTTCTTAACTTTCCACTTGACTAGAATTTTTGGACTTGCCACCAAGAGTAGTTTTCTTGCTTCAACAATTATACCACGTTAAAGAGGACCTTTGAATTAGTAAGAATACTAGGAGAATATATTTTTTTGGATCAAGATGGATGGCTTCACTTTTCCCTTGTCATGGCTGAATAGGCCTTGCTCTTCTTCTTTCTCTTCTTCTAGTTTCTTGAATATTCCAAATGCTAAGATGAAAAATATGATTAAGTTGTCATCTTTTTATGAACATATTTTGGGCCTCCATGTGGGCTTTGACCCACACCCACTTGGGACGGCCACATGGCCCATTTTTTTCCAATCCCATTTTTTTTTTTTTTTTTTGCAATTCATGAAAATTATTCTCCAAATTCCAAATTTGCCCTTAGTCTTCCTCCATATTTCTATGAGTCATCTTGTGAAATTCCCTTTTTACCCATAGCCTTTCTTAATATTTCCACTTCAAAAACTTTCATGAACAACTTGTATGCTAAACAAAATCAAAATATAACCTTGTCCTTAGCTTCCCGAAATTATCTTGAATTATTCGAATGTACAAAATGCGGGATATAACATTTGGGAAGAGAAGTAAGTTGAGTCCGAGGTATATTGGGTCATTTGAGATCCTTGATCGTGTGGTTGATGTTGCTTATGAGTTGGCCTTGCCACCAGGCTTGGTAGCTGTTCATCCAATTTTCCATGTATCTATGCTGAAGAAGTATCATGCTGATGGTACTTATATTGTTCGTTGGGACTTGGTATTGCTTGATGAGAATATGACTTACAAAGAGAAGCCTATTGCGATTTTGGATAGGCAGGTTCGAAAGTTGAGGTCTAAGGAGATAGCTTCTGTGAAGGTACAATGGAAGCATCGTCCTGTTGAGGAGGCCACTTGGGAGACTGATCTGAGTCCGACATGCGTAGCTGATATCCTCAGTTGTTTGCCGATTCAGGTACTTTTCTGTTCTTTTCCCTTCGTCACTCGAGGACAAGCGATGGTTTAATTGGTATCTGATGTAACGACCCATTTGGTCATTATTACCTTTTCGGTGCTTTTGACCCTTTCCCAAGCTTGTTTAGCTTACATTTGATCCGAAGGGGACCGTTGACACGCTTCCCGAGGTCTTTGGATATGATTTGGGTGACTTTGTGGGAAATTTGGGCTTAAAGCGAAAAAGAGTTGACTCAAAGTTGACCTTTTGGTAAACGGACCTTTTTCGGGAATCCATCGATTCCGAGAGGTTCGGATGATCTTTTAGAACTCGTGTGTATATTCAGTTCGGTTCCCAATGCACCCGGGTGCATTTTGGGACTTGGGTTGGCAAGTTAGTTTTGAGGTATCGGGGGTTGACTCGGTCAACGAGACCTCCGTTGTGAATTCCGAGGCAACGAGTGCGTTCGTAGCGTGTTTTTATGTATGTCTACATATATGGTTTGTGAGCAGATAGTCTCGGGTGATAGTCAGGATTCGCGGGTTGAATTAGTGAAATTGGGTCATGACAGAGAAGGTGTTAGGCATTCCCCGAGTCCCGTGGTTCTAGCATGGTCACTTTTATCAACTTATACTTGACTAAAATTAATTCTTGGAGAAAAAGTGTTTTAATTGTTTAAACCTAGTCTTTCATTAATTATATATTATTAGAGTGTCAAGGAGCGGGATGACCCACATGACTTTTCTTTAATTATATGCATTTAACCAAGGAACGGGTCTGTCCACATGGTCAACAAAATTATTATTAGAGGGTCAAGGAGCGGGATGACCCACATGACTTTTCTTTAATTATATGTGTTCAACCGAGGAGCGGGTCCGCACACATGGTCAACACAATTTAAAACGCGCCTAAAGAGTCTACCGTTAGAAGCAGTTATTTGTCTCTAAAATCCGAGACTTATTTCTTTATTAATATTTTTACTCTTTTGACAACGGGTTTGAAACATGTTCGTAACCCATCTCGCTTCCTTATAATTGGTTTTACCACTCTTTTCTTTGCAACGAAATTTAAAATATATTCGCATCTCATCTCGCTCATCTCACATGTATTTATTAATTAGGCCTTCAAATCAATCTTGGACCAAAAGCAACCTTTAATTTTTAACCCGAAATAAGCAGTCCATTATCGAAACGACCATAATATACAATTATTAAATAATATCCATATCAATGTAGTCTAATAGTAAATTAATTGGACTCGTTTTAATATACAAACACCTAAAATAACGTAACCAAACAGATATGAAAGAAAGGATGGGTAGTATCTCCCAAATTCGATTTATCTTTAAACAAACAAACCACAACGACAAAATATACAGCAAAAACAAGAAGAAGAAAAAAATCAACTAAAAGTATTATGATTAAAATGAATGAGACTAGAATATGGAGAAAGACCCCTGAGCTTTGGACCCATTTAAGAAGTTAAGAAAATAAAAAAACATCGGAATTTTATTCTTTTGTATCAAAGTTTAAACATGCAGATAGGAAAATCCATTCAACATTTAGCATTATAAAATGACTTTGGAACATGAAATCATCTTCTCAATGAAACATGAAAGAATATAATGAAGCAGGTTCATTCAAATAACTTATAAAAATAGAAAAATACAAGTAAAGAGTGGACCTTTATAAGCTGAAAAAATTCTTCAATACATAAGGACCAACGATACTCCAAGCTCACGTACAAGAATGGACTACAACGGGGAACTCGTAGCCGACCGGAAGACCTCAACTTCAATCAAAGTGATGTAACGGGATCAGATTTTTGTTGGGTTTTATTGGGTGATTCAACAAGGTTTACATGGTATTGGTGGTTGTTTGTGACTCAAACAGTGGTGCAGCTTTGTTTTCCAGTTATTATCCATGGAGCAAGATGAAGCTTTCATGGTGATTTTTGGTGGCGAAGATGACTATGGTGGGTTCACATGATTTTCCGGTGAAGACCAATGAATAATAGTCTCTCGTGCTCTATCTCTATATGTGCTTTCTACTTGGATTTTTTGGTCCAGTTGCTGCGGCTATTAGGTCTAGGATTTGGGAAGGATAATAGAAGTAATCATAAATCAAAATGGCTCCTACGGCTGATGAGAATGGTGTAGTCTAGGTTAGGAAATTAAGTCTAGCTTCCTTTTTATAGACCGTCTAATTTTTGGTAAGTTTCCTAAAATGTCCTTTTAATACTAGGATATTTTTATTCCTAAAATGGAATATGTCACGGGTATGGGTAGGACTGAAATTTGTCATGTGGCAATATGGTATTGGTTCTCCTTTCCCCCTTTTTTTTTTCTTTTTTTTTTTTTCATTAAAGGTATAAAGTAAAAATACTACGATAAATATATTAATCAGCTACTTTTAAACCAAAAAATAATAAAACATAAATAATTATACTAAAGAAAAACTCAAAACTAATTAACTAAAACCTCGATTTAAATAAACCTATTTTTATAAGTTTTCTTTCTTTGAAACACAAAACTTGTAATCTAAAAATGGTGAATATTTTTGTCCTTTTTTTGTTTCCACAAACAAAACCTACTAAAATAAAAATAAAAGTTAAAATGTCAAAGATTAGACGAAAAGAAAAATCAGACACTAAAACTGTGAACAGGTTCCAGGAAGGTTAAAAAGCACGTGTCTACAGCAATCAATTGGAAGAGAATGTTAAACCTAGTTAGCTATACATTCTCTAATATATACTGCTAACTATACAATTAGCTCACAAAAAAGTTAGCTTCGTCATATCTTATCTTCATGCTAGCATTTGTCTTTGATCCAAAATATAAGCGGCTCCTCTTGGCATTTGTTGTAAGTTCTGGATTATAAGAGGATTGTCTAGAGTGGTAACATGTTTAGCTAAGTAGACTGCAACTTGGTTCCTCTCTCTATAACAATGCTTGAAAGTTACTTCTTGTTGGTCGACCATACCAATTGTTTCTTCAATAATATCCTTAATGACCAGATTGCTAGTGGTCCTGTTTTTTAACATTTCCACTACAATCAGAGAATTTGATTCAATGCAGCATTGTTTGCAGTCATTGTCTTGTATCCACTGTCCAGCATATTTTATAGTCATAGCTTCAATCATGTTGTGATTAGTACCTTAAATGAGGATTGCAAATGCAAAAATTAGATTTCCTCCATCATCTCTTGCTATTCCTCCAATTTCGGCTTTGTTAGAATGCTTAATATATCTACCATCTGTGTTAATTTTGATCTTCCCAATTGCTGGCATATTCCATACCACCTTTTGAATACTTGCTCTTGGTTTAAGCTTTTCCACAGTTTCACTTAGCTGGTACCACTGCAGATCAAACTTGAACTTGGGAAATGCTTTGTCCATTATTGCCTTGATATACCATAGAACTTGTTGCTGCATTCTTCAGATATAAAATCTTCTTTGTTCTCCATATCTGCAAGCACATCTTGTTGTCCACATTTTCCAACAAATAATAATTAGTAAATTTTGGATCATCATCTTGTGCATTTTATTCTTAGTTTAAGTCTGCCACCAATCATGTAGAAAAAAATCTAGCAGGCTTGAATTGATAGTTGATTCCTAGAGGTTGTCCAAAAAACAACTTCCATAGGACAAATGCAAGATCACTCTCAAAGAAAAATGATGAATAGTCTTCGGCTGAGCATTTGTGCAACATAAGCAATCAACTGACATATCCACAAATCTGCAAATAGAATTATTAGTGAAATGTAGCTTACTCTTGCCAAGCCCTGAAAATCAAATGATCTTTTGATATGTGAACTCTGCCGCCATTCCAAGCATCCTTGTTTGAAAAAATTCCATCAGCTGCTGGTTCCATATGAGATAATCCTTTTTTACATTTGATTCAATTTTGATGGTGTTGATATGTTGGCACAACCAATGAGACAGAATATCACTCAACCTCTGAGTGTCCCATCCATGGTTTATGACGAAAGTTCGAACTCTGGTGCTGCTAGAATCAAGATAGTCCGGACAGTATTGAGTAACGGCACCATATCCAGTACAATTATTCCACCAGGAGCTGCATTGCCCATTTTGAATACTCCATTTCATTTAATGTTGTTGAAGATTGTGACAATAAAGAGTCAGAGGATAATGGCTAACTACGGAGAATCGGGTCTATCTATAGATTTCTTAGATGACTAATTAGTTTGAAGATTCTATTTATATTTATCTTTGCTGTAGTCCAACTAGAACTCAGCGTGAAGTCCCGTATTCGAATGTATAAATAGATGAAAAGGTGTATTATGTAACGTACAAGAAATACGTACAATAATTAATCTTTTATTCTCTCTCTTCCCTATAACTTGTGTTTTTTCACACGGTATCAAAGCATAACTAAAACGCAATACTAAAAAATCACATTTTTCCAATTCAAATTTCGAGTGAAAAATGTTCGGCGGGTATTTCTCACTTAATGTCAGTAAGAAAAAACTAAAATTTCACACAGAAATATTAGGAAGTTTTCAGGGTTTCAATGGACACTTATTTCTCATCATGTGTTTTTTCCCGCAAGCTGATTCGATGAGAATTAAATGAAAAAATTATATTTTATAACACACTTCCTACTAAATATCGGTGAAGAAAACCTATATTTCTAGTAGTGACTAGGCAACATCTAAACAAAACCATATTCATCTCAAATCGAACATGACTAGAATATCTTCATCCACAGTTTCCTTGTTCCTATCGCTAGGCTCTCTACACCATCAATTGCTTCATGTTCTTTCGAAATACGCGACATCCTCAGATCAGGGTCAGAGCTACATCCCTAGCTATGGGTTCCGACGAATCAAATAAATTTTGCTTAAATTTTATATTTGTATTAGAAAATGCATTAAATATGTATAAATATATAATTGTGAACTCAGGAACTAAGCCGAGATATGAGTTTGATGGAAAATTCAGGCCCATAAACTTTAAATTTCTAGCTGCCCATCCTCTATTTGAAGAGGAAAAAATGAGCAGCTGTATATACTCCATCAATCCCAATTTATGTGGCCCTATATATATATATATATATTTTTAGTGTATCCTAAAGAGAATGTCACCTTTTTATAATTGAAACAACTTAACTTTATAATTTCTCTTTTACCCTTAATGAAATTATTTATGACACAAAACTATTTAAGGTTTGTTTTAGACTATAAATTTCAAAATTATCTTTGTGTAAGTCAAATGGTGCCACATAAATTAAGATGGAGTGAGCAATAATTAAGTATATATCCAGTCATGCTTTCATCTCCAAGTTATGAGGAGAGGATCATCGTAACAATCGAATCATAAATCTTCCCCAAAAACTAGCAAGGCTTTATAATTAGATGAAGATGTCAAAGACGCACCCTTTATCCCTTTGAAGGGGCATATATATATATATATATATATATATATATATATATATATATATATATATTCATCTGCTATTTTATTTTTTCCTTCAAATTATGAATATTGGTTGGAGATATATATATATAATCTCCAAGTTGTGAGGAGAGGATCATCGTCACAATCGAATCATAAGTCTTCCCAGAATCTAGCGAGGCTTCGGATAAAGGTGTCAATGCACCCTTTAATCCGTTGAAGGGGCAAATATCTTCAACCAATATTCATAATTGTTGCGTTCTTTTCGTTTTCAAAATACTACAGTAGTTTTGCTGTTTCATTTAATGTGAGGATGTTTGATGGAATATCTAGTCTAGTTAAAAAAGAGAGAAATTTTAGAAACCTCTGGTTTGAAACATGCATGTGATGTTAGTATGACATTTATGTCTGCAATAATGCTATTAAATGGTGGGATAATAAAAATCCCGGGTTAACTTGTGAATTATTTTATCCTGTATTTGGTTTTGAATATTAATTATTTTTATTAAAGTAGTTAATTAGCTATCTCATATGAAAGATGGGAAAACTAAATTTTGTATTAAAGTAGTTGATTAGCTATCTCATATGAAAGGTGGATAACGAAACTCATGGGATGTACCATCCCACCTACCAAACTACCGTTCAGGTGTAATTTTGGCCCTTTTCCGTTTTTTTAATTAAAAATAAACTAAATGACTTTTAAAAAATAATAAAATTGTCATCGAAAAGGGCATATTTGCACCATTTGTGTACCGGCATGGATATATATGCATCACTTTTTTAACGAGGGTTATCTCTACCCTAAATTATAAAGTTGGGGGTATATTTGCACCTTTGCCCTATTCTTTATAATACAATTTTTCTTGTGTTTTCTGTTTTTTCCAAAGTATACCGAAAAAGATTATTTTTTAGGAAAATAAGTACATTTCGTCTGACATTGAATTAATCAATATTTTGCCACCGGGGCAGTCTCACGTAAGACTGGCGAAAATATTATTATTTGAGCAGTCTATAGCTTTTTCTTTAATTATGATTTTTAGAAAATTTTAAAGTATTTTAGCAATGAATTTGTGATATATATGATAAATAGTGTAAATATGTAGTAAAAGAATATTTTGTAAATCTTCTATTTTAGGTTAGTATAGTTTGTATCCTAATAGGACATTGTAACTATGGTATATTTACCAACTCAATCAATGAGAATAATCACGGAATTAATCTCTTTCATGGTATCAGATACTAGGGTTTCTTTTCCTTCTCTTCCGCTGCCCTAATTCTCCGACGTCCTCTACCCACTTTTCCGACGTCTTCTTCTTCTTCTTCGGTTTCCGTCCATTTTTCTTGCCTTCCATCAATGGCAGACACCAAGTTCCATCCTGCTTTGGCTGTCTCCAACATCAAGAATCACATCCCAATTATTCTTGAGATGGAAACGGATCATTATTCGGCTTGGGCCGAATTATTCAAACTTCATGCCCGGTCTCACCGTGTCCTTTCCCACATTCTGCCAACCGGAAAGGAGAAGGATCCTACCACCGACGACGAAAAGGAGTTGTGGTCCACTTTGGATGCCACGGTACTTCAATGGGTATATGCAACCATCTCCACGGACTTATTGCATACAATCATCGAACAAGACCTATCGGCAAAGGAGGCCTGGGATCGCCTCCGTAATCTTTTTCAAGACAACAAAAACTCCCGTGTCGTTGCTTTGGAACATGATTTCTCTCATGTCAAGATGCGGGATTTTTCAAACGCTTCGGTGTATTGCCAACGTCTCAAGACCTTGGCCGATCAACTTAAGAGTGTGGGGGCTCCGGTGACCGACAACCGCCTCGTTCTCCAACTGGTGGCTGGACTCCCAGAGGTATACAAGAATTTGGGTACCTACATCCGCCAAAGTAAGCCTCTTCCACCATTCTCCGAAGCTCGGTCAAGTTTGTGCCTTCAGGAAAAGGCGTTGGCTGAAATGTACGATGACTCGCCCGCGGCTATGGTGGCTAATTCCAAACGTGATTTTGATGACTCTTCTCATCTGGAAAATTCTGGTCGTTCTCACCATCATCGGGGCAAAAATAACAACAAAAACCGCGACTCTAGTGGCGGGAATAATAACGGCGGTGGTCGTGGTTCGGGCGGCGGCAGTGGCAGCCGACGCCGTGGAGGACGCCCCTCAGGTGACCAGCAGCAGTGGCAACAACCCTCCTCACCATGGCAGTGGGGTTGGATGCCTCAGTGGGCTCTCCCTTGCCCGTATCCTACCACGCAGTGGGCTCGGCCACAGCAGCAATGGCAGCCGCCATCTTCTTCGACTGGCCCGAGCTCGCTGGCCCAGCCTGGCATTTTGGACTCGCGACCACAGCAGCAGGCATATGCAGCCGCGGGCTCCCCGATGCAATGGACTCCGACGGATATTGAATCGGCCATGCACACGATGACGTTGAACCAACCCGATTCGAATTGGTATATGGATACCGGCGCCACGTCCCATATGACATCCACAAAAGGTACTCTCTCGTCTTATTTTAATTTGAGCAATCGTAATACTGGCATTGTTGTTGGTAATGGTAATTCAATTCCAATTCGAGGTTGTGGTCATGCTAAATTGCCTCCCCCGAACCCTCCTTTATTGTTAAACAATGTCTTTCATGCGCCAAAACTCATAAAGAATTTGATATCGGTTCGTAAATTTACTACTGATAACTATGTGAGTGTTGAATTTGATCCTTATGGGTTTTCTGTGAAGGATTTCCGGACGGGGATGGCTCTCATGAGATGTAATAGTAGGGGTGCTCTCTATCCATTGTCCACCTTCAAATTTTCCACCAATTCACCGTCGACTTTTGCTGCCTTGTCTTCTACCCGTTGGCATGATCGTTTGGGCCACCCGGGAGCTTCTATTTTGGATTTTCTTAGGCGTAATAAAAGCATTGAATGTAATAGTTCTAGTTCATCTAGTATTTGTCATTCTTGCGTTCTTGGTAAACATGTTAAGTTGCCATTTGCTAGTTCTGCTTCCGAAACTTTGTTTCCATTTGACATTATTCATAGTGATTTGTGGACTTCTCCAATTTTGAGTTCTATGGGCCATCGTTATTATGTTATGTTTTTGGATGATTTTACCAACTATTTGTGGACTTTCCCTTTGGCTAGAAAATCTGATGTTTACTCAAAATTCATGTATTTTAAGACCCATATTCTTACTCAATTTGAACGTCCTATCAAAAATGTCCAATGTGATAATGGGAGGGAATATACTAATAGTCAATTCGGAAAATTTTGCGCATCCAATGGGATGTCTTTCCGTCTTTCGTCTCCTCATACATCCTCTCAAAATGGGAAAGCAGAAAGAAAAATTTGTTCACTAAATAATGTCATCCGGACTCTTCTTGCTCATGCCTCCATTCCTCCGTCTTTTTGGCATCATGCATTGCAAATGGCGACGTATCTCATTAATATTTTACCAAGTAAGTTATTGGGTCACAAATCACCTTTAGAGGTCCTTTACCAACGGAAACCATCTTATTCTCATCTCCGAGTCTTTGGGTGTTTATGTTATCCCCTTTTTCCGTCTACTACTATTCACAAGTTGCACCCTCGGTCAACTCCATGTGTCTTTTTGGGATATCCACCAAACCATCGTGGCTACAAATGTTTTGATTTATCCTCAAATAAAATCATTATTTGTCGTCACGTTTTATTTGATGAGACTCAATTTCCGTTTTCCAAAATCCATACTCCGGCTCCCACCTCTTATGACTTCCTTGATGATGGCCTCTCTCCTTACTTGATCCATCATATAGCCGCCAGCCCTCCACCGCTGCCCTGTCCCCCTCCGTCGCTGCCCGTGACTCAGGACCACGCCGACCCCTCCCCACCTGGGCAGCAGCCTCCATCGTCCTCTACGCAGGACCAGTCCGCCCCTCTCCCCCACCAGCTTCCCACCACCCCGCAAAACTCGACCATTTCTCCACCTGTCCAGCCCAATACCCACACACGCATGGTCACTCGTAGTCAGCGTGGGATTTTCAAACCCAAGCACCCATTTAATCTACATGCGGCGGTTACCAAGTCCCCCATACCTCGTAAACCGTTGGATGCGCTACGTGATCCGAATTGGAAATTGGCCATGGATGATGAATATGATGCTCTTATTAAAAATAAGACGTGTGATTTGGTACCCCGTCCACCTAATGTGAATGTTATTCGGTCTATGTGGATTTTTACTCATAAAGAAAAGTCTAATGGTGATTTTGAGAGGCATAAAGCCCGTCTTGTAGGTGATGGCAAAACACAGCAGGTTGGCATTGATTGTGGTGAGACTTTCAGTCCGGTCGTGAAGCCAGCAACGATCCGCACTGTCTTAAGTCTAGCTCTATCTAAATATTGGCCCATTCATCAGTTGGATGTCAAAAATGCATTTCTTCATGGCGAGCTCAAGGAGACGGTTTATATGCATCAGCCTATGGGTTTTAGAGACCCATCTCGTCCCGATTATGTGTGTTTGTTGCGCAAGTCCTTATATGGGCTTAAACAGGCACCGAGAGCTTGGTATAAAAGATTTGCTGACTTTGTTTTTTCCATTGGTTTTGCTAATAGCAGGTCTGACCACTCCTTGTTCATCTATCGCAAAGGGCACCACTTGGCTTACATTTTACTATATGTGGATGATATTATTCTTACTGCTTCTTCAGATGCTCTCCGCTGTTCTATTATGGGCCTTCTTGGCTCAGAATTTGCTATGAAGGACTTAGGTCCTTTGAACTATTTTCTTGGCATTGCGGTGACCCGTCACAAGGGTGGTATGTTTCTATCACAACGAAGTTATGCTACGGACATTATTGAACGTGCAGGAATGTCCTCGTGTAAGCCTTCTTCCACTCCGGTTGACACTAAACCGAAGGTCAGTGCCTCTTTTGGCGATCTGTGTGACGATCCCACTCATTTTCGGAGCCTTGCAGGTGCTCTTCAGTATCTTACCTTCACCAGACCGGATATTTCTTATGCTGTACAGCAAATTTGTCTTCATATGCATGCTCCACGAGATACGCATATGCTTGCTCTTAAGCGGATTATTCGGTATATTCAGGGTACTCTTGATCATGGTTTTCATCTCTACTCATCTTCAGTTACTGATTTGGTTTCATACACTGATGCTAATTAGGGGGGGGGGGGGGGGGGATGTCCAGACACCAGACGCTCGACGTCGGGTTATTGCGTGTTTTTGGGAGATAATTTGATATCCTGGTCATCTAAGCGCCAACCTACTCTTTCCCGCTCTAGTGCGGAAGCAGAATATAGGGGGGTTGCTAATGTTGTCTCTGAATCATGCTGGATACGTAACCTCCTCTTGGAACTACATTGTCCGATCCCTAAGGCTACTTTAGTTTATTGTGATAATGTCAGTGCCATTTACCTGTCAGGAAATCCAGTCCAACATCAGCGCACCAAGCACATTGAGATGGATATACATTTTGTTCGTGAAAAGGTGGCGCGCGGCCACGTCCGTGTCCTTCATGTTCCGTCCCGATATCAGCTCGCCGATATTTTCACTAAAGGACTGCCACAGGTCTTATTTGAAGATTTTCGGGACAGTCTCAGCGTTCGTAAACCTCCCGTTTCGACTGCGGGGGTGTGATAAATAGTGTAAATATGTAGTAAAAGAATATTTTGTAAATCTTCTATTTTAGGTTAGTATAGTTTGTATCCTAATAGGACATTGTAACTATGGTATATTTACCAACTCAATCAATGAGAATAATCACGGAATTAATCTCTTTTAATATATACTACTAATTTCTTTTTTACATAATCTTATAGTAGGGAGTGACCCTAAAAAAAAAATCTTATATAGGTAAATTTCATTTTAGGAGAAATAAAATAACTCAACATTTTATTTCTCATAGAAATGTTAATGTGTCCATCTTCAGGCTCCATATTCATTCATTCTTTCTTGACAAAATGAGTAACTTATGATCAACTACAATTATAATAAAACTTCAGTGGCATGAAAGTTAGTTTTGCATGAATAACGTCTGGAAATTTCAATTTGCTAATTGTAGTAAATGAAAATGAAGCATTGAGGCAGACACAAAATTTAAAGAATAAAAACGCAATTAACAACCATCTCATGGTGGGCTCTCTTACGGAATATAAGGATGTTGGTCTGATCTCGAAGCGGTCATGTTTGGCGTTGTTTCTTGGATTTGCTGTGTTTGACAATTCAATCTTTTTTTCGGTAGTGTCAGCTCCCAGGATTTCTTGGAAGGATATCCAAAACCATGTGATGTTATAATATAGATACAGATTAAAGAGCAATGCAAATAAATCACACAATCTATCATATACTCCCTCCGTTCCAAAAAATTATCTTTCTTTCTTTTTTAGTCTGTTCTAAAAAAATTGATAGCTTTCTATATTTAGAAATAATTTAACTTTATTAGATGATTTACAGTCAGACAAATATCTAAGGCTTGTTTTGGACCATACATTTCAAAAGTCTTCCTTTATTTCTTAAACTTTATGTTAAGTAAAATTAGGACTATCTTTTTAGGACGGGGAGAGTAATAATATATCATGAATCAATATTTTTATGTGACACTCCATGAACCAGGGGACCTAGAAAATCATCTCGCAATATTTCTACATCTGAATCTTAGTGATCCTGAACTAGCTTATGGACGGGTACAGCCTGACGACCAACATAAGGAGCTAGTTACCCTAGAAAGTCCAAAATTTTCTCAATTGGATCATCACACTGTTGGAGCTAGTTTGCTCTGACTAGGCTAGGGGAAGCAGCTCTTATACAACTGAATGAATTGGAGCATGTGCTCGCCCAGTGGCCCTTCCACGTTCTTGATTACCCCTAGCATTAGCACCCTAACCTCGAATACTCTGTCCATGACCTTTACCTCTGCCTTTTCCCTTCCCTTCCCTGTAGCTTTGCTATTGATGCAAATAAAACCGCTGAAGGCACCCCTTGATGATTAGTTGTTGGTATTCTAGCATTGTCAGCAGTATAGGAGGAAGTCAATCTTGATCTAACCATCCTATTTTTGTAATGAGAGGTAAGAAATTGTTAGAACTCAAACGTTTCATTTAACGAACGATATAATAAGGAAAGAAGGAATTTTTTCTAATATGTCTGATAATCTCCCGAGTATTAATTAGATGTGGCATCTACACACCAATACGTAACACTCTACAAGTCACCACTCGTAACTCCCTAGGACCCCTAAATCTAGTTGCTCTGACACCAACTTGTCATGCTCCCAAAGTAGGTAGGACATGATTTGATGAGTTATGACATTTCATAGTTTTGATAATTTAACAAACATGTCAAGGACCGGGTCCTTGATCAGGTCCCTTGAAGACTGTACATCACATGACAGCTGTAAAACTGTGTGCACTGTTTCGTCAGGCAGTATCACAGCAGCACAGCTTTATGCATGCTAAAAGCTAAAGACCAGTGTAACGTCTCTATTAAGGTCACATGCATCTCACACGATCCTCACATGCTCTCATTTGAGTTCTTATTTAAAAAACATGTTGGCACTGTTTAACCTATCACTTGAAAACCTTAATATCCAGATCTTTACAAGTGCAGCCGCCACATTCTCTTGGTGCTTTCAAGAACAAAGCTAAGACAAGTTCAAGGACCATATCTCAACAGTAGAAGATGTTTTGAGTCCTAGAGTTGTCTAGTCTTTATCTTTATGATCTCTATATTGTAAACCTACACTTCTTCAAGATATTTTTTGTAGGTATTTAGTTCTTATCAAGCTTTTGTTGTAAACACTTAGCTAGAGTTAGTCAAAGTGGTGTTAAGGTTCAGCTAGAGTTGGTTGAATCAGTTTGGTGCTTAACTAGAGTTAGTCAAGAAGGTACTTGCAATAGAGTTATTGTAAGGAGAGGCATTAGTGGTCTAATTCCTAGGTTGTAAAAGCTTGTAATATGAAACATTGCTCAGTTTAGTGAAGCTGGAAATCCTACTGAGGTAGGTCGTGGTTTTTAATCCCTTGAGCAAGGAGTTTTTCACATAAATTTCTTGCCTTAGTTACTTCGTGTATTTATCTGTGAAAACAGTTCAGGGACCAGGTCCCTTAAACTGTTTTAGTGGATTCATCATTCTAACAATTGGTATCAGGGCAGGTTCTTTCTAAAAGGGTAACACCTAGAAAGGATCTCTCATTATGTCTGATCCACCAAGTCTTGAGAAAGGAGAATATATCAATAGGCCACCAAGATTCAATGGACAGCATTATGAATGGTGGAAGACAAGAACACAAGATTTCATCATAGGACATGACTCAGAGTTGTGGGACATCATCTGTGATGGTTCTCACTCTCCTACGGATGTTTGTGTGAGCAGTGTTGCAACAAATCCAAAGATAAAGGATGAACAAAATGATGCTAATAGGGAGATAGTTCAAAAGGATATCAAAGCCAAAAACATACTTATTAGCAGTCTGGGATCAGAAGAATACAATTTTAATTTATTGCCCATTGTAAAACTGCTAAACACATCTGGAAGGCTCTCTAAAATACTTATGAAGGAATCAATAGAGCAAAGTAGTCCAGGGTTAAGATGTTTACTACTGAATATGAGTTCTTCAAAATGAAGGATAGTGAGTCAATTTTTGATATGTATGCTAGATTCTCCTCAATCATTGACGAGCTTCGTTCTCTGGGTAAAGGATATGAGGAAGAGTCCCTTAACCGCAAACTATTGTGGGCATTGCCAATATCATGGGAAAAGAAAGTGTGTACCATAGTTGAATCTGAAGATTTGGCAAATCTAACTCTTGATGAGCTTATATACAATCTCAAGACCTATGAGCTAGAAACGAAAGATGAAGAAAACAAGAAACGAAGAAAGAAGAAGAGGAAAGTTACCAAGGGTGAGAACAAAAATAACCCAGGAAATGAGGAGTCTGAATTAACTCTTATTACAGAGGAACTGTCGAAGATAGGATGCTGTCGCAGAAATGCTCAAGAAGGAAAGGAAAAGAACCAGGTCCTGGTCGACAAGCTCAATTCAAAACCTGTTGGTGACATCATGGTAGAAGAGGCTCTGGCTGCTTGGGAAGATACTTCAGAAAAATCTGAAGATGAAAATGATGTTGTGGAGGCATCCTCGATGATATTGACAGGGAAGCTTCACGATATGATTCCTTTCTTGCACTTGTGGCAAAATCTGAAGATGAGGATGATAATGAGGTAAATCTTCTTAATGTTCAAGGAAATCTAAAAAACTACTCCCAAAAGAAGTTAATATCTTTTAAAAATGTATTGATTGATGTATGTCATAGATTTGTAAATGAGAAAAACACTCTAAATAAGGAAGCTGATGTTTTAGAACAAGCAAGAGATGATATAGCAGTCACTATAATGAATCTAAGGGAACAAGTTGAGGAATTGTCTAGAGATAAAGCTCTGTTAAACAGCCAAATGAAAAAATGGATAAACACGCCTTGGAGAAAACAAGAGGGGGATGGCAGTAAGACTCATCTTGAGATTGAAAGCAAACTTGAAAAGGCCAGGATGAGCCTCACTGATGAAGTAGATAAGAATAGACTACTTCAAAAGGAGCTAAAACAAGTCAAAACTGAACTTAAGAAGTCACTCCTTTGGACCTTGCCCTTGGATGAAACTACTGCTATGCGCAATGGTAATGATAGAAAACAGAGTTTTGGTGCTAAAAAGGTCAAGAATCCCTAAAATATGAAGGGTGAATGTTTCTCTGTGACTCAAAACTGGCGGTGCACTCATTATGATCATGCTGCTTATTATGAGGACTTGAGTAAAGCAAAAGCTAAGTCTGTATAGAGAAACAGAGAGGATGTTGAGAACAGATCGAGAAAATAGGGACCTGGTCCCCGTAAGAAGAAGAGTGTGTTACCAGTATGGGCGAATAGACATCTAGTTCACCCATTCTATCAGTACTTCGGACCCAAATTAGTTTGAGTTCCTAAGTCCAATAAGTGATCATGTATAAAGGTTGGAGTGAGAGGGGGGCAGTCAACAGTGGTTGGTACATGGTGACTACTCTGAGCAAATGATTGAAGAAATGGAGAATCTTCTCTCACTCAAAGCCTTAAAAAGTGGGAGCGTGTCAAGTATTATCATGAAGAAATAATGTACTCTTTGTGTGAGCAAAAATTGGTAAGACACTCTCCTATAGAATTGAATGTGCGTACTAAGTTGAAGATTTGAACCACAAGTGTGTTGAGTTGTGTCAACCGCAGGGAGTTCAATATGATAAACCTCATTTTTTTAACAGATGGATACTTGATCTCTCTTAGTGATGTAAATGAGAAGGATACTGGCTCTGAAGGCATATCACTAGAACTGAGATTTGCAAGTTCTCTTCTGGTAAATCAACTTATGATGAAGAACCCAGTCCTTATGAGATCGATAGCAAATAACAACAAGTTATGTCTAAGAAAAGACTCTTAAAATATGTCAAGATGTTTCTGATGAAAGATGTTATTTTCATAATGACAGAGGAGGACAGAGCAAAAAGTTGAAACGATGATTCAAGCTGAGGATAGCAAATGAAGAAGGTATAGCAAAGTGTTTAGAAGATGTAAAAGAACCTGCTTCTTTCGGCATTTGCAGCCGAGCTCCACCTAAGTCTGAAGATGTTACTTCTGATGGACTTTGGGCATAAAAAATTCCTCTTAAAATTGACATGGGAGGAAAAAAAAGAAGGGTGTCTAGCTCATGGACAGTAATTCTTAAGAAGGAATGGAAAATAAGGAAAATCTTCTCCTGGTTTTGCCATTAGTAGTCATCAGAAGGTACTTTGATCAGTCACCTCAAGTGCAATCAAGGATTTGCTCAAAGGGTCAAGATGAAGGATGTTAAGATCACTGAGGTGTCAAGTGAATCTTTATTGCATGCAAACAGCCAGAAACCACCAACCCCTGTACTAAGTGCTGAGATGGATGGTAAAATTCAACCAAGTTCAAAAGGGTTCTCTTTGATAATAGCTAAGAGGGGACAGCAGTATCTTAAATGAAGGAAGGACCTGGTCCCTACTCTTCCTCAGGAGATAACATCAGTCTGTTGGATATGCTGAAGTCTTTTGAACTGGATTCCTTATGAATTTGAAGAGTACTCACGGAATGAGATATCTTAAGTGAATATGGATGACCCTTTAGATACAAATAAGTAAATGACACGACTTGAATATGCAATCAGAGATGTCACCAAACCTTGAAATGGTATGTAATCTACAGAATTTGAGCAAAAGAGAGGCAGCAGTCTTGATGATATGTTATATCACTTTCTGAAGGAAAATGTGAAGAAAATGAAATTCTACATAAGGGTCTGCACCATATACCAGTTTGCACGCTTCTTCATCAAGGCTCTGAGTTGGGTGCATATCGAAAGAAATCAGTTAGAGTTGGTTTTGTTCAAGATCGTCTAATAGTTCCTCAGAGACTGACTATGATAAGAGAAAAGGTACAATGCGAAGAGAAAAGGTACAATGCGTGAAGTGTTTTTTGGAGATATCTAACTCACTGCTATACCATAACAGGTATGCTCACGTGGCAATCTCAGGACAACCTAACATTGGAGACATAGCACTCATCAGCATTTTTGCCTAAGCTGTTGTCAAAAGTGTCAAGGGACCAGGTCCCTCTGACTCAGGTTAGTAGTCTTTTCAAGCACTTACATACTTTTTAATTTTTCCTAAAGGCCATGTCACTATTAGTTCCCGCCTCTTCTAAAATGAGCCAAATTGCTTCATCTTCTCAGAACCGACCTGTTTGAAATGAACTTTTTTAACCAATAAGAACCTACTTTCTCTTCTCCTCTTTAAGCCAAAATGTCACTCTTTTTCTCTCTCCTCACTAATTCAAATCTTCAAACCTTTTTCCCGTTCTGCTCCATCTCTCCTCTCCTAGCACAGAATCAACCATGTCTAACCTAAAATATTCATCTTCCACCTCCATTAAAGCCAACCCTACACCTTCTTCTATCAAATCGTCTATTTCATCGAACCCAAAGTCAATTCCTTTTCCCACAACATCTCAAAACTCGTCCGACCAAAACCCTATCTCTTCTTTCCCTATAACAGATGTTCCTGGTCCCACTACTGATCAGTGCTTAACTCATGAGAAAGATGCCTCCTCCGCCATAACCCAAAAATCTTCAGAATAGCCCGACTCACAAGGGAGTATGACAACATCACAATACCTTGATCTCTATGAGGAAATCGTTGAGAAAGATGACGGAATTGAGGTGACAAACAAGGGTATCACTGAAGACCACTCGATAGTGGAAGAGGACCTATTCAAAAAGAAAGCAGGGGTTTCAAATAAAACATCTCCAAACTCAGGTAACTCGGATTCTCTGGATAGTGAGAAAGTTGTAGAGAAATATGTTAATAGAGAACCTCTAAATGCTGGGTGTGAGGAGAATTTGAGTGCTCCTGTTAATGAAGAGACTATGGATGTTGTAGTTGCTGAGTGTGAAGAAAGACAGAGGGGTTTTGTAGTGGTTGAAAACATAGAGAAATTAAGAGAAGAAAATGTTGAAAATGTGGGAATCAATGATGATTTTGGACAGTAATTGCCAATGGAAAGTGATAATGTGAGTGTTGGTTTGGAAAATGTTAGTGAATACCTTAATGACATTGTTAGAAAGGTTGTGAATGATGTTGCTGATGGAGAATCTAAGAAAATTTCCGTTGAAGAAGAGTTTGAGAAGGAAATTGTGGAGACTGAAAGGGAATAGGGATATTCCAGTAGAACAAAGGTAATGAACAAAGTACCTGGTCCTGAAGGAGATTGTTGGGATCTTGTACCTCTATTCACCGTTGATATTCCTTAGGAAGGCTCCACACAAAAGGAACCTGGTTCCCCAAAACCATCTAAAAGGGAAAATCTTGAAAGAGAAGAGGCAAACTCTGATGATGATATAACATTGGGGACTTTCTTTAAATGTAGAACTAGAAGTGCTAAGTCAAAAGGAAATAAAAGCAAAGGTAAACCCACATCCGCTCGAGGAAAAGGACCACCTACCACTAGACAAAGGGCCATAACATAACTCAACTCTGCTCTTCAAGGTAACAAAGAGAAGAGTACTAAAAAGAAAAGAAAGTTGGAAAAGACAGCTAACTTAAGACGTTTGATAGATGAAGAGGAAGCTGTTACTGTGTCTGATAAAGAAGAAGAAGAAAAAGAAAAAGAAGAAAAAAGAACAGGATGCTTTGGAAAAGACAGCTAACTTAAGACATTTGATAGATGAAGAGGAAGTTGTGACTGTGTCTGAAGAAGAATAAGAAGAAGAAGAAGAAGAAGAAGAAGAAGAAGAAGAAGCAGAAGAAGAAGAAGAAGAAGAAGAAGAAGAAGAAGAAGAAGAAGAAGAAGAAGAAGAAGAAGAAGAAGAAGAAGAAGAAGAAGAAGAAGAAGAAGAAGAAGAAGAAGAGGAAGAAGAGGAAGAAGAACAGGATGTTTTGGAAAAGACAGTTAACTTAAGACGTTTGATAGATGAAGAGGAAGTTTGTCTGATAAAGAAGAAGAAGAAGAAGAAGAAGAAGAAGAAGAAGAAGAAGAAGAAGAAGAAGAAGAAGAAGAAGAAGAAGAAGAAGAAGAAAAAAAAAGAACAGGATGCTTTGGAAAAGACAGCTAACTTAAGACATTTGATAGATGAAGAGGAATTTGTGACTGTGTCTGATAAAGAAGAAGAAGAAGAAGAAGAAGAAGAAGAAGAAGAAGAAGAAGAATAAGAAGAAAAAAAAAAGAACAGGATGCTTTGGAAAAGACAGCTAACTTAAGACGTTTGATAGATGAAGAGGAAGTTGTGACTGTGTCTGAAGAAGAAGAAGAAGAAGAAGAAGAAGAAAAAGAAGAAGAACATGATGCTTATCTAGAAAGAAAAGATTCAAAAGGAAAAAAGAAATCTATGATTGATGAAAGAAACAATGTGGGTGAAGTAGAAACTGAGAAAGTCGCTGAAATAATAAGAAAGGTAAAAGAGGTGACACCTTCTTCTAAGAAAAGAAAGAGCTCTGCCAGTTGGGAAGCAGACTCCTCTAAGAAAAGAAAAGTAACCTTGACTGAAGGACCTGGTTCCTGTAAAAAGAGAAAATCTAGAAGGGATGAATAAAATTTGAGACAAGATAATCTGAGAGGTCAAAAAGTGTTGCTCGGCAGATTGTTTGATTTGGAGGCGATTGGGCACCAAGGATTCGATGATTTAATAAAGATCTTAAGAGCTCAAAGTTGCGATCATCTTCTTGAAGCGCCTGTATTAGCTTATTAGAAGGAAGTAGTAGAATTCTTTGTGAATCTGCATTATACTGATGATCATACCTTGGTATGCAAGGTTGGAAAAGTTGACTTTACATTGGATGAAGCTCAGTTGGGCGAAATTCTGAATGTCCCAACTGAAGGAATTAAAAAACTGGGAAATAACAAGGACATCAAGGCCTGAGACGACTTCAAAGGTATCATAGTCCGAATAGGAGAGCGGGTGACCACTGAAACTCTATACAAGAAACAGATGAAGCCTCAATATCAGCTTCTATTTCAGCTAGTCAGCAAAGTGGTATTGCCTAGGACTGAAAAGAGGTGCATTGCATCTAAGATGGACTTGTTTCTAATGGAGATACTGGACGGAGGACATTTGGTCAGCTTACCCTCTATCATGATCAAGCACATGATGAAAGTTGTGGACACAGAAGATGGCAAGCATGGTCTCCCCTACGGCTTCCTTCTGGCTAAAGTCTTTGATCACTTCAAGGTAATCTCTCGAAAGGTCACCAAAAGAATTAAAAAAATAAATATTTTCCTTGGGCACCCTAGAAGAGTGTGATATTGTGTAAAAGAAAGGGGGAGCAAGAGGTACCTCTACTATATCTAGCCTCATTGAGGCAAACGAGAAGATCTTGGCTGAAGTGGAGAGGCTGCGGGTTGAAAATGCTCTGTTGAAAGCTGAAATTGCCAAGTTGAAGCTAGAAGGACCTGATTCCAGCAGGGTGCAGACAGCAGGGGTTACGGAGTTGAGAGAAGATAATGCTCAGCTAAAAAAGAAGGTTGAAAAACTTCAGGAGCAGGTCTTGGATACCTACAAAGCTGCAGATGCCAGGCTGGATATGATGTTCAAAGCTCTCAACCCCACCAAACATGCAAACCCATGACTCAATTCTCTTAGTTCACTATCTAACTCTGTCTTTGTTTTTGCAAATACTTTCTTTTTTTTGTCTGAATGATGACATTGGCACTATGACAATCTTATTTTGTATGTTTGTGGTACCAATTGACTGCTAAGTTCTTTTGTTTAAAAATTACTTCAGTGCCACTCTCTCTGTTTTGTGCATATGCTTCTCCTTTGTATTGTTTTGGTTGCTTCTGTTAGTGCGAATTCTGAGTCTGCCCAAGTGGCCTGAGTTAATATCTTTGAACTTGTGCTAAACTTGTGACTCTTTTCGATGATGCCAAAAGGGGGAAATAGTTTTGATGATTGATGTTTGATACAAATGAAAGTGACTCGTCTATAATGCTGCGATCTATAATACTACGGTCACATCCACTAAGGGAACCCTAGTCCCCCAAATGAGATTGATATGGTTCATGCTGAGGGCCATATTCTCAGGGGATAGTAAGTCCCAAATGAACTTGGTATACTTGGCTAATGTTGCATTGCTGCTCTGATTACATAACAGGTGAAAATGTCAACATGAAGTTGAGAGGCTAATCTGCAGGGGAACCTAGTCCCAGAAGTGCAAATGAAAAATTGCATACTCTTACGCTGCTGGAGTTTACCATGAAGAGGAAACCTGGTTCTCAGGGGGAACATCAATTATAAGTTTGTCATCATCAAAAAAGGGGAAATTGATGAGTTATGACATTTCATAGTTTTGATGATTTGACAAACATGTCAAGGATCAGGTCCCCTGAAGACTGTACATCACATGACAACTGTAAAGCTGTGTGCATTGTTCCGTCAGGAAGTACCACAGCAGCACAGCTATATGCATGCTAAAAGCTAAAGACCAGTGTAACGTCTCTATTGAGGTTACATGCATCTCACATGCTCTCATTTGAGTTCCCATTTAAACAACATGTTGGCATTATTTAACCTATCACTTAAAAACCTTAATATCCAAATCTTTACAAGTGCAACCACCATAGTTCTCTTAGTGCTTTCAAAAACAAAGCTAAGACAAGTTCAAGGACCAATCTCAACAACGGAAGATGTTTTGAGTCTTAGAGTTATCTAGTCTTTATCTTTATGATCTCTACATTGCAAACCTACACTTCTTCAAGAAGGGTTTTGTAGGTATTTTATTTTTATCAAGCTTTTGTTGTAAGCACTTGGCTAGAGTTAGTCATAATGGTGTTAAGGTTTCAGCTAGAGTTAGTTGAATCAGCTTGGTGCTTGACTAGGGTTAGCCAAGAAGGTACTTGCAATAGAGTTATTGTAAGGGGAGGGATTAGTGGTCTAATTCCTAGGTTGCAAAAGCTTGTAATCTGAAACATTGCTCAGTTTAGTGAAGTTGGAAATCCTACCGAGGTTGGTCGTGATTTTTAATCTCTTGAGCAAAGAGTTTTTAACGTAAATATCTTGCCTTAGTTACTTTATGTATTTATCTGTGAAAACAGTTCAGGGACCAGGTCCCTTAGACTGTTTTGGTGGATTCATCGGTTCTAACATGATTGATAACCTACAAGTACTACCAGACAACTCTTAACTAGATGATTGATGGTGTGAGCGAAACGTAACATTCAAATAGCTACTAATGTAGTAGTCAAAAAATTGTCAGGTTACTAGTAAATCAATGCTAAAATATTTGAAAACTAAAACAAACTAGTAAGCCATAAGCCTCTAACTGACATTTGAATGTTACGTAAGTGTAAAGGCATTGCCCATAAATAATAATACTATCTGAACATAATTATGAATGTCTAAAAAAAACCAAAAGCATTGGGATAAATGTAATCTAGAACTATTCGCCCCTAGCCATGCACTTTGTCACCTGCGCACAAGGTAGGCTCAAAAAGACTAAGTACCTTTGAAAATACCCAATAAATCTCACTGACAACCCCTAAGCGAAGGACAAGACTAGTCTGGGCTCTACATAAAATGAAATTCAAGAAGTAATAAAGAAATCAATTACATAACAAATGTTGTAAATCTGTAAGCTAAAATTGAATCCTAAAATTGAGTCAGAAACTGAAACAGAAGTTGAAAACTGAGTTTGTAATTAAAGCTGAAGTTGCAAAGTGAGTTATTTTTAAAGAGCAAGTTTTTTCATACTGATTTATACATGGTGGCACTGCTTATGTGAGGATCTTGAAACACGCACGGGGGAGTGTCGAATTATCTCCCACTTCAAACAAATAGCACCTGCAAGTATGGGGTAGCTTACTGTAGCCACCGTGCTTGGAGAGGTTGGCTACTTCTCCTTTTTTGGATATGATCACATTAATCTGAATTTGGAGTGAAACTCTAAGCAATACAAACAATTTGACATAAATAAGTAATTGCAACATATCATAGAAGTTAGTCATTTTCTGTCACTCTTGGTGATTACCTGTAACACCGCATAGATTCAAATTAAGTTTGAACTCATTAAATGCTTCTGGTTAGATCAGAACCTGGGAAATTTATGTGTATGTACGTGGGAAAGTTAATATCTAAGAATTTACCAAGTGTTAAAACAGATTGGACTTGAAAAGAATCCGAAAAGAAACAAAGTTGAAAAACTGTGTCATGATGCAGCCGACATACGAACTGCATATTCGGCATGCAGGCCACATGTCCAGCGGTATATGGGGTCACAAAAATCACTAAAGTTTGGGAAATTTCAAGGCTCTAAATTTGACTTGTGAGACCAACATATGGTCCGCATGTCATACAGTCTATTGGAGCAAAAATGATACAATTCTAGGTCTCTATAGTTGACATGCGGTGGCCACATACGGGGCCACATGTTGGACATATGGATCGTATGTCCCACCGTTTGATGAAGATCTCAGAAGCCTATTATGACTTGGTTCAAGAGTTGACATACTGGCCAACATGCGGACTGCATATTCGATATACGCGCCGAATGTGGCGACTCTCTGTTGTGGGTCTGCCAAAAACTATAAATGCAAGAATTTTCTAAATTGTTAATTCTACTTAGTTTTGACTGACTTTTTGAGGAGAAAATACTCTAAGGCTTCTCCAAACCATATAAGGTGAGTTTCTACTCAATTTCCATGATAATTATGTTATATTAACTAGGACACCGAATCATCATCCCCATCCATAGATTGCTGAAATTCAACCCAAAATCGATTGACAGCGAATTTTGGCGAAACTTTGAAAGGTAAGATCCTTGATCTTTTACGGCGGTTAGTGTAGCCTATTGCAAGATGTAGGAACACTGGATGTTTACTTAAATTCATCTAGAACCATTTCACTTGATAATCTAGTTTTTAGAAAAGGGTGAGAGTTCATAAAATTCGATCAAAGTTCTAATATTTATCACCCTAATTGAACGTAGAGTGATTATTTGACCATTAGGGATTACGTTTGAAAGCATTTAGTGGGAATTGAGGTATATCGGTTTTGAAAATTTCCTTTAAGAATAAATATGTTTTGAATAGGGCTATATGCGTGTGAGGGACAAGCTTGCATCGAGTCTCCCTGTTTTATTCTATATTATGACTTATGAACGATATACTTGACCCTAATGGGTTACTGAACCTGAAACTTGATGTATGATTTCGAACATGGTTTTCTAAATCGAGCTATGGCTTCGAAATACCTCTATTAATGAGAAGATGAATATGAACGATATGAAATGATCTGGCTAATATGTCATGACTGATAAGGACTACATGAACTATTTGACATTGATTTGTTTGGCCTAGCTACTCGGGAGGAAGGGTAGCCGATTCTAATGGGGTGTTTACGTAGCCATTCGGGAGGAAGAGTGACTATCAAGGGTTGGTAGCCCCGATGTGGTGTCTCAGTGCGGTTTAGGGACCCTGAAATGGATATCCTTCTTACATTATTGACATTTTTATAACCTTATTACCCTCAAGTTGGTCTCAAACTCCCGGACTTAGTTGACTTTAAGACTTTTAAGCTGAAATTGACTGCATTTAAATATACGAATTTTGAGGGTCTTACATCTTATTTCGAAAAAATTAAAGATTTTATATTCAAATTCACACAGAAAAATATTCTTACTTCAAATCAGGTAACATAAGGAGGAAAAAGGGAATAATAGCTTTAATTCGGCTACCAAACTAAGGAAAAAATAAAAGAAAAAAACAGCATTCGGCATCTTTGAAGGCGTGAAAAGAAGAAGTTCAAGTCATTTGGCCTTATTCAACATTTCAACTTTAGAAATTTGAGACAAGATTATACGAGTGAGCATGAATTTTGCAGAATAATTCATGTTGAAAGCAAAATATGGTCGGTGGATTTTCGACCTCAATTCTAGGAGACTTTATTGGACTCAAGTTACACTTTACCACGGCTATGATCATCTACTTATGGAATTTAGAGGTAATATTACATTATAACTTGAAAAATTTACTGCTTGGTTTTTGACATTTTTGAGCCCTACTGGTAACTCTGATTAAAACTAAGCACTCCATCCATTTTACTTTCATATGACAGTGTTTGATTAATTCATTAGCTTAAGAATTTTTTTTATACATATTAAAGGTAACCTTAAAACTCACGATCTTAAACATGTCATGTTATTCGTATGATTATAAGAGCATGTCATTAAAGATAAATTATGAAGTATAAAATTATCAAATCTCGTAATATAAAATATGCCATTAAGGATAAATTACGAAGTATAAAATTATTTTCTAAGATATAATGTATGGCTTTTTTTAAAATTTACCGGAATTGTTCACAATGTCTAACAGGCGTTACTTCATGTTCCACATGTCGAAATCATATTTTACTCTAAGTCTTCTTATTTCTATTCCATTGTAAACATTCTAATTTGTCTTCTCCTGCTAATGATGGACATTTTGTGGACCAAAAGATAAAAAGAAACTTTAATAAGTGAAGACAACAAAAAAAATCAACCATGCAAAGTTCAAAAAAACAAATGAAATAAACGGCTTATTTGTTATTTATTCTGAAGTATCTTGTCGTAAAGCAATCATTTTTGTTGAAGACAGTAGACTGTGAGATCAATAAAAGTTGTGGTGGAGTGGTAAATGTTTTTTTATTTTTAATTAAAGGTATCGGGTTAGAATTCTGTTGGATATAAAATCACTTTTATTAGGGAGCGTTTTACCTTTTAATGTGTGAATTAATCCTAATTCTGTCACACCTCAGTGTGAGTATCAAACAGCGTGTGGAAAATCAAAAAAAGAGAAAAAGAGTAGACTGTGAGACCAACAAGAGTTGTGATAGAGTGGTAAGTATTTCTTAATTCTTAATTAAAGATTTCGGATTAGAGTCGTGTTGG
This sequence comes from Lycium barbarum, assembly GCF_019175385.1. NCBI lineage: Eukaryota > Viridiplantae > Streptophyta > Magnoliopsida > Solanales > Solanaceae > Lycium > Lycium barbarum. Next base: position 102,894,787 of record NC_083345.1, read on the forward strand.
GTACGGTATCCCTTTTATTAGGAAGCGGTTTACCTTTCAACGTGGGAATTTCGAACAAAAATCCTAATTCAGTCAAGCGTAAAGTGAGACTTATTTGCATCAGCCACTTAATAGTCCTAGGGGCTTCTTTATTTTGCTTTTTTTTTTTCCTCCTCTCTACTTGGCTGTAATTGTCCTTTGTTGGAGGAACACTCGCACATAAAACTCATGGACTGTATTCATTCTGCGGTAAATTAACATTGAAATTTGAATTTTCCTATATATTGTGATATTATTTGAAATTATTTAGGAACGAGACTTCCCTTATTAATTATAAATAGTGACCACCTGAGAAATTAGCTTGTCGAATTAGCACTTTCAATTAAGATAAAAAGATTATTTTGAAATCTTCCTAATACTTTGAATACATGGAACTTCTTTATTCTTTTTTTTTTTTTTAACTCCTCCCATCACAGTAGCAGGACATTTTCATTAATAAAATTAAAGTAGGAACTTTTTTATTCTTTTACTAGTGAAAAGTTCGTTAATCGAACTCACACTTATTGTATAATTTTTTTTCATGAATAATATTAAAATATAAATACATGGGAATCTAGAAATAGTTCGATATCGTCCATCCTTCATTCAAAAAAGAGGGCAAATCAGGGATGAGGTACATCTTTTTATTTGAAAATTTGAATACAAATCTCTTCTATGTTGACCAAAAAAACAAAAAAAAAACAAATGATTTAAATGTTGTTTTTAAGTGAAATCGTTTTCATCCGTACGTAACAACAAAACGTGGACATGCATGCTTATATATAGCTTCAAAAGTCATTAGTTTCATAATATCGCAACTTGTTTCGTGTAACGACATGAGTACTATATTAAGGAGCCGTTTGGACATGGTTTGAAATCATAGTTTCAAACCATGATTTCAAATTATGTTTGGACATACAATTTGGATATCTTAAATTATATCTTCTCTTATAGATATAAAAACCCCATAAGTTGTGAAAACTATAAAAAAAACTCCAATTCTTATACAATCTTATCAAATGAGCAAGTCATAGTCCATAACAAAATTAATACGCTAGTAGAAGGCCTTTGTAAAAAATACAACATCAATTGATCAAACTTTAGTCCAATAAAAACGAAAATTTAACATGAATAGTAACGAGGTTGGTAGACATAAATAAAGGTTGATAGACTTAAATAAAGGTTGATGGAAGTTAATGAGGTTGGTAAATGGTTGGTGGGAGTAATTGTTAAAAATATCTACCAACTTATTAGTCGCTTTTACAAAATATAAACTTATGGTTGAAACCATGGTTTCAAACCCTAAATCATGCATTTTTGAATGATTTGGGGTTTGAAACCATGGTTTGAAATCATAAGATGAAATGCATGTCCAAACACTGATTTCATCTCATGGTTTCAAACCACATGCCCAAACGCCTACTAAAGAAGGTAGCAATTGAATGTTCAAAGTATTGCTATTTATATTAGTGGAAGAGTACACTCATAGTAACGATTATATGAAGTGCTATTATTCATAATTTATGATTTGTTTTTTTTGGTGATTCATAATTTATGTGATGAAGCGTGAATATGCTTTAAATAAGAATGGTGAAGGTTCATCTTTTTTCCTTTTTTGTTACTATAATAAATCCTCTTTGCCCAACTAGGATAAGAAGTTACAAAGAAATTGACAAGTGAAAATGAAAAGAGAAGCAAAAACATGAAAGAAAACGAAAGATGAGAAAGAAATTAAAGAAAGGAAACTTTGTTTTTTCTCTCTATATATGTATATATATGTGATTGTTTGACCCTCCCAGAATAAGGAAAGTAGTTGTGCATGTATCACATGGGAGATTGGCTATGCCGAAAGAGCAAACCTTTAAAGATGCATTGAACAAGGCCATTCAATTAATAGACAAAGAGGAATTAATAGGGAAACATATCATTAAATTAAAGATCTTAATCAAGATGTTGTGAATACTTTTTGTTTTGTTTTTAATTTTGTCCCCATTATTATAAATAAAAATAAGAGTGTAATATCTTGTTTAGGAGATCAGTACCCTCTAAAATCAAATATTTCTTTTGGCTTTTTGGTTGTGTCAATTCGACTATTGTTACTCATGAAATCCTTTATAACTTAAAAATATAGAAAGAAAAGATTTTATACATTAGTTAGATAAGATTTCACACATTAGTTGTTAGAAAATATTTCTATCGGACAAAAGATTCCACATATTAGTAGTTTGAAAAGATACTGACACATTAGATGTTACTGCCTCTATGATTTATGGGCTATGAAAGTGTCTTAGCCAATAAAATTATTTTTGTCTTTAAGACAGCCTTATAAACCAAACTCTCGGGGGAAAACCTGTACAAAACGATGGATACAACCCTACAAACAAAGTTGTTACTTTCACTAGTGGAATTTCAAACCATTAGTGTAACATTTTCAAACCTTATAAAAGTGTGTTCATCTCCTGTTGGAGATATTGCATCCTTTACCTAAATTTCATTAATTTATCTTTTACATTGAAAAAGATTTAAGTAATTTTTTTTAAATCTCTCATAAGTTACATGGCTTAAATCTAGAAAAAAAAAAATCATTTCCTTGAATATGTCTTCCCAGATTAGCGAATTGTTTTTCATGTAGGTAACTTTCATTTCCCAAAATGATATGCACATTAATTTGTTTGCCTTTCACCGAATGTATAATAGAGACCTTGTTGGCTTCGAGTAAATATTTACAATATAAATTTTATGAGAATAGTTTAGGGTAGTTCCAGCACTGCCACTAAGCAAGACTAAACAATTAAAAGGCCATTTGAACAATATCTGAAAGATAGGGCACTAATAAATACTGCAGCAACCAAAATAAGGGACTGTGATAGCAACTTATCCCTTCTATCCAATTTGCACATGCTAAACGAAATTATTGAAATGCCTTCAAATCAAAAGTAATGTTTATCAAGAAGACTATGTCCCACATGATTTATTTCTTTAAGCATTTGATATAAAAAATAATATCTCAGCTATTTTGAATTCACCCGAGATTAATTTTAATTCGCAATGAATAAATTCATTAAGAAGGATAAAACACTTTCTATTAAAAAGTGTCTTCATTAACATAACTCGAGCCCTATATCTTGATTTAGGGTGAAGGGGTAGCAACCACATCACCACACTCCTTAGTGGCATATCCCGTTAAATGAAATATGTATGAACAGTTGAAAGATCGAAGTAATTAATTATATGAGCATACAAAGAGTAGAAAATGTTAATACCATTCATCTAGAATATTGGACCAGTGAGAAGCCAATGAAAAATTGACTTGGATATTCTTGTTTTTGCTAAAGAATATTTTGTTCTTTGGAGATTCTTGTTTTGCTAAGAATGTTTCCAGTGAGAAGCCAATGAAAAATTGACTTGGATATTCTTGTTTTTGCTAAAGAATATTTTGTTCTTTGGAGATTCTTGTTTTGCTAAGAATGTTTAGTTTTGTAGCTCAATCAAATACTTCTATCTTATTTTTATTCTGCAGAGAAATACTACTAAGAACAAAAATTAGTTTTCCTTTGACTGAAAAATGGTATTTATTTCCATCAACTTTGCCAACATATGAGCAATTATGTAAGATATATAATCTTAATACCATATAAATTCATTTTATCTAGAGAGTTATTTATAAAAGTTTATGTAAAAATAGTATACATTATCAGTTTCAATAATTTTTACTCTATCAGGCTATATTTATATGTAGTAGATAAAATATTTTATTTTTAAGATTTTAAACTCCATATTTTAAAGACCCGTAGATATCATTTGAATGCTATCTAGGTCCGATTATGTCACGTGTATATATAGTTCACTGTGATTGATAGTTATAGCATCAATCAAGAATTGCCTCTGAATAAAACTTTACGATTTTAATTTCTTAATGCAAAGATAAAAAGGGACTTCATGTCAGGAACAGCATCCCTCACTATTCAAATACTTCTAGATTTCTTGAACATTATTGCTCTTGGGACCCTTATATACCGAATTTCCAAGATTAATTCTTGAACATTGATTATTGCTACTGGGAACCCTTAAGATGGTTGCCTTCATGTGGATTCACTTATTCGACTACCTTATTTATCCACTGATCCGCAGAAAGTAAATAATGGAGACACACTTTTGGGAATAATCCCATTCCATTTTGGAATCAACAATCCTCCACTAATTGGAGCCTCAAAATGGAGAAAATTCTGATACGGACCCTTTTTTTCTCCTTGGAATGATAGTAAACATAAATCCGGATTAATCAGGAAAGTAACTTTCAAATACTTGGATGCATAAACCAAAAACACACACACAAAAAAAAAAAAAAAAAAAAAAAACATCTGTTCGGCACCAAGTAGAGTACTGCAATACGTATAGATATTCACTCATATACAATGACAAAAGTAAGTGTATGGAAGACCTAAGGGTAGATAGATATATTTGGCAAACAGGCAAAAAAAAAAAAAAAAAAAAAAAAAAACCGGAAACCATCTGAGCTTTTCTAGTGCTACAAGCTTCAAGCTTGGTTTCTGAAAATTTCCCGTCTCAACCCCACACACACCCCAAACACCAATCCCTATTCCAAGAAAATGGCATGTTGACACACTTGTACCTATACTATACTACCCTTCTAATATGTACGTATATACCAATAATTTTTGTAGTACTACTATACTTGATTTTGCAAGTCCTTTGAACTAATGAAAGTCCCATGAAAGCCATATGGAACTCTTGAAGGAAGCTTAACAGTGGCCTCCAATTCTAGAGTCATAGCATTCACAATTTGGAGTTCTGATTTCCATGTCTTCTCATCATGGCAAAATGCAAGAATATATCCATCATCTTCTCTCTCTGCGTTCACATTTCTTGGTAAAAATAATGGCTCACCTCCATATCTACTCTCTCCATACATATGTTTTTGAACTTCCCCTGTTGATAAGTCTACTTTTGCAAATCCAGACACTTTTGGCCATGGCTCTGCAATAGCAAGATAAGCATATTGCGTTTTTCGACCAAGTTTGTTCTTGTTAACCATTCCAGCTTCCAAATTCATCTGTTCTGATGATTGAATTATTTCCCGTTTCGTCGACTGTCCGGTCTTCAAATTGAGCCTTATTTCGGATAAAACACTCTTTAAATTTTCACTACATTCATTAAAAATGGAATCTGGTGGTGTCATGCATGAGCCAATTACAACTACTTCATCTGTCTCTGGTTCTTCCCAAGCATTCCATAAATGAAAACAGAATGTTTCTGGAGATTCTACCCAAATAATATTCTCAGAATCATTAGCATTTTTGGGTAGAATTCCAAACCTGGATTTTTTGTTTTTGTCGTAAATCACCGGGGAACCACCTTTGATCATTTCTTGAAGCTTGAACACAACTTGCTGGTCAGGAATTACGACGTAATTCTCGGTAATAGCAAAATCATGCATCATGGTGGGGACATCCAACGGGATTTCAACATCAGGTGATTTCTTCCCGTCTGTTGAAAACCTGAATGACTTCAAGTAAGGCTTTTGAACTACGTCGTAGCTCAAAGCAAAAAGCTCACCCGAAACAGGATCGATTTTCGGGTGAGCAATCATTGTGCTCTTCAATTGCTCAGCAAAATCGTACCTTCCAACAGTTTCTAAATCGCCTGAAGGCAAAACCTGAACCTGATAAGGAACATCATCTTCAGACATTGCTAAAAGCCGATTATTAAAGTAAACTAATCCAGCATTAGCGACACCAGTTCCTTTGCTATGATCAACAAGCCCGAAAAGTCCACGAGCATAGAAAAGCATTAGTCTAGCAATTCCAGAATGACCATGAAGTTCACCAATAGCTTTTGGAAAAACAGGTTTACCCAATTCACGTTCTTGAACTAATCTTGTCGTTTCAGTGAAACGACAAGAATAGCTTACTAAACCATTTTCGACGGTGACGGCATGAACCATGCCATCACCGTCGAAAAGGTGATGTCCTGCAACCGGCTCAAATAGCGGGTTAGCACCATTACGGACATAAACCCCATTAATGCAATCAGGGATTGTGCCCGTAACAGGGAGATTATGCCTGACGGGTTGTTCCGGTACCGGAGCGAAATTACCGGATATTTGGACACGTGGATCAGCGGTTTTAGGAAGTGGGTTTTGGAGTTCGCGTGAGACTAACGCGCTTTCCACTATATCTAGTGCTTTTGCTGCTGCCTTCTGGAAGATATTCCAGTTAGACGTTGGCTTGCTTTGACGCTGAGTTTGTGAATGTTTTGTGGGAACTGTTTGGTTTGGATTAGTTTGTTTTGGGAAAGTGAGCAGAGCAGAATTGATTTTAGTTTTTCTTGTGAGGTTTTTCATGGAGATGGATTTCGAACAAGATGAATAAGAAGTTGATGATGGTGAAATGGGGTGTTGTGTTTTAGGCCAAGAAGAGTGATAATTTGCAGCAGTAGAAGTCATTTTCTTTTGTTGTTCTGTTCAATTTTGAACAGAGGAGAGAACAGAGAGAGAGAGAGAGAAGAGAGAGGAGTTTGTGAGAGGAGAGAGGGAAAGGGGGGGCTTAAATAGAAGAAAGTGTTTGAAGAAAAAAGGGAGTGTGTATGGTGAAGAGGGGAACGAAGGTCCACCTTAGACATCTAAGAGAGGAGCACGTGGTGGATTTGTGAGAAAGGTCACTTGGGAGCAACATAAGGGGTAGAGGTAGGGGTAAGGGTGTGCGACATTGGGTTTAACTGACAAATAGAATCGGAAAAAATGTTTTTGGTATATCGATTTCACAGTTTTCTAATGATTTTGTATTTTTTATAGGCAACTTACGTGAATGTGCCCTCCGGCTAACTAATTTACCAACAAGGTATACACTATTTATATATTATCAGTGTATGTTGTGTATAGAATATGTATATTTAGTATAAAATGTAAATTATCTATATATTTTTTATAAATTTGATGATCGAATGATATTTGATTGTAATTTTCTCTTTTTTACATATTTATCTATCGGTTTGACTATCAATTCTTTAAATTCAGGTAAATGTTTAACTATAATCCAACAAAGTTCCCGTTATAAAAAAGAATAATTGACTATATAAAAATGGCTTAGTGACATGATCTTGCTGTATGTATTCCTGGTTCTGTTTTGGCTACTTGGGAAGTAACAAGATCCTTTTTTTTATTTGCATGATTGCTATTAAGTAGGAATTACCATGGAAATAAGAGTTATTATTGTTTTTGGTTTATGATTTCTCCCTTTTCGCCCCTTCTATTATAGCATAAGTTTCAAAAGTCTTCCTAGTCTAATCAAACTAAATCACATAAATTGGGACGGAGGAAGTACTATATATAGTCAGGGGTAGGGTTAGACTGTTGGCTACATGTTCTACCGAATCTAGTAGTTTTTGCTTAAATTTTATATCTACCTTAAAATTCATTATATGCGTACAAAGTATTAATTTAGAGTCTAATAATTTAAAAAAAAATTAGAATCTATTAATTTCAAATCTTGATTCTGACTCTGTATACAATGGGAAATCACCATCAAACTATTGCAATAATAGTTCTGTAATTAAAAATGTGTAAACTCTACACTTTAAAAGAATTATTTAATCTTAAAAAGAATAGTCCTTAATACTTTACATAGTCCAATATAAAATAATACTATAAATAGTTATGTACTCCCTTCGTCCCACAATAAGTGTCACCTTAGCAAAAAAAATTTGTCACATAATAAGTGTCATCGTAGGAAATCAATGCATATATTGACAAGTTTTTTCCAACTTTGCCCTTAGACAAAAACTGACAAATTAGCGTATTCAAGACAAAAAACACATAGAAACTTGGTATTATTGGAGTCCTAATGTCAAAAGGCTTACTTTTCATGCATGCTCTAATCAAAAGAGAAAAATAATTTATTATTATTATATAGAGATAATTTAGTAAAATTTACATTGCATGATTGATTTTTCTTAATATGTGTGTTTTTAATTAATCTGACACATATTATGAAACAGAGGGAGTAACTTATTCGGCAACAAAAGTATCACAAAGGTTTTGGGTTCCAAGAACTAACTTTTTCAGAGTTTTTTCGGTTCCAAGGTATTCACTTTCAGAATCAACTTTGGAAGTTGTTTAGGTTTTTTTATTATTCCATCATTCCCAATTTATATGATGTAATTTGACAAAATATGAATTTAAGAATGAAAGGAGGAGTTTTGAAATTTATGATCTAAAATAAGCTATAAATATTTGTGTGATTGAAAATCAAGAGGAGGTTTCAAATTAAATTATTTCTAAATGTAGAAAAAAAATTGAAACAAAAGAAAAAAAATGTATCACATAAATTGAGACAAAATGAGTACAAAAGTTTGAAATCAGCCTTATCGGAGGAGATGCATGATTAAGGATCAGATAAGATGAATAATTAAAGTGGGGCATATACCCATTGGATTAACTTTACTTGTCGTCCTTACTAAAATAGATGGTTCAACATAGTTGATCTAATTCTTCTGTCCTAAATTACTTGTCTCGTATCATTTTTTTCAGCATCAAATTATATAAATTTTGACCAACATTTTAAGATATATTTTTACCAAATTGACATTAGAAGAATTGCAACTTATAGTATTTTCATGTAATTTTCGAATATCTGATTTTTAGCTTTAAAATATTAAATTAATTTAATTCAATTTAGCCACGAAAATTAGATAAATTGATTCTTGAAAAGAGAAACATGAAAAGTATTTTAGGACGGAGGAAGTATTATTTTAGAAAATAAAAATATAATTAATTATTGATTTCCATCTTATCCTTACTCAATAAATGTGTACATAGATTAATGTGATAAAAGAGAGAATATTACTAAATTGAGATTTAAGATTAATAAGAATAATTTAATCAAAATCGTTTTCTTAGTTAATTTTTTTTTTAAGAGACGTGAAAATACATGACAAATTAAAATGAATGGAGGGAATGACAAGTTAACAACTCGCCAAAATAGTAGTCAGCACTAAGCAGTACTGCCTTCTACTGAGTGCCCACTTTTAATTCATCTCATTATTTGTGTTTTTCATGAACCATAAAGCCTCTCCTTGCCTACTTCCCAACACGCTTATGATGGACGGCGTAAAGTCTGATTTGATTTGGGATGATCATCATGATCTATTATAAATATTTCTTTAATTATATGGATTTAAAAAAAAATGTATATCAGTAAAATTATGATATAATAATAACAAATAAAATATTTTCGTATAGAATCAATTATCCTGTTAAAATTATAGTTGATTATAAAAGATTATTTCATATTTTTGAATTTAAAAATTTAACTTCGTGTTGAATGAGGATGATTTATTGATAATTCGTGCTCAAGGATAAAATTTGAATAAATTTGCAGCATTCTGGTCAAATAAAGCAAAATGTATAACATTCATTGTGTGCGTTGTGGCCACTGCAGGATAGCTTCTGCCCCTTCTGGGCTTCATAGATGTGGCCCACACTGCAAGTGAAATCCTTGCACAGGCCCTTGAGAAAAAGAAGAAAGTGATTGTTAACGAGTGATTCATGTTTTTTCTTGTTTCTCATTTGGTGCCCCTTGCCCAAAATCCACGACTAATCTGGATTCGCACCGTATAAGTCATTTAAGGGAAAGCGCTCCCTAACAGAATTGTTTTTCATATTCAGAGCTAAAACTCGAAACATCTAGTTAAGGATGGAGAGACTCCATCTCACTACAACCCAGCTTGTTGGTTACGATTCAGGTTGATTTCCATTACTTCTTCGGATGGAAAGAGGAACTCACTTATAACTTAACGGTAGTTTAATTTGCAGATATAATTTAAAATTTATTATAATTAAATTATATGGCGGAATACTTCGACAATCCCATAAAGTTGCTAGTAAATTTTATTAAGACACTCAAATTACAGTTGTTCTAATTGAGCACCTGAACACATGATTATGTGTTTTTATTAGATAATTCCTACTCAAATTTTGAAAAGCCTTTGCGCATATTATCAAATGTCTAACACTTCGTTAAATTAGAGGCGAAGTTAGATTTGACGGTTATGGGTTCAGAATTTTAGCTTTTTAAAGTTACTGAGTTCTAAATTAATACTTTGTATATGTCCAATGATTTTTTTATACAAATATAAGGTTTGGACAAAAACTACTGGGTTCGACCGAGCCCGCACGAGACGAGCTAGCTCCGCCTCTATCGTTAATCACATAAAATATGTCACTTGCTGCTTTAACTACACACATAAACCTCAATTGAAGCAAGCCTGAGGTTTGATGGCTTATTGAGACTAATGCATATAATTAAGGGAGGTAACATATTGATACACTCAAATTACACTAATTAATAGCATAAAACAGACGCTATCAAATATAGTAACCCAACTAGGTTGGGGTCGAATCCCACAGGGAATATGGTGTGAAAAGTTTACTAAACGAGTATTATACTAATCTTGCGGTCCTGGTGTATTCCAGAAAATGGGTTTTATAAGAGTTTTGGTTTGTGGACTAATTTAGAGTGACTAGTAATTGAGTTGTAAATATACAGGTAAAAAGAACCAAGGTTGTGTCCCCGTCAGATAAAGTGGATGATCATGGGTCATGATCTTGATATACTTCTAATAGATCGTTGTATGAATGTACTTAACCTCTATGTGAATCTAGACTATTTCTCAATAAGAAAAGATTATTTCTTTCTATACTTTTCCCAAAGATAAGAAAGTATTCATGAAGAACGGTTAATTATGCCAAGTAAATTCCTCTTATTCCTAGGTGAATTTATTAAACAAGGTTTAAAGCCTTGAGTTCTTGTTATTTGTTCTTACCAAACCCTAGTTATTTTCCCAAATAAACCAAAGTTTATGGCGTTAGCTAATGTTTGCAACCACTAACTGTATGATTAAAACAAAGAACAAATAAACCCTAACAATCCATTATGCGTATATCAATCATAATCCCCAATCACAAGACACCCATCCTTGGGTTCACAACCTTAGTAAAGATGCTTAGCTACTCATGGCAACGAATAAACAATAAAAGATTGAAGATTGCATAATTGAAATTGTTATTGAAACTTACGAATAAAACTGAAAGTTAAACGAATGTGATTCTCTGGAAAACCTTGAAAAATACTAAGAACTCAAAAGTACTTAATACAAGTCTTAAAACTCCATATGTCTGAAAAATAAAACCTCAGATATTTATACAAGTCAAAAACTCGGAATTAATAAACTAATCCTCTCCCAGGTCAGCTTGCAAATCGATGGATCGTCTTTGCACATTGACGGTACCGTCGAATGTCGACAGTGCACTTCGATGATCTGATGAAAAAACTCAGGCTGCAGAACCTCAACCGTCAATGTACATCGACGGTCCGTCGATCATGTTGACGGTCCGTCAATCTTCCCGTCTTTTTACATCAATATTGCACAGTCTCTGATCTTTTACTCAGTGCAATTCGACGACATGCTTGATGGACCGTCGAGCATGTTGACGGTCCATACAAGTGCATAGCAGTGCCTTGTCTTCAAAATTCCTTGTTTTCAACTGTTTTTGCAATTCCACTTCTAAATACCTGCAACATACACAAAACACATCAAATTGACAAAAACTCACTTAAAAACAAGTAAAACTTAGAGTTAAAAAGCATCAAATGTGCCATAATTTCATGGCACATCTCATATAATTATATAAGTGGTTAATTTATCTACATAATTGACGCTTAAAACACTCATAAAAGTTTTTCCAAAGTATTTTCGCGTACTTCTAAATTTCTCAATGTATATGCTGGAAACTGAAACCTCACATAGACTCTATTTACAGTCATTTATTAAATAAGATATGACATAGTTCACCCAAAATCTAATCAAACTTAAACACTTCATTATCCTGGAAAATTACAATGTAATCATTAGTACGTAAGTTACGTAGGATAAAATCTCTCACAAAGTCTGAAGGTATTAGAAAAGTAAAGGTGCTATGGAACATGTGGTCAATATAAATTGCCCATTTTATAAAATGTTTGGCAAACACTATCTACTAGAGAAGAGTTAACTGAATTGATTGAGAAGATCTTCCAAATATTTCTTTAATCATATTCCCTGTTCCTTTATTGTAGGAAAGCTAATGCATTGTTGTGTTTATAAATGACATTGTACATCTGTACATATTGTCTTATGTAAGAATCTTTTCCTACTTACCACCCTAAAAGAAAGCAAAATAATTCATCCACAAACTATTAAATCGTTATAGCATCTTTTGAATCTACTAAATTATCTCCAATTCTGTCTTCACTCTCCCTCTTAATCAATCACGAATGATATGAAAAAAGCAGTAGAAAGATTTGGTTCCTCCTTACTTCTACTTTCCTTTTAAACAATTATTTTACATTCTTCTTTTAAACATTGATATTTTTAAGTCCACTGTCCTTTTAAATAATATTATCTTTCACCAAAAAAAAGACGTCCAAGTTCAGTGAGAACTTAGTCAAATTGACCACAAGGCCGGGTTCTGCGAGAATCATCTAATTCTGCGAGAAGGATTAATTGAAATCCGCGAATTTTTTATGCTAGACCAACATTTTTTCCTGAAAAACTGATAAATACTTAGGGAGTCAAATGGAAATCAAGAAGTAGCAAAATTAATTTGAGGGGGCTGGAGGGGCGTGGGGGTTGGGGGGCGGGGCTTGTGTACTTTGTCAATCTAGACAAGACCATTAATACTTAAAAGAAGATCCAGACTTCAGATACACAGCCAGTTAATGACCCGTAACCACATTCGATTACAAAAAAGTTATATTATAATTATGTTACGCTGATATCAGTCATATGATCTGGACTTAAGATAATCTTAGTTAAAAGAATTAGCACATCATTTTATCAATCTTAACAAGACAGTTATAGTGGAACATGAGAGTGTGTATCAGATGTAGGTCCAGTGCATACTTAGCCAATGAATTTGGAATCCATTTGGCTTCTCGAAATTGCCATGTGCATTGTCCTCTAAACCTAGGATTACCATCACTTATTAAACAACACAATCAAGGATTTTTCCGAATAAATAAGAGGGTCAAGAACCTAGTCACGTTCTTCGGAATTTCACTAAAGAATTAGTGAAATAAAGTTTGGCATTTCTTGGATAGACCACATAGTACTCCCTCTCTTGTTCATATTATTTGTACGCTCTTTACAAAAGATATTAACTTTAGTCGTGATACATACTCTAGTACTTATCTAAATTATTTATTACATCTCTTGAACGTTTCATTTAATTAGAACATATACTAACTGAAGCATTAGAATATGATTTTTGTTTAATTTTTTTTTTTATACTTTCTTATTTTTCTGAATAATCAAATATTTTAAAACGAATTCGGTGACCGGAGGGAATAGTACATGTCAGTTTGATTTTATGTATTCACTGTAGGATTATCTGCTCTTGCTTTTAATAATAATATGCCTCTCTGCCCCACAAAGGTAGAGATAAAGTCTGCGTACATCTTACCCTCACCAGACCTCACTTGTGAAAATACATTGAGTATGTTGTTGCTGTTGTTTGCTTTTAACAATAATATATACCTAGCTTCATATATAATTGATTTAGTTTGTCTAAAGGGATGTGTCTAAAACCCTTGAATAATTTGAAGTAGTGGTGTACTCCCATAACTTTATAATACAACTTTTTGTAAAATGTTTCCACCTTTGATCACCTAACTTGCACCTGCTTCTGTCCTGAGCCAAAGGCTTTAAATCTATTTAGTAGCACCAGAAGTATCTATCATACTACTCAAAATTTGAGTTAGTGAACAAAGAGCTATACCGAGTAAGTAAGTTATTTTGCGCCTTTAAGGGATGTGGTAGGAAAGATGAGATCATTTCATCTTTGATCATAGTTTGGATTTCAAGTTCTGGAAACAAAGAAACCCATGGTAGACAGGGACGGAGGCAGAGGTTTGCAAGGTTATTAAAACTTATACTATATAAATAAGGCAAAAATAATTACTTTTTGCACCTTGGCATAATCTTTTTTAATCGTCTTGAATTTCTGGTTCCGTTATTGTTGATAGGTACGTGACGCTTCCTCGTTTAGTGGTCTTTACACGCACGACGGACGGTGCTAACTTGAATTATATAGTCGGGCTAGTACCTAAGCGTTCGGAACGAGATTGTTTCAATTAAAAAGAAACTGTGTCCTAAATCATTCAACAGTACATATTACCTTTCTAACACAAGTTACAATCTTTGTTATTAATTGTTAGCCATTTCATGTATCAGCTGAGTGGCATGAGAGATGAACGAAACCTTTCTCAAATTTACATAAATAATCAACTTGTGCCTACTTCACTATGGTCCTCTAACACATTTAGTGCAAATCATGATAATTCATATCAATGAATCTCCTTTAAATATATATTGTTTTGCAACCTAAATTTCTGCTTATTATTATAATGAGAGATGAGTTTTTAAAAGAAAATGATTTGGAATAGAGAAAAGGGGAAATTTTCTCTCTGTAGAAATGCTCTTGGCGCACATTAGCTCACCTCATGAACGTGCACCTCGAACTCATTTCCATGGCGAAAAGAGGAAGACCCAAGAAAGATGGCAACACAGCATTGCATGAACAGCTCCGCCCCATTAGCGTAAGTGGTGGGGGGAAAGGAAAGACGACGATACTCTTCCTGCCGGTGATGAAATTGCGAAATCCAAAGGGAAAGCGAAAGTAACAACCACCACGCCAGAGGAATTGATACCAGCCCCAAACCCTAGTCCTAAAGCGAACGCATCAACTCCTGCAAAGGCGACTATGATGGCAATGTCACACCCTAACCTTGCTAGGGTGTGATGGACACCCGACCCTTACTTAGGGCCGAGCGAACCCTCTGAACCTTAGTACATACATAATCTTGTCAAACCTTTAAAACAATTACGAATGAAATACATAGTAAAACTTTCAGAGTATTCTGTCTCATAGCTGTCAAATCAAACAAATCTGTAATTATATAAATCTTATAACATAACACAAAATGACACGTCGGCTGATGGAGTCGCTTACAGAACTGACAACCAATACCCACGACTCTGTCTGCAAAGTCTCTAACATAAGTCCAGGAATCATAACATACAAACTCTGACTCGGCAACACTCCAGGAGCAAATGGAGCTTGCCATCTCCGCTGGGACATCTTCTATAAAACTGCACATCACCTGGGTGTACCTGCGCGGCATGAAACGCAGCCCCCCGAAGAAGAGGGGTCAGTACGGAATATGTACTGAGTATGTAAAGCATGAGATACAGAAAACAGAACATACCGGATCAACAATACAAAGATAAATACATTATCCAGATTATCAAAGCGCTATTTCTCGATCACTAATCACGTAAGCAGATGTCATATGTCAGAAAAGTGCTGACTCAGAATATCAGAATAATTATTTCCCAAATACAGATCATATGAACCGAAGTCGTATGTCAGAAGAAGTACGAATCCAGAATGTCAGAATGCTTTCTTTCCAGGCACAGATCACATATATATATCAATATCATAGGTCAGAAGAAGTACAGAGGATACAGAATGCCAGAGAGCTTACTTTCCAAACGCAAACCGTGCATATCAGAATCGTATATCGTATATGTGCGTATAACAGATCCCGGCCCTTCGGTGAGGGACGCGGTGGACAGAACTATCAATGCATGTTAGAATCATATAACATATATGCAGATAACAGATCCCGGCCCTTTACTGAGGGACGCGGTAAATCATGTGTCATGTATACATGTAACAGAACCCGGCCCTCTGCTGCGGGACGCGGTGAATCACAAATCATATGCCATCCTGGCCACCGCCCCCATATCATCATAAACATACATATAACAGAACCCGGCCCGTAGGGGAGAGGGACGCGGTGAACAATGCAGAGGAAGTGCACGATAACAGAACCTGGCCCGGGCGCAGTGAATAACATACTGAGGCTTGCACGAACAGAGCAGTGAAAAACCATATACATACATATCCAGACTCGAGAGATACGAACTCTTACTGACATTTGATGATCATAAACATATTCCGAGTCGATCAGAGTTAATATGTGTAAGTTACGGACATTTTTACCACAGAACTTTTATGAGCATTCCAAAGCAAATCCAAACGACAGATCAGTTCGAAGGAATCGAACGATAGTCATAATGTGTATATATACCTTCTGGATGGCACGATGGATGGTATCAAAATAAAGCCTTTAGAATCGTTTTACATATCCAAATACATTATAAGACTCATTGGAATAGTTACAACACTTATCGTTTGATAAACGGAACAATGATCAAGAGTTTCCTTCGAATACCGTGCGAAAGTAAGTTCAAAAGAGTGGTACAAAAGACATACTTTTATACAAACACACTTATCGACACCCGAAGGCTCAGAAACAAGTTTCGGGTCATTTGGGATTAGTATACAAAAGTTACGGACCCTTGAAGTACAGAACGTCCAATAGGCATTCTAGAAGCCATTATTATGTCAAAATCCTTTTGGGATATCAATATGAATCAAATCAAATAGAACTTGGAATCTTATACGCATATCAAACATATCAAAGGTTCGATGGGACAACCGGACGTATTATCATATCAAATACCTTTCGGATGTTCCGACGGATTATGTCATAGCAAAGCTTTTGAGATTGTTTGTACATATCAAAATATATCATAGAACTCAATGGAATAGTTAAAACAACTATCGTTTAATAGTTGAGGGAGTAGCTAAAAGTTTCCTTTACTTATTGCTCGAAACAAGTCAATAATACAATAGGGGCGGATTCGGAAATAGTGGGCCTACCTCGGGCCAACCGAGGTGGCGGACACAAATTACGTACATTAAGCTTTATGGGGTCACTTATGAAATTCTTAGGGTAATTCGGTCCCATTTGTGGAAGTTATAAATGGTTATGTTATTTTCCAACAAAACATAGAATTTCTAATTCAATTCCATTGAATGAAAAAGGGTCAAATTCAAACTCGGATTTCTAGGAATAGAATCGTCCCCGAGGCTCATGTCATAACCTATTATGTCTAGGACATGCCAAAGAAAGAATGGTAAAGCTTTACATACCTTTTCCGCTTCTTACGCTACTCCAAATTCAAGTTCCAAACTTTCCAAAATCTACAAATGGTCACATTTACCAAACATTAATTAGAAGCCTTTAGAAGTTGAATCTTGAATTAACATTTGTCTACAGAAATTTCGGCAGCATTTCCCCTGTAAATGCGCCATCCCCGAGAATTCAAATCGGCCAAAAATACAACAACAAATCCGAGAATTTAACTCGGCCACAATATCAACAACAATACCAACAATTTATTCTTCCAACTTCAACAATTTATTCAAAACGTATTCTAACATTAATAACTCGTTTCACACGATTCAACGACATTTCATTTTCATTCCAATCAACCACAACAACACTCAAAATACTAAGTAAAATCAATTCACTACATCTTACCAACATAGCCTCCATTCGGCCATAACCAACACACACACCCGGGATCTTCCAACTCCATAAGAATCACAACAACACATTCTTTTCTTCTCCAAATTCATGAATTCCATCAACAATCTACATTAACGACTTCATTCATACAATTATAAGAATTTATGTTAGTGTCGCATTACCTTCCATAACAATACTTCAACGACTACAACTTCATTTCAAGCCATTAAATACTCGTTTTACATCATGAGATCCACAACACAACAATCAAACTACTAAATAAAATTATTTCATCTTTCTTACACAAAGCCACTATATTCGGCCACACACACACACCACATATTTTTATGAAATCTCATCCTTTTCCATGCATTACAACAACAACCAACACACTACGTAAAATTAGTTCGTCATCCTTACATACAACAACACATACACGACCACGCATACACACACCATGCACGACTACACATACACCATGCACGGCTACAACATACACCCATATTTCTTATGAATTTCATTCTTCCCCACATACCACAACATACCAAACCATTCATAACATATAAAAGGAATGAATTCTTACCTTTTCCTTCAACTTCCCCACTTAACTAGACTTGTGAACTTGCAACAATAAGAGGGATTTTTGCTTCAACAATTATACCACGTTGAAGAGGGCCTTCAAATGAGTAGGAGTACATGAAGAAACAAATTTTTGGAACAAGATTTGGAGACCTCAAATTTCTAAGGTCATGGCCGAATAGGCCTTGTATTTTGCTCTTCATCTTTTGTTTTCTCCTTCTCAAATTTTCTTGAAACTTCTTAATGATAAAGACCCCTTTTATTAATTTATCACATGGAATTTAGGTGGCATGGGCTTGGGCCATGTAGTGGCCGGCCACCCCTTCATTTTTTTTGGGCCTTTTGTTTTTTTTTGAGCCCAACTAGTTGGCTAACATTTGTAATTCGTGAAACAAATTTTCAAAATCCCAATTTTGCCCTTAGCCTCCCTCGATATTTTTCGCATCAATATTTATCATGAACAACTTATATACTAAATGAAATCAAAATGTGGCCTTACCTCTTACAAGCCACAATTATTTCAAATTTTTCTGAATGTGCAAAATACGGGGTATAACAGGCAAGAAGTGGATCTAGAACTGGGAAATCAGCGGAGACGAGATCGAGGTCAAAGACGGTGGTAAAACCTCCGAAGATGAAGGAACCTAATGAGAATAAAAGTGCGAAAACTTGGTCAGGAATTTTCTCTCTGAACAAGGTCGCTAGCATGGTATTCCACTAACCTATATTGCACTTACTATCATTGATGGAAAACCTATTGTTGTGATAGAAGAGGAGGAAGTTCAAGTTAAAACTGAGGAATGGAAGAATGCGTTGGTAGTTAATGCCAAGGGTGATACACCAAACTATACTTATATGTGTAACTACATAGCTCGCAATTAGAATTCTATAACTGATCTTGTTGTGTATTACCATAAAGAGGGCTTTTATATAGTGAAGTTCCAGGATGATTCGGATCGTGATGAAATTCTGTTCTCAGGACCATATACAATTAATAGAATGCCTCTTATACTAAAACCATGAACACCTTAATTTGATTTCCAGCAAGAGTTACCCAGAACTATGCTGTTATAGGTACGGTTCCCAAATCTGCCTTAAGCTGCTGGGGACCTGAGATCTTAAGCAAAATTGCTAGTTGATTAGGTACCCCTATCTAAGCGGATGAATGTACAGCTAAACAAGTAAGGGTGACCTATGCCAGAGTCTTAGTGGACATGGATGTCACACAAGACATACCTATGGTTATTGAGATTGCTGAGGCAAAGAGTAGGAGGTTCAAGCAAAATGTGCAGTATGGTGGTGCCCTAAATTCTGCCAGAAATAAACTATGTATGGACATGTGTGTGACATGAGAGGAAAAGTCCTGGCAAGGAGAACAAGCAGCCGGTGAAACCTCAAAACTAGCCTGATTAGGCAGGCAAAGGGCCAAGACAACAGGTGACAACTAAATAGGCTGGGAAACACTCCAATTAAGCAGGGCCATCTAATATACCACAACTGCCGACTGGTTAGCTTGGAATAGCTAAACCAACAAGTGATATTGTTAGGTTAGTAGTGCAAACTAGAGAACAACCTGTGGCATTGAGTACTCAGAAAACACCAGGCAGTAATTCAGTTACTGTGGTGACTCCACTGCCAAAGGCTACAAAGGATGGAGGAGTACATAGAGGAGCTTTACTATCAGCACCATTGACGTAAAAAGGGGGGAGTCCAAATGCTATACAGCAGGGGAACCAAGAGGCAAGTGTGAGTGAACTTCCCCCTTTGGTGGCAAATGTGATTTGACATGGTGTAAAAAAGCCTCCAGATGAAAGGATTACAAAACCCAAGTAATGCATTGGTTATTTTGGAATGTGAGGGGTATGAACAAGCCCTTCAAACAAAAGGAAATGACGGAGTATTTGGTATGTAATAAAATCAACTTTGTTGCTCTACTGGAGACCAGAGTTAAGGAACACAATGCTAGCCAGATTATGGGTAAGATTGCAAGAGTATGGAATACTGCATATAACTATACAATAACTGACAATGGAAGAATTTGGGTTTTGTGGAAGGATGCTGAGCTACATGTCCAGATACTTTATAATGACCAATACATACTATGCCATTTAGCTGATAGAAGATCTGATTTTCAAAGTCACGTAGCAGTAGTATATGGGAAGAACACTATAGAATAAAGGAGAAGCTTATGGATATGACTAACTAGATGGGGTAGTTTGATCAATAACCTATGGTGCATCTGTGGAGATTTCAACACCCCACTAAACATAGAGGATAGGATGGGAGGATAGAATGTATCAAACCATGAAACAACTGACCTTCAACAAGTGATAGATACTATTAACCTAGCTGACATGAAAGCCACAAGGAGGATATTTACATGGAAAAATGGACATGTGTGGAGTAGAAATTGATAGAGCACTATGTAATACACAGTGGCTACTGGTCCACAACATGATCATTGCTCAATTTAGAGAGAATTTTTTCTCATATCACTCCCCAATACATATTGAGCATACCACTGATGAAAGCAGAAAGAGGAGGCCATTCAGATTCCTCAATGCACTAACAACAAATGATCGATTCTTGGGCCTAATTGACACTGTTTGGCAAGAAAAACTTAGGGGAACTTGCATGTATCAAGTATGAATGAAGATTTACAAATGCAAGGAATAAAAGCACTAATGAAGAATGAAGTGTGAAGCATTGATAAAAGGTTGCAAGAAGTTAGGGACCAACTGATGGAAATACAACAACTACTGACAAATAACGTTGAGGAGAACTTATTGATTCAAGAAAAGAAAGCTTCACATACCATGAACAAATGGTCTGATCTGCAGGAAAAGGTGTATAAACTGAAATCAAAGGCTCATTAGGTTGATGTGGGTGACAGAAACAACAAATATTTCTTGCTTGCATGAAGGAAAGAGCTAGTGCCAATACTATCACTATACTAATGAATTACCGGGCAGAACACTTACGAGACATAATGATGTATTACTTTCTACAAGGCAGTACTAGGATCAGCTACACCTAGCATACCTTGTGTGGACTTGAACATCATGAGAAGAGGACCTAGTCTTACAGTACTTTAGCAGAGGGGCTTATGTGATGAAATAACTTTCTTAGAAGTGGAGGAGGCTCTATTTTCCATTTGACAATAAAGTCCAGAGATTGATGGATTTAGTTCTCGTTTCTTTAAGAAGGCCTGAGTATTATTAAACATGATGCAGTTAAGGCTTTCCATGATCTCTTTGAAGACATCAGGATGTTGAGGGAAGTGAACAATCTAGCGGTGACCTTAATTCCAAAGAACACCTACACAGACATCATCAGAGACTTTAGGCCCTTAGCTTGTTGTACAATACTCTACAAGATCATCTATAAAGTGATTTCTGGCAGAATTAAGGGGTAATTGATGGGTTGGTTAGTAGAGGACAGTCTGCCTTCATCCCATGCAGAGTTATCTCAGACAATATCTTATTGAGCCATGAGTTAGTGAAAAGGTACGCTAGGAAACACATATCACCTAGATGAATGATAAAGGTGGATCTCCAGAAGGCATATGACTCTGTTGAGTGGCCCTATATTAAACAAGTGCTACAAGAACTGGGGTTCCCATAATAGATGGTTGCATGGATCATGACATATATCAATACAGTAAACTACACTTTTGTGATCAATGGAGAGTTGGCAAATACAATGCAAGAAAAAAAGGTGTTGAGATAGGGGGGACCCCATGTCCCCATACATCTTTGTTCTACTTATAGAGTACCTGATCAGGTGCCTTAGTACCCTTCAGGATGTACCAAATTTGAATTTCCACCTCAGATATGAGAAGCTAAGAATCGCACACCTTTGCTTTGCTGATGACTTGCTCCTATTTGCAAGGGGGCATATAAACTTAGTGCTATTGCTAAAAGAGAGGTTTGAAATATTTTCTGCTGTTTCAGGATTGAAAGACAACATCTCTAAAAGCCAGGTCTATTTTGGGGGAATGACAGATGCAGATAAGGAAGAAATACTGCAACTTTTGGCATATGAGGTTGGAGAATTTTTTAGGTGTCTCACTTTCACCAAAAAGGCTAACAATTGCAAAATGCAAACTCCTGGTGGACAAAATTACTGCAAGAATCACCTCCTGGATGGCAAGACGAGTCTTTTATGCAGTTAATCAGAGCTATACTATTTGGGATCCAAGCATACTGGTCCCAATCTCTTACCCCAAAAATCTTTCAAACTCATGGAAGCTATATGCAAAATTTACCTTTGAACAGGAGAAGCAAATGTGGATAAAAGAGCACTTGTGGCTTGGGAAAAAGTGTGTCTACTTAAAGTTGCAGGAGGACTTAACATTATCAAAATGAAGATTTGGAACCAAGAAGAGATCAGAAAATAGTTATGAGCACTGAGTCAAAACAAGGAGAAACTGTGGATTACCTGGGTTCACACTTACTACATAAAGAAACAGGACTTGTTAACTATGGAAATTTCAAAATAGGCTTCTTGGATAGTGAGGAAAATCCACAATGTGAGGATATACTGGCAGGTGAATGAACAGTGCCCTCAAGTAAGAAGAAAATGGAAGATTCACATTCAAACAACATATAGAGCACTCAGAGGTGGCATACCAAATGTACCATGGAGTAGTTTAGTGTGTCACAATGCATCTAGCCAAGAAACATCTTTATCATATGGTTCGCTATGCGTGGAAGGTTTAGAACTCAGGACTTGCTACTGAAATGGGGTATTGTAGTTGTTAGGGACTGTGTACTATGCAAAGTTCACCCTGAGACACAACACCACCTATTCTTTGATTGTAATGCGACTAAATATATATGGGGTAAGATCTTGCATTGGCTGAAAATACAGAGAAGCGTAGGAACATGAAAGCAAGAGTGGCATAGGGTACAACAAGCAATAAAAGGCAAGGGATCTGAACAGAAACTACTCAAGCTTGCTTAGCAAAGGTGATATATAGCATTTGGATTGAAAGGAATACAAGGCTATATCAACACAGGAGTACTATCTGGGAAAAAATGGTCCATGATATCAAGTCTACTATTTGCATCAGAGTCAGGAACAACAACAAGCTATTTGAGTTTGTGAGCAATTTGTGAATACTGAGAGAATAGAGTGAAAGTACTTTGGATAGGTAGAGGATAGCACTTGCAGGATAATTTTTTCGTTAATACTTGACGGTTCAGCTAGTTAGCTACCCTTGCTTTGTATAGATATACTTGGTGATTAATAAAATGTTTCTTTAATTGCAAAAAAAAATAATTGGTTTGTTATGTTGAGAGCATATAGTTTAGAAACAAAAAGCATGCTATTTATAACTTAAAATTTTAGATGAGATAATTACACTTTAAGATGGTATCAGAGCAAAAAGAGGCATTGAGTTTAATTCTCATCGCCACCCTTTATCAAAAAGATTTTTCATGTGCACAAATGAATTTTTTTGAATTCTCTTATTTGAATTCCTGACTCGGCAATAGCTGATAGGTACGTGACACTTCCTTGTTTAATGGTCTTTACATGTGTGGAGACTGACAATAATTTTGATTAGTCAGGCTTAGAGGCGGACCCAGGATCTTGACGCAGAGGGGGCACCAATGACCACTACCTTAATATAAATATGTCACTTATTATGTGAAAGTTTGGCGTGCAACTCTTTGAAAACTTAATAATTATGCTAAGTTATTGGTAAAGTAGTAGTATAAAGTATAAACTTCAAAATTGGAAGAAACGAAAATAGGTTTAGAACGGAAACAAAACAAACTCAACAAAAAATAAAAATAAAGGTGCTGCAAGCGAGACTCAAACCTAGGTGTCATATAAGGACCTAAGGGGCACAACAACCAAATACACCAAAGCAATGGATATCTCTCGGGGGTCCTTTTAAATACATATATATTCTTTAAGGTATATACACCATATATGTAAAGGGTATTTCTGAGGTTAGGGGGGACACGTGACCCCCCTCCTAATACGGTGGGTCCGCCCCTAGTCAGGCTAGTACCTAAGGTCTCAGAATGAGATTGTTTGAATTAAAAAGAAAAAGCTTATGTCCTAAATATATCATTCAAATAACACATTTGACCTTTCTAACAAAAATTACCATTTTCGTTGTTTGGTAGCCATTTGTGATACCAACTGAGTGGTATGAGAGATGAACGGAACCTTTCTCAAATTTACCTTAATAACCAACTTGTGCATAGTTGACTATGATACGCTCCAAACCATGATAATTCATACCAAAGAATCTCCTTTAAATATATTATTTTATGATTTTATTCTAATGAGATGAGTTTTTAAAGGAAATTAGTTTGTCCTGTTGAGAATATAATTAACAAATTAAAAGTGTGCGATCTTTATAACAACTTAAGATTTTATATAGATGAGATGATTACAAACTTTAATATGATATAAGAGCAAAAAGAGGTGCTGAGTTGAAATCTTATCGCCACCTGTTATTAGAAGGATTCTCCACGTGCTTGGCCATGCAAAAAGAATCAGGTCTGCATGAGATTGGGCGTGTTTGAAAATATAATTAAGAAAATAAAAATGTGTTGTTTATATTAGCTTAAAATTTTAGATGAGATAGTTACACACTTCAATAAACCATCAGAGCAGACAGAGATCCTGGGATTGAGTTTCATTGCCATCTATTATCAAAAGGATTTTTCATGTGCTTGACTCATGAAAAAAAAATAGGTTACATGTTGGGGGGGGGGGGGGGGGGGGGGGTGTTGAAAGTCATAATTAATTAATCAATAAAAGTATGTTTACTCTAATAACTTAAGACTCTAGATGTAACGACCCGCAAGGTCGTTTTAGTGCTTTTACCCAATTTTGCCTAAACAACCCTTCTTTTAATCTTAGTTCGGTGTTTTTGACTTGCGCGGATGGGTAGCACGAGTATCAAGGCAATCAGATTAGAATTGGAGTAAAAAATCTAAGTCTAAAATCCTTAACTTTGAATTTGAGTGAAACTTTGACCAATAGTTGACTTTTAGATAAACGCGTCTGGGATCGAATTCTGATAGTTCTGTTAGGTCCAGAGCATGATTTTTGACTTAGTGAGATAGTTGGTTAGTCTTGAGGAGTTCGGGTGTGTTTTGGGACCTCTTATGGAAAATTCGAGTGCGCGAGCGAGTTCGTAGCGTGTTTTATAATCGAAATGTATATTTGGTTTGTGTCCAGGGGGTTCCAGATGGGTTTCAGGTGTCAAAACCAAATTCAGTGAACACCAAAATTTTCTGGTGTTCAGTTACTAGTTTAATTCTTCGCATTCAAGCAGGAGGGGCGCATTCGCGAAAGGTTGACTGGAGTGGTCAATCCGAACGCGAGCCCTCAATCGCCTTCGTGAAGCCGGGTTAAGCCTGGTCATCGCGTTCGTGATGTTCGGGCCAGGGCAGGGGGCGCGTTTGGGAGACACTCTCGTTTTCGTGAAGAATGGTCGATCAGAAATACTGAATAAGTTTCCAATTTCAGGATTAAACCCTATTTTCACATAACTCTTTCTCTAAAGCACGGTTTTGGGAGAAATCAAGTGCTAGGTTCAAGAAACAATTTTGGGGTAAGATATTAACCTTTATATTATCATTTTTCCTTGATTCAATCCATTAGTTAGTGATTAATTCATACATTGGGATTAAGATTTTTTTTTGGGGGGGGGGGGGGGGTTACCCCTAACTTAGGAAATGGATATTTCTTGTAATTGGAGACCTAATCGTTTAGGGTTTTGGGTGATTTCCTAGATTTAGCTTGCTTAAGCTTTGGGTAAACTATTCGTAACACTAAATCTCCTATTTGATCCGTGTTTTGATGAATTGATTTTGGGTTATCATCACATTTTGAGATTAGAGTAATTAATGAAATTGAAGGCTCATTTGTGCTTAGAATTTGATGATATTAATGATTCTGACTAATTAGACTATGGGTAGGGTGAATTTAAGGTCAATTTCCAATTTTTGCCTTGGGGCTCGGGTTTGATTATGTTGGGGTTATTTTGGGTTCCGTAATATGGGTGTTGTTAAATCGTGTGACCGCATGGAATCTTAATTTCATATTATTTATCTTGAATTCCTGATAAATTAGCGTTTTGACCCTCAGGGTTTGGAAAGGGGTTTTCGAGTACCAAAATTTCTTCTATAGCCTTATTGATACCTTTAGAATAGTATGTCAATAGAGAATTCATGATTTCTAGACTTTGATTATTCTGAGGAGCTTCGAAAGGGGAAAGCTCAGGTTTGATTGTTCGTTGCACTTGCTCGGCATCGATGTAGGTTATGGTCTACTACCTTAGGTTCCGGTTGGAGTACATACTTATTTTATAAATTCTAAAGGGGTATTGGGCATGATGGGGGGTCCTACCTTAGTGACAGCGATGAGCTCTTCGGTGGGTACTAGTGTATATTATTGGGTAGTTAGAATGATGGGGAAGCATGTTAAGTCTTCGGGCATGGTTGTGGTGATAAATCTACTTAGGTTGGTATGATTTCTGATTTTGGGGGCTAATAGTTGTTCTTGACTATTTCTCAGTTGATTTGATTGATTACCTCATCTCTCTTTATCTCGCATAATTGTTGAAGTAAATGATTCGATTCCATGAGTTAACATATGAAACTGCTTGATGATTTATATTGATTATAAAAAAATCATGTTGTTGTTGTCATGGAATATTATGCATTATTGCTCATGTTTATCAGTTATTTATATATATGGTCATTTGAATGTTTACTTGAGAATGTGAGATGGTATAAGGACCGTAAAAGGTAATGATATTATTCTCACAGTCCAGCGGTATAGTCGGGCGGTATAGTGAATGTCTCACAGTTCGGCGCTAAAGGCGGGCGCTACAGTGAGGGGTCACAGTCTAAAAGAAAGGGACCTCGAGCGGTACCATGACATGTATATGGACCTAGCGAGTCCCTATGGGTCATGACTATATGGCATGGACTATAACATGTGTGTACCGGGTATTTTCTTGGCCATTACATTGCACTAAGTTGCATCATTCATGTATTTCGTTTCTTCCTTATGTGCTATGTGTTTGAATGATTTATCCGACTTCTTATTAGACTTTATGAGAATATGCTAAGTAATCAGTGTTAAAGTGTTTACTTTTCTGTCATACTTGATGCTTCTTTGGTGTTACTATTCTATTTACGTATTCCTATCGTTGTCGGTCGATGATTCCTACATGGTACTAGTGATGTGTAGATATCGATCCCTGTTCTAGCTTAGGACCTTGTGGCTGACTCTGAGGCTTACTTTCGAGACATTCAAGGTGAGCTACATAGTGATTCGTGGCCCCTAGACGTTAGTGACTCGTGGCCCCTAGAAGTCTCATCTTTATGAGTCTTTCAGCTACTTGTTTCAGACAATTGTATTTTGTCTTTTGGGGCTTATTTTTAGACATTTAGCGCTCTTGTATTCTCTAGACCATACGTTGGGGTTTGTATCAGATTTGGCTACTCTTCCTGGACTTATCTTATTTTATGACAGTATTGGATTATGACTTAGAATTTGGTTAATCTCTTGCTTTTTATCTAGTTTTTTTCACAAACCATTTGGGAATGGTTCGCCTGCCGGTGGGATAGTGTAGGTGTCATCATGGCTCACGAATTGCATAGTGAAAAATTGGTATCAGAGCCTTAGGTTCACCGGTCTTACGAGTAGATGAGAAATGTCTAGTAGAGTCTTGCGGATTGGTGCGTAGATGTCCGTACCCATCTTCGAAAGGGTATAGGATATTTAGGAAACTTCTATTCTTTCATTTATTTTGTGCTAACTTGTTCAAGTGAAATATCTGACTTCATATTCTATTCTCTCGCGTGAATGCAGCTAGAGACGAGACACCGACACCTGCTGCCAGAGCTGTGGCACGCGGTGGGGGTCGGGGTTAGAGGTTGTGGTAAAGGGAGACCCCGTGGAGCAGCACCGGCCTTAGGTCGGGCACCAGTGGGGGGTCGGACCTATGCCAGATTGCTGTCTCCTGAGCCAAAGGTTGATCATGAGAATGAGCATGAGATTGCGCATGAGGATGAACTAATAGAGGAGGAGGGGCAGGGACTAGCCCAGGCATCTCCTGAGATAATTGCTACTCCAATTCTACAGGATGCCATGGTGCACATTCTGAGCCTACTTGAGGGTTTGACCCGGGCCGGTGCATTCCAGGATACACCAGATGGGTCACAAACCAGAGTTAGAGGACAAACGCCTGATCAGTTTCAAACTCTAGGGATGCAGCCTGCTACTGCTGTAGCTCCCCGTATTGATGAGATGCCAGCACTTGATTTTGCTCCTCGCTCAATCACTGGACCATTTATGACCCGAGATGAGTAGAAGATGTTTGACCAGTTCACCAGGATGAAGCCACCTTGTTTCTATGGTTCTCCCGAGAAGGATGCATATAAGTTCATCGCTAGTTGTCATGAGAGGTTGCATAAGTTGGGTATAGTGGAGTCTCACGGAGTTGAATATGTTTCTTTCTAGTTGATTGGGGATGCTAAGTTGTGGTGGAGGTCTTACATTGATTGCCGACCAGCTGGGTCACCTCCTTTGACTTGGACCAAGTTCTATCAAGTGTTTCTGGAGATATATGTTCACCGTAGCTTGAGAGACAGGAGAAGAGATGAGTTTACTGATTTGGAGTAGAGAGGGATATTTGTGGCAGAGTATGAGTCTTGGTTTCACGTTCTAGCCTATTATGCTGTGTTGTTACTCCCCACTGAGGCAGAGAGGGTGAGGTGTGTTGTGAAGGGCTGACCTTTCTGCTCCGATTGATGACGATGCAGCTAGTAGCTTTTGGGGCTTCATTTCAAACAATAGTGGATCATGCTAAGGACATCGAGTCAGTGAGGTGGCAGGCTTAGAGTAAGAGTGATGACAAGAGGGCATGCAAGTTTGGTAGTTACAGTGGTTCATCCTCTAGGAGCGGGGGCCACTATGGAAGAGGGGATCAGTATCATTCCTGTCGCCTCAATAAGTCCGCACTTCAGACTTTAACAGGTGAATCGTATGGGTACAGTGACTTCAATTCCTGGCAGACTTTTTGAAGTTCCTATTCAAGGCATTCAGATTGGGGAGGTCATCCAAGTTATTTCATATCAGTGTAGCTTCCCTTGCTGGGCAGTGTTTGTTTCGAGTGTGGTGACCCCGGGAATTTCAAGAGAGAGTGCACCAGACTCAGACAGGGTGGAACCCAACAGGGTTCTCGGATACAGGCACCCAGGCCTCCAGCACCACAACTTAGAGGTGGGGGATATTTTGATAGAGGTGGTTCGTAGCCTAACGTAGGCAATCATCAGTCCGATAGGGGCGGTTCTCAGTCAGCGAGAGGTGGAGCTTATTCTGACCGTGGTGGTCGCGGGGGTACTCAGTCCCGGGGCGGACGAGGTCACTTATATGCTTTTCCTGGCAGGCTAGAGGCTGAAGCTTCAGACGTAGTTATCACATGTACCATTTTGGTCTGGAGCCGGTCAGCTCTGACATTGTTTGATCAGGGCTCTAGTTACTCTTATGTGTGTACTTACTTGTCTTCGGGTTTGGATATGTTGTGTGAGTCGCTTGATTTCTCTATTACTGTTTCTACTCCTGTTGGGAATTCTATGGTGGTAGATCGACTATATCGATCTTGCGTGGTTACTTTGATGGGATACGACACTTGGGCAGATTTGAAGATTCTAGATATTGTGGATTTCGACATCATCTTAGGCATGGATTGGTTGTCCCATTATCATGCAATCTTGGACTGCCATGCCAATACGACCATGTTAGCCATACCGGGAATCCCTAGGTTAGAGTGGAGGGGAGCTGTTAGTCATGTGGCAAAGAAGGTTATATCCTACTTTACGGCCAGATGGATGGTTTAGAAGGGGTGCTTGGCTTACTTAGCTTATATTTGGGATACTAGTGTAGACACTCATCCTCTTGAGTTAGTGCCAGTTGTGAGGGAGTTTCTCGAGGTGTTGCCGATAGACTTACCGGGTGTTCTGCCTGATCATGATACTGATTTTTGCATCTACTTAGTGCCGGGCACCATGCCCATTTCTGTTTCTCCATATCGGATGGCGCCCGCAGAGTTAAAGGAATTAAAGGAGCAATTGCAAGATATGTTGAGCAAGGGATTCATCAGGTCTAGTGTTTAACCATGGGGTGCTCCGGTGTTATTTGTGAATAAGAAGGATGAGAGAATGCGTATGTGTATTGATTAAGGCAGTTAAACAAGTTTAATATTAAGAACAAGTACCCCATTCCTCGCATTGATGACTTGGTTGACCAGATTCTATGTGCTTCAGTCTTTTCTATGATTGATTTGAGGTTCGGCTATCACTAATTCAAGATTAGGGCAGACGATTCCCTAAGACAGCTTTCAGGACTCGCTATGGTCATTATGAATTTTTGGTTATGTCTTTTGGGTTGATCAATGCCCCCGCAGCCTTTATGGATTCGATGAACGGTATTTTCAGGCCGTACTGTGATTCCTTTGTGATAATTTTCATCGATGATATTCTGATTTACTCCTGTAGAAAAGAGGAGCATGAGCAGCATTTGCGGATTGTACTTGGGATTTTAAAGGAGAAGGAGTTATACGCTAATTTTTTGAAGTGTGAGTTCGGGCCTAGTTCTGTGGCGTTTTTAGGACATGTGGTGTCCAAGGATGGTATCATGATGGATCCTAAGAAGATCGAGGCGGTTCGTGATTGGGTTAGACCTACTTCGGTCACCGAGATTCGGAGTTTCAATGGCCTCACTAGTTCTAATCATCATTTCATGGAGGGTTTCTCCTTTATTGCATCTCCTTTGACTAGATTGACTCAGAAGAATATGGTGTTCCAATGGTCGGATGAGTGTGAGGCGAGCTTTTAAAAGCTCAAGACTTTGTTGACTTCAGCCCTGATTTTGACATTACCTATTGAGGGAGAGGGTTTTACTAGATATTGTGATGCTTCTCGGATCGGGCTTGGGTGTGTGTTGATGGAAAAAGGAAAGGTCATAATCAAGGAAATTGAAGATGCACGAGAAGAACTACCTCACTTATGACTCGGCGTTGGCGGTGGCGGTTTTTGATTTGAAGATTAAGAGACATTATCTTTATGGTGTGTATTGTGAGGTTTTTACCGACCACTAGTCTTTAGCATATATTCAATCAGAGGGATCTCAATTTGAGATAACAGAGGTGGTTTGAGTTGCTCAAGGACTATGATATGGCCATTCTTTATTATCCCGGCAAAGCTAATGGTGGGGCGGATGATTTGAGTTGGAATTCAGTGAGTATGGGCAACCTAGCTTGGTTGCGGCTTGGAGAGCATCCGTTGGCTATAGATGTATAGTACTTGGGAACTAGCATGGTGAGACTTGATATTTCAGAACCCAGCAAGATTATAGCTTGTGTGGAGGCACGATCTTATTTGTTGGAGTAGATTAGGGCCCGTCAGTTCGATGATGTGATGTTATGTAAGATTACTATGGATTTGTGGTAGGGTTACCACATACTTTAGGGAAAGTTGATGCCATTTGGGTCATTGTGGACCGTTTGATTAAATCTGCTCACTTTATATCGGTTCTTACAATTCAGTAAAGTTGGTCAAGATCTACATTAGAGAGGTAGTTTGTTTGCATGGGGTGACTATTTCTATCATTTCTGATTGAGGGAGTCAGTTCACATCTCACTTTTGGTGGTCTATGTAGAAGGAGCTGGGTACCCGAGTTGAGCTCAATATATCATTTTACCCTCAGATCGATTGCCAGTCTAAGCAGACTATTCAGGTTCTTAAGGACATGTTACGGGCCTGTGTGATTGAATTTGGTGGCCATTGGGATCAATTCTTGCCCTTGGCGGAGTTTTCTTACAACAACATTTACCATTTAGGTATTGAGATGGCCCTATTTGAGGCGTTGTATGATAGGAGGTACCGATCTCCTATTGGTTGGTTTGATGTAGTTGAGGTTAGGCCTTGGGGTACAGATGTGCTACGAGATTCCTTAGATAAAGTCAAGTTGATTTAGGAGAGGCTTCTCACAGCTCAGAGTAGGCAGAAGAGTTATGCAGATCGGAAGGTTCGTGATTTGGAGTTCGTGGTTGAAGCGCGAGTTCTGTTGAAGTTTTCACCCATGAAGGGTGTGATGAGGTTTTGGAAGAAAGTTAAGTTTAGTCAGAGGTATAATAGGCCATTTTAGATTGTTCAGTGTGTTGGTGAGGTAGCCTATGAGCTGGCTTTGCCACATGGTCTATCAGGTGTCCATCCTATGTTCCATGTTTCGATGCTCAAGAAGTACCATTCGGATGGTTCTCACATGATTCAGTGGGATTCAATGTTGCTTGATCAGAACTTGAGCTTTGAGGAGAAGTCGGTTACTATTGTAGACAGGTTGATTCAGAAGTTGAGGTCCAAAGAGATAGCTATAGTGAAGGTTTCATGGAAGCATCGTTCGGTCGAGGAGGCTACTTGAGAGACCGAGTCGGATATGCGGAGTAGATATCCCTAACTTTGTGCCGATTCAAGTACTATACGTTCCAGGACAAACGTGTGTTTAAGTGGGGGATGACGTAACGACCCACAAGATCATTTTTGTGATTGTACCTAATTTTGCCTAAACAACCCCTCTTTTAACCTTAGTTCAGTGTGACTTTTGGGGATGGGTGGCATTGGTATCGAGGAAATCGGATTAGAATCGAAGAGAAAAATCTAAGTCTAAAATCCTTAAGTTTGAATTTGAGTGAAACTTTGACCAATAGTTGACTTTTGGGTAAACACATACGGAATTTGATTATGATGTTTAGTTAGGTCCGGAACGTACTTGAGGGTTTAACCCAGGCCGGTGCATTCCAAGCTACACCATATGGGTCATATATCGGATTTGGACGTTAGACTCCCGACCAGTTTCAGACTCCGGGGATACAGCCTGCTGCAGCTGTAGCTACCCGTATTGATGAGATACCAGCACCCGACTTCGCTCCTCGCCCAGTCTTTAGGCCAGTTATGACTCTAGATAAGAAGAAGATATTTGACCAGTTCACCAGGATGAAGCCTCTTTGTTCCTATGGTACTCCCGAGAAGGATGCTTATTAGTTCATCATTAGTTGTCATGAGAGGTTGCATAATTTAGGTATAGTAGAGTCGTACAGAGTTGACTATGTTTCTTTCCAGCTAATTGGGGATGTTCAGTTGTGGTGGAGGTCTTACATTGATTGCCGACCTTCTGGGTCGCCTCCTTTGACTTGGACCCAATTCTATAGGTGTTTCTGGAGAAGTATGTCCCTCGTAGCTTGAGAGACAAAAGGAGAGATAAGTTTACTAATTTGGAGCAGAGAAGGTTATCTGTGGTGGAGTATAAGTCTCGGTTTCACGCTCTAGCCCGTTATGATGTGTTGTTACTCCCCACTGAGGCAGAGAGGGTGAGGCGTCTTGTGAAGGGACTGATATTTTCGCTCCGATTGGCGACGTTACAGGTAGTAGCTTCTGGGGCTTCATTTCAAACAGTAGTGGATCATGCTAAGGACGTCGAGTCAGTGAAGTGGCAGGCCCATAGTAAGAGTGATTACAAGAGGGCGCACAAGTTTAGTAGTTACAGTGGTTCATCCTCTAGGAGCGGGGGACACTATGGCAGAGTGTATCAATATCATTCCAGTCGCCCCATTCAGTCCGCGCTTCAGACTTCAGTAGGTGGATTTTATGGGTATAGTGATTTTAGTTCTGGGAAGACTTCTTGAAGTTCCAATCCGAGGCATTCGGATCGTGGAGGTCATATAAGTTCTTCAATATCAGTATAACAACCTATGTTGGGTAGCGTTTGTTTCCAGTGTAGTGACCCCAGGATTTTGAAGAGCAAGTGGACTAGACTCAGATAGGGTGGAACCAAGCATCGTTCTCGGATTCAGGCACCTAGGCCTCCAACACCGCCAATTAGAGGTGCTAGACATTCTGATAGATGTGATTCGCAGCCTGAATGAGGCAGTCATCAGTCCGGTAGGGGTTGTTCTCAGTCAGCGAGAGGTGGAGCTCATTCTGACAGTAGTGGTCGCGGGGATACTCAGTCTTAAGGCGGACGAGGTCATTTCTATGCTTTCCCTGGCAGGCCAGAGGCTGAAGCTTCCGACGTAGTTATCACAGGTACCATTTTAGTCTATCGCCGGTCAGCTGTAACATTGTTTAATCCGAGCTCTAGTGACTCTTGTGTGTCTACTTACTTTAATTCAGGTCTGGATATATTGTGTGTGTCGCTTGATTTTCCTGTTACTCTTTCTACTTCTGTTGGGGATTCTGTAGTGGTAGATCGAGTGTATCGATCTTGCGTGGTTACTTTGATGGGATACGACACTTGGGCGGATTTGAAGATTGTGGATATAGTGGATTTTGACATCATCTGAGGCATGGGTTGGTTGTCCCCTTATCATGCGATCTTGGACCGTCATGCCAAGAAGGCCACGTTAGCCATGCCGAGAATCCCTAGGTGAGAGTGGAGGGGAGCTATTAGTCACGCGCCAAAGAAGGTTATATCCTACCTTAGGGCCAGACGGATGGTTGAGAAGGGTTGCTGGGCTTACTTAGCTTATGTTCGGGATTCTAGTGTAGACATTCCTCCCCTTGAGTCAGTGCCAGTAATGAGTGAGTTTCTTGAGGTATTTCTGATAGACTTGCCGAGTGTTCTGCCTGATCATGATATTGATTTCTATATCAACGTGGAGCCGGTCACCTAGCCTATTTCTATTCCGCCATATCCGATGGCGCCTGCAGAGTTAAAAGAATTGACGGAGCAATTGCTAGATATGTTGAGCAAGGGAATATCAGGCCTATTGTTTCACCATGGGGTGCCCCGGTATTATTTGTGAAGAAGAAGGATAGGAGTATGCGTATGTGTATTGATTACGACAGCTGAACATGGTTGCCATTAAGAACAAGTACCCCATTCCTCGCACTGATGACTTGTTTGATCAGCTTCAGAGTGCTTCTGTCTTTTTTGAGTCCCGACTATCACTAATTGAAGATTATGGTGGAGGATATCCCTAAGACAGCCTTTAGGACTCGCTATGGTCATTATGAGTTTTTTGGTTATGTCCTTTGGGCTGACCAATGCCTCAGCAGCCTTTATGTATTTGATGAATGGTGTTTTTAGGCTGTACTTTGATTCTTTGTGATTGTTTTCATCTATGACATGCATATTAACTCCTGGAGTAGAGATGAGCTTGTGTAGCATTTGCGTATTGTAACTTGGGATTTTGAAGGAGAAGGAATTATACGCCAAGTTTTTGAAGTGTAAGTTCTGGCCTAGTTCTGTGGCATTTTTGGGACACGTGTTGTCCAAGGATGGTATCATGATGGATCCTAAGAAGATCGAGGTGGTTCAAGATTGGGTTAGACCTACTTCAATCACCGAGATTCGGAGTTTCTTTGGCCTCGATATTTATTATAGTCGTTTCGTGGAGGGTTTCTCTTCTATTGCATCTCCTTTGACTAGACTGACTCAGAAGAATATGGTGTTCCAATGGTCGGATGAGTGTGAGATAAGCTTTCAAAAGCTCAGGACTTTGTCGACTTCAGCCCGACTTTTGACATTACCTGTTGAGGGAAAGGGTTTTACTATATACTGTGAGACTTCCCATATCGGGCTTGGGTTTGTGTTGATGCAACAAGGAAAGGTCATAGCCTATGCTTCGAGGAAGTTGAAGGTGCATGAAAAGAACTATCCCACTTATGACTTGGAGTTGGCAGCGGTGGTTTTTGGTTTAAAGATTTGGAGACATTATCTTTATAGTGTGCATTTGAGGTGTTTATCGACCACCAGAGTGTTCAGCATATATTCAATCAGAAGGATCTCAATTTGATACAGCGGAGGTGGTTGGAGTTTTTCAAGGACTATGATAACCATTCTTTATTATTCGGGCAAAGCTAATGTTATGACGGATGATTTGAGTAGGAATTTAGTGAGTATGGGAAGCCTAGCTTGGTTGTGGCTTAGAGAGCGTCCGTTGGATGTAGATGTACAATCATTGGCAAATATCATGGTGAGACTTGATATTTCAGAACCTGGCAATATTATAGCTTGTGTGGAGGCACGATCTTCTTTGTTAGAGCAGATTAAGGCTCGTCAGTTCGATCATGCTAAATTGTGTAAGATTCGAGACAAGGTGTTGCAAGGATAGGCTATTTTGGATGATGAGGGTGTTTTGAGGATCAAAGGTCGTATATTTGTTCCCTAAGTGGGGCATTTGATTAAGTTGATCTTGGAGGGGGCTCATAGTTCGAGGTATTCTATTCATTCGGGGGCTGCAAAGATGTATCATTATTTGAAACAACATTATTGGCGGTGTAGTATGAAGAGAGACAAAGCTGGGTTTGTGTCTCGGTATTTGAATTACAAACAAGTGAAGTACGAGCACAAAAAGCCTGGTAGGATTACTCACTGGATGCCCATCCTGAGTGGAAGTGGGAATGAATTTCTATGGATTTATGGTAGGGTTACCACAGACTTTGGGAAAATTTGATGCCATTTGGGTCATTGTGGACCGTTTGATTAAATTTGCTCACTTCATTCCGATTCGGACTACTTATAATTTAGAGAAGTTAGTCAAGATCTACATCAGAGAGGTAGTTCGTTTGCATGGGGTGACCATTTCTATTATTTCTGATTGAGGGAGTCAGTTCACATCTCACTTTTGGCGGTCTATGCAGAAGGAGCTGGGTACCCGAGTTGAGCTCAATATATCATTTTACCCTCAGATCGATTGCCAGTCTAAGCAGACTATTCAGGTTCTTAAGGACATGTTACGGGCCTGTGTGATTGAATTTGGTGGCGATTGGGATCAATTCCTGCCCTTGGTTTGGGTATTGAGATGGCCCCATTTGAGGCGTTGTATGGTAGGAGGTACCGATCTCCTATTGGTTGGTTTGATGCATTAGAGGTTAGGCCTTGGGGTACAAATTTGCTACGAGATTCCTTGGATAAAGTCAAGTTGATTTAGCAGAGGCTTCTCACAGCTCAGAGTAGGCGGAAGAGTCATGCAGATCGGAAGGTTCGTGATTTGGAGTTCATGGTTGGAGAGCGAGTTCTGTTGAAGTTTTCACCCGTGAAGGGTGTGATGAGGTTTGGGATGAAAGGCAAGTTGAGTCTGAGGTATAATAAGCCATTTGATATTGTTCACCGTATTGGTGAGGTGGCTTATGAGCTGGCTTTGCCACCCGGTCTATCAGGTGTCCATCCCGTGTTTCATGTTTCGATGCTCAAGAAGTACAATTCGGATGGTTCTCATCTGATTCAGTGGGATTCGATGTTGCTTGATCAGAACTTGACCTTTGTGGAGGAGTTGATTGCCATTCTAGACAGGCACATTCGAAAGTTGAGGTCCAAGGAGATAGCTACAGTGAAGGTTCAATGGAAGCATCATCTGGTCGAAGAGGCTACTTGGGAGACTGAGTCGGATATGCGGAGTTGGTATCCCCAGATTTACGGCGATTCAGGTACTTTCTTTCTCTTTACATTCGAGGACGAATGTGTGTTTAAGTGAGGGATGATGTAATGACCCACAAGATCATTTTAGTGATGTTATACAATTTTGCCTAAGCAACCCTTCCTTTAACCTTAGTTTTGTGTTTTTGACTCGCGGGGATGGGTGTCATGGGTATCGAGGCAATCGTATTAGAATCGGAGTGACAAATCTAAGTCTAAAATCCTTAAGTTTGAATTTGAGTGAAACTTTGACTAATAGTTGAATTATGGGTAAACACGTCTGGAATTGGATTCTGATAGTTCTGTCAGGTTCGGAGAGTGATTTTTGACTTGGTGAGATAGGTGGTTCGGGTCCGGAGGCGTTCGGGTGTGTTTTGGGTAGTTGGTTGGAATGTTGAGTTTTTTATATTTTGGAGTTGACCCTAGTCAACCTCAGGTCGAGATGACTTCTTTTGGAAAATTCGAGTGTGTGAGCTAGTTTGTAATGTGTTTTATACTTGAAATGCATATTTAGTTTGTGTCTTGGGGATTACGGATGGGTTTCAGGTGTCAAAACCAAATTCGGTGAGCATCAGAATTTCCTGGCTCTTAGTTACTAGTTTCCTTCTTTGCGTTCACGAAGAGTTGACCAGAGTGGTAAACACAAACGCAAGCCCTCGGACGTGTTCGCGAAGGGGAATGTGGGGCAGGGCCGGGTCAAGCATGGTCATCGCGTTCTCTAGCTACTCTCATGTTCACGATGTTTTGCCGGGTCAGGGGCCGCGTTTACGAGACCCTCTCGTGTTCACGAAGAAGGGTCTATCAGAAACAGTGAATAAGTTTCCAATCTCGGGATTAAACCCTATTTTCTCATAACTCTTTCTTTGAAGCTCGGTTTGGGAAGAAATCAAATCCTAGGTTTAAGAAACATTGTTGGGGTAAGATCTTAACTTTTATCTTATCATTTTTCCTTAATTCAATCCATTAGTTAGTGATTAATTCATACTTTGGGATTAGGATTTTAAGGAAATGGATATTTCTTGTAATTGGAGACTGAATCTTGTGGGGTATTGGGTGATTTCCTAGATTTAGCTTGTTTTTACTATCCCTAACACTAAATCTCCTATTTGATCCGTGTTTTGACGAATAACTTTTGGTTTTTCATCACCTTTAGAGATTAGAGTAATTAATGAAATTGCAGGCTCATTTGTGGTTAGAATTTGATGATATTGAGGATTGTGACTAATTAGACTATGGGTAGGGTGAATTTAAGGTCAATTTCTAATTTTGCCCTTGGGACTCGGGTTTGATTATTTCGGGGTTATTTTGGGTTCCGTAATATAGGTGTTGTTAGAATCGTGTGACTGCATAGAATCTTAATTTCATATTATTGATCTTGAATTCTTGATAAATTACCGTTTTGACCGTCGGGGTTTGGAAACGAGTTTTCGAGTTGACTTTTTGACCCAAATTTCTTCTATACCTTTATAGATACCTTTAGAATCATATGTTAACGTGGAATTCATGATTTCTAGACTTTGATTGCTCGTTGCATCCGCTCGGCATCGAGGTAGGTTAAGGTCTACTCCCTTAGACTCTGGTTGGAGTATGTAACTTTATAAATTCTGAAGGGGGTATTGGGCGTGATGGGGATCCCACCTTAGTGACTGTGATGAGCTCATGGGTGGATACCGGTGTATATTGTTGGGTAGTTAGAATGATGGGGAAACAGGTTAAGCTTTCGGGCTTGGTTGTGGTGATAAATCCACTTAGGTTGTTATGATTTCTGATTTTTGTGGGCTATGATAGCCATTGTTGACTATTACTCGGTTGATTTGATTGATTACCTCATCGCTTCTTATCCCGCATAATTGTTGAAGTAAATGATTCGATTCCATATTAGCATATGAAACTGCTTGATGATTTATATTCATTCTAGAAAATTTCATGTTGTTGTTGTCATGGAATATTATGCATTATTGCTCATGTTTACCAGTTATTTATATATATAATCCTTTGAATGAGCTATGTTTACTTGAGAATGTGAGACGACATAAGGACCAGAAAAGGTAAGGATATTGTTCTCACAGACAAGCCGTATATCCGAGCGGTATAGTGAGTGTCTCACAGTCCGGCGATAAAGTCGGGTAGTAGAGTGAGGGGTCACAGTCTGAAGGGAAAGGACCTCGAGCGGTACAGTGACATGTATGTAGACCTCACGAGTCCCCCATGGGTCATCACTATATTGCATGGCCTATAGAATGTGTGTACCCGGTATTTTCTTGGCCATTACATTGCACTTAGTTTCATCATTCATGTACTTCATCACTCCCTTATGTGATACGCGTTTGAATGATTTATCTGAATTCTTATTAGACTTCATGTTAAGGTGTTTACTCTCTGTCATACTTGATGCTTCTTTGGTGTTTATATTTTATTTACGTATTCCTATCGTTGTCGGCCTATGATGCCTACAGGGTACTAGTGTTGTACTCATACTACACTTCTGCCCTCTTTTTCTTATGTGCAGATAGTGATCCTTGTTCCAACTCAAGACCTCGTGGCTGACTCCGAGGCTTACTTTCGAGACAATCAGGGTGAGCTACATAGTGACTCGTGGCCCCTGGACATCACATCTTTATGAGTGTTTTAGCTACTTCTTTCAGACAATTGTATTTCGTCCTTGAGACTTATTTTCAGACATTTATTGCTCTTGTATTCTCTAGACCAAATTTTGGGATTTGTATCAGATTTGGCTACTATTTCCGCACTTATCTTATTTTATGACAGCATTGGATTATGACTTAGAATTTGGATAATCTCTTGCTTTTTATCTAATGTTTTTTACAAACTATTTGGGAATGGTTCACCTATCGGTGGGATAGTGTAGGAGTCATCATGACTCACGAATTGGGTCGTGATATTAGATGAGACAATCACACACTTCAACATGCCTAATATTTCAAAGAAAAGTTATGAATTAATTCTACTTGTCATTGATTGCAAGTTTAAATAAGCTCAATGAGTGAAAAAGAAATATACTTTTTATTTTTGACAAATTCTTGAGTTTGCAGTCTGTTTTTTATTAAAAAAAAGTGTTAATAGGACAATTAAGATTTCATCTAGCTCTTTTTATTGTCTTTTTTTTTTAAAGGCCTTTTCATCATGATTATTCAAATCAAAGGCAAGTACATTGGTAATGAGAGATAAAGGGATAGTATCCCACTCCATTGTACCAGACATAGAAGCAGATGTTTTAGCAAGACAATGAGCAACCTGATTTACTGATTTCTTAATAGACGACAAAGAGAAAAATGGTAACTCTTTCAGAAGAGTTTTACAATCAAAGACTAAAGCATCAAAATAAGTGTAATTCACCAAGTTTCCTTCCAGAGCTTGCCACACGAGTAGATTATCTGTTTCCACGATAAGTGTCGTTGTACTGAATCACACTTTCAACCAAGTAAGAGCCTCACACACTCCTGTGATCTCGGTCAGCAAAGGGTTAGCAACACGGCCGAGAAATATTGTTTTTCCAGCAATGAATTGACTCAAGTGATCACGTAGCACCATGCCTACCCTCATTAAACCTGTATGGATATCGTAAGAGGTATCAGTATTACATTTGTTACACCTCGAAAATTTCATGTCGTTGCGCGGTAAACAGACTAACGCAAGCTTAAGGTGAACATGAGGCCCTTATGATTATAAGAAGGGTATTTGGTGTCCTAAAAGTGCATACGATAAGACCTTGAAGTGATACGAATTAAGGAGACTAAGTTCGTCAAAGGAAGGTGAGGTATAAGTTGTGTTTGGGGAAGATTTTGCAACTATCGAGTTAAGGAGTGATTGGTAATTCCTTGGGGAAGAGTTATGAGGATATTTAGATTGTCAATGAAGTGTTAAACATGTGTTAAGAAGGTTCTATAAGGATTGGGGCTCAAACGAAACGACGAGATTAACTTCAAAAAAATAGAGTTATACGATAACGTATACGGTCCGTATAACCTTGACAGAAAAGGAAAATCTCTGATGGTGGAATACGGTCACTTATACGGACGGTATAAGTGTCCGTATAACATGATCGGGGCAGCTTTTTCTCTAAGTATAAATATGTGACCCAAGTTCATATTTTTCATTTTACATCTTCTCCACTTCTCTCAAGACCTCTAGAAGGTTCCATACATTTCATTAACATCAACTCAAGGTGAATCCCAGATCAAACACTAATAATTAGGGGAATCAAGTGCAAGGAGGCTAAC
Source organism: Lycium barbarum (assembly GCF_019175385.1). Lineage (NCBI taxonomy): Eukaryota > Viridiplantae > Streptophyta > Magnoliopsida > Solanales > Solanaceae > Lycium > Lycium barbarum. The sequence continues at coordinate 102,936,581 of NC_083345.1, forward strand.
AAGGGTTCATGGAAGCTAGAAATTTCCTTGGATTTGAAGCTAGGGTTTTTTCCAAGTGAAGTATTTTCATCCAAGGCTCATTCCTACCTAATCAAAGGTGAGGTTCATGTTCATTTCATGCTATTAAGAGTACTGAGTGGTTGAATGACTTAGATTGGGGAAGAAAGTGGAATATGGAGCTCAAATGTGGAAACAATGGTATTCTTGAATAGTTGTTTGACATGAATTATGATCCTTGATATGTTATGAGTGAAATAGTGTTGTAAATAATACAAATGACGTTAAAGAAGTATTATATGAGAACGAATATGGTGTTATGCCATAGTTATGGTCATTAATCATTTTTGGTAAGAAATTGTGAGAATTGAATAATGTTGAACTTAAAAAAGTTATTGATTATGATATTATGAATGTTGTTATTGATGTTTGGAAGTTGTTATATTATATGGAGGAAGTTGTAGAAACAAAGGAAGTGCTGTCAAATTTTCGTTAGCTTTTAGTCGATTTAACTTAAGCTTAACTATGCTTCCGCTTATCTAATCTTAGTACCATTTCCCTTGAATGTAGAGTTGTAAGCTTGGAAGGAGAACGCTTAGTCGTCAAGGAAACATAAAGGTATGTAAGGCTAGTCCCTTTCCTTCAAAGGCATGACCCCTATTATGTGACTCCTTTCTTACATTCCCATGATCTTCTTACATCCTAAAAGATAAAAGTTAGAGACTCTCAAAAGCTTCTTATGAACTAGAGATGAGACATGTTTTATGATAATGATGATGAGAATGATACTAGTATGAGCTTGAAAAATTTAGCTTCATGACTTCATTGATGTTATATCTTCTTGTTACCTCACCTCATGGTATTAGTTCCTTCAAGGTGAGGCAGAGCAATGATGATTATTCCATTATGCAATCGGAGGTTACTGACCTTATGTCACTCCGATGGAGTTACAGTTTTTACTTGAGCTCTCATGCATGCATTAGACTATGTATACATATGATTACACCGCACCTATATGGCTGGGCAGTCACCACTACGACAGGCGTAATGGGCAGTTGTGATGATGATTACACCATGTCCATACGGCATGAGCAGACACCACTAGTAGGCGGCTTGAGATGTTTACCTCGGACGCGGGCTAATGATGATCACACCGTACCTATATGGATGGGAAGTTTATATACAAATACATGATATGATGTTGTTTATGTTGAAAGCTAGCATGCATGATTCCGCCTTAAGTGGCAATCAGTTATAGGTTATCTCTTCATCTCATGTTTTCCTATTTCTTTATTATGTTGACATACATACCTTACATACTCAGTACATTGTTCATACTGACGTCCTTTTTCTTAGATGGACGCTGTGTTCATGTCCATAGGTAGACAAGGAGATGGTGCAGACGCCTAGGAGCTCACTCAGCAGTTGTACAGGAGCACTCCACTACTCCGGAGTTGCCACATCATGGTATATGTTTTTGTGTATATAATGGGGCATGGCGGGGTCCTATCCCGTCCTTATGATATCAGTCTTCAGTTAGAGGCTCGTAGATACTTATGTGTGGGTTGTAGATGTTATGAGACTTCTGCAGTGTATATTTGTACATCATTTTTGTAGCCTTATGGCCCATACTTATACAGGTTTTGGGGGATGTTCGGAAATTGTTTTATGATAAGTGGTGTTGAGAATGATATATGCCCAGGTTGAGTATGATAGTTAGCATGATAAGTGGTGCTCGGTAGTCAGCTCCGGGTACCCGTAATGGCCCCTAGTTGGGTCGTGACAAAAGTGGTATCCGAGAAGTTCGTCCTAGGGTGTGTCTATGAGCCGTGTCCAGTAGAGTCTTTTTTATAAGTGTGAAGCACGCCACATTTATAAATAAGAGGCTGCGGGGAATTTAGGAAAAATGACCATTTTTTCTCTCCGTAGATCGTGTGGTAGTGCTATGTTACAAGATTTCCTTTTCCCTAATTGTGCGCTATGATTTCAGCGATACCGGTAAAGAGGAAAGCAACAGCCGCTCAGAAGGGCAAGACTGCGGTAGGAAGGCAGGTTGAACAGGAGCCACCGGCAAATATAGAAGAGGGTGAGTCCCACAATGAGGCTCCATCTCATACCTCTCACACTTCGCCTATATCGGAGGAGCATGAAGGGGCTCCAGCTCCAGCCCCAGTGCCTCCAGTTCCTCCACCGGGTGCTTTGGGTCAGTAGATGACCAAGGCTATTCAGTTTCTGACACATCTAATTGCCGCCCAGGCTCAGCGGCAGAATGCGGTTTCGGGTGATAGAGCCACTAGTGCCAGAGCCCGTGATTTTATGAGTTTGAACCCGCCAAAATTTTTCGGGTCAAAGCTGGATGAAGACCCACAGGGATTTATAAATGAGATGTTGAGGACGCTGAGGATAATCCATGCTTCCGATACGGAGTCTGTGGAGTTGGCATCTTATAGGCTCCGTGATGTGGCGGTTCTTTAGTATAATAATTGGATTTCCTCAAGAGGGGAAAATGCACCTCCCCCGGTTTGGTAAGAGTTCGTAAATGCTTTCATCCGTCATTATTTGCCACCTGAGGTCCGTCGGGCTCGAGCTGGTAGGTTCTTGAATTTAAAGCAAGGGAATATGAGTACTCGGGAGTATAGCCTCCGTTTCAATTCATTTGCCCGGAATGCTCCGACTATGGTGGCCGACATGGGAGACCGAGTACATAGATTTGTGAGTGGCTTAGGGCCGCATTTGTTCAAAGATTGCTTGACGGCTTCACTACAGGAGGGGATGGACATCTCCCGCATTCAAGCCCACGCTCACAATTTGGAAGAGCAGCAGTAGCCACTCCGAGGTGAGCGTGATATTGATACAGGGCAGATCTAGAAAGACAAATTTGCTGGTGCTAGTAGTGAGTATAGAGGGGGCTAGTGGCAACAGTACTCCAGATATCCAGGCCAGTCCACAGCTAGTACACCTCCTCGATTCGCAGGCAGGAGTTTTGATCGGCCCATTTATTCTGGTCCGGGTCAGATTTTGAGGGTCTTAGGTCCTCAGTTAGGAGATGATTTTAGTCAAAGGAGACCACCGATACCGCAATGTAGCCAGTGCGGTAGATTACATTCGGGTCAGTGTCACCGAGGATCAGACGCCTGTTATGCCTGTGGTCAGGTTGGGCATATGATGCGTGATTGTCCTTCGATGGGTGGTAGAGTTGGGGCTCAGCCTACGGGATCAGTAGCAGGTTCTTTTTCCTCTATGCACCCTGTAGGGTAGACTTCCCAGGTTTCAGCAGGTCGTGGCAAGGGCCGAGGGGGAGCTCTCAATTCGAGTGGCCCTCAGCAGCCCCATATTTATGCCTTAGTCGGACACCAGGATCTTGAGTCCTCCCCTGATGTGGTTACAGGTACATTGTCCATATTTTCCCATGATGTTTATGCATTGATTGATCTGAGTTCTACCTTGTCGTATATTACTCCCTATGTTGCCGGTTGTATTAGGGTAAAACCCGAGCCCATTAAACCTTTTGAGGTATCTACTCCTGTTGGTGACCCAATACTAGTTAGACAAGTTTATAGAAATTGTGTGATTGTGATATGCGACCGCCAGACTAAAACTGATTTGGTTGAGCTAGAAATGTTATATTTTGATATGATTATGGGCATGGATTGGTCAGCCTCTTGTTATGCCAATGTAGATTGTAGGTCGAAAATAGTTCGGTGCCAATTCTCGGGAGAACCAGTGCTTGAATGGAAAGGTAATACAGCGTCTCCTAGAGGTAGGTTTATTTCCTATCTTAAGGCAAGGAAGATGATCTCTAAAGGTTACATTTATCATCTAGTCCGAGTTCATGACACCGAAGCAAAGCAGCCGACTTTTCAATCCGTCCCGGTAGTAAATGAGTTCCCGGATGTATTTTCAGATGAACTTCCAGGTCTTCCACCAGAGCGGGTGATTGATTTTACTATAGATGTGTTACCGGACACCGAACCTATATCTATTCCACCCTATAGAATGGCTCCTGCAGAACTGAAAGAGCTAAAGGCACAAGTGAAGGATTTGCTCGAGAAGGGATTTATTAGGCCCAGTTCATCACCATGGGGAGAACCTATCCTGTTTGTAAGGAAGAAAGATGGCTTCCTACGAATGTGCATTGACTATAGGCAGTTGAACAAGGTGACGATAAAGAACAAATATCCTCTTCCAAGAATCGACGATTTGTTTGACCAATTAGAGGGTGCTAAGGGGGTTTTCAAGATTGATTTGAGATCGAGGTACCACCAAGTGAGAGTCAAGGAGGAAGATATTCTGAAAATGGCTTTCAGAACTAGATATGGCCATTATGAATTTTGGCTGATGTCGTTTGGGTTAACCAACGCCCCGGCAGTGTTTATGAATCTGATGAATAATGTGTTCAGGCCTTTCTTAGATCTATTTGTGATAGTGTTCATTGATGACATTCTAGTATATTCTCGAACTGAAGCATAACATGCAGATCATCTGCGTACTATCCTCGGAATTCTTCGGGCTCGTGAATTGTATGCCAAATTTTCAAAATGTGAGTTCTGGTTAAATTCTGTAACTTTTCTAGGCCATATCATTTCAGCTGACGGCATTCAAGTTGATACTCAAAAGATTGAGGCTGTTAAGACTTGGCCGAGTCCTACAATGCCTACATAGGTTCGTAGTTTTCTGGGTTTAGCAGGTTATTATAGAAGGTTCGTGGAAGGATTTTCTTCTATCTCTGCACCGTTGATGAAGCTAACTCAGAAGTCAGCAAAATTTCAATGGACCGATGCTTGTGAGCGTAGTTTTCATGAATTGAAAGATAGACTGACTTTAGCCCCAGTCCTGACGCTTCCAGAAGGATCAGAGAGTTATGTTGTTTATTGTGATGCCTCCGGTGTCGGCTTATGCTGTGTATTGATGCAACACGGTAGGGTCATCGCCTATGCTTCTAGGCAGTTGAGGAAACATGAGAAGAATTACCCGACCCATGATCTTGAATTAGCAGCAGTTATTTATGCACTGAAGATATGGAGACATTATCATGTACATGCTGATATTTACACAGATCATAAGAGTCTCCAGTATATTTTCAAGCAGAAGGAGTTGAATCTTCGGCAGAGGCGATGGTTGGAGTTATTGAAAGACTATGATGTGAATATCTTGTATCATCCTGGAAAAGCTAATGTGGTGGCCGATGCTCTTAGCCGTAAATCTATGGGCAACCTAAGTGATGTTCAATCGGAGAAGAAGGAATTAGTTCGTGATCTCCACTAGCTAGCTAACCTCGGAGTTCGTTTAATTGATTCAGGAAATGCAGGAATTGATATTCATAACCCAGCTGTTTCACCCTTAGACACAGAAGTGAAAGGCGCCAATATGAAGATTCCCAGTTGAGTCACTATAAAGATACACTTCCTCAAAAAGAGAAGTCACCGTTTGAGGTTTCTGCAAATGGAGTTCTCAGGTGTCAAGGCAGGCTGTGTGTGCCAGATGTAGCAGGACTGCGTCGTCAGATTCTGGAAGAAGCTCATCACTCCCGTTATTCTATCCACCCAGGAGAAACCAAGATGTACCATGATATTAAGTTAATGTATTGGTGGGATGGAATGAAGAAAGATATAGCAGAATTTGTAGCTCAATGCCCAAATTGCTAACAAGTGAAAATTGAGCATCAAAAGCCAGGAGGATTGTTACAAGCCATGGAAATTCCCACCTGGAAATGGGAGGTGATCAACACAGATTTTATCGTGGGTTTGCCTCGTTCTCGGCGTAAGTATACTCCATATGGGTGATCGTGGATAGATTGACGAAATCAATAATTTTTTTCCTGTCAGAACCATATATTCAGTAGAAGATTATGCAAGGTTGTATCTTAAGGAGATAGTGCGACTTCATGGTGTTCCAATATCTATTATCACAGTTAGAGAGGCACAATTTACAGCTAAATTCTAGAAATCTTTTCAAGAAGGTTTGGGGACCCAAGTGAAGCTCAGCACAACATTTCATCCACAGACTGACGGATAAGCTGAACGTACTATTCAGACCTTGGAAGATATGTTGCGGGCATGTATATTATATTTCGGAGGTAATTGGGATGAACATTTTCCACTTATTGAATTTGCCTATAACAACAGTTATCATTCTAGCATCCAGATGGCTCCATATGAGGCTCTATATGGAAGGAAATGCAGGTCGCCAATTGGATAGTTTGAAGTCGGGGAGACACAACCGATAGGTCCAGAATTGATTCAGCAAGCAGTGGAAAACATCAAGCTTATTAGAGACCGATTGTTGATAGCCCAAAGTCGCCAAAAGTCCTATGCGGACAACCGTCGATAAGACTTGGAATTCCAAATCAATGATTGGGTATTCTTGAAAGTGTCGCCGATGAAAGGCGTAATGAGATTCGGCAAGAAGGGAAAGCTCAGTCCCCGGTATATTGGACCTTATAAGATTGTACACAAGGTGGGCCAAGTAGCTTATGAACTGGAATTACCTCCAGAACTTGAATCAGTCCATCCAGTTTTCCATGTATCGATGCTTCGTAAGTGTGTTGGAGATCCCTCCAGAATTATGCCGATAGATGATGTCCAAATTACTGAGAAGTTGGCTTATGAAGAGGTGCCCATTGCCATACTAGATAGGCAAGTGCGGAAGCTCAGGAACAAAGAGGTAGCTTCAATCAAGGTCTTATGGAGAAACAATAACCAAGAAGAAATGACTTGGGAAGCGAAAGAAGACATGAAGCCCAAATATCCACAATTGTTTCCACCCCCGGAAGAGATTCAAGATGAGACGCCATTATCATAAGGTATGTAATGCTTTCTTTTTAATGCTTTTGGGTCGTGTGTGACCATATTTTCTTGCCATTGTATTGTAGCACTATATTACAGGGGAAACTGGGGCGAAGTTTCTGTAGAATTCCTGAGAACTTAACATTCAAGGACGAATGTTCTTAAGGGGGGGGGGGGGGGGGGGGGGGAGTGTTACACCTCAAAAATTTCATGTCGTTGCGCGGTAAATAGACTAATGCAAGCTTAAGTTTAACATGAGGCCTTTATGATTATAAGAAGGGTATTTGGTGGCCTAAAAGTGCATATGATAAAACCTTGAAGTGATATGAATTAGGGAGACTAAGTTCGTCAAAGGAAGGTGAGGTATAAGTTGTGTTTGGGGAAGATTTTGCAACTATCGAGTTAAGGAATTATTGGTAATGCCTTGGAGAAGAGTTATAAGGATATTTAGATTGTCAATGAAGTGTTAAGAAGGTTCTATAAGGATTGGAGCTCAAACGAAACGACGAGATTAACTTCGAAAAAATGGAGTTATATGACCACTTATATGGTCCGTATAACCTTTACAGAAAAGGAAAATCTCTGATGGTGGAATACGGTCACTTATACGGACCGTATAAAGTTATCGGACGGTATAAGTGTCCGTATAACATGATCGGGACAACTTTTTCTCTAAGTATAAATATGTGACCCAAGTTCATATTTTTCATTTTACATCTTCTCCACTTCTCTCAAGACCTCTAGAAGGTTCCATACATTTCATTAACATCAACTCAAGGTGAATCCCAGATCAAACACTAATAATTAGGGGAATCAAGTGCAAGGAGGCTAACAAGGGTTCATGGAAGCTAGAAATTTCCTTGGAATTGAAGCTAGGGTTTTTTCCAAGTGAAGTATTTTCATCCAAGGCTCATTCCTACCTAATCAAAGGTGCGTTTTATGTTCATTTCATGCTATTTAAAGTATTGAGTGGTTGAATGACTTAGATTGGGGAAGAAAGTGGAATATGGAGCTCAAATGTGGAAAAGCTCAAATGTGGAAACAATGGTATTCTTGACTAGTAGTTTGACATGAATCATGATCCTTGATATATTGTTATGAGTGAAATCTTGTTGTAAATGATACAAATGATGTTAAAGAAGTATTATATGAGAACGAATATGGTGTTATGCCATAGTTATGGTCATGAATCATTTTGGTAAAAAATTGTGAGAATTGGATAATGTTGAACTTAAAGAAGTTATTGATTATGATATTATGAATGTTGTTATTGATGTTTGGGAGTTGTTATATTATATGGAGGAAGTTGTAGAAACAAAGGAAGTGTTGTCCAATTTTCGTTAGCTTTTAGTCGCTTTAACTTAAGCTTAAGTATGCTTCTGGTTATCTAATCTTAGTACGAATTCCCTTGAATGTAGAGTTGTAAGCTTGGAAGGAGAACACTTAGTCGTTAAGAAAACATAAAGGTATCTAAGGCTAGTCCCTTTCCTTCAAAGGCATGACTCCTATTATGTGACTCCTTTCTTACATTTCCATGATCTTCTTACATCCTAAAAGATAAAAGTTAGAGACTCTCAAGAGCTTTTTATGAACTAGAGATGAGACATGTTTTATGATAATGATGATGAGAATGATACTAGTAGGATCTTGATAATTTTAGCTTCATGACTTCATTGATGTTATATCTTGTTGTTACCTCACCTCATGGTATTAGTTCCTTCAAGGTGAGGCAGAGCGATGATGATTATACCATAATGCAAACGGAGGTTACCGACCTTACGTCACTCCGATGGAGTTACAAATTTTACTTGAGCTCTCATCCATGCTATAGACTATGTATACATACGATTGCACCGCGCCTATATGGCCGGGAAGTCACTACTACAACAGGCGTAGTGGGCAGCTATGATGATTATTACACCATGTCCATACGACATGGGCAGACACCACTAGTGGGCGACTTGAGATGCTTACCCCGGACGCGGGCTAATGCTGATAACACTGTACCTATATGATGGGCAGTTTATATACATATACATGATATGATGTTGTTTATGTTGAAAGCAAGCATGCATGATTCTGCCTTAATAGGCAATCAGTTACAGGTTATCTCTTCATCTCATGTTTTCCTATTTCTTTATTATGTTGACATACATGCCTTACATACTCAGTACATTGTTTTTACTGACGTCCTTTTTATTTGATGGACGTTGTGTTCATGCCTACAGGTAGACAGGGAGACGGCGCAGACGCCTAGGAGATCACTCAGCAGTTGTACATGAGCACTCCACTACTCCGGAGTTGCCACGTCTTGGTATATTCTTTTGTGTATATAATGGGGCATGGCGAGGTCCCGTCCCGTCCTTATGATTTCAGTCTTCAGTTAAAGGCTCGTAGATACTTATGTGTGGGTTGTAAATGTTATGAGACTTCTTCAGTGTATATTTGTACATCATTTTTGTAGCCTTATGGGCCCATGCTTATATAGGTTTTGGGGGATGTTCGGAAATTGTTTTATGATCAGTGGTGTTGAGAATGATATATGCCCAGGTTGAATATGATAGTCAGCATGATAAGTGGTGCTCGGTAGTCAGCTCCGGGTATCGGTCATGGCCCTTAGTTGGGTCGTGACAACATTTGATTGTGGAAAGAAGAGGCAGTTCCCATTTTGTAGTCATATCATTCACGGTAGCAGTAGGCATCCCGCTGCTCAAATTGGCATTCTTCCATTCCTCTTGCTCCCTCTTCCAACTATACAAACTGGCAGTGGGCATACTTTGCTTATTATTCTAGCAAAGATTATTTCTCGCTTCCCGCAAGCTCCACAAAATCGTGACTGCTTCATCCATTCTTGTTTAACATTATTCATTCTCTGCTCCTCAAACCACTCCATAAAGCTCCCTGTTAAACAATGCCAACCAAAATTTGATTAAATCCAGTAATTTTTTTTGCAAAATGACATTCTACTGGACAATGTTTTACAGCCTCTGGTGCTTGCAAACATCGAGGACTGATTGAACTAGATACATATTTCTTCTTCCAAAGGCTCTCACATGTAGGTAAAATATTTCTCAAGGCTCTCCAAATAAAGTTAAGCACTTTCAGAGGTAATGAGAGGTTCCAAACGAACTTCCAAAGTTGTTGGTGCTATTGGTTCGGTGTAATATTTTGATTACAAAGGAAACGATATCTGCTCTTCACGGAGTATAATCCTTTGTTGTCCCATTTCCACATCCACATATCTCCTCGGGGCCTACTATCCAAGGGAATTTCTCTAACCACCTATATCTCAGAGGCACTAAAAAGGGTATGCATCAAATCCTAGTTCCATTCTCGCACATCTTGTTTCATCAGATCAGCTACAAGCAAACTGTCGCTCCCAAGATAACTAAAGCTTTCAACATAACTCGAATCATCCTTAGGCAGCCACGGGTCAACATAGACCTTCGTTGTCTTCCCATCGCTAATACATTGAAGACATCCTTCGTTGAGAATTTTTTTCCCTTCACACAAACTTCGCCATACAAAACTAGGATTGGAACGTATTCCCGCATGGAGAAAATTAGTTTTATGATAGTATCGAGCTTTAAAATCCTTACTCATGAGAGCCTCAGGCCTAGTCAAAAGACTCCATCCTGTTTTCACGAGCATTGCGAGATTAAAGCGTTGGAGCTCTCGAAAGCTCAAACCCCCATCTTCCTTACAAACACACACTTTCTGTGAAGATATCCACCTAATCCTGTGTTTTTCCTCTATTCCCCATTTCTACAAAAATCCATTCATGGCTCTCTCAGTAGGTGTACATATATTACTTGGGAATCAAGAATATATCCATCAAATATGTTGGAATTGATTGAACTACAGTTTTGAACAAGACTTCTCGGCCCGCTCGAGAGATACTAGTGCACTTCCAACTATTCATTTTTGAGGTTACTCTATCTTGAATATAAGCAAAGATTGACTTTTTGTTTCTTCCACCCACTGTCGGCAAGCCAAGATACTTTCCAGGAGTATACACCTCCTTAACATGAAGGATATCTGTAATCTTTTTTTTGTCACGATCTAACCCGCCATGACTGGCATCCAACTAAATCCTAGTGGGCGAACCAACACACAAGATCTCTATTCATTCAAGTCTGATTTTATATTAAACAAGTCAAGCAATTATACTCATTCACGCATCAAATAAACTAATTAAGTCATGCCATTAAATACTAAAATACGTGCGGAAATTCTAACTATTACAAAATCCCCAAAATTCAAAAGTCACCGTACAGGACTCTAATCTAAAATATGTCTACGAAATGCAATCTGACTAATAAATAGCCATAATGTCCAGAATATGAAAATACATCATAGAAGGAAGATCTTCGGGCGGCCTGGCATGGGAAGGATCTCACCCTAAAATCTGTCAGCAAACGTCCTCCAAGCTAGATGTGAGGGCGAGTAGCAGTCTCTGTATCACAATTTGCTCCAAAAGAATGCAGCAAAGTAGTATCAGTACAAACATTATGTACCGGTAGATATCATAGGCCGACTAAGATTAGTATCATGCATATTTCATCAAATCAATAGAATACACAAGCCAGTCAACAGACATGAATATCAATAGATCACGGTAAATCAACCAAGGATAATCAAAATAAAATCACCAAGATGTCAAAAATCACAATCACGTAAGCCACAATGGAAATAAGTTTACCACAATAGCCTCACTCACTGTACACACATGCTAACTGATGCCATTGCTCAGTAGTCATGATCTATAGGGGACCCATGGTGTCCATGTACCACTCGTTCCGGAATACTCCTCGGACCTGAGCACACCCCTCCGCTCCGGAACGAACCTCTGACGCGGGACATATCAATGTACCTCTCATTTTCGGCAATGTACCTCTCATTTTCGGAACTATCCTCGGACCACGAGCCCATAATCTAGGTCACACATGTGCCTTTCCATACCTCTTACAGAACAATGTTTCTACCTTTCAGTATTAATACTCAACTCGTCATTTCATGTCATTATACCATCGAGAAGATTATATTAGCTTCTCATCACAATACATCCACTGCAGATTCAATCACACAGGAATAATGGCACGAAGCCTAACAACCACTCAATTCGCATTCACATGGAGTTTAATCACACAATATCATGCATGAAAACTAGACATGCTTTCTCCTAAAGAAATCACAAAACATACAATCAACTAACCAAGGCCTAACTTAAGTAGAATGTAACCTACCTCAAATCAGGGATGGAACAATGCAAGTTACTCTGCTACAACCTTTCCTTTCCTCAAAGCCTCAAAACGCTCAAAGTCTAGAAATAGAAGGCTCAATGAGTCATAATACTCAAATCACAAGTTCCAATGCAAGAGTACCCTTCCCTTACCCCATTCCAAGGGGTGGATGATTTCTAGGTGATAAACAACCTATCAAGGCCCTTCGTAATCATTAATCATCAATTCATAACAATATTCTATCAACATTCCCATTACAAGCAGTTTTTATGGTAAAGATACCATTTTTATAGAACCTTAGATCTCCAATCACTTAGTTTATGTCTCTGAATGTTCAATTTATGATCAAGAGCAACTAACCAATGCATTTAGATGATAACTAAGCGATAATAACCATAACCCATCAAGTTTATAAGGCTTAATTCTAGGGTTTCTATTTCAATTTCACCATTAAAGACCCATGAAGAGGATTACAATAATGAAGGAGAATGGAATGATAGATTGGGAATCAAAGGAACTTACCTCTCAAAGTATATTGCCGTAGCTTGAAAATTCACCCTAAGTGCTTGTTGGTGTTTTGTGAAAAGAGAAAATAAAACTGCGTATATAAAATTTGGGCTACTATTTTACGTCGACCGCTACAGCGGTCATCACGCCGCTGCAGTGGTACCGCTATAGCGGCCCACCCCGAAATCACTGTGACCACTATACCAATCCATCCACCATTATAATGGTGCCGCCATAGCGGTACCGTGCCAGCCACAGCGGCCACCAAGGAAAACGAATGGCTGCTGGCAGCGGTCCAAGTACCGCCATAGCGATACTGCCGCAGCGGTACTCCCACCGCCACAGCGGTACATTTTGGGCAGTGAGCTCGACTTTTGTCCAGTTTTTCCCCCTATCACCCCACCTTTTATCCAAGGCCTCAAAAGCGCAAAACAAACATGCACATATACAAAAAGACGCCCTACGAATACACTCGTGGCCTCGAAATTCCCAACGGAGTTCTAATTTCCCATAATGACAGGAAGGGTCGTTACAGGCACCCGCACTAAATCTCCTAGTGAACGAACGATCCCCTTACCCAATTATCAAACCATTTAAACAATTGTAAATTAACAACCAGAATTAAATGATAAATCTGTCTAGTCATGCCATCAACAAATAAAGGTGCGAAAATCTAACTATTACAACCCCAAATCTGAAGTCATCGTACAAGGACTCTAAAACAATAAACTGTCTAAAGAATAGATAACTGTTTATAAACGTAAACAATGTCTGGACTGAAAATAGACATCAACAAAGAGAGATCTTCAGGCGGCATGACATGGATTGATGCTCACCCTCGGATCTGATCAGGAACTGGCCTCAAGCTAAATGTGAGTTCTTGACAAAGTCCCTGGCACATAATCTGCACTTAAATAAAAAGTGGAGCAAGCTAGTATCTATACAAACACTGTGTACTCGTAGATATCATAGGCTGACTAAGATTAGTATCATGGATACGTTCATAAAATTAACAAGATAGGCAGATAGGCACAACAACACATAACCAAATAATTTCATCAACAGAAAGCAGCGAACACAGGGATAAGCTAAATCCAGCCATCAATCAATCACTGAATTGATATACGTTCAGTGATCAGCCAACAACAGAAATAATATGAGTCTGATGCAATGCGGTGCAATAATGAAAGTATCTTAACCGTGTACACACATGATAAATGGTATTGTTTCCCCTAATAGTCATGAACTGCAGGGGACCCATGGTGTCCATGTACCATTCGCTCCGGAACTGACCTCGGATCACGAGCCCATAACTAGGTCACATCCTCAGCCCCCGTCAAATGTGCGTTATATATATATATATATATATATATGGAATAGGATCAGTCAACAACATCAAAGTCAAGAACACAAGGCACCAAACACACTTGGAGGAGTACTAGGGTATGTTTGTGTGTTTAGGTACAAACATAACCGAGCACAAAGAGGTTATATGTTTATGTTTGTACCTAAACACACAAACATACCAACATAAGCTCGAATACAACGATTTCACTATAAAGATGTGATTAAAGTAATAGGGATTAGAGGGAAAGTGACATGAAATATAGATATTTGCACCAAATAACAGTCATTAAGGTATCCAAATATGAAGTGGGAGTCCTTAACCAACATCCATAATAAAATTAAGAGTTTAAACTTAATTTTGTAATTTTGGATAAGTCAAATGATCTATTATAAAAGGTAAATGTGGTTTGATGATGTAAAAATTTCTTGCAGGTATATAGGACTTAAACTCTAAAATTAATTAACAAAGCAATAACCAATATGCTACTTGTGAATATCCTCCACGGAAATAATACGTAACTCATGTGCTTATCACTAAAAGCGTTATTATTTTAGGATTTTCTATAATCATTATTGTAATATCTAATAGAGAATTAATTAGTTGAGTAATCTGGAAACTATTATTGATGAAAAGTTGGTTATGGACGTCGTTTGCGGCCGGCACATGGAATGCACAAATGATATCAATGGAAATATTATATGCCGTAAAGTAATACTTTATCTAATCAAGCTACCCTGACGAAACTTAATAATACGTATTATAATTTGTAATGATAGTATCTATTAGCAACGTACGTAAATTATACTGGTACACGAAGTGAGTTGCATATTTTATTTTTATTTCTGTTGTTCCTTTATTTTTTTCAATTAGATAGTTCAATTAGTAACCCATTCACTGTAATAATTTTGTTTCTAATTCGTCATACTAGCAAAGAAAATAATTAAAAACCAACGGACTGCATCGGTTTTTTTAATGAAACCGACGGGAAACCGACCCTTTACGGTCCGTCGGTTTATATAGCCTCGCTTTTTGGAAACCGACGGACCACGTCGGTTTTTTCCAAAGGACTGCGTCGGTTACGTGGTCCGTCGGGTTTTATCCAATAATTTAAAAAAAAAAAAAAAACCGACGGATTGAGTCGGTTTTTTTAATTTCTGATTTTTTATCTTATATTAAAACTATATATATTTTATGAATTTAAATATTTTTATTTTAAATAAAAAACCGACACAGTGCGTCGGTTTTTTCATAAAATTTAAGAATTAATTTCCAGAAAACCGACGGACTGAGTAGGTTTTCCGTCGGTTTTCTGGAAAATTTCCTGCATGCAATTCATGCATTTTCTGCAGCCACACCTGCACAGAAACCAGTACCAAAAGCTGCTCAAAACTAGCATTAAAATGCTCCAAATCAATTCTAAAAGAGCTACAACACATAAAATCACCCTAAGTAACAATTAAACACATCAAACACTATCTAAACACATTAAATACGATCTAAATAGACCTTCAAAGTTCAAAAATATTTAAATGTCCAACCAAAAGTACCATTAACTAGTTCCATAAAGCATAAAACATAAGTCCATTATGAAATCCAAACTAAAACATAAGCCCCACGACTATATAAATGAACCCTAACCGCTTCCGGTTTCAAATACTTCTTACACCGGCAACGAGAACAAGCACACTTAATTACCCCTTCATTTTGAAAAGGGTGAAGTGACATTGCATGTGTGTAAACTTGTCAACAAATTCATCGTGTACACCCACACGATCACTATTATTTATATTATACATTCACATACGATCCATCTACAAAAATATACCCACAAATTATTGAGGTTATAGAAATATATTTTAACTTAAGAATTCTAACTTAAAATATAACTTAAGAAAACACAATCCCAACCAATTCTAACTTTGAAATCTCAATAACAATTCTAACTTTAATAACTTATGGATTCTAACTTTAATATAACTTTTAAAAGCACAATCTCAACCAATTCTAACTTTCAATTCTAAATAACAAATCTAACTTTAATAACTTATAGATTCTAACTTTAATATAACTTTTAAAAGCACAATTCCAACCAATTCTAACTTTCAATTCTCAATAACAATTCTAACTTTAATAACTTATGGATTCTAACTTTAACAACTTATGGATTATAACTTCAATATAACTTTGAAAAGCACAATCCCAACCAATTTTAAAAATTGAAAAGTAAATCTAGCCAAATAAAGTTTACATTTTAGTTTTGAGGTTATAGAAATATTATAACTTAACATTCTAACTTTGAAAAGCACAATCACAGCCAATTCTAACTTTGAATTCTCAATAACAATTCTAACTTTAATAACTTATGGATTCTAACTTTAATATAACTTGAAAAAGCACAATCCCAACCAATTCTAACTAAGCTAACACAAATACATTGACAATGAACATAAAAATTAGCACAATCTCAAGCATATATATATACATATATATGAAAAGTAAACTAGTCAAATAAAATTTACATTTTTTCACAAATTTAACAATAATTTAAGAAAGCACAACACCAACTAATTCTAACTTTCAATTCTCAATAACAATTCTAACTTTAATAGCTTATGGATTCTAACTTTAACAACTTATGGATTATAACTTCAATATAACTTTGAAAAGCACACTCCCAACCAATTCTAAAAATTGAAAAGTAAATCTAGCCAAATAAAGTCTACATTTTAGTTTTGAGGTTATATAGAAATATTATAACTTAACATTCTAACCTTGAAAAGCACAATCCTAACCAATTCTAACTTTGAATTCTCAATAACAATTCTAACTTTAATAACTTATGGGTTCTAACTTTAATATAACTTTGAAAAGCACAATCCCAACCAATTCCAAAAATTGAAAAGTAAATCTAATCAAATAAAGTCTACACTTTAGTTTTGAGGTTATAGAAATACTATAAGTTAACAATTCTACTTTGAAAAGCACAATCACAATCAATTCTAATTTTGAATGCTCAATAAAAATTCTACTAACTTATGGATTCTAACAAAAAGCACAATCCCAAAAAAAAAAAAAAAAAAAAAAAAAAAAAAAAAAAAACTAGTCAAATAAAGTATACATTTTTGTACGAATTCAACATCAATAATATTACAAACAATGATAATTAAGCTAACACAAATACATTGACAATGAACATAAAATATAGCACAATCTCAAGCCAAAAAAAAAAAAAAATGAAAAGTAAACTAGTCAAATAAAGTTTATATTTTTTCACAAATTCAACATTAACAACATTACAAATGATGTTTAACAAAGCTAAATAGACTAACATTAGGCCTAAAATCTACAAATAAAACTAAAATTGAAAGAATTTTAAAAGCCCTAATTTAAAAAAAAACTACCTCAAATTATAAGTTAAAAACGAGGCTCGGGTAGGTGGGGTTGGGCTGCGTAGGTAGCGACGGGTGGGCGGCGGGTAGCAGCAGGTGGCGGGCGTGGGCAGAGGGGGGTGGGCGGCGGGTTAGGGTTTTTTATTTTAGAGAGAAGTGGGTTTTTTTGGGGGGAAGATAGCAAATGATATGCCAAACCCGTTTCTATCATATTGTTAAAAAAAAACAGACGGAAAAACCGACGCGGTCCGTCGGTTTTTTTAAAATGTTGACCAGCCTTTGACCAAAAAATAAATAAATTAAAAACCGACGTAGTCTGTCGGTTTCTTTAAAAAAAAATCGTTTATTAATATTTTACAAAACAAAATGAATTATAAATTATTTAATATATTTTTAAAAAATTAATTAATTAATTTTTTAATAAAACCGACGTGGGACGTCGGTTTTTGTAAAAAACATTTGGCGGAAACATAATTTCAAAATTTTGCGAAAAAAACCGACGTTGTCCGTCGGTTTTTTAATTAAAAAATAAAAAAATAGAAATACACAAAACCGACGCACTGAGTCAGTTTTCCGTCGGTTTTTCAAAGCGACGCAGTCCGTCGGTTTTTTGTCCGTCGAATTTTGCCAGTTTGTTAGTAGTGAAAGAACCATTAATATTATTTTCTTCTCTTATGAGCAAGTTGTTAAGATATGAAAAATCCAATGCTCAAGTTGTAGGGCAGAGACTTTACAAAGAACAAGAATGAATGAAGAATCTATAACACACGTTTAGCATATATCTATACCATGATTAATGCCAATGATCACCTTACACCATGTGATGACCATTAATCAATTGATTAGAAGAATTAGTTTAGGTAAAGTATAGATCATCAAGGATCACAACGACCGGCTAATTATTATTAGAATTTGGGATATTTAACAAGCAAATCATTAGCGTCGAACCAATCTTTGCACGAGCAATTAATTATTCAAGTTATGTATATTTCTTAATTCCGAATTGATCCTTGACCAAAAAGAAAAAAGAAGCGAAAAAGTAAGTAGATGTGTCTCATTTGCTGGCTAGTAGCCCTTCTAATTAAAATAGAAAGATTGGAAGATATACAGCACTGCATTGTTTAACACATCTTTCTACTTGCAAGAATTCATTATTGCAAATAAAGAAGAACTATAATTGTTTGAAGTAATTAAGCCGGAGTACAGATCGGTCATTTAGTTTACCAAAGTTGACCCATATTTTAAAATCTTACTTAATTTAGCCTACTGTTTGATCTAATGTGCAAAAAAGAAAAGAGAACTAAAATCTGGTCGTTGCTTCGCTCTGGAATTTTCAAATATGTGTTTTTCTGTTTGGGAATAGCTTACTTTAATGATTTAGTTTGAAGAAGAAACCTGGAAAAAAATATATACATAGCTGCTTTGGTTTGAGAGTTCGAATTTGTTGAATAGAATCTGTTGGAGATTGTTGTTTGAAGCTGAAAAACATTATTATCCATTTATTTAAGGCTGAGAACGTGAACAGGAAGCAGATTCTCCATAGACGGCCATAGTTCAAGCTCGATGTTTCAAAGTTTGAAAATCGGGTTTCCGCAAATAAGCTCCATTTCGAGTGACTATTGTCGCAAAAGATTAGGGTGATTTGGTGTAGCTTTTGATGTGTTTTAGATGGATTGGATTCAAGGAAGAAGACGAAGTCAGTTTTTGTATAATAGTGCATAATATTGTATACTACCGTATATGAGTGTATAAACACCTCTTATTCATTATTATACACTTTATACACCTATACATATAATGTACCTATCTTTGTATATAACTGTATAACATTATATAAAAGTGTATAAGTGTCTGTAGCTTGTCCAAGATCAATCCAATTCTCCTTTAAATGACTTCAAGACTAAACGAAATCCACTCCAAATTTCTCACAAAATCATATTCAAAATTAAAATTCACTTAATTAAGTTCGTTCAACAATGATGAATTATCTTAAAAATCTAATTTTCACCATCCTAATGGATTTGATTTTGTTGAACTAAAACTGAATATGGTATCCTTTGTTCTTCTTAATTTTCCCCTTTTTGCCAATAGTCAGACTCCCCAGTTTTCTTTTTCTACTCAGTTCGACTACTTCGATTTTATAGGTTCTTATCATTTTAATTAGACATTTCGTTTACCTTAATCTTCTTGTTGTGTTCATTGTGTTTCTGTTGATGTATTAGTGGATTCGATCACAGTTTTTTTTTTTCATCCCCTTTTGAATTTGGGAATGATATTTAATGGAGGTTCGAAATTTGAGGGGAGAAGATCAGCACCATGTTCTACAGCTTTGAGCCTATTATTTTTTGCCAAAGCTTTGCATGCAAATTATGGACTATATTTCTGCAATGTAGGTCAGCCAATTGTATGTTCCTGAAATATCCCATAATTGTTTGGCCTCTTGGATTTGGTGAAAAGAAAGAATTAAATTAAGAACTGAACTTTGGATTATAGAAGGGAGAATTACACTACGGAGAATATATTTTGTCTGAGTCCCCTTTATTAAAGGCAGTTGAAACTCGATTGGTTATTCTTATACATAATACTACTAGCTACTAAACTTTTTTGACATCTTTCCCGAATTCCCGTGACTGAATTTAAGTTTGATACATTTTTGGGTTATTTTGTAGTTGGAAAGTCAGAACTCAGAAGGAATCAAAAGTAATGGTTGATTAATAAGATTGGATTTAAACTTATAATCAGGGAAAATAAATTTATTATTTCCAAACGTAACATGTTTTTCCTGCAAAAGCTGCTTCCATGAGATGATAATATGTTCAAACTCAGTATTAGGCCAAACCCATGGACAGCCCCTTGTGGTCGTCAAGATTTTTCACCTGAACACCTCAATTAAACCTTATTAATTACTTTTAGACACCCGAGGTAGGGGCCGACTGTGCCATTTAGACAACTTTTTCTGACTCAGTCAAATATGTAAAGAGTGTGTAACACACTCGCCGCTGACGTGGCAAAATAGCCAATTAACTGATTACATGTGGCATTTGGGTCTGAAATAATAGTTAAAAATGAATTATGAGAAAAAGAAAAGAAAAAATATTTTTCAACACAAGTAAAAAAAATGTTCTCAGAGAATGGTGGTGGTCTTCATTTTTTCCGGTGGAGTAAGATAGAAATGGTGGAAGGTTAGTTAATGGTAGAATATTAAGTGGAGAAGAAAGAGAAAAGAATAAAGATGAAAAAGAAGAAGGAGGAGGAAATAAAAAGAATTAAAAAGAAAAAACCTAATTTTTTAGCCTTCACACGCGCCTGTTTTGTGTGAAAATTACGCGACTTGCTAAGCCAGCGAAAAGTGTCTAAATGGAACGTGATTTAGTTGAGATACCTAAGTGAAAAATCTTGACGACCACAAGGGGCTGTCGATGGGTTTGACCTCAATATTATAAAATGCAAAAAGTTATATGTACATCTACTAATATACTTAGTCCTTTTCATTATCCTTAATTAGAAGAATGCATGACATAAATGCAATATGTTGCCTTGTTGTGATAATAAAATATATGGCAAAATACATCAAATGCATCTTGAACTATACCCGAAATATCGAGTTCACACTCCAACTGATGGGGCGACCTATTACCCTCCTCCACAATTGAAAAGTGAATTTGTTTACCCCATGAGAGCTGAACACCAGTTGCACAAGGGAAGGTGTTACACACTCGCCCGCCACGTTAGCGTCACGTCAACGCCACCAAGAAATTTTCTAAATTTTAATTTTTATATTCTTTTCCTTTTCTGTTCTTCATTCATTGATTTTTCTTTTGTTAATAATATTTTACACTAGTTAATTCTTAAATAACCATTAAAATCCTCCAATAATTATATCTTCTTCATCACTAAACCACCCCATCTCTTATCCCACCAGAAACATAATATCCGCCACCACCGGAGCCACCATTACCCACCTTCTTCTTCTCTAAAAACCACCACCAGAAATGTAATTCAAGATTTCACCACCGACCACCTTCCCTACCATCGTCACAACAGGGGATAAACCATCAGAAAAAGCGAAGCAACAACAATTTCCAACAAACCATATTCTTCTAATTTTGCTTCTACTTCTCATTCAAATCACCAAATTAAGGAGACCCACAAATAACTGTTTGCTTCTTCGTCTTCTAGACAATCCACACTTGATATATTTATCCAAAATTCCACCAAGAATGCCGAGAAATCTAGTAGGGAACAGGAAAATCGAAAAGAATTTGGAGAAAAGAACGAAAATGAATTTGAATCCAGTAAGTTTCATCGCCGGAGAGCTCCGACAACGGAACTGGGATGAGCTCGTGAGATGCAAAAAATGAAGAAGAAAGGTAGGAGTGGGGGTGGGGATGGGGATATAAAAATCTGAATTTTGCAATAAAAAAAGAAAAAATGAATAAATTTTAACCAAAATGCGCCTCTGTTTTAATTATTTTTATATTTTGTGTCATATCAGCTCGCATGGGTAAATAAATTAACTTTTTAATTGTTGAGGCAATAGGTCGCCCGATTAGTTGGAGTG
This sequence comes from Lycium barbarum, assembly GCF_019175385.1. Taxonomy (NCBI): domain Eukaryota; kingdom Viridiplantae; phylum Streptophyta; class Magnoliopsida; order Solanales; family Solanaceae; genus Lycium; species Lycium barbarum. Next base: position 102,958,411 of record NC_083345.1, read on the forward strand.
TGAACTCGACTTTCAGGTATAGTTCAGGGTGCATTTATGTATTTATTCAAAATATGGATAAATTAAGTACATGCATGGTCACTAAGTTCACTAAAAGCTGGATAAATTAAGTACATGCATGGTCACTAAGTTCACTAAAAGCTCTTTTCCTTGAAAGAAGTACGAGTTTCGAGAAGTACAAAATCGAAAAAGATGGCGCACGTTAGCTCCTAGCTGAATTCTATTGGCACACAATAGCAAGGAAGCAACTGTGACGAGAAAATGGGCCAACGATGAATGATAGTGCCAGTCCCACCATCCCACACACTAATAACACCGGCGACTGGAATTCAACAAAAAGCTCCCTCCGCTAACTCCCGGGAGTTTTCTACCGGCAGAATTCCAATCAATTCCGGAGGAACACGATACTAGCAGTCTCAAGAAGGAGGTACAACTATGCTCTATTAAGGCTGAGGGGAAGGATTCGGCGGTGCGCTGATTGTAGTTTTCATATGCCGTTACATTAGTTCATCCTACACTTACTGTGGCTGAAATTGTGCGAGGAAATCGCAGCGATATTATGTCCTTAACCTATGTACCTCCAACTATGAAAGATGGAGTACTAGCTGTGACGATTGAGGAGGATTATGTCACGACTCCAAATCTCTTAGTCGTACGGGCGCCTACCATTTCCCACTTTGGTAGGCGAACCCTTCTCTTAAGCAGCATACAACTATAAATGCGGAAGAGCAATGTAAATAACAATAAATATCATTTAAAGGAGAAAAAGTGCGAAAAACATGAAAATCCCCAAGGAACTGGTCTAACTCGTACAAGAGCAATTATAAGAATGTCTAATATACAAGTCTGAAAGTCAAATAATAAGTTGTTTGAATGATGGAATATAAAGACAGGATAGATGAGACTCCGGGCAATGACTCGTTAGATGCTCACCCTAGACACTCGCAAGCCAGGCCTCGAAAATCATCCTCGAGAAGTGGAAGTGGAACTTGTCTCAAACTCTACACCCCGCAAAACGAGTGTAGCAAGGTAGCATCAGTACAAACAACACGTACTAAGTAGGCATCATAGGCCGACAACAGTTAGTTAACATATATAAAGGGAGAGACTGAAGAATAGACAGGCTCACTATCAGGTATAAACACACACAATCCAAGAATAACAACTCAAGTACATAAAGATCAAATAGCCCGAATCATAACCTATGGTGAAGCACCTAAACACAAGTCTCGCCAAGTTTCCCATGATTCTACAGAATAACCATAAACACTAGTACAACTAACAATGTCACTTCATAACCTCAAGTCTCAACCTAGGAGAAAGTCTCTACTCCTCGAATCCATCAATTCCCAAATATATACTAATCAGGCACACAGAAATCTCAAAGCAGTAAACAACCAGGAAGTTAATATTCACGAGCACCATACGATACAATAAATAACCACTACAAGAAATCAGATGTATGAGTGAATGAAATATGAATGCAATGCAATGCAATGATACACATATGCTTCAGGTGGATGATATCTACGCCTCAAAAGTCATGACCCATGGGGGACCCGCGAAGTCCATGTACCTGCTGTGGCGCATAGCCCGATCCAATATATGTGTGGATATATATATGTTGCGAAATGTGCAACCTGGTCAAAAATAGGTTTAATATATGTTGTAGCGCGCAACCCAATCCAATATATGTATAAAATATGTTGCAGCGCGCAACCCGATCCAAATGCGTGAGTATAAATGCATGAACGATATCAATGCCAATGAGAATCTATCAATATAAATGGTGCCACACATGGACACATATCACGAGAATCTATCAATATCAATTGTGCCACACTTGGACCCGTATCACAATATCATGAATAAATCACTTCCTTCCTCTTTACAAGACAATGCCCAATAATCACAATCACACAACAACGCCAAACCCTACTCATATCAGAGTACCATGTGTTGACACCTAATTTTTGACCTCCCATAATTAATTTTAATTACCCAGAGTCCTTGGATATCAAACAGAGCGAAATGTGTATTTTACAAGTCGAGATGATTTTATAAAATTATTCCAATAGTATTTTGCCATTTCATTTGGCAGAATTACTTCAATAATATTATTAATTATTTAGAAATTAATTTACACATTTTATAATTAATATGGAGAATTTGCTAAATTTAGTCGAGAGAATAACTTAAAACAATTATTTATTTAATTGTTAAAGTTATCAAAAAATCAATTAGTAAGCATTCTACTCCGTTTAATTCAAGAAATCTGATTAATTAAATGAATTAATCATTTCTACCCCTCAATTCTTAATTTTTCATAGTCAATTTGTATTTGTGCAATTTTTTGAGTTAATCATAATTAATCAAGTGTTATATATGGTTAATTTCATAAATTGCTTACTATGCGGTTAATTAGGGCTATAATTGAAATAATCAATTTGTTGAGTAATTCTGGCTTTGATTGAAATAACCAATTTCCATGGTTTAAGTTCAATTGGGTCATTATTACAAAATTAGCCTTTAATTGCTTTAATAGTTTGATTCTGGTTTTAATTGGAACAACCAACTTCATGGCTTAAGTCAATTGAAGTCATAATTGTAAATTAGTCCTTAATTGATTGATTAGATTAAATATGGTTGTAATTGAAATGTCCAAATTCATGGTTTAAGTTCGATTAAGGTCATAATTCCAAATTGCATTATTAGCCGTGTCTATTAGTTTGATTAATTGTGTTTGGCCATAATTGAAGGGTTTAAATTAATTGAACAAATGACTAAGCCTTGTCTATATATATATATATATATATATATATGTATAAATAGATATACATGTATATCGTGTATACGCGTGTGTATATGATAATAGGGCTGCCTTTTTTTTAAACGCCGAGCCCAGCCCATTTTGGACCGGACCCGACCCAACAACATCAACTTAAACAACAGCCAAACAGACTTATGGTCTCATTTGGCCATTTGCTAAGGGTTTCTCTCTAGAAATCCTAGTCGCCGCAGGACCTCCCTTTCTCTCTCATCGTCATCGGCTGTTTTTGGCAAAGTAGCAGTGTGCAACTGCCATGCTGCAGTAGTGCTCAACCAATTTGGGCAAAGCAATTAATGCTTTGCCTTTTTTGCACCATACTTTAGCCAAACGAGGTATAATCTTCCTTTTTATGTTGTTTCTGCATAAACAATGGTCAAAGGACTGAATTTTCTTAATGGTTTTTGTTGTTACTAGAATTTGAATTCTCGATCATCATTGGTTCACGAGGAACCAAAAAGATTGATTAATTTTTGAGTCAAATCCAACCACTTATCTTCTTGTTCACTGAATCTCAACCGTTAAATGGGTTTTGAGGGCAAGCAATTCTGAAAAATTGCAAAGTCCCACATCGGATTTGGTTAGGGTTTGATATTTTTGGGGTTCTATAATTAGAACCCACAATTCAAATTTCACGAACACACGGAATATTCATACATATTCACAAAAATTGAAACACCTAGGGTTTCTTGCAATTTTTGCTTAAGACCTTTAATTTTTTGATTAGTCTAAGTTTTAAAGCTTTTCTTTTCTTTGTGTGGCTTGAGTATTAGGGTTTAAGGAGCAAGGAATCTCCAAGTCCAATCTCGACATTTGGCTGCATGCAAAAGAGGTAACTTTCTTCCCTTTTAGTTATTTTTAGCATTTTTTCATTGCTAAGGCCTCATTTGTTTGCACTTAATGGAGGTCTGGATCTTAATCATTCAGATCTCAGTGATTAAGTGTGTTTGTTCTTTGGGTCTGAATCTTAATCATTCAGATCCAGTCCATTAAGTGCACTTGTTTTGTCTCTTTTAAAAGCTCTTAATGGGTCTGAATAGGTCTGAATGAATCAGATATGTAATAAAGTCTTAACACAATTCAGACTCTTCAAATATATATATTTTTTTCAGCCAAACTTTCACGCTGGTCTTCTTCCTTTGTGCAAAAAAAATAATTTCACTCTTCCCTCTCTAACTATCTATCGACAACCAATTTATTTTCCTCTTAAACTGGTAAGGTTCTAAAATCTTTACCCACTTGATGATTATTAAGCACTCGAAGAACATGAATATTTCTACAAAAGAAGATTTAATTTATTTATACTATGTACTGGTAAATCTACACTAAATTAAAATGGGATTGGAAAAAACTGATACATATAATTCTTAGATAAATAATATTTATAGTTCGCCCATTTAAGGCTTGGTGTTCGTGTAAGCTTCTTATAATAATATGCATGTTCACAATTATCAAAAGGTGTTTTTAGAGGGATAATTGCATATGCAGTTTAAAAAGGATTATGAATGCATATGCAAGCAATTTCTCAAGAAAACTAGTTCTCAGCATTTAAAATTTCACGTTACCTTGTTAGAATAATTTTTTATACTGATTTCAGATCGTTCAAAATATTTGTCAAAGATAAAATATACATTTATATCTTCGAAATATTATTTTCTATCAAAAAATAATTTTATTTTATTGTAATGAGTTTTTTGTAATATTTTATTGATATAATGTTTAATTCCTACTTTTATTTGAATATTATACTGAATATGTTTAAAAAATATAAATTATCTACATTTAGATATCGAAAACAAATATTCTTAATCATTCAGCGTTTAGATCTAGAGATAACATCTTAATATTTTTGATGTGTATTCAGATTGAGACCCCTAAATCTTAATGCACATCTTAATATTCAAATATGTATTCAGATTCAGATGTCTTAATCTTAATGAAAACAAATGAGGCCTAAGTGTTTATGTGTGTTAGTTTCTGGTTTAGCTATGTTTAGTTTGTTTTGCTGGTTTGTTAGTAATGTAGTCCTTGTGATGTCGTTATATTAGTCCTGTATGTTATTAGCTCAGTTTCAGGCCATGTTTGGCTACTATTGGTTTAAGCTTAGTTTTTGTTTCCTGTTTTAATAGGCTTGGTTTTTATATGTTCTAGTTTAGTTAATTGTCTGTCTATTTATCAGTGTCTTGTTGGATTTAATAGTTTGTATATGTTGTAAATATGTTAGATTAAGTCAGTTTAAAAATATTCATGCCTGCTTATTGTAAGTACTTGTGAGTTGGTTGTTAATCTAGCATGATAGGTGGTGGAGCATTACAAGGCTTGTTTTATTTAAATCAGCATGGTATCACTGCTTATGATGGTTTAACCCTTTTTAATTATTAACTAGCTTAAACCTCATTATGTGTTGGAACTAGTTAAATGCAATCATGATCAATCTGTAAGGGTGTACATGTATGCTTAGATGTTATTATAAACAACCCCCATAAATCTTTAAATCTCTTTATCATTAGAATGAGTCCTTATATGCAATATCACTGCCTAATTTAAATTGTTTGGGGTCTGTTATTATCCATGATTAACTTCAAACAAGTTCTGATTACCTATCAGTGCATATTAAGGTTATATCCTAGAGGTCAAGTTGGATTTTAGGTGTGTATGTATAACTTGGAATCTAAGCATTTTTATTTAACTATCAAAATGCCTAAGTGTGACAGCCTCTGAGTATCTATATGTTTGCTTCTAATATTGTCATTAGTACACTTAAGACATGGTCTAATCATTTGCTTTGCCCAAAAACTTTGAAGTACTCTCCTCTTGGCTGATTTGTGTAAAATGGGAAACATGCCTTTGTATGATCAATGATTCCCTATGCTCCTCCCTTTGACTAAAATTTGTCTATAAGTACTGCAAGCGTTCTTATTTGAGTAGGTCATATCATTTGTAGTAAAATCAAGTATGGTTGTCTATTTGCTGGCTTAAGGAAGCTTAAACTTCTCTGGAGGTGACATGTTTGACCCTGTTTTCTGCTCCTTGAGACTTTTTTTTTTTGCTGTTAGATCTAAGTGGTCCATTTACATGCTAATGTTCACCCTCCTGCATGGTTCATGTCTCTGTTTGTGCTTAATTTAAACATGGGAAAAGGGTCAAAAATATCCCTCTACTTTAAGAAAAGGGCTAAAAATATCCTCCGAACTTATTTTGGGTTAAAAATACCCTTTCCATTACGAAACTTTTCACCTATGCCCTTCTGTTAACAAAACCGTCCAATGCCCCAAAAAAACCCAAAATTTTGACCCGACCTGAATTGTACCCGACCCAAATAAAATAAAACCCCTTAGCTTCCAAACACGACTCAAACCTTCATCAACATCAGAGAGGGAGAGAGAACACTGTAGAGAGAGAAAAGTGGCGGTTCCATCTTTCTACTAGGGTTCCGCCGATTTGCTCTATTACAACACCATAAAGGTATGATTCTTTAACTACCCACCTTCTATTAAGTGTATTTCTCTTCATTTGCTGTAAGTTTTTGAAGTTTTGATGAGGTAGGGTTTTTTCTAAATGGGTTCCTAAGTTATTGTTTGATTAATGGTTTCTAATTTTTGTTAATTTCCCAGTAGGAGTTATTCGATTTATTTGTCTTCAATCAATTACGGGAAATGTTTGAAACAGTAGCTAACTTTGAGAGTCTAGACCTGGAAGATTTTGCTGGCACAGTGAGTGGACATTTTATATTCTTCCTAGAACAATGAGATTTTCACTTCTGTATGTTGTCCATGCTTTTCTTTCTTCTTTTTTTGTAAACCACTTATGGTATTAGGCACACAATTAACACATAGATGCTTTAATAACTTTATATGTTTAGTTGTTATCTTATATTTGGATTATCTTTTAATTAATCTTTTTTTTTTGTTTATTCGTTTATATCGATTTCAGATTATTTAAGATGGTTTTGGTTGATTTGGTATTTCACCATGGTGGTGTATGGATAAGAGATCCAAAACTGCTATATTCTATAAAGAATGTTCACAAATGGGAAGGTTATGATCCTGATCTCTTATCTTATATAGATATCGTTAATGAATACAAAAATAGTTTAGGGTTTGTGGGTGTTCAACAACTGATTGTGTCTGTCCCTTCTGGAAAATATTATGAAATAGAAGGTGATGATGGGATTAGGACATTATTGTCTTTTGTTAATGGTGAGTTTGATGTGATAAACCTATTTGCTGTTGAGGATAATGAATTGTCTGTTGATGTTGAGAACATAAAGGTTAATGATGCAGCTACAGACTGTAGCTCTCATGGTACTGATAATGGTAGTAATGATGGGGCTGATGAATCTGATTATGATAGTGCACAGATGGAGGCTTTTGCAAAAGAAAGAAATAGAACAATCAATGCAAAGTTGTCTAATTATAAGGACTTACACAAATTTATGACATTCAAAGGTATAAATGAAGCTAGGAGATACATGAGCTTATATGCATTGTGCCATGGTTATAATTTTACTTTGAAAAAAAGTGATCCATTAAAGGTTAGGTATACCTGTAAAAAAGAATGCAACTTTGTGTGTCTAATTTCTGGTGAAAAAAATGTTGCTGGTGTTAGTGTGAAAACACTAAAAGGAGAACATAAGTGTGAACCTTCCTTTGAAAACCATAGTGTTAAGGCAAATACAATTGCATACTACTTCAAGGAAAAGGTACAAGGTAACCCCAAATATAAGATTAAAGATATGAGAGCTGATCTTAAAACAGCTTTTAACATTAATGCTTCCTTTGGTAAGGCTAAGAGAGCCAAAAGAATGATTTTGGAAGATTTGGAAGGTAGTTTCGTTGATGATTATAAAAAGCTTGTTGGATATGTAAATGCCTTGAAGGAGAGTAATCCAGGAAGTGATATCATCCTCAAGGTTTCAAAAGTTGCACTTGCAGAAGGCAAACGAAGATTTTTGAGGATGTACATTTGTTTTGATGCTCTGAAGAAGGGGTTTAGAGCAGGACTGAGACCCTTTATTGGCTTGGATGGGACATTTTTGAAAGGTAAAGCCAAAGGTCAAATATTAACTGTTGTTGCTCAAGACTCAATGAACCACTTTTATCCCATTGCTTGGGCTGTTGTGGACAAAGAAACCAAAGCTACTTGGCTTTGGTTCTTGGAATTGCTTGGGAAGTCTCTAAACTTCAACAATGGAGAAGGGATCACATTAGTCTCAGACATGCAAAAGGTAAATATTTATTTTACTTTTTTTTTCTTCATATTAATGACTTAAATAATGACTGTTTTGCTTAGAAGTGAACTGCTTCAGTTCACTGTTTTGGCTGAGTAGCGCACTGTTTCAGTTCACTGTTTTAAGTTTATATATGGCTTAATTTTTTTTTAATTGTGATTCTTAATCAGGGACTAATTGAGGCAGTCCAACAAGCTCTACCTGCTGCTTTGCATAGGTTTTGTGTGAAACACATAAAAGCTAATTGGAGAAAGAAAGGGAAGAAAACCAAAGAAATGACTAAGGTTCTTTGGTGGTGTGCATGGAGCACCTATAGAGAGGAGTTGGATGGTCATCTGAAGACATTGGGTGATTTGTCAGAAGAAGCCAAAGACCACTTGTTGGACTACCCAATAGAAACTTGGTGTAGGACTTTCTTTGACACAGTTTGCAAGAATCAGAAAGTGGAAAACAACTTGGTTGAATCATTCAACTCCTGGATATTGGTACCTAGACACAAAGCTATCATTGGGATGCTTGAGGAAATAAGAATAAAGGTGATGGAGATGGTGAGCAACAATGAAGAAGAGGTGTTGACTTGGGCTACTGAATGGAGTCCAGAATCTATACAAATGTACAATGAATTTCAGAAGATTGCTACTAGGTGTACTTTACATTTCAATGGGGATTATGGGTTTGAGGTGAGTGAAGGGAATGACAAGCACATTGTCAATTTTTCTATTAAGAAGTGCACTTGCAGGGTGTGGGACCTCACTGGAATCCCATGTCCCCATGCAATCAAGGCACTTCATTACAAGAAGCTTGATCCCTTGAAAGAGATCCACTGGTGGTACTCAAAAGAAGCATATCTCTTGACTTATCATCACAAGTTACAACCAGTTCCAGGACCAAAGTTCTGGAAAATAGATCCAGCAGAAGCAATGGAACCACCACCTTTGGTAAACATGGCTGGCAGACCTAGAGAGAAAAGAAAAAGAGACAAAGATGAAGCACTTAAGAGGCAAACTGGGTGGGTTGCACTAAGGAAAGGAAGAGTTATAACATGTTCAACTTGTGGACTTATTGGACATAATGCTAGGGGTTGTGGAAAGGTAATCTTTCTATTTAAATTAGTAGTCAATTGTTTTAGAATGTGATATGATTTTTTTAGCACTTTAATTTTCTTCTTCTTTTATCAGTTGGACAAAATGAATGGTGAAGGCACTTCTAAGAGTGGCCAGTTGAAGGGTAAGAAGGACAAGAAGCCAATGAAGAGACCAAGCAAGAACAAACAACCAATGAAGTGGCCAAGCAAGGACAAGCAACCAATGAACATGAAAATGAGACTAGTCGATGAAGAAGTTGTGGATGAAGGACCTCTTATATTCCTTGATATTGCAATAGTGGATGACTTGCTCTTGTCAGCTCCACAACCTAGTCAGTCCATATTTGATCCATCCCCTAGCGATCATGATTTTGAATATCCTGGACTTGAACTTGAAGAAGATCTACCTTTGAGGCCAAGAGGTGTGTCAGAGTTGAAGTCTAGACTCCAACAAAGACAGAAGCAACCCATACTAACTGGATCAAGACAAATCAGCTTCATTGGTGATGCTAGAGGTTTAAGCAAACCAAGTGAGTTATATGCACCAAAAGGTCTCTCATCGAATGGTAATATATCTCTTATTGGAAGACAGACAGAGCAGATGAGAGTGGAGAAAATTAAGGCAAGGAAGGGTAATGGGAAGGCACAACAGTGAAGGAGTTATGTACCAACTGAAACTTGGTGTATTTTTGAGAAAACTTTAAAACTTTCATTGATGTAATTAGTGTTGTTGATGGCACAAACTTAGCGATCATGGTTCAGTAGTTGATTGTGGCAATGGGATGTCCTTTTATCACTTTTTGTTGCATCTTTTTGGGGTTATAACATGACATCCCTCATGTAATGAACAAACTTTTAGATTTGCTGCCCAATTAATATATGAAGTTGTTAGTATAATGCTTTTTCCTTCTATTTTGGTTCAGTTGGTTGTTGATCTAGTTCAAGTATACTACTGATTTGTTTTGGTTTAGTGTCTTATTTTGGTTCAGTTGGTGATCAGCACATTGTCAAGCTAATGTGATATTGATGTGTGTGAGAAAGATCAAGCTAATGTGATATTGATGAGGTAGCTTTGTCACAAACTGTTCTTGTTCTTCTTGTTTATGTATTACTACAGTTGAGTCATTAGAGAAATTGGTTATCAGGTGAACTTAGCTGGAATTTGGAATTGGTTTGTTCATTACTACAAACAGTATTATTTGATCAGCTATAGCAAAAAAACGAGAAGAGGTTCATAGTGTAGTATAGGACTTAGGCCATTGGTAAGCTAAAAAAAAATCTCTTAATCACGTGTAATTCTCTTGGATACTCATTAGTGTTCATGAATGATAAAATATTCATTAGTGTTCATGTATAGCATTGAAATGGCACTTTATCAGTAACCTTTGTCCGGAAAGATGAAACAAATAGACCTTTGTAGGTTCCACATCCATACATTACAAACAAGGATCTTACAAACATTACATCCAAATTACTACATTCACTACACCTCCAAGATAAAAACAAGAGAAAACAACTACCATCGGTTCTTCTCAACTACTACACATACATATTAGCTTCATAAAAAAACTAACAACTAACACTACATCTCGAAATTCACTTTGTCATCAATGCGACCAAAATCCCAACAAAATCAGCCCATGAAATCATAAGGTTGAATTTCACCTTAGAATACTTCTCCTCAAATGTCCTAGCTTTGTTCGTTTCCAACTCATTAGTAGCCTCCAAGGTAGCAACCACTTCCGACAAAAAAATCCCTTTCATTCTTCAAATTGTCACTTTCACGCTTCAAATTGACCATTTCAATCTTCAAAACGTCCCGTTCAATCTTGACGTCTTTCAACAACTCCTCTAAATTCGTATGTAAGCTTTCTCCGGGAAAGCTTGGTCTTCCCATTCCCAATATCCACATGAGGAATGTTGTCGACAACAATCAAAATTAGATTAGCAACAATATAAAAACATAAAAAGAGATTAATTGATTAATCGATATAAAATCAGTTCACCGAAACTGAAAAAAAAAACTTTTAAATGGACATACATCTGGATGAGGACATCTGAAAAATCTTATTCCCGGATTAGCAGGAGTGGTGGATGTCAAAATTTTGCAACCAAACCACAATTGCACATCCTTTGCGACGAACAACTATTTTGCGACATTTTGCAGAGTTGCGGGGTAGCTTTAATGCCGAAATTACATTGTCTATTCGTAAAACTAGTGCCCCTGCTAAAGGTTCTCTTATCCATACACCACCATGGTGAAATACCAAATCAACCAAAACCATCTTAAATAATCTGAAATCGATATAAACGAATAAACAAAAAAAAAAGATTAATTAAAAGATAATCCAAATATAAGATAACAACTAAACATATAAAGTTATTAAAGCATCTATGTGTTAATTGTGTGCCTAATACCATAAGTGGTTTACAAAAAAGAAGAAAGAAAAGCATGGACAACATACAGAAGTGAAAATCTCATTGTTCTAGGAAGAATATAAAATGTCCACTCACTGTGCCAGCAAAATCTTCCAAGTCTAGACTCTCAAAGTTAGCTACTGTTGCAAACATTTCCCGTAATTGATTGAAGACAAATAAATCGAATAACTCCTACTGGGAAATTAACAAAAATTAGAAACCATTAATCAAACAATAACTTAGGAACCCATTTAGAAAAAACCCTACCTCATCGAAACTTCAAAAACTTACAGCAAATGAAGAGAAATACACTTAATAGAAGGTGGGTAATTAAAGAATCATACATTTATGGTGTTGTAATAGAGAAAATCGGCGGAACCCTAGTAGAAAGATGGAACCGCCACTTTTCTTTCTCTACAGTGTTCTCTCTCCCTCTCTGATGTTGATGAAGGTTTGAGTCGTGTTTGGAAGCTAAGGGGTTTTATTTTATTTGGGTCGGGTACAATTCAGGTCGGGTCAAAATTTTGGGTTTTTTTGGGGCATTGGACGGTTTTGTTAACAGAGGGGCATAGGTGAAAAGTTTCGTAATGGAAAGGGTATTTTTAACCCAAAATAAGTTCGGAGGATATTTTTAGCCCTTTTCTTAAAGTAGAGGGATATTTTTGACCCTTTTCCCTTTAAACATTGCCTTAGATACTTCATTGAACCTGCTATGAGCACTAGCCTGAATTTGTTGAAATTGACACTTAGTTTATTATTAGTTCAATACTTGGGGCCTATGCCCGCTTATGCATTTCATGAAATGTGCTAAGACTATCCTTAGGTTCAAACCATATAGTTTTCCTTGTTTGATGTCTAATTGCTGGAATGAAACCTATTTGTATGCATTTAGAGACCAAGTTAATGCTCCTGTCCACATTTGAATTATTTGGTGTAGCATTGCACCTTTGTTTCAGCCTAATTCTGTTGATATTTGTTTTCCATTTAAAATTCATGATAACATCTGAATTTAACTAAGTATAAGACCCTATATGGCTGTATATTGAGCGGTTGTCACTTGGGTTATATGGAATCATGGGTGTGAATTACCCAGGGCTAGGAAGAAGGAAGGAAAGGCTTTGAGTTTCTTGCCAAACTCATCCTAGTATTCCTAATTCGAAGCTGCCGGAGTTCGCCCATGTGTGACTCATACACCATGGGTCCTTCCAGAACTAAAATGAGGAAGATTACATGTAATACACATGCCAAGGGTATCTTGAAGTGCATGCATATGTTTTATAAGAATTTGCTGAATGCTTGTGTCATGTTCTGGATGAAAAGCTTGATGGTACTAGGGTCTGTGTAAAAAGAATAGTGTCTGAGTCTATTCCTTTGTTGAATCTGAAATAACCTGAAATGCCTTATTCTTTAGATGGTATATCCCTGCCTTTTGTTGGTCTCTGAATCTTGAATACTAAGTGTATCGTCTACACTATATCCTCTTCTCTTCTTTGGAATTCATCCTTGTGCCCCTTCAAATGGTGTCATAATATGTTAAGTAGAATAAAAGTTAGTCTCTCTGAGTTTGAGTATAGATTTTTACCTGAATTAAGATATAGTATACAAGGGATATACCTAAATATACCAGGTATACACAGTTTTTGTATACCTTTGGCATTTAGAAACTTGTATATTTAGTATAAATATGGTATATCATCCATGTGGGTTCTGGAATTCTAACGTATGCAAAGTAATAATTCTGATTTGGGCTTGGTTTTCTTTCCCTAATTGTTTTATGTGTTGGGCTGTACTTTGGCATACTTGAGTTAATCTATGTTTGGGCCTTCTTCTCTTGTTATCCTTCTCCGAATTGGGCCTATTTGGTTCCAAATTCTTTCTTTGTATTTATAACTTGGGCTGGACCTATTCTTTTGCATGTGTTAACTGTTTGAGCATATTGATACGTATGTGTGTATGTATAATCGATTTATATGTATACTTAGTCTACATTAGACAAGTAATTAAGTTGTGGATACTTTCTAACCATTATTTTCCTTTTCCCCTTTTTTTGTTTGCATGTGAAAACAACACGGGCCATTTGGGCTGATCTTCCCTTTGAAACAAAACCTGTTGGGCCGAGGCCCAACCTCTACTTCTTTGATCTAGTCCGTATAAATATAAGGGAAGCTAATATATTGAAGGCCCAACCATGGGAGAAATGGCAACTGGTGGGCTTAAGTAGGCCCACCAGCCTAACTGTAATGACCCGTCCAGTCGTTATTTAATATTCCGCAAACCCGTGCCCAATCTAGGTCTAGGGTCGTAAATAATAAGCTCTGTGATGTGATTTAAGGGTTAAAAGTGGGAAAAATCAATTTTGAAAAAAATTAGAAATTTCGGGCCAAGAAAAGACGCGGGTCGCTATAGCGGTCAGTGGACCGCCATAGCGGTACCGCTATAGTGGCGTAGCGACTGTCGCAGCGGTCCACGCGGGGCAGTAGCCCGATTTTGGTTACTTAGTCTATTTTCTTTCCTTTTTCAACAAAAGACTCTCAAGGGCTGCTCCTAGGGTTCCATATGAAAGAAAAACCCTTGAAACCAAGAAAAAGAAACCTTCCTAATTTCCTCTCCACCATTCCCTATGACTATTATCGCTCATGGATTCGGATTAAGGCTAAAAAGAAGAGCAATTCTTGGAGATTCGAATAGCTGTTCGTCAAAAAGGTAGGTTATGATTTACTTGAGTTAGACTTTAATTAGCAAATCGCATATACTCTTAAAGCTGACGGGAGACTACATGATTAGGTCTTCGGACATGGAGTTTGGATGGAAATACTTTTTAATATGACTAATTTATTGTGTAAATGATGGCTAGGGTAATAATGAATTATTATTAATAGAAAGTGCTGTTATCACTGAGGGGTACTTCGTGTTTACTTTATGCAACCCTAGGAGGGGGTGATTTCCGTCTTTATACCTAATTGAGTGGAATATTCTTAGGGTTGTTTTTCCTTGAAAATAAGAGATTTGTATTGAAAGAATAATATTGAGTGGGATTGGCATTACACCCATCAAGGGTAGGAATTATGATTGTTTTGACATATCGCATCGTGCATTGCATTGCATGGTTTATAAGGAAATACAGGTAGCAGGCAAGGCTAAGTATGGGCATTGTGTTGTCTGGCCTTGTGGCCGTTGAGTTGAATACGTGAATTATATATATATGAGTTGGATCCGCATCTGAGGTTCATTTCGAAGCAGAGGGTTGTGCTCGAATCCGAGGAGTGAATCCGGAACGAGTGGTACATGGACATCATGGGTGTCCTGCAGGTCGTGACTTCTGGGCAATGACACCAGTGCGCATGTGTGTACAACGTGTAATTGGCCAGTGCATTGCATTCACTCCATCATATTTTTCATTGCACTACATCTCTTAATTCTATGTTATACATGCGTGTACTACTGTCATTAATATTGCTTATTCATTCTTATTTGTAGTTGAGAGTCTGGGTGGAGAGGGGGCTGACACAAGATAAGTGTAGTGTTGAATGTCCGATAGTGATTTATTTTCCTAGATACATTGTATTATAGTAAGTAATGTGAGTAGGTGAACTTTATTAATAAAAAAGGGTAGAAGTCAGAGTATACGATGAGCGTGGAGACGAGAGTACTAGGTTGGATGAAAGGAAGGGAATGGTTGCGATTTAGTAGAATGCTCGTACACTTTGGAAATAAAAGAAGCGAACTTTGAGAGTGAAAAGGTAAGGGGTGATATTGTAATAGACTTTATTTAGAATCTGAAGTTTCATTGACTTGTCTGCTTATCTTAGTGACTTTATATTATGTTGCGTGAACTAATCTTAGTCGACCCATGATGCTTACCAGTACGTGTGGTGTACTGATACTACTCTTGCTATGCCCTTTCTGGGTGTTGATGTGTTGCAGGTATTAGCTGACGTTTCGCCGTGTGGATTTATCGGACATTCTCCTACAGCCACGCCTATCTCACTCCCGGCGAAGGCTGTGTCATTTATTGTGTCTTCTTGTATTTAGAAGTTCTTGTACTTGTCTAGACTAGATCTCGGGGATTTCTTTTCAGTTTTATTGTATTTTTAAAATAGAAGCTATACGAAGGTTTTACGTTAATTTTGTGATTTATAAAGGATTGTTGTCGCAACGGTTTAATGTTGGGTTTAGTTGGTAAGGGTTCGCCTACTAGGTTAGTAATATGGTATGTGCCCGCACGACTCGTGGGTTGGGTCGTGACACTATTTCTTCTTTATTTTCTTGTACTTATACATGCTCGTATATTTGTATATGTATGTGAAATACACATGTATATGTTGAAAGCCTTATGTATGGTAGAACTTAGGAAATGCGCATAGTATTGATAGGTAATCGCCACAAATGATTTTTTTTTTTTTTTGGAAAAGCTCGGTTGAATTTTTATAAATATAAGTTGAACCGTTTATAAAGCTGAAATAGGACTTAAAGATTTTCATATTTTGTGGGCCAAAAGCCCAAAAACTTGAGACTAAAAAACGGGAGAGATTACCCTTGGATCAAAATTGAGATTAATTGGCTTTGGTAGGAATATTGTTGACCCAATTGAGCTTCAATGGACTAAAAAATGGATATAATAAACTCTTTTATGTGCTTATATTATAAAGAGAGATATACTCTACTAATTTTTTCTATATCAGTAATAAAGCTTATAAGAACTACACTCACATCGTTAGGACCAAGTCTGTAGCAACTCTACTTGGGAGAAATTCCGAGTGTGTTTTGGTCCGGAAATGAAGTGAGTTGAACGCTTATACGCATTTTTAAACCAAAACCCCTCTTTTTAAGGGGATATTTTGCTAAAATTGGAATGATGATAAGCATGGCAAATTTTGCAAGAAAGAAATATTTTAAGCAAATAATCACAATAATCATACATTGAAGCTCGTAGGTCAACCGTATTCTATGGATCCTTAATACTAGGGTTCTTAAAACCTTCCCTAGGGGATCACCAGAACCCTTACCTTGAACTCTGGTCCTAAAAGGATTTTTCTCTCGCTTGATAAACCCTTTTACTCGGTTTTCCTAATTTCCCTTAATAAATTAGGTGGCGACTCTAAAATACTAAAATTCATTTAGAGCACCAACAAATTCATAGTAGCTTTTATGCACCCGCGTAAAAGTGAACCGTAACAGATGACGACTCTGCTAGGGATTTCTAGGTTCTAACCATAAGAGTTTCAAATACTAAAATCCTGACCTTTAGCCTTTGCCATTTGCTTTTTGGGACTCAAGGTCTTTTTGAAAGATGGAACCTTAGCCATAGATACCCGAGTCATCTCAGTCACCCATGCCATCTTTTACGGCATAACCCGACAAGAAGACACCAAATCTTTGACTTAACCCCCCTCATCTTAGCTGATATGTACCGAGCCCTAAGACTTTGTAGAAATCACTATAAATACTTCCAAGGATGCAAGCTACTCCTACAATGGTGGATCCTCAAACACTCAAAGTCAGGGGTACCAATACTTAAGTAAGTCGGCGGAAAATGATGAACTGTTTAACTTCTGTCCAAACTTTGGGGATCAGAACAAACGGAGTTGGACCTTCACCTTTTCTAGAATTAGGGAGGATGGCGTGCAATGGATGTCCAATGACTTCGTATCCGACACTGTTGTGGTCAAAGGTAGAAAGTGTCCGTTCTTGCCACTTATGGGAATTCGAGGGATTTGCCCTTATGCACCTTCTAGAGTCTTGAGATAGTTTGGGAGGATAGTCCGTTCATACCCCAAGTTGGAAACATAGGGGATTTCATCATTGCCTATGATGGTGATAGGATTCTGAGGGCCGAATATTGTCTTCGTGAGTTGAATGGTCGCATTTCTTGGGGTCCAAACACTTTAGCTCCCGACAGGTTTTATCCGGGTTGTGAAGAAAGTATAGAGATTGGTGAGGCCGACTTGGAAAGCACTCTCACTCCCAAACCCATCCTCTACAGTTGTGTTCAAGACAAGGACTCCAAAGTCGAGGTCCGAGCCCGTTCGATTCAGAGGAGGGCCGATGATAGGGATGTTAAGTATTTGGAGAAAATAGATCAAAATCAGGCTACCATAGCGAGCTTGAAACATGAGATGGAATTCACCCATGACTGTTTGACTAAGCTTGACAATCGAATAAAGAAGACTTTAGATGACATCGCTCCAATAAGCTTCACAGAGAGGGTCTTCTTGATGGATGCCGTATTGACATCGGTTTACCTCCATATCCAGACAGCCCTCAGAAAGGCCAATGAGGCAAGGACCGATAGGGCTTCATCATCAGCTACTGGCGGAAAATTCTGCTGATTTATTTTTCTGTGTTTATTTATCTTTTGTACCCCTTTAGGGAAGAATATTATTAATGAAATTTATGATTATAGGGCAATGGTTAGGTACAAATGGTACATTTATGTTTCAAGCGATTAGCAACCTTAGGAACATGAGTAGTATATGTTTTAATGATATATTGCTATGTGCTTTGTTTGTTTCTTATGTTTTGTTTAAATGCTTGATTGATCTTGGGTACCAACCACTACCCAAAGAAAAACACCAAAATAGTCATAACCCGTACTAACCTTAGTTACATTTTGGCACAGGTTGAAATGGATGCCATGAACACCCAGGATCACATTGCCACCAACAGAAAGATTCAAGACCTGGAAAGGAAAATTCGGGTAGTCAAGGCCAAGATCAAAGAGGCTGAAGAGTTGATGGACTCGGCGGAAAGCCCGCCCAAAGAGCCCACTGAGGTAGGGCATCACCAAGAAGACATTTCGGAAAAAGACAAAGGAACACCTCACGGATACATACCCTCGTTCAAGGGACAGGAGGACGAAGAATATGAAGTGGAATCTAACCCACTAGAACCCACTTGGCCATCGAAAGAGGTAGCCTCTATTGCCTCTACAATCTATGGGGAAGATCCTGAAATACAAATAGAGATCGTTCGCCCGGCTTCACCAACTTGGTGGGCAATTGCACTCAAGGCCGTCGCTTTCCCTTACTGTGTCTCACCGAAGCACATGATGTGCGAAGAAATCTTTGACAAGCTCAAGATTATCAGAGTCGCCTTCTTTAGTCATGAGAGGTTGCCACCCTATGCCCCTATCTTCGCACACAAAAGGTGCCCGTTCCACAAAGAACAATCAGGCCATACTGCTGATGAATGTTTGGCCCTCAGAAGGAGAATCATAAGATTGATTGATGACAAGACCATCCCAAGCTGTGGGGACTTCATTTGCTGTTGGTCCATGATATTGTTTCCCCAAATGAAGGAATCACGCTGAACTTGCATATTTGGCGCTATGACTTCACCATCTTTAAGGACTCGTACGCAAATTTCTTCCATTAACTAAGAGTACGGGAAAGATCCAGCCAATCAGGGCCGCTTGGAAGGCCTCATATGTGGGAACAAGTCAAAGAAAGATGTGTGTTTTTCACTCTGGAGCCCCGAGGCATGACATTGAAGATTGCGAGGCCTTCAAGTTTGAGTTGGAGCACTTGGTTCATACGGGCAGAATTTGGGTAGTGCTCTCACCTCAGTATTAGAAGTAGGGCCTTTGGCCGAAAATAGGGTTGAAAGGACAAACAACCCGTTCCGATCTCAAAGAGAGGCCACCTTTTGGGTAGATACTTAGGGGGAGGGGGGGTCCCTTTTTGTGTTTTGAACAGATTTGTCCCTCCCCCATTTATATGTAAAAGAAACTATGTTTGACTTGATGTCCTAAGGAGGGATACGTAGGAAGCCCTTATCGGGCCTGGTCTGGGTGGGTTTAAAGTAGGAGAGTCTTTATTTTATGTAAACTGAACTACGAAAGGGCTTGATTTCCGGCAGATGGATACGTAGGCATTCTACGTAAGACACGGTCCTTATGTTATAACTAATATTCCCCCCACTTAATTCAAAAAGCCAAAAATACCCAAAACCCCTTTACAAGGGATCAATCAAGCATTTGAATCAAACATATGATTATTTATGTGCTACATGCTTTACCTGCCAACTCTGTATGATATCTTGTTTATTTATTGTTGTCTAACAAACTAATATCATTTACCTTTGAGTTGTTCTTTTCTTATAGAAAGAGAAAGTTGATTTGTGTTCACACTACTTCACAAGATCGAAAGCTTCAATAGCATCTCTGTCCCAACAAGACCGAGGAAAAGAAAAAATGACTGCTACTTCGGAAGATGAACAAAATCGGACTGAACTCGCCATTAGGATTCACCCACACTGGAATTACAAGAATCCTCGCCTTCTGAGGACATTATTAAGATGTTGCTTGAGAAAGTTACTTACCTCTAAGAAAAGGTCACAAGAGCGAAAACGACCAATGCTGCCAAAGAGGCACCCACTGAGGCCTCCACTGGGACCACTTATGCTCACCACTACCTGATCACTTCCCCAATTACCCCACTGGGACCACAATGCCGTTCACCCCAAACCCAATTGTTGATGGACATATTAGTACCTCATACTAAACCTCTCTACCTCTCAATGCTGTCCGAATTCTCGAAACCACTCATTCAGTTCCCTTCTACCCAGCACCGCAAGGCACCCACCCTAGCTCCACTATATGCCCAGGCACCTTTCCTATACAAATAGCAAAAGCCACGCCACATACCCGACAATTTCTTTCCATACATCTATTACCCCAAATGCCTTCTCACTTAATCATCAAGAGATGGATCACTATGAATGTCACGACCCAAACCGATGGGCCATGACTAGTGCCCGAGTTGGACACTCGTATACGAACCTGTTGGATATAATCAGAGTGATACTAAGGACAATGTGAAAATCTATAAAAGCATGTTGTAGACTCATAATGCCATATATCAGAATGAACCTGTCTCCTGAGGAGTCACAGTTAACCAAACATAACAAAATATGCAAGCCGACAAGGCTGCAACTATACACGTGAATATACAAACGAACTACATCTGTATAGCTGACCAGACTATATATATATACAACCCACATATGTCTACATACCTCTAAGACTATGACAAGGCCTATGTCAAAAGGATTTGTACCAAAATGACCCAAGCTCCGGAATAATGGAGCTCTCCAAGCAGTTGAGCCGAAGTCCTAAGCCGTAGGATCGCCAATCTGAGCACTTGTACCTGCGGGCATGAAACGTAGCCCCCGAGGAAAGGGGGGTTAGTACGAACAATGTACCGAGTATGTAAGGCAGAATTGAAACAATATATCTCGGCTCGGAGGATAGAAGAGTAATAGACTTAATCCGTACCTGTAACCCGCTCTGATAAACATATATGTGCATATGAAATTTTGATGCAGTATGAGTATGTGTGTATATATATATATATATGTAATGCATTCCTTCACCCTGCTCGCAGCCCCTTTGGGCATAATAGCACAATGGCCCCTTCGGGCATCATAATCATCGTATACCAACTGATCAGGTAGTTTGCGTATATAATGCCTTAGCCCTTTTCCCTTCCCCATGAAATAATGTCGTGCATGTATGTAAATATGCAAATGCATGAAAATCTTTGAAAACCATCAAAAGACTCCCTTCGGAGAAACTTTAACGCAAAACGGGAACTTCTTCCCCTTTTCATTTGTCTCCTTTGAGACTCCAAATTTTAAATGTAAAATGCATAGGAAAGAGAAAACCCTTTGAATGTCCCCTTCGGGAATTAGACAGCTTTATGAAATTGCACAACCTATGGATGCCCCTTCGGGACTTAAGAGGTCAAAGATACGAATACTCCTACACTGTTTAGGAATAGAGTCTTCGGAGTTCGTTTATTTGCTGGGTTCGTTTAGATGATAAGGATCTTCATCACTACCATAATCATCACCACTATCATGTCTCACTTTGAATGATCCATAACATAAACTGAGGCCATATGTTATATAGCACGCTCAGACATAAGCTGAGGCCATATGTTATATAGCACGCTCAGACATAAGCTGAGGCCATATGTTATATAGCACGCTCAGACATAAGCTGAGGCCATATGTTATATAGCACGCTCAGACATAAACTGAGGCCATATGTTATATAGCACGCTCAGACATAAGCTGAGGTCATATGTTATATAGCACGCTCAGACATAAGCTGAGGCCATATATTATATAACATGCTCAATCACGTCATGAAATCATCTAGAACCTTATGCTTGAAAATATCTAAGATTGGAGTCATTGTAAGATTTTTCGAAAACTATAGACTTATGGATGTCATGTATGGAATCAAAACATAGGAATCATGCCTTTGAAAGAAAGGTTTAACCTTAACATAACTGATTGATCTCTTACGAATTAACGCTTGTTCTCCTGAACCTGAAAATCTATATTCAAGAGAAATTATACTACCGTTAGACTTATCGTCATATACCTATCTCAAGTTCTTAAACCAAACTCTTTTAGAATCTGCCAAAATTCGGGCAGCATCTCCCCTATTTATATGTCTAGCCCGAATTCTTAGTTCATTAACCAACAACAACAACAACAATACCAACATTAATAATATCATTTACCACATCAAATTATTCCATAAAACAGCCCACACGCTGTTTTCCAACTTCCATAACTCAACCACTCACTATACAACCATTTAACCGTTCTATCTTTGTAAATAAGCCAGTATCAATATAAATAGGAAGAGATCCATACCTTTCTCCCGTTAATATTATTGTACCTTCACTTTTCCACCCCAAGTTTAGGCCACAACACACCGCTATATGATTGTGCAACAATAACTATACCCTATCCGGGCCAGAATTTGGAAATTATACCTGGTTTGGGCTAAAAAGTGGGTGTGGGAAGGTTGGGGAATTTTCTAGAGAAGTTGGGATGTTTTTGGGTGTGTTTGGTTGAAAATAGGGGGCCTCCCCCTTTTATAGAACGGTCCAGGTTCTGCCTGGACCGACTTATTTTTCCTTCAGCGCGTTCGCGCTGGCTTATTTTTTCTAACTGCACCTTCTTTCAGTAAAAAGATCATAACTCTTGATCCAGATGTTGTGTGATGGCCCACGACCTATGGTTGGAAAGCTAATTCAATTATATACAACTTACATTCTTGGTGTGTTTCAAAATGCCAAACGTATAATATCGTTTTGGCCCCTCCAAGTCAGATCATCCAAAAATGTTTCCTTAAATCGTCCTTTTGGAGGGCTTATGCCCATATTTGGCTCAAGGGTCCTTCTTAGGACTTGCTCAACTTTCCATGTACTACTCATATATCCCTTCTTATGTCCTTTATAAAACTCTGGTGTGTGGGCCCCACTTATCTTGTAGCAACGAGGGCTTTTCATCAAGTGCCATATGAACCAATTCACCCCATATGGTCTCCAAATGTCATACATAGGTTATTATTACATTCTTATCATATAGCCTTCATCCCGAACCCGAGCCTCAAAATTGTTCAGCGCGTTCGTGCCTCGTAGTGGCGCGTCCGCGCTGTATTGGCCCTTGGCCTTTTGCGCGTTCGCGCCACTCCCTGGCGCGTTCGCGCAGACCATTTTGGTGGTTTGCCAGCCCGACTTGTAACGTCCATATCTCCTTACCCCGATGTCCTATTGAGGAGCGGTTCATTGCGTTGGAAACTAGAATTCTCGAACTTCACCTTAGACTTTTGTTTCACTTCAAAAATCTTAATATACTAAAACATATTCTTTCTCCAAGTTGGGCCAAAATTGCTCCTCATATTTTCTCCAAAGTCTGACAAACTTAATTTCGTTAATTCACTTGCCCTCTAGTCCTTTCGATACTTCTCATACATGATATTAAACCCTTATAACAATAGAATAGACGCACATCACTTTAGTGTCCACAATTAAGCAGTTAACACCTACAGAACTCAACATCTAAACTGCGAGGTGTAACAATGAAGTGATCGAAAAGGCGTGAAGGGCTGAGCAAGACAAGCGCGACAAAGAACTTGGGCACACAATGGTCGAGATGCTGGAATAATCTGTGAGAGCTACCCGCAAAGCTACAATGATCTGTGCATGTATCCGAGCTTGGATTTTCCCGAAGGCTTCAAAGTACCAAAATTTGAGATGTTTAACGGGACGGGCAACCCCAAGGCCCATCTTCGAGCCTACTGTGACCCGCTGGTCGGTGTCCTAGATAATCAGGCACTTATTATGAGGATGTTTAGCCGAAGTCTAACCAGAGAAGCCTCTGAATAGTTCACAGCACAAGACATACGGCAGTGGACCATATGGTAAGATATGACCGGAGCCTTTGTGTAGAGTTTCCGTTTCAACATAGAAACTGTACCAGATCGGTACTACTTGGCAAAGATAAAACAAAAATCCACCGAGAACTACTGCGAGTACGCGAGTAGGTAAAAAACTGAAGCCGCCCGAGTGCAACCGCCAATGGGCGAAGAAGAATTAGTCTCGGTCTTTATTCATTCCCAGAGATAGATTTCTAGGATGGAATGATGTCAATGACTGGAAGGCCATTCTCTGAACTTGTTAAAATGGTAGAGGCCATAGCGGATGGCCTCAATTCAGGACGAATCATAAATGTAGCTGGAAAGGCCGCTGGATTAGGCTCAACGGGTTTTATCAGAAAGAAGAAGGATGTGGTGAACATTTCCCATACTCCCAGCCCCAGACCCCCCCCCCCCCCCCAAAAAAAAAGAGGAATTCCAACCTCCGATGGAAATATACTCTTCACTACCCCTAAATACCTATATACCTGCTCCATACAATCTGGTACCCGTCTATTACGCTCAGCCAACTTTCCAAACGCTGCCACCTAGCTGCCAAGCTCAACAAAGTACCTTTCAAACACCGCCTCCGAATTACCAAGCGCCACAACCAAATTACCAAACTCCTGGACCTGCTTACAGACCTCCACAAAATAACCCACCCACAAATTTCCAAAATCAACCACCACCAAATGCTTACGATGTGCCACGTCAGAACTTTTAAAAGAAGCCTGCCCGCATATTTACCCTATTGATGGAGACTCGAACTGATCTATTTAAAAGATTGAGCACTGCAGGGATGATCCAGAAACTTCCCACAAAGGTTGTTGATCCCAAAAATCAATTTTATTGGGCGGACCAAACATGTGCCTACTATTCAAATGGGGTAGGGTACAGTACTGACGATTTTATCAATCTAAAGTACAAAATACATGATATGATTGACAGAAAGAAGATTGTTTTTCAAACGGCTGCGCCAAATGTAAATACCAATCCTTTGCCTAATCATGGAAACAACGAGATTCACATGATCGAGAAAGAAGAGGATTGGGTCACAGGTAGGCCTATAATTCGAGATTCCATGCAAGAACTCGAGCGCACAGTGGCTTCACTCTCCATACAAGAACGCCCATAGTTTAATGTGTTGATTCCCGTGCTGGTTGTTGCACACATATCTCAAGTTGTGGCAGCAGTGTTTACCCTCAAAAGAGTAACAATTGAATTTGTACACAATTTAAAGGATATGTGACTTGAATTCAACAGCAAAGGAAAGAGCTAACGAATAAGAATTAATGAACTAACAGTATGAAAATCAAACAGAGTAAATGAGCCTGAGTTTTGAGATGGCAAGTCCAGTGGGGATAAGATCCTTGCTCGGACTACGCTCAATAGGTCCAATTGGGGGAAATTGGACCTATTGAGCGTAGAGGAACTTTTATTAGCAACTGGAATGTATTGTTTAAGACGATTATGATGCTCTCTAGTGGAGATCATACATGCGTTTAAATAGTGTAAGTGTCCTACAAGAACTAGGAGACACGGGCTCTCACGTGGGTAAATGCGGTTCCGATACAGTCGGAAATGTCCGTTAGTGGCGCGATCTTCGGCGATAAATCAGGGGAAAATAACCTTCCATTGATTCAGACTTGTCCACTTGAACATTATTCGGGTGTAACTCCTCGGACTCGCTAGCTCGGATTCAACCATGGTTCTATTTCATGGACTATTACCTAATGGACCCTCGATGAAATCGGATAGAACCTTTTATTAGGTTCTCATCATACACAGATAGTCCTTCCATTTCCCGGAGTAAAGAAGTGGCAATGGGAAATGGATAAAAAAGACCACGTTCTCTCATAACGATGCTTTACTATGCCCAAATAACCGCCTTCGATCAAATAACCACCTACGATCATATAACTGCCTACGATCAGGTAACCGTCTACGATCAGATAACTGTCTACGATCAGATAACCGCCTATCACGAGCTCGAACATAATAAATGCTGCGTCATTTAATTAATAATGTGTATTCCGCCATTCCTTTGGCCTTCCGTATTCTACAGTTATTAGGAGTCTCTTCAACTCCATACTCTTCACTATATAAAGCCTATGTTCAACATCGCTTTCTCACATTCAAAAAATCCTATTCTTGCTTTATACTTGAAATGTCTTCTCCATCACTATCATTGACCGACGCTGCTCATTCCCCAAATTCACCTACATCCCCTACTGAACCTTTAACACCTACTCCCGAACCTGCTATCATGAAGGGCCTCGAGCTTCAAGCTGCTAAAATTTCTCCGGCTAGGTTCAATTTTGAGGACGACTGCAACGTTGGCCATTGCTACGATCATGTGAGAAATTTTGCATCCTTTGTTACTGAAGATACAATTCCTAGGGTTCGGAGAGAATGTGACTTAGGCAGCGATGTTGAGGTTTTACCTACCGGCAGAGAGTGCGAATTGATCGCCACATCCTTGGTTATTCTCTCGTGTATACTTACCCGTTTGCCATCGGGTTCACTCTCCGGATTCCTCAAGCGATCGAGGATATGTACCGACGTTACTGGATTTTTGCAGGGCAAATTGCTCCTCAAGTATGGCGACTCGTTTATTGCATTCAGTTTCTGGCCGAAATGGCCGGAGTCCCATTTACTCTGGACCATTTAATCTACATTTATATACCCCGGTTCATTCGTGGGGGCATTATACACCTGATCCTAAGGGGCCCTCGGGGCCTGATCGACCCCGAAGATGACTATGATCAGGGATAGTTGCATCGATTCGTCGTCATGAGAATGGCCCAATTGCAACGTGGAAACCCCATTCCTTTACCAGAGGAGTGGAATCCCGAACCAATTGCTGTTGAGCTCGAGCTCCTGCCCGGGATATTCGAATGGCTAACTGCTGGGTGCTGCTGAACACGTAGGCCGCTCCTGGAAGGATTTAGGCCCGATTGGATGGAGGGGCAAGAACCATGGTAAATCTCGGTTCTTTGCTACCATCATATAACAACTTTTTTTAAAAAATAATCTTGCTTCTCCTGTGTCAGGGCTTCCGGTGAAGAAAGCTTCGAAGGCAAGAGCTGCTCAAGTAAGATCCGAGAACATAACCAAAGCAAGTGCATCTGGTTCGACTAGGATACCGAAGAGAAGGGACATACCAGATGCATCAATAGGAGGTTCGGGAATTGGTGCTAGGGTAAGATCTTGAAGGATCTCGAGTGAGGGGTCCCTCGGGAGAGATCCTACACCGATCGTGGAGATCGATGATGACGAGGATGCTGTGCCCCCGACTTATGCTCCCCCAGCTCGAACACCAGAGAGTTTTGTCGAAGTGATCGCCTGCCTTCAAGCAGAGAATGACCGACTTAAAGCGGCTTTATCGGGGAACAGTGATCAACCTAAGATCGATGAGGTGTAGAGCTCAGGATTTTTAGATTTTTCTTTGTTCGGTTTTTTCGACTGATAGTTATAATCTTGTACGATCTCTTAGACCGGCGTAGAATTGTTAATTTCCTTTGTACGGTCTTTTAGACCGATGTCAACTTTTCTACTCGGATGTTCAATGGAACCGTCTTATAAATTTATCAGTCGTTCGTTTTTGTCACCGAACTTAATTATTTTTCTTGGAGGGGCTTGACTTAAATGCGATTCATTAGGAATGCGCGAGAAACCCAAACGTCACATCACGTCATTTCACTTACACGAGGGACGCATCAGTTTTTGATTGGTCGCTTCGCGACACGTGTCAACTCGTGACTGGTCTGGCAAAAGGTGCCGAATGGGAAGCATTTTCTTCTCTTATAAATAGCTCTGCGTTCCTTCCTCTTCTTCATTTTTGATTCTTACTTCCTTCCTTCCTCACTAAAAGAATCTTTCCAATGATTTAACTCCACATTTTCTCCAAAAGCCCAAGAACAAGCCTTGGTTCATTGTCTGTTCTTGACGAAAACTTTCGAAAATAGCCTCTTGATCTTTATACCCTTCCTGTTTGTTTTTGGTTTAAGAAACATTTCAGAATGAGTTCTAGGCAATCATCGTCACGAGAAAACACTCCATCCGATTCCCCTCGTGCCCCTGGTGCTGCTGCCGGTGCAGAGGCCGAAGTAATCCCCTATGAACCCCGGGGACAAGACGCAATGCCAACAGCTTTCAACTTCTATTCCGAAGTTACTTTAGAAAAACCCTCAAGGGGAGAACACGCGGACCGAGGATACGATGTCCGATGTTATCCTTCGGCTATCACTGAGGCTCTTATACCACAAGTTCGAACTGAATTTGATTGGGACGTGAGTCCGACACCTCCAGTTGCCGGTGAGTGGCGGTACGGCCCTACGGAGATTGTGATCCCGGGCCCCGATGAAGACATGACCATGTATAAGGAGGGTTATTCGAGTGTGTATACCTTTCCCTTTACGTTTAATCTGGACCCACCAATTGACGAGGTCATTCTAGATATGTGTCGAACATATGAACTATGCCTAGGACAATTGGACCGAATGTTTGGCATGTTGTTACATGTATTCGATCTTGGCTAACGAGGTCAATGCTCCGTTTACGCTTGATCATTTGATCCGGCTTTACTCTCCCCGTTTCTTTCGCGGGGTAATCGTGAAATTGCTGAAGAGTGCAAAGTACCCCATACTTTCTAGTGTGGATGATAACGATCAGGGGTGGTTGGGGCGCTACGTCCGTGTCAAGACCGAGGAGATTATTCCTCCGAGCCATCGCCCCTTCCCTGAGAAATGAAACAAACAACGTAAGATATTTTAATGCTTTACCCCGTTGATTTATTTTTGCATTTTTGTTTATGCATTCGTTTTGCCTCGCAGGCCAGAAGTGGATTCCTCTGGTTATTGATGACCTCGTGGACTGAATTGAGAATCTCATGGCTCAGTGCCCCCATCAACTACGATGTTGGGCCGAACTGTTGAAGGACCGATGGGCAGTGAAAAGTCACGGGGGTGAGTTTTGTTCGGCAAACTCTTATTTTTTTTAACTCCGTTTTATTTGTAGTGAAACAGAACATGACCCAACTAAGGGATCCTCCACCCCCCTCTCCGAGAGGAAGTTCAATGTTTGACCCGGCTGATTTCAAGCAGTTCATAGCCGAAACAGCTCCAAGTAGAAAATGGAGTAGATATTCTGAACCTTCTACTTCCAAACCCCTTAAGAGAAAGAAACCGGCCACTGCTTCAGGTGGGTCTTCACGGACTCTGAGAGACGAGTCGGACGAAGACTTTCTACTTACCGTCCGAGTGCGCCAAACCGCACCACCCATACCTACAACTAGTCCTTCCATGACCGGCATAGAAATACTTCCTATAACCCTTCCATAGGGATTACCCGATGATGTATTCGAACAGCCCGTCCGGAGCCCGATCAGGATTTTTGATGATGTCATTACTGTCGATGATTATCTGTCCGGAGGGGAACCTGTCGTGGATATTGCAGATGTGCCCGGGACCTCTTCCCCATATAGGGAGGATCTCGAACGAATGTTGGGTGAGGCTTCCCCGATAGATGCCGTTAGGGTTGACCCTTCGGGTTTTACCCTGCAAATTCCCCAAGGAGACGGCCTATGCATGTTACTGAATCGGGTTCTCGGCCCCATCTTGTAGGCATGTTCCCTTCCCCAAGTGTTGACCCGAGAAGGACACGGTCGGTCGTTGTTTCTATGCCGGAGGACATACATTTCCTTTCTCGTCCGGTTGGTATGGCCGGCTACCTTCGTCCATTAGTCTCCCAGGAGGATCGTGAAAAGATGAACGAGGTGTCATGGCTATGTCTCTTAAACGAGAGAATGCGTGCTAATAACCGGGTATGTACTAGTCATTTTCTCAATGCCCTGCATTTTTTATTTTTCCTCCCATTTAACATATTCTCAAATGCAGGTCGTGGTCTTGCTTTATGAGGGGTTTCTTCAGGGTTCGAAAGAGTGTGCTGAGTTGTGGAGTCAGCTTATGCTCGAGTTCAATTGGATGCTCAGGGCCGAGAAACTCAGAAGTTCGAAACCCTGCTCTGTGATGCCAAGAGGAAGCTCTCGGAGTCCCAGAATGTCACCGTCCTTAGGGCTGAAATCGATAATATTAAAGCCAATCTAGACATCTCCAAAGCCGAACTCGAGGTGGCAATAACCGAACTCACCATTGCTAGGGAAGAAACCCTCGAGTGAGAAATGAACTGGCATCCTTGGGTGAAAAGTATATCATCCTTCAAGTGGACAAGGACCGGCTGGCCATGGAGGCCGAGATATCTTCCGAGGCTTTTAAGGATCGGGTAGCGGCCATTTTCGAGGTGAGGCAGGAGCTTGACGCTCTTAAGGCCGGATTTGGCAGGCTAATGGCCGAGTATTCTAGACGAGGTGAGGCTCTAAAAGAGGCCCAGAAGGTAGCAGATAAGTAAGCCAAGGCTGCGAAGGATCTTGCCTCTCAACTGGAACAATCCTTGGTTGCTCGTCGTCATATTCAGGAGCAGACCGTTGCTAATGTAGAATCCTCCACCAACCGTTCCATTCTCAAGGCTGAGCACATAAAGTGGTTGACCCGAGTTCATACCCTCTGTGAGATTCAAGAGCAAGGCCTTGAGGGCATTGGGGATAAGATAACTATGGCCGAAGGGATGGAGGTGAAAATGAAAAAGGCCCTAATTGGTGAAAGCTCCGGAGAAGACCCTTTGAACTAGGAAGAACTTGCCTCCTTAGGAGAGGAGTAAAAATGCGCCCCCCCCCCCCCCCCCCCCCGCCCCCCCTTTTTTTTAGACTCGGCATGTTTCAGGCCGAAAGGATTTTGTAAAAGGTTCGACAGGATTTTGGTCAATGTAAAAAATTGACTCGGCGTATTTTAGCCGGTATATATAATTTTTTTGTCATTTG
This sequence comes from Lycium barbarum, assembly GCF_019175385.1. Taxonomy (NCBI): domain Eukaryota; kingdom Viridiplantae; phylum Streptophyta; class Magnoliopsida; order Solanales; family Solanaceae; genus Lycium; species Lycium barbarum. The sequence goes on from NC_083345.1 coordinate 102,989,064, forward strand.
ATTTTTATAAATTTACATTCGCAAGTTCAGTCGTCTTCACATCAATGTGTTATTTTTTGGCCGATATGTTTTGGGGGTTTTTGACTTTATTTTGAATATGTGTTTCCTTATGCTGTTTTGGTTTGTGCCTTTATAGTAAAGTAATAAGATGCATCGGAGTTCGATAAATGAAAGAATTAACCGAAGTGTTCTTATTTCACAATCATAATGGTTACATAGTCCGAGCTCGACTCATTCGGTCATTTGGCCTTCAAAAATAACCTAGTCGGGCACGACTCATTCAGTCATTTGGCCTTTACAACTGATCTAATGTTAACAATGCCCTTGGCCCAACCTATCACTGGGTCATGCGAAATTTGGAACACTTTCATTGTTACCGGGGAGTCCCCAGTCCCAACTTGTAGCCAGTCTTCATCACAAGTAACGCGCTGTACATTGTTACCTCATTAAAAACCTCGTCGGAAAACCCAAGTTGGGACAAAATCGGGCTTAAGGAAAAAGAGTGCAACATATGTTTTTCGACCCGAAATTAGCTCATCGTGCCATTTCCTGCAACGGTTAGTTCAAGAAATTCGAGCAATTCACCGATGTTAAACTCATACCTTAGCAATAGTATCTCTACAGGTGTGCTACGTTCCAATTGTTCGGCATCTGTTGTCCGTCCATTGCCTCGAGCTGGTAAGAACCTTTGCCCGTTATTCCGATGACCTTGTATGGTCTTCCCAATTTGTTCCGAGTTTTCCTTTATTGGGGTTCTTCGTATGCAGGGTCATTTTTTGAAGGACTAAGTCGCCGATTTGGAAATATTGGAGTTTTGTCCTTTGGTTGTAGTATCTGCCCATTTGTTGTTTTTGGGCCGCCAAACGGACTAGGGCGGCTTCGCGCATCTCCGCCGCTAAATCTAGCTTTATCGCTATTGCTTTATCATTCTTATCCTTTGTGGCATATCGAAATCTAAAGCTAGGCTCGCCTACTTCTATCAGGATTACGGCCTCCGTGCCATACACGAGAGAATATGGTGTTTCGCCGGTGCTTGACTTCGGCATCATTCTGTATGCCCATAATATCTCAGGGAGGACTTCCCTCCATCTGCCCTTAGACTCATCGAGACGTTTCTTTTAGTTCTGAATGATGGTTTTGTTTGTGGATTCTGCTTATCTGTTTGCACTCGGGTGATATGGAGTTGACACCATTTTCTTTATCTTCAATCCTTTGAGAAAATTATTTACCTTGGACCCTATGAATTGACAGCTATTGTCACATGTGATCTCGGACGGGATGCCGAATCGGCAAACGATGTAGTCCCATATGAAATTGATGACCTCTTTTTCTCGGATCTTTTGAAATCCCTGTACTTCAATCCACTTAGAAAAATAGTCAGTCATAAATAATATAAGCGAGCCTTACCTGGTGCCGATGGTAGGGGTCCAACTATATCCATTCCCCACTCCATGAACGGCCATGGGGAAAGTACCCGGTGAAGCAATTCACCCAATTGGTGTATCATCGGGGCGTGTCTTTGACACTGGTCACATTTGCAGTTGAAGCTTTTCGCATCCGTTTCCATATGGTCCCAATAGTATCCAGCCTGAATCAGTTTTCGTACTAACGACTCGGCTCCGGAATGATTACCGCATGTTCCCTCATGTATCTCTCGCATCGCATAGTCAGATTCACCGGGACCTAAGCATCTGGTGAGGGGGCCATAAAAGGAACACCGTAAAGCTTACCATCGACTGTGCAGTACCTTGCCACTTTAGTCCGTAGCGTACGTGACTCCTTCGGATCTGAGGGAAGCTTTCTATCCGTCAAATAATCCATGTATTTATTTCGCCAATCCCAAGTCATACTTGTTGCGTTGACTTCGACCTGATTGCTTTCAATAACCGAACTCATCAGCTGGACAACTGCACCCGAGCCCAGCTCTTCGGTTTCAATCGACGGGCCAAGGTTTGCCAAAGCATCTGCCTCGATATTTTTTTCTCTCGGGGTATGTTGTACTGTCCACTCTTTAAACCGGTGTAAGACCACTTGAACCTTCTCCAGATATTTTTGCATTCTATCTTCTTTTACCTCCAAAGTTCCATTAATTTGGTTCACGACCAGTAGGGAATCACATTTTGCTTCAATGACCTCAGCTCCCAGTCCCCGAGCCAACTCTAAACTTGCAATCAAGGCCTCGTACTCGGCTTCATTATTAGTCAATTTTGAGGATGTTTTTATGGATTGTCGTAAAACATCTTCGGCTGGGTTTCTCAGCACGATCCCAAGTTCGGACCCTTTTACGTTGGATGCGCCATCCGTATGTCGGGTCCATACTCCGGTTTTTTTTACTCGAGGCTAGTGCTAATTCTTTTTTAGACTCGGGTATCATTGCGGGCGTGAAATCTACCACGAAGTTTGCCAGGATCTAAGACTTTATGGTTGTTCGGGGTCAGTACTCGATGTCATACCCGCTGATTTCCACCGCCCATTTTGCTAGCCTACTGGATAACTCCAGTTTATACATTATATTTCTTAATGAGGAAGTTGTTATTACACATATGGGGTGACATTGGAAGTATAGTTTCAATTTTCTAGATGCACTCAACAATGCTAAAGCAAGATTTTCGAGGTGGGGATTACTCTTTTCGGCGTCCCCTAAAGTCCTACTAACATAATAAACCGGAAATTGTGTACCTTTTTCTTCTCGGACAAGAACACCACTTACCGCTATCTCGGATACGACCAATTATAAGTACAGCTTCTCATCGGTCTTTGGTGTGTGCAACAAAGGCGGGCTTGACAGGGTATTGTTTCAATTCATCTAAGGCTCATTGACACTAGAGTGTCCACACGAAGTCATTCTTTTTCTTGAGTAGGGAGAAGAAGCGGTGACTTCTATTGGATGATCTAGAAATGAATCTACTTAACGCCGCGATTCTGCCGGTCAGTTTTTGCGCACCCTTGACACCTTCGACTACTTTGATGTTCTCGATGGCCTGTATCTTGTTCGGGTTTATTTCTATTCCACGGTTTGACACCATGAACCCCAGAAACTTTCCTGACCCTACTCCGAAGGCACATTTCTTCGGGTTCAGCTTCATGTTGTACTTGCGCTGGACATCGAAGGTTTCTTGCAAATGTTTTAAATGGTGTTCTGTTTCCAGGGACTTAACTAGCATGTCGTCAATATAAACTTCCATCGTTTTCCCTATTTGTTCTTCGAACATTTTGTTAACTAGGCGTTGATAGGTAGCTCCGACGTTTTTTAATCCGAAGGGCATTACGTTATAACAATAAGTTCCATACCGAGTAATAAAAGATGTTTTCTCCTGATCTTCCAGGTTCATTTTGATCTGATTGTACCCGGAGTATGCATCGAGAAAACTCAGCAGGGCGTGTCCGGCCATCGCATCTATCATACAATCGATGTGTGGCAAAGGAAAAGAATCCTTTGGACACGCCTTATTTAAATCTTTAAAGTCGAAACACATTCTAAATTTGTTACCTTTCTTTGGTACGACGACCACGTTGGCTAACCAGTCCGAGTATTTGACCTCCCGAATGGATCCTATTTTTAATAACTTTGTTACATCGTCTTTGACAAATGTGTGCTTGACTTCAGATATTGGCCTTCATTTTTGTTTGACCGGGCGGAAACTCCGATCCAAGCTCAAACGATAAGTGGTCACTTCCGGTGGGATTCTTGTCATGTCTAAGTGGGACCATGCAAAACAATCTGAATTACCTTTAAGAAATTCAATTAACTTATTCTGGAGCTCCGGGGTGAGTCCCGTGCCCAGGTATACCTTTCTATCTGGGAGAAGAACGAAGAGGATAACTTGTTCCAGTTCTTCTATTATTGACTTCGTTACGTCGGATTCGTCTAGCTGTACAAAGGATCTTGGCACACCGAAATCATTTTCCTCGGCCACCTTGTTCTGTGATTGCTATTTGGTCCTTTTATCCGAATCTGATGCCTTAGTGCGGTTTACTATATCGGCCGTTGGTGCTGGTTCTTTCGGTACAGCTTCCTCGACTGCGAACATTTCTTTGGCAGCGGGCTGTTCTCCACGTATTACTTTTATCCCATCGAGGGTCGGGAATTTTAGCATTTGGTGTAATGTGGATGGTACTGCTTTCACCATACGTATCCAAGGTCTCTGGAATAAGGCGTTGTACTTCATTTCTCCATCAATGACGTAGAACTTGGTGTGTAACACGACCCCGGCTGTGCTCACGGGTAGTGTGATTTCTCTTTTGGTGGTTTCACAGGCCATATTGAATCCGTTCAAGACCCTGGCCGTTGGTATGATTTGGTCTATCATGCCGAGTTATTCGACGAATTTCTATCAGATGATAATCGTCGAGCTACTTGGATCAATTAAGATATATTTAACGTGAGTTTTAAAAATAAGTACAGAGATTACCAGGGCGTCGTTGTGAGGCTGAGTGATGCCTTCTACTTTCTCGTCATTGAATGAAATAAATTCGTCCGGTATGTAATCCCTACTCCTTTTTTCCCTCGTGATAGAGAACTTTGTTCTCTTTATGACAGGTCCTTGTGGTGTTTCGACCCAGCCTAAGATCATGTTGATCACGTGCTAGGGTTCTTCCGATTCAGCCATTTTGATTTCCCTGTTCCTGTAGTTATTCTTCCCCCGTTCATTCCAAAATTCTCTAAGATGTCCGTTCTTGAGTAATCGGGCTACTTCATCCCTAAACCCTCTGCAATCGTCAGTCCGATGCCCATGGGTACCGTGATAGTCACATATCAATTTCGGGTCCCGCTGTGAAGGGTCGATTCGGAGTGGCTTCGGCCATGTTGCTTCTTCGATCTTCCCAATCGCTGCCACCAGGATCGGGGGGTCAACGTTAAAATTATATTCCGAAATCCTTAAATTTTCCCCCATATGTGAGGTAGTGGTGGAGTTGGTTTTATACTGGAGTCCTCTGCTTGATGAACCTCGATCAATCCATCTGTCCCCTCGGTCGATCCGTCTATCCCCTCGGTTCATATGAATATCGGGGTTGCTCCTGCTTTTCTTTGATCGAAAAACGGGCCTCACGGATGGGTAAGGATGATACCTGTCTGGTGGGTTGTATTCTGGTTCAAATGCCCTTTTTGATTTATCGCTTCTTGTCCGAGTTACCGGGCCTGGGGGAAGGCCAAGCTGATCATCCTCTATTCTAATTTTTGATTCGTACCTGTTGTGCATATCGGCCCAAGTCGTAGCACTGAATTCCAATAAGCTCTCCTTTAGTTTGAGTGAAGCATTTGAACTTCTTGAATTAAGTCCCTTCGTGAATGCTTGGGCGGCCTATTCGTCAGGAACCGAGGGTAAAAACATTCTTTCCTGTTGGAACCTTGTGACGAACTCTCTGAGCCGCTCATCGTCCCTATATATATCGGCCGTCTGCGCTTGTACTTTTCGTGCCCCTGCGTAAGTCTTCACGAAGGCATCCGCAAGTAACTCGAAGGAGGGGATTGAGTGTTGAGGTAATGAATAGTACCACTGCATTGCCCCTTTGGTTAAGGTTTCACAGAACGTTTTCAAACTTACTGATTCGATCACATCGTCCTTGAGATCATTGCCAGCAATAGCACACGTGTATGTAGTGATATGTTCTTGGGGGTCGGTAGTTCCGTCGTACTTAGGTATATCTGGCATTTTGAACCTCTTCAGGATCAGCTTCGATGCTGCGCTCATGGGGAAAGACCTTCTCAAGATGTATTTTGTGTCTTGACCAGTGAGACTCGGAGGTGCTCCCGGAATTTGATCCACCCAAGAATTGTAGTCATCCATTTTTTTCTCGTTGGAGTCTATCCGTTTAGTCAAAGTCTCGAGCATCCTTATCATCTCAGATGACTCATTGATCATCCTATCATGACTGTCACCGACCTCAATTTCTCTTCGAACCTATTCAGAAACCCTATCCGGTTCCGGTGCCAGCGCATCACCGAGATCCCTTTGGAGTCGGACGATGGCCTCCTGTTGCTGCTGTATGGTGACATGGTGCTCCTGCAACAAATTATAAATCAAATGTAAGTTAACTTCCTCCGCCTCTCCTCCGAGTACTCCATACCTATCCGCATCATCAGTACGCGGGATTTGGACGGGCTGATTGTTGACTGGATCGATGGCAGGTGCATTATTGAGTGGCACCGCGTTGAGGTTAGTGTTGTGTTCGTTGGATTCATCTTCGTTGAGGTGAATGGAGTGGCTAGGGTTTGACATGGAGCATCATGAAATCAATCACAAAAACGAAGAAAGCAAGTAAAGGTTGTTTATATAAGCCGTCACTATTATCCTTAGCCCCACGGTGGGCGCCAAACTGTTTACCCTCAAAAGAGTAACAATTGAATTTGTACACGGCTTAAAGAATAAGTAACTTGAACTCAACAGCAAAGGGAAGAGCTAAGAATAAGAATTAATGAAATAACAGTACGAAAATCAAACAGAGTAAATGAGCCTGAGTTTTGAGATGGCAAGTCCGGTGGGGATAAGATCCTTGCTCGGACTACGCTCAATAGGTCTGATTGGGGGAAATTCCTTCCCCGAGCTGTTGAACAGATAGTTAAATGAAAAGAACGAACAAAATAATACTGAAAACAGAGGCTTAAACGGAGAGGAACTTTTATTAGTGATGGATATAAATTATTCATTATATTTTGTATATAAAAATAGGTTTTTAAATAAAAAATGAATAAATATATCCTATTCTGGCATATTTTCTGACAAATTCTACAGGAATAAGAGTACTGCAGAAGAATAGAGAAGAAACAAATTATCAAAGAAGTAAGCAAAGAATTCAATAGGTGCAACCACGCACTCAGAAGTCATAACCGTGGAGTTTTACATATGGGAATTACAAAAGACAACATTGGGAGAAGTTGTATAATCTCACACCCGTCAAGTGTTGAAATCCACGGGTGTCATCGCCACTTTCATATTCACACCCATCAATTATGGGCATCAAGAAAGAAGTTGCATAATCCCACACCCGTCAAGTGTTGAAATCCATGGGTGTCATCGCCACTTTCATACTCACACCCGTCAACTATGGGCATCAAGAAAGAAGTTGCAAAATTCACGGGTGCGACTACCATTGTTATACTCTCACCCGTCAAGTAAGGTTACAAATGTGAGCACTACTTCAAGGAATGCATTCGTAAGGGGGAGACACTACATTTTCCTATAAATAGAAGCATCACTTTGCTTACAAATCATCCAATAATTTACAAGACAAAGTGTTAATCTTGATCTATTCTCTTTTCTTTCTCTTGTAGTAAAAATATTTCTCCAAGTCTTTCAGTATTTCTAGCTTCTTAAATTCATATTTTCTCTTTTCTAACTCCATAATGGAGTAATTGGGATAGTTGAAGAAACTTGGTGCAATGTTATATTATCTTATTTTAGTTATTCCTCGTCTTGATATTATTTAAGTGTCATACTTTGTGTTGGAATGATATGTTCTACTAATCATTATCGTTACTTAGTATATTTTGTGTTATGATTATAGTTATATTAATTTGTACTTCTAACTTGGAGGGAAATTAATATAATATAATAATCGCATAAAATATATATGTAATAATAATTTTTAGTCATCTGTTATTCCAAATCTTTGAACTTGCTTCTTTTAATCCTAATTCTCACGGAGGGGTTATTTCAAGTTAGTTCTTAGGTTTAAATCTTTATATTATTTCTTTCCATCCTAATTCTCACGGAGGGACAGTCTCAAATAAGTTTATTGATTTGAGGGATCTCTATCTTATTTCTTTCAATTCTAATTCTCACGGAGGGATTGTTTCAAATAAGTTTATTGATTTAAAGACTAATTGCAAGAGGTCTTTATTCCTCGTAACACAAATCAATTCTAGGAACTATTATACTATTTTGTGGAATTTACTAAAAAAAGGTTTTATTGTCATATATACACTAAGTGTATTCAACGACTCCCAACTATTTCTTTTAAAATAATCTTTTGAAAGTTGTTTCTTTTGTAAAAGTACTTTACAAATTTAAGTCACTACTCTCCTGTCATCAATCTGATTCTCTCAAATAACTGCAAAAATACTACAAGTCTGTAGCATAGATTTTCCAATCTATGTGGGACGATATCTTAAACTATATTAGAATTTGACAGAGTACGAGCGAAATTTCCTATGCACTTTGGCCTCGTCAAATTTTTGGCGCCGTTGCCGGGGATTGACATACATCTACTTCAGACTAAGTGTTTTGTTACTAATTTGAGAACTTACGTTTATGTTTATCATTATCTATATATTCATTTGTATTATCATTACCAACTAAGTACTATTATAATTATTTTATTTATTAATACTAGAGTTTTTATTTGTAATCATATAACTTTTCTTTAAAAAAAAATAAAAAATTTAGTCTTCCTACAGTTTCATCGTTACATCACCTCTATTCTTACCATCATTACATCTTTTTCTATTATCATTATATACACTTCCTTTATATAGAAGTGCTATAATATTTCATTATTAGTACTACCATCTGTTGTTCTCATCACTCTTGTCTATATAAAAGTGATTTTTTTTATTATTGGCGTTAAAAGATAGTTGTTGTTGTTGTTGTTGTTATTATTATTCTTGTTGTTGTTGTTGTTGTTGTTGTTGTTGTTGTTGTTGTTGTTATTATTATTATTATTATTATTATTATTATTATTATTATTATTATTATTATTATTATTATTATTGCAATATTACTATAGTTTATGACCCGCTCTTCTTCAAAAGAGTTGGCATATTACGATCCAGAAATTGAAAGATCTATTAGTTTGCGCAGGAAGAAACAAACATCTCTTCTCAAAGCGTAACTCGTGGAGAAATGGAGCATCAACCAGGAGTTGAAAATCAACCACCAGGAATTCCACCACCACTTGTTCCAGAAGATCAGTTTGACGAAGTGGTTCCAAGACTAGCAAACAGAATTCTAAGGGATTATGTTAGACCAGATCACTTCAACTGTGAATCTAGTGTGAGGAACCCTCCAGTTGCAGCTAACAACTTCAAAATCAGGACTAGATTAATTCAAACAATTCAACATTCATGTACATTCACCGGTGATCTTAGTGAAGATCCACATAGTCATCTGATTGATTTCTTAGAATTAGTTGAAACTGCTAAATATAATGGAGTATCCCCTGAAGCAATCAAGCTAAGGCTATTTCCTTTTTCTTTAAAGGGAGATGCCAAGACTTGGTTGCGAAGTTTGCCTCAAGGGTCTATCACCACATGGTATCAGATGAGTCAAAAAATTTTAAATAAATATTTTCCCCTGCTAAAACCTCAATGTTAAGACAAGATATTAGTAATTTCTTGCAGACTGACACAGAGTCAGTTTATCAAGCTTGGGAGAGATTAAAAGAAATGCTAAGAAAATGTCCACATCATGACATTGCTGAACATATGCAATTGTATATTTTTTTTTATCATGGGCTAAAACCTTCTTCTCGAAATGTGATAGATGCAGCTGCAGGAGGTTCCATTATGGGAAAAACTACAGAAGAAGCTTTACAAATGATGAATGAAATATCTGAAAATGCCATTCAATGGCCATCTGATCATGTAATCAATAAGAAAGTTGGTACTGTAATTCAAGCAGATGCTTTAAATACACTAACTCAACAAATTGCTTCTTTGGCACAAAAGTTTGAATCTTTTCAGGAGAATAAACAACAGTCAAGCCAAGCTGAGGCCTGTGACATATGTGGAGGAAACCATCTAAACCATGAATGTCAAGAAAGCAACCACAATGATGAGCAGGTTAATACCGTCGGATACAAGCCATACTCTTTTGGTACTCCATTGGCACAAAAACATCCAAGCTTTCAATGGAGAAATCCAAATGGTGCTGAAAGCTCCCAAAGCTTTCAAAAGCAACAGGTACAGGATCCACCTGGATACCAGAATCAAAATCCTGGGCCATCAAATTTCAGACCATATCAAAAAATAACTCCATATCAGCAGAGGCCGCAACAAGCACACACAAATCTTGATCACCTATTGTATAAGTACATCAAATCCACTGATGAAAAAATGGAAAGTCAAAATTCAGCTCTAAAAAAGCTAGAAATTCAGTTAAGCCAGTTGGCAACTCTTGTGTCCGAAAAGATTCAAGGTCCCTTACCAAGCAATACACAGAAAAATCCAAAGGAGCACCTTAAAGCCATCGCTTTACGGTCAGGTATGAACCTTGATGAACCTTACAAGGACACCCAAGAAAAGAATCAATCATCACAACAGGTAGACAAAGGTAAGAATGCTGAAGCACCCTCTGAACAATCAGAAGAAAAAGAAAAGAAAATGGAAGTGGAAAATATTCTCTCTGTGAAAATTCCTTTTCCCCAAAAAATGAAGAGAGAAAAGCTTGATAGACAATTTGCCAAGTTTTTGGATATTTTAAAACAAATTCACATTAATATTCCTTTTACTGATGCTTTATTACAAATGCCTTCATATGCCAAGTTTCTAAAATAAATTTTGTCAAGCAAAAGAAAACTGGAAGAAGCTTCTGTGGTAGTACTTACTGAAAAATGTAGTGCTATACTTCAAAACAAACTACCACAAAAGCTCGGGGATCCAGGTAGTTTTACAATTCTATGCACATTGGGAGGAGTATATTTTGAAAAAGTACTTTGTGACTCTGGGTCTTCAATAAATGTAATGTCGTTTTCTATTTTTAGAAAATTGAATCTTGGTGAAATAAAAAACACAAGTGTTTCTCTTCAGTTTGTAGATCAAAGTACTAAAAAACCTAAGGGAATAATTGAAAATATTCTTGTAAGAGTTGATAAGTTCGTTTTCCCTGTGGTTTTTATGGTACTTGAAATGCAGGAATGTCCTGATGAACCGATAGTTTTGGGTAGATCATTTCTTGCTACAGGAAGAGCAATCATAGATGTCCATTAAGGACAATTAATTTTAAGAGTAGATGAAGAAAGAGTCATTTTTGATATGCAAAAAATGGTAAGATTTTCAGGAGATGAGACATCATCCCATGTTTTTCAATTGACATAATTAGTGATCTTGCAGATGAATTCAAAGATGATAAATTGATTCTAGATTTTATTGAAAGATGCCTGTCCAAATCTGGCATCTCACAAGATGATGATCCCACCATCAGGGGTGAAGCTAAAATATTGGAAAGACATTATAAGGAAGAGGAGATACAATCGGAAGAAGTTCAACCAAAAATTGAACTCAAAATTCTTCCTTCTCATTTGAAATATGTTTATCTTGAGGATAACTTATTTCATGTAATTATTTCATCTTCTCTATCGGCTGAATAGAAAGACAGTTTAATTGAAGTACTACGAGCACACAAAGGAGCCTTAGGGTGGACAGTGGCAGATATCAAAGGATTAGTCCAGCTATTTGTACGCACAGTATCCTCATGAAAGATAGCTACAAACCAATATTTCAGCCCCAAAGGAGATTGAATCCTACAATGCAAGAAGTGGTGAAAAATAAAATAATTAAACTTCTTGCGGTAGGTATCATCTACCCCATTTATCGATCAAATGTTGGAGCAAGCCTTTTGAGATCATGTACGATGCTAGTGATACAACCGTAGTAGCTGTTTTAGGCCAGAGAAAAGATAATATTTTTCGTCCTATTTACTATGCTAGTAGAGCATTGAATAAGGCTCAGTTGAATTATGGAACTACAGAAAAAAAATTACTGGCTGTAGTATTTGCATTTGACAAGTTTCGTTCCTATTTAATAGGGACCAAGGTTACTATTTTTACTGACTATGCAGCTTTAAAATACCTTTTAGCAATCTAGGTCGAGCTATTTGTACTCACAGAATCATCATGGAAGATAGATACAAACCAATAGTCCAGCACCTAAGGAGATTGAATCCTACAATGCACGAAGTGGTGAAAAAAGAAATAATTAAACTTCTTACGGAAGGTATCATCTACCCCATTTCAGATAGCCCTTGGGTAAGTCCTATTTAAGTAGTACCCAAAAAAGGAGGTATCACGGTCATAAAAAATGAAAATAATGAACTCATACCTACTAGAACAATTACTGGATGGAGAGTTTGTATTGATTATAGATGCCTCAATGATGCTACCAATAAAGATCATTTTCTTTTACCATTTATCGATCAAATGTTGGAAAGGGTAGCAGGATATGGTTTTTACTGTTTTCTTCATGGATATTCAGGTTATAACTAGATACCAATAGCACCAGACGGCCAGGATAAGACAACGTTCACATGTCCCCATGGAACACATGCCTATAAGAGTATACCATTTGGTTTATGTAATGCACCTGTCATATTTCAACGTCGTATGTCAGCAATTTTCTCAGACATGACCGAAAAATTTCTACTGATTTTCATGGATGATTTCACTCTTTTTGGAAAATCATTTGAAGATTGTCTTTACCATTTGACCTTAGTTCTTAAGAGATGTGAAGAGACAAACTTGATTCTTAATTGGGAGAAATGACGTTTTATGGTTGCAGAAGAAATTGTTCTAGGACATAAAGTCACTGCTAAAGAGATAGAAGTTGATAAGGCTAAAATTGATGTTATAGAAAGATTACCCCCTCCCACAATAGTTAATAGCATTAGAAGTTATTTAGGACATGCAGGTTTTTACAGACGGTTCATAAAAGACTTTTCAAAGATTTCAAAACCGCTGACTAACCTTTGATGAAAAATTTTAAGTTTGAATTTTCAGGTGATTGTTTGAAAGCATTTGAAACCTTAAGGAAAGATTGTCAACAATCCCTATAGTTGTGTCTCCTGATTGGAGCTAGCCTTTTGAGATCATGTGTGAGGGTAGTGATACAGCCGTAGTAGCTGTTTTAGTCCAGAGAAAAGATAAGATTTTTCGTCCCACTTACTATGAAAATTTTTCATCCACTTACTATGCCAGTAGAACATTGAATGAGGCTCAGTTGAATTAAGCAACTACAGAAAATGAATTACTGGATGTAGTATATGCATTTGACAAGTTTCGTTCCAATTTAATAGGGACGAAGGTTACTATTTTTACTGACCATGCAGATTTAAAATACCTTTTAGCAATCTAGGTCCAGCTATTTGTACGCACAGAATCCTCATGGAAGATAGCTACAAACCAATAGTCCAGCCCCAAAGGAGATTGAATCCTATAATGCAAGAAGTGGTGAAAAATGAAATAATTAAACTTCTTGCGGCTGGCATTATCTACCCCATTTCAGATAGCCCTTCGGTAAGTCCTATTCAATTTATACCAAAAAAAGGAGGTATGATGGTCATAAAAAATGAAAATAATGAACTCATGTCTACTAGAAGAATTACTGGATGGAGAGTTTGTATTGATTATAGACGCCTCAATGATGCTACCAGAAAAGATCATTTTCCTTTACCATTTATCGATCAAATGTTGGAAAGGGTAGCATGATATGGTTTTTACTGTTTTCTTGATTGATATTCAGGTTATAACCAGACACCAGTAGCAGCAGAAGACCAGGATAAGACGACTTTCACATGTTCCCGTGGAACATATGCCTATAGGAGAATGCCATTTTGTTTATGTAATACACCTGCCACATTTCAACGTTGTATGTCAACAATTTTCTCAGACATGACCGAAAATTTTCTATAGATTTTTATGGATGATTTCACTCTTTTTGGAAAATCATTTGAAGATTGTCTGTACCATTTGACCTTATTTCTTAAGAGATGTGAGGAGATAAACTTGATTCTTAATTGGGAGAAATGTACTTTTATGGTTACTGAAGGAATTGTTCTAGTACATAAAATCACTGCTAATGGGATAGAAGTTGATAAGGCTAAAATTGATGTTATAGCAAGATTACCCCCACCCACAACAGTTAAAATCATTAGATGTTTTTAGGAAATGCAACTTTTTATAGGCGGTTCATAAAAGACTTTTCAATGATTTAGAAACCGCGGACTAACCTTTGATGAAAAAGGTTAAGTTTGAATTTTCAGGTGATTGTTTGAAAGAATTTGAAACCCTTAAGGTAATATTGTCAACAACCCCTATATTTGTGTCCCCTGTTTGGAGCCAGCCTTTTGAGTTCATGTGTGATGCTAGTGATACAGCCGTAGTAGCAGTTTTAGGCAAGAGAAAATATAAGCTTTTTCGTCCCATTTACTACGCTAGTAGAACATTGAATGAGGCTCAGTTGAATTATGCAACTACAGAAAAAGAATTACTGGATGCAGCATTTGCATTTGACAAGTTTCGTTCCTATTTAATAGGGACCAAGGTTACTATTTTTACTGACCATGCAGTTTTAAAATACCTTTTAGCAATTTAGGTCCAGCTATTTGTACGCACGGAATCCTCATGGATGATAGCTACAAACCAATAGTCCAGCCCCAAAGGAGATTGAATTCTACAATTCAAGAAGTGGTGAAAAAAGAAATAATTAAACTTCTTGCGGCAGGTATCATCTACCCCATTTCAGATAGCCCTTGGGTAAGTCCTATTCGAGTAGTACCAAAAAAAGGAGGTATGACGATCATAAAAAATGAAAATAATGAACTCATACCTACTAGAACAATTACTGGATGTAGAGTTTGTATTGATTATACACGCCTCAATGATGCTACCAGAAAAGATCATTTTCCTTTACCATTTATCGATCAAATGTTGTAAAGGGTAACAGGATATGTTTTTTATTGTTTTCTTGATGGATATTCAGGTTATAACCAGATACAATAGCACCAAAAGACCAAGATAAGACAACTTTCACATGTCCCCATGAACATATGCCTATAGGAGAATGCCATTTGGTTTATGTAATGCACTTGCCACATTTCAACGTTGTATGTCAGCAATTTTCTCAGATATGACCGAAACATTTCTAGAGATTTTTATGGATGATTTCACTCTTTTTGGAAAATCAGTTGAAGATTGTCTTTACCATTTGACCTTAGTTCTTAAAAGATGTGAGGAGACGAACTTGGTTCTTAATTGGGAGAAATGTCATTTTATGGTTACAGAAGGAATTGTTCTAAGACATAAAATCACTGCTAAAGGGATAGAAGTTGATAAGATTAAATTGATGTTATAGCAAGATTACCCCTCCCACAACCGTTAAAAGCATTAGAAGTTTTTTAGGACATGCTGGTCTTTATAGACGGTTCATAGAAGACATTTTGAAAGATTTCAAAACCGCTGACTAACCTTTTGATGAAAAATGTTAAGTTTGAATTTTCAGGTGATTGTTTGAAAGCATTTGAAAGTCTTAAGGCAAGATCGTCAACAACCCCTATAGTTGTGTCCCCTGATTGGAGCCAGCCTTTTGAGATCATGTGTGATGCTAGTGATACAGCCGTAGTAGCTGGTTTAGGCCAGAGAAAAGATAAGATTTTTCGTCTCATTTACTATGCTAGTAGAACATTGAATGAGGCTCAGTTGAATTATGCAACTACAAAAAAAGAATTACTGGTTGTAGTATTTGCATTTGACAAGTTTCGTTCCTATTTAATTAGGACCAAGGTTACTATTTTTACTGACCATGTAGCTTTAAAACACCTTTTAGCAATGTAGGTCGAGCTATTTGTACGCACAAAATCCTCATGGAAGATAGCTACAAACCAATAGTCCAGCCCCAAAGGAGATTGAATCCTACAATGCAAGAAGTGGTGAAAAATGAATTCATTAAACTTCTTGCGGCAGGTATCATCTACCCCATTTCAGATAGCCCTTGGGTAAGTCCTACTCAAGTAGTACCAAAAAAAGGAGGTATGACAGTCATTTTAAATGAAAATAATGAACTCATACCTATTAGAACAATTACTGGATGTAGAGTTTGTATTGATTATACACACCTCAATGATGCTACCAGAAAAGATCATTTTCCTTTACCATTTATCGATCAAATGTTGTAAAGGGTAGAAGGATATGGTTTTTACTGTTTTCTTAATGCATATTCAGGTTATAACCAGATACAATAGCACCAAAAGACCAGGATAAGACAACTTTCACATGTCCCCATGGAACATATGCTTATAGGAGAATGTCATTTAGTTTATGTAATGCACCTGCCACATTTCAACGTTGTATGTCAGCAATTTTCTCTGACATGACCGAAACATTTCTAGAGATTTTTATGGATGATTCCACTCGTTTTGGAAAATCATTTGAAAACTGTCTTTACCATTTGACCTTAGTTCTTAAGAGATGTGAAGAGACAAACTTGATTCTTAATTGGGAGAAATGTCATTTTATGGTTACAGAAGGAATTGTTCTAGTACATAAAATCACTGCTAAAGAGATAGAAGTTGATATGGCTAAAATTGATGTTATAGCAAGATTACCCCTCCCACAACCGTTAAAAGCATTAGAAGTTTTTTAGGACATGCTGGTCTTTATAGACGGTTCATAGAAGACATTTTGAAAGATTTCAAAACCGCTGACTAACCTTTTGATGAAAAATGTTAAGTTTGAATTTTCAGGTGATTGTTTGAAAGCATTTGAAAGTCTTAAGGCAAGATCGTCAACAACCCCTATAGTTGTGTCCCCTGATTGGAGCCAGCCTTTTGAGATCATGTGTGATGCTAGTGATACAGCCGTAGTAGCTGTTTTAGGCCAGAGAAAAGATAAGATTTTTCGTCTCATTTACTATGCTAGTAGAACATTGAATGAGGCTCAGTTGAATTATGCAACTACAAAAAAAGAATTACTGGTTGTAGTATTTGCATTTGACAAGTTTCGTTCCTATTTAATTAGGACCAAGGTTACTATTTTTACTGACCATGTAGCTTTAAACAACCTTTTAGCAATGTAGGTCGAGCTATTTGTACGCACAAAATCCTCATGGAAGATAGCTACAAACCAATAGTCCAGCCCCAAAGGAGATTGAATCCTACAATGCAAGAAGTGGTGAAAAATGAATTCATTAAACTTCTCGCGGCAGGTATAATCTACCTCATATCAGATAGCCCTTCGGTGAAAATAATTAACTCATACCTACTAACAGAATTACTGGATGGAGAGTTTGTATTGATTATAGATGCCTCAATGATGCTACCAGAAAAGATCATTTTCCTTTACCATTTATCGATCAAATGATGGAAAGGGTAGTAGGATATGGTTTTTACTGTTTTTTTTTATGGATATTTAGGTTATAAACAGATACCAATAGCACTAGAAGACCAGGATAAGACAACTTTCACATGTTCCCATGGAACAAATTCCTATAGGAGAATGCCATTTTGTTTATGTAATGCACCTGCCACATTTTAACGTTGTATGTCAGCAATTTTCTTAGACATGACCGAAAAGGTTCTACAGATTTTTATGGATGATTTCACTCTTTTTGGAAAATCATTTGAAGATTGTCTTTACCATTTGACCTTAGTTCTTAAAAGATGTGAGGAGACGAACTTGGTTCTTAATTGGGAGAAATGTCATTTTATGGTTACAGAAGGAATTGTTCTAAGACATAAAATCACTGCTAAAGGGATAGAAGTTGATAAGATTAAATTGATGTTATAGCATGATTACCCCTCCCACAACCGTTAAAAGCATTAGAAGTTTTTTAGGACATGCAGGTTTTTACAGACGGTTCATAAAAGACTTTTCAAAGATTTCAAAACTGCTGACTAACCTTTTGATGAGAAATGTTAAGTTCGAATTTTCAGGTGATTGTTTGAAAGCATTTGAAACCCTTAAGGAAAGATTGTCAACAACACCTATAGTTGTGTCCCCTGATTGGAGCCAGCGTTTTGAGATCATGCCGTAGTAGCTGTTTTAGGCCGGAGAAAAGATAAGATTTTTCGTCCCATTTAACTATGCTAGCAGAACATTGAATGAGGCTCAGTTGAATTATGCAACTACAGAAAAAGAATTACCGGCTGTAGTATTTGCATTTGAAAAGTTTCATTCCTATTTAATAGGCACCAAGGTTACTATTTTTATTGACGATGCAACTTTGAAATACCTTTTAGGAAAGAAAGATTTTTTACCTAGATTGTTACGATGGATTTTACTTCTGCAAGAATTTGACCTTGAAATAAAAGACAAGAAAGGAACTGAAAATCAAGTAGCTGACCAGTTGTCTAGATTATAGAACTCTCCTCTTGAGTTTACTAAGATAAAGAAGAATTTCCCGACGAGCATATTTTTTCTTTTGTAACTCAACCACCCTGGTTTTCAGATATCGCAAATTACTTGGTTGGAAAGTGGACACCTCAAGATCTCACTTATCAGCGAAGAAAAAAGCTTATGTCTGATGCTAAATATTACATGTGGGATGAACCTTACTTGTTTTAAAAATTGTGCAGATAATATCATTAGACGTTGCGTACCCGAGGAGGATATGAAGAACATACTTTACCACTGTCATGGGGGAGCAATTGGTGGACATTATGCAACCAACCGAACTGCCTTTAATGTTTTGGAAGCAGGATTCTTCTGCCGACAATATTTAAAGATGCTCGAGAATATGTTGCACAATGTGATAAATGTCAGAGAACAGGTAATATCACTAAGAGAGATGAAATGCCATTAAAATATTTGATGTTTGGGTAATAGATTTTATGGGTCCTTTTCCTTCTTCTCACTCTTATACATATATCCTTGTAGCTGTGGATTATGTATCAAGGTGGGTTGAAGCAATTCCTACCAAAAAAAAAAATGGTCGTACCGAGTGTGATTTTCTTAGAAAAAATATTTTTACCAGATTCAGCACACCACGAGTCATCATTAGCGATCAAGGGACTCATTTCATCAATGAGAAATTTTCTTCGTTGCTATCAAAATATGAAAATACGAGAATTTTTAAAGAAAAAAACAAAAACTGGCATGACAATTTGATCCGACCAAAGAGTTTTAAAATTGGAGACTTGGTACTTCTTTGTAATAGCAGGCTTAGGCCATTTCCAGGAAAACTAAAATCCCGGTGGACAGGTCCCTACAATGTTACAAATGTCACTTCATATGGAGCTATTGAAATTCAACAGATCAGTTGCGGAAACAAGTTTAAGGTAAACATTCACAGGCTGAAATTATATTTTGGAGGACAATTTGAGGAACAACCATCGGTGACTCTGATTAAATGATGAATCAAGAAGTCAATAAGTCGAGCTGGCAACATTAAACTCGGAACTCCTATTTCCAACCCGTAGCCATTGAGGGTGAAGCAATGAAACCTCATAAGTCCAATATAAATTAGCATTAAGAAATTGCTTAACCAATTAATCTGGTTAATATCAAGGTTAATGTACAACCGGAGCATCTCATGAAGGCCTCTACAAAAACAGAGTCACCTACAAAGGAGTAATTCCATGGTGATCGGTATGCCTAAGTAACTGGTTGGTTAATCAATTTACTGTACAAGTTAATTACTGGCTCATGTAATTTTTTGGTTTATAATAAACCAAAATCAAATAACCAATAACGTCTTGAATTAGTCAGTCTAATATAGACATGTGAGTTCACAGTTATTTTAAGCCTATAATATAGATGTATTGCTTTTTAAAGTATGTTTTTGTGTGCATGTGTGTGTGTGTGTGTGTATATATACATATTAGTTAGAACATAAGTTTTATTTTATCTTAAAAAAAACTCTTTATATAAAACTATGTTATGGCATACATAAGGTGTGAGACTGCAGTTTCTTTCAAGCTTTCTTCTGCAGTTGTAAATTTGAAAGCCCAAAATATTTTTACTTTATTTATAAATATTATATATGTATTTCTTTAAACTTGATCGTGTTGTAGGTATTTTACTTAAAAAACGTTCTTTACATTATGTTCAAGATTATTTTCTTTTTACCTTGACCAAATGATTTTTATGTCTATGATTTTGATTTTGCAAAAGAAAGAGCAATTGTCTTCAACTCAAGAAGTCATTGGAAATGAGAAAAGTTATAATCACCAAACAGGAAGAATATGTTGGGTTTAATTGATAGGTTGAATGGGAAATGGAGGGAAAAGAAGTGGAGGGAAAAATGAGTTGTTCCCTCTTGCTTTATGAAATAAGCATTTGTTCCTCATAGGTGGTGGAAAGAAAAGTTCTCCTACTTAAAAGTAGAAGCACTCCTTCGTGTTGCTAAAGGGTCAAGAAGAGGGTCTCCCCTCGCGCCATCATCGTCGCTCGGCTCGGCTTCGGATTCGGATTTGGCAAATGATCTGATTGATTGATAATCTTTTTGGACCAAATTTCCTTTAATTTTAATAATTTAATTAATTATTATTAATTAATTAATTAATTAAATATCCTGACCCGCAACCCGACCCGATTTCTTTCTTTCCCGGATTAATTTAAAACATTTCCCTCCGTTTTTCCAACGAAATTTTTCTGAAAGGTTGCAAACTTTTCTGAAAAGTTGCAAACCTTTTCTCAAATAAGCTATATATTTCTGTTGATCCTCAAAATTTTTACTTACCAAATTTTCTGATATTCATCTTCTTCTTTCTCTGCACTTCTTAAAAACTCTCGTGTGATATACTAGTAACCTTTGAGTGGTTCGTAGTCACCTGAATTTGCCGTACCGCTATTTTGGTGAGTAAATCGTTCTATCCTGGCAGGAAAGATTCCATAACCTCGGGTACATTGAGGGGAATAATTTCCTTAAGGACACACTGTGAATTCAGTGGGCTTGATTTGGTTTTCCATACACTGTTCATATTAGTTTTCAGTTTCTGTTAATTTTGCTACAGTTTTGCACAAACTCGACAGATTCTGTTCTTCAGTTTCTGTTAATTTTGCTACAGCTTATATTTAATCTGTATTCTGTTTTGGAGACTAAAACCTTCTGGTTTTCTACTCCGTTGGAATTTTTCTAGTCCAACTTGAAGAACATAAAAACTTCATTGTGAAACACATTCTGGAAAAAGGAAAATATATATATATATATATCTTCTCTGTTAACTGTTGTATTTCATTTGACATTTATTAAACAGTTTGTCAATTATTGACAGCGACGAATGGAAACAGAAAGTGATGTTAATGCTCCTAATGGAACTGCAACTGTTGGTGCGACTGCTGGTACTACTGTTGGCGTGACTGTTGGGCCGACAAATGTTGCATTGTCAAGCCGTCCAACTGCTGCACACGCGATGGCACCGGCAGAGAAACCAAGGAAGTTTTCTGGTATCAACTTCAAAGGATGGCAGCAAAGAATGTTCTTCTGGCTGACTACTCTAGGCATGCAGAAGTTCACAAATGAAAATTCTCCTGCTACTGAAGAAGGAATGCCTGAAAACTAGCGCTTTGTGATTACTGAGGCTTGGAAGCATGCAGATTTTTTGTGCAAAGGATACATCCTTAGTGCACTAGATGATGATTTGTATAATGTCTACAGTTCTGCCAAAACTTCAAAAGAATTACGGCTTGCACTCGAAAAGAAGTATAAAACTGAAGATGCATGCTTGAAAAAATTTGTGGTTGCCAAGTTTCTTGACTACAAGATGACATGCAGTAAAACTGTTGGAACTTAAATTCAAAAACTCCAAGTCCTTATCCATGACCTTATTGCTGAAGGTATGGTGATCAATGAGGCATTTCAAGTGGCTGCTGTGATTGAGAAGTTGCCTCCTTCATGGAGACACTTTAAGAACTATCTGAAACACAAGCGTAAGGAAATGTCGCTGGAAGATCTTGTGATTCGCTTGAAGATTGAGGAAGATAGTAAAGTTACTGAAAATAAGTCGCGTGGAAATTCAACAATTATGGAAGCGAACATCGTTGAAGAAGCTGCTCCAAAGAATAAGAAAAGGAAGAAACCTTTTGGAAAGAGTAAGGAGCAGAACAAGAAAAAATTCAAGGGCAATTGCTATAATTGTGGGAAAGCTGGCCATAAAGCCCCAGATTATCGTCTCCCGAAAAAGGACAAGGGAAAGGGACAAGTCAATATAGTGGAGAAGAATGACGACATGGATGATCTGTGTGCAATGCTATCGGAGTGCAATTTTGTTGGAAACCCAAACGAGTTGTGGCTTGATTCTGGTGCCACTCGACATGTTTGCACTATAAAAGAAGCATTTGCAACCTATGCTCCTGCTGGACCCGAAGAGGAACTGTTTATGGGAAATACTGCAACAGCCAAGGTTGAAGGATATGGAGAGATACTTCTGAAGATGACTTCCGGCAAGGTGCTGACTCTCAACAACGTTCTGCACGTTCCAAAAATTAGGAAGAATTTAGTTTCTGCCGGACTACTCGTTAAAAACGGGTTTAAGTGCGTGCTGGTTAGTGAGAAAATTGTGATAAGTAAGAATGATATGTTCATCGGGCTACCTCACCGAGGGCCTTTTCAAACTCAATATAATGGTTGTTGACAGTATTAATAAGAATTCAGCTTCGTCTTACTTATTGGAGTCAAACGATTTATGGCATGTTCGTTTAGGACATGTCAACTACGAAACCTTGCGAAAATTGATTAATTTAGAAGTATTGCCTAAATTCGAGTGTAATAAAAAAAAATGTGAAATCTGTGTTGAATCTAAGTTTGTTAAACCTCCATATAAGTCTATTGATAGGAGTTCAAATCCTTTAGACTTAATCCACATAGATATATATGATATGAAGTCAATTCCATCACGCGGTGGGAAAAAGTATTTTATAACTTTTATTGACGATTGCACTCGATATTGTTATATGTATTTGCTTAATAGTAAGGATGAAGCAATTGATGCATTTAAGCAATACAAGAACGAAGTGGAAAATCAATTGAATAAAAAGATAAAAATGAATAGAAATGATAGGGGTGGAGAATACGAATCTCCTTTTGCAGAGACATGTTTAGAATATGGAATTATTCATCAAACTACTGCCCCCTACACACCACAATCAAATGGAATTGCGGAAAGGAAAAACCGAACATTAAAGGAAATGATTAATGCTTTATTAATAAGTTCCGGTTTACCGCAGAACTTGTGGGGGGAAGCTATCCTTACAGCTAATCGAATACTCAACAGGGTGCCCCACAACAAAACACAATCTATTCCATATGAACTATGGAAAGGAAGAAAATCCAACTTGAAATATTTCAAAGTGTGGGGGTGTTTAGCAAAGGTCCAAGTTCCTTTGCCCAAAAAGGTAAAAATCGGACCAAAAATTGTGGATTGTGTTTTTATTGGCTATGCTACAAACAGCAAAGTTTGTTGGTTTTTGGTTCACAAATCGGATAATCCTGACATTCATGTTAATACGGTAATTAAATCAGATAATGCTGAATTCTTTGAAAACATTTATCCGTATAAAACTGAATGTGAGTCGTCAAGTGAAAGATCTAAACGGCCGCGAGAAGAACCAAAGGAAAGTAAACCAAGTGAAGAGGATCCAAGGCGTAGCAAACGTCAAAGGATATCTACTTCCTTTGGACCAGATTTTGTGACATTCTTGCTTGAAAATGAGCCTCAAACATTTAAAGCAGCAATGTCTTCTTCTGATTCAGCATTTTGGAAAGAGGCAGTCAATAGTGAGATTGACTCAATTTTGAACAACCATACATGGGAATTGGTTGATCTTCCTCCTGGAAATAAACCTTTAGGATCAAAATGGATTTTTAAAAGGAAAATGAAAGCTGATGGTACTATTGACAAATATAAGGCAAGACTTGTGGTCAAAGGTTATAGACCAAAAGAAGGCCTTGATTACTTTGACACATATTCGCCGGTAATAAGGATAACATCTATTCTTAGTGGCACTGGCAGCCGTATATGGTCTTGAAATCCATCAAATGGATGTCAAGACAGCTTTCTTAAATGGAGAATTGGAGGAAGAAATTTACATGGAATAACCTGAGGATTTTGTGGTTCCTGGTAATGAAAGGAAAGTGTGCAAACTTGTTAAGTCACTTTATGGACTTAATCAAGCACCCAAACAATGGCATGCGAAATTTGACCAAACAATGTTGGCAAATGGATTTAAGATTAATGAGTGTGACAAATGTGTTTACATTAAAAATACTCCAAATCATGAAGTCATTGTTTGTTTATATGTCGATGACATGTTGATAATGAGTAGAGATATTGCCGATGTAAATGTTACGAAGCGTATGCTCGCTAGCAAATTTGACATGAAAGACTTAGGGGTTGCTGATTGATCTTAGGAATTAGGATCAATAAAACTCCACAAGGTCTAGCATTATCACAGTCACATTATATTGAAAAGGTACTTGACAAGTTCAAGTATTTAAATTTCAATGTTGCAAAGACTCCAATTAATGTAAGTTTTGCACTTCAAAACAATGAAGGTGAAAGTGACTCACAATTGGACTATGCACGAGTTTTGGAAAGTTTGATGTATATTATTAATTGTACACAACCAGATATAGCATGTGCTATTAGCAAGCTGAGTCGATTCACGAGTAATCCCAATCAAACTCATTGGATGGCAATGAAACGAGTCTTGGGATATTTGAAACACACCCAAAACTATGTTTTGCATTATAATAAATATCCCACAGTAATTGAGGGATATAGTGATGCAAACTGGATCACCGGATCATCTGAAGTTAAATCCACGAGTGGATATGTTTTCACAGTTGGTGGAGGAGCAGTGTCTTGGAAATCATCAAAACAGACATGCATCGCTTGCTCTACAATTGAATCTGAATTCATAGCTTTAGACAAGGCCGGTGAAGAAGCTGAATGACTTCGAAATTTCTTGGAAGATATTCCATTTTGGCCCAAACCTTTGGTGCCTATATGTATACATTGTGATAGGCAAGCGACAATAGGTAGGGCAGGGAGCGTTATGTATAACGAAAACTCGCGTCACATTCGACGGCGACACAATACCGTTAGACAACTACTCTCTAGTGGTGTTATCACTATTGAATACGTAAAGTCAAGAGATAACGTATCGGATCCGCTAACAAAAGGCCTATCTAGAGAGCCTGTTGAAAGATCATCGAGGGGAATGGGGTTAAGGTCTAGGACAAGTCATCATGGCGATAACTCTACCTAGTAGAATGGAGATCCCAAGAACTAGGTTCAAAGAGATCAAACAAAGTTATGAATGACGGTTCAACATTGTCAAATAACTCAACCCATTCTCGTGATGATGACAATGTTCAGAAACAAGGATAAAACCTTAAGGCTTTTTAATGAGTTAATAAAGCATTAAAGTTTTTTAATGATTATCTAAGTCTAGCAGAACATGACTGATAGTGTGTCTATAGGACTACACGTTTAGAAATCACCTATGTGAGTGTGAAGTATAAGCCGCTTCAAGGGGAATGATGGTAAAGGCCCATTCTGTATGCATTCACGAAACCAGGCGGTGTTCATGGCTGAAACGAACACAACCGTGAGAACCATAGATGGTTGAGGGTTAATTGTGTGACTTATGTTGTCTAGTTATACAACAAAGTTCGACGGTTCAAAGATATCACATCTACCGATTGATCGAGTATATCCGATATAAGTTCACTACGGAAAGTTCAAAGGGAAACCTACTTATCAAGATGCAATTAATCTTCGCTTGTATATCACACACTTGTTCGTGCATTCCTTTATCTTATAGCCATTCCCCATTCATGTGGGGGATTGTTGGGTTTAATTGATAGGTTGAATGAGAAATGGAGGGAAAAGAAGTAGAGGCAAAAATGAGTTGTTCCCTCTTGTTTTATGAAATAAGCATTTGTCCCTCATAGGTGGTGGAAAGAAAAGTTCTCCTACTTAAAAGCAGAAGCACTCCTTCGTGTTGCTAAAGGGTCAAGAAGAGGGTCTCCCCTCGCACCGTCGTCGTCGCTCGGCTCGGCTTCGGCTTCGGATTTGGATTTGGAATTAGTCAAATGATCTGATTGATTGATAATCTTTTTAGACCAAATTTCCTTTAATTTTAATTATTTAATTAATTATTATTAATTAATTAATTGAAGATCCTGACCCGCGATCCGACTTGTTTTCTTTCTTTCTTGGATTAATTTAAAACATTCCCCTCCATTTTTTGAACGGAATTTTTCTGAAAGGTTGCAAACTTTTCTGAAAAGTTGCAAACCTTTTCCCAAACAGGCTATATATTTCTGTTGATCCTCCGAATTTTTACTTACCAAATTTTTTGATATTCATCTTCTTCTTTCTCTACACTTCTTAAAAACTCTCGTGTGATATACTACCTTCGAGTGGTTCGTAGTCACCTGAATTTGCTGTACCGCTATTTTGGTGAGTAAATCGTTCTATCCTGGGAGGAAAGATTCCAAAACCTCGGGTACATTGAGGGGAATAATTTCCTTAAGGAAACACTGTGAATTCAGTGGGCTCGATTTGGTTTTCCATATACTTTTCATATTAGTTTTCAATTTCTCTTAATTTCGTTTCTACAGTTTTGCACAAACTGGACAGATTCTGTTTTCTGTTTCAGGAATTAGTCTAACTTACTGGTTCAAAGTATTCTTTGCAATACAGATTTAATAACAGAATCACTCTATTAGCTAGAACTTGCTCTTAATGTTTTTTCAAGGCGAAATAATGGATGACACTTATTTCTGCAAAATGATATTAGGCCTTCTTTCATAGCCTATTTTAGCCTTTTCATTTTTACCCAAGCATATACATTTTCCCTTTTAGAACCCTTCTTTCAGCCATAATTTTTGTTTCTTTTCTGGACACCATAATATTCTACATATATGTGTGTATATACATATATAATACACACATAGAGATCTCCTAGTTCTTCCAGCTATAAATAAATGAGCAGAAACAAAAAAAGGGAAGAAAGTGAAAGAAAAAAATGGTGGTTGAGAAAAAGAAAATAGTGAATATACAAGTCTTTGAGACATTGCAAAAGAGGAGAAATGAAAATCAAGAACAGTTTATCAAATGGAGAAATCAACAACAAAAAAAAAGAGCTTTATATATCTACTCCATGCTGGGAGAAGAAAAGTCACTATTAAAATATCCTTACCTTACCAGCCTGAAGCCTGACATTATAAGTCAATAAAAGTCCTAAGATGATTTCAGAAAATAGTGTCGAATCTATATTAGTGAGATAAACATAAGGAGAAAGCCTATGGAAAAGACTGTGATACTCAATGAATAAGTGATCATAAATTTATCAATTCTAAAAGATTCAGGGGAAAAAAGAGTGAAAGTTCTTTTTGATCAAAATGGAATTCAGAAATCAGGAAAAATATTTGGTGAACTTAAAAAGGTTAGATTATATTGAGCATTATGAAAGAAATTTATTGTTGAATAATTTTTATATCCTATAAAGATCATTGAGTTTTAAATGTTTGAAAATTATCTTTTTCCTCGAGGACGAGCAAAAAATTCAAGTGTGGGGGAGTTTGATGAATATAAATTATTCATGATATTTTGTATATAAAAATAAGTTTTTAAATAAAACATGAATAAATATATCCTATTCTCGCATATTTTCTGATAATTTCTACGGAAGAAGAGTACTGCAGAAGAATAGAGAAGAAACAAATTGTCAAAGAAATAAGCAAAGAATTCAATAGGTGCAACCAGAAACTCATAAGTCATAACCGTGGAGTTTTACATGTGGGAATTACAAAAGACAACATTGGGAGAAGTTGCATAATCTCACACCCATCAAGTGTTGAAATCCATGGGTGTCACCACCACGTTCATACTCACACCCGTCAACTATCGGCATCAAGAAAGAAGTTGCATAATCCCACACCCGTCAAGTGTTGAAATCCACGGGTGTCACCGCCACTTTCATACTCACACCCGTCAACTATGGGCATCAAGAAATAAGTTGCAAAATTCACGGGTGCAACTACCATTGTTACACTCTCACCCGTCAAGTAAGGTCACAGATGTGAGCACTACTTCGAGGAATGCATTCGTAGGGGGGAGACACTACATTTTCCTATAAATAGAAGCATCAATTTGCTTACAAATCATCCAATAATTTACAAGACAAAGTGTTAATCTTGATCTATTCTCTTTTCTTTCTCTCGTAGTAAAAATATTTCTCCAAGTCTTTCAGTATTTCTAGCTTCTTAAATTCATATTTTCTCTTTTCTAACTCCATAATGGAGTAATCTCTTTTTGTTGGGATAGTTGAAGAAACTTGGTGTAATGTTATATTATCTTATTTTAGTTATTCCTCGTCTTGATATTATTTAAGTGTCATACTTTGTGTTGGAATGATATGTTCTACTAATCATTATCGTTACTTAGTATATTTTGTGTTATGATTATAGTTACATTAATTTGTACTTCTAACAAGGAGGGAAATTAATATACTATAATAATCGCATAAAATATATATGTAATAATAATTTTTAGTCATCTATTATTCCAAATCTTTGAACTTGCTTCTTTTAATCCTAATTCTCACGGAGGGGTTATTTCAAGTTAGTTCTTACGTTTAAATCTTTATCTTATTTCTTTCCGTCCTAATTCTCACGGAGGGATAGTTTCAAATAAGTTTATTGATTTGAGGGAACTCTATCTTATTTCTTTCAATTCTAATTCTCGCGGAGGGATTGTTTCAAATAAGTTTATTGATTTAAGGACTAATCGCAAGAGGTCTTTATTCCTTATAACACAAATCAAGTCTAGGCTCTATTTTTACTGTTTTGTGAAATTTACTAAAAGGTGCTGCAAAGCTCCACAAGCCTATTCCGGATTTGCACCAGTCATTCCCGAACAAAATGCCTATGCCAAATGATGCAGACACAGAAGAAGGGATCGGGATGCTATTCCAAGAAGAAGATTGCTCAGTGGTACTGGAAGAATGCACACAAGTGCCCACAATCTGAGATGCTGATCTGGGCGAGCAACTGTCCAACTAGACCTCTACCTCGCTTTTGGCTCTTTGCTAGAGAAATGATGAATTTATTTTAAAATGGCAGGAATCGGTCGAGGCCTGATTACTCACCTTTTGCACTTTATTTACCTCGTAATGTTTTTAAAAATGGAAATGGCTCAACGTTGACCCGAGCCTGGACCACACTTTGTACTTTTATTACAATCAAATGAAGCCTCGAATTACAGGAAAATTAATTTGTATTTACTTTTAATTTCCTAAATTGCATGCATGTGTTTTATACTAACCTCACTTTGCCTTGATTTTTTAGTAATAAGAATAATAAAACCCCCAAAATGTCATGACATGTTGCGAAACGAACGAGTCAAACGATATAGAGGAGGAAGAATACGAGGAATATGCTTAGGAAACGATGCTACATGAGGGTCTCGTAGAAGAGGTAGAACAGTTGGAAAATGAACAAAAAAACTAGGATAAGTGCTCGCTTAGAGGCACCTCAAAAAGAAGAACTGATAAGTCTACTAAATGAGTATGTGGACATTTTCGCATGGTCATACGCTGACATGCCGGGATTGAGCACTAGTGTAGTGTCCCACAGATTGCCCATCAATGCGGGTGTTGACACCTAATTTTGACCTCCTGTAATTTACTTTAAGTACTCGGAGTCCTTGGACAATAAATAAAATAAGATGTGCACCCTAAAGGGTCTAAATAATTTTTATGAAAATTATTTGGGATAATATTTCACCCCTTTAAATTAATGAAGATATTTTCAGGATATTATGAATTGTGTAAAAATTAATTGAGGTTTTATGACATTTAGGGAATATTTTATTGGAATTAATCAAAGGAAATTGTTTTTTGAATAATTACTTACTTAATTAACTAAATCAAGGAAAATCAGATTAATGTGTAATTTATTCTATTTATTGTCCAAGGTAATTTGAGTAATTAAAAAAATTGACCATTTTACCCTTCAAACTCAGATTCTGTGTGTTTGCATAGTTGCTTAATTAATAAATTATCTTGATCATTAATTTGGTAAATTATTGGGGCCATGTCTGCAAATGATTTTTAACAATTCGTATTTTAAATCAATTGAGTCCTAATGGGCTAATAATTGGTTTTTTATTTAGGACATTTATCCTCGACCCTCCATATATATATATATATATATTTAATGTATATTTGTATATACATGGTGTATATATATATAGACACACACACCATGTATATTCAAATATACATTGCATATATATATATATATGTATGTATATATGTCAAAGGCCCATCATTTTTTTTTAAAAAAAAAAAGAAAAGAAAAAGACCAGGCCCAGTCCATAATGGACCAGACCTGGTCCATTAAACATTTTAAAGGGGGGGAATACCTATATCCCCTCCCCCCATTTTATTATATATATATATATATATATATATATATATATATATATATATATATATATATGTCAAAGGCCTATCATTTTTTAAAAAAAAAAAAAAAAAAAGACCAAGCCCAGTCCATAATGGACCAGACCTGGTCCATTAAACATTTTAAAGGGGGGGGGGGGGGAGTATGTATATCCCCTCCCCCCATATATATATATATATATATATATATATATATATATATATATATATATATATATATATATATATATGTCAAAGGCCCATCATTTTTTTTAATAGAAAAGAAAAAGACCAGGCCCAGTCCATAATGGACCAGACCTGGTCCATTAAACATTTTAAAGGGGGGGGGGGGGGGGAGGGTGGGGAATACGTATATCCCCTCCCCCCATTTTATTTTAAGACCCTAAGGGGTCTCATATGCAAAGAGGAAAAAAGAGAGGTGGCTAGGGGTAAAATCCTAGCGCCGCCTCCACTGCTACACCTCACCCCACCTATTTTTGATAGGTAACGTGGGAGAGAATGAAGCATTAATGGCTTCGTCCTTTTCTCTATGAAATCAGGCCAAACAACCCTTAAGATACAAACTTGCTATTTGTTTTTAATGATTTTCGTCGATTACAGTGGAATAGGAGTGAAATGAACCGTTGATTTTTCTTTTAATCTGGGCCGTGTATTGATGGTTTCAAGTGAAGACTTGTGGAAATTCACTGAAAAAGAGAGAGGTTAGAACACTTTTAAAATCTTGAACTTCCATTTTTGTTCAAGATTTAAGTTTCATCAGTTGTATTTAAGCTTTGACTGAAAGGTTTAAGTTTCGTCAGTTCTAAATATTTCTTTTTTTGTTTGTCGCTTGGTATTTTGGTGGCTGAGTTTGGTGTTGGAGGCAAGAAGGCATCCAAGTCCATTTCTTGCACCCGATTGCACTTAAAAAAGGTAACCACTTATTAGTTTATTGCTTTCATTTAAATTACTGTCCATATTATTGATAGTTTGATGTGATTAAGTGTCTTATGTGTGGTTTAGAATATTGTTCAGTACATATATGCTTATTTGATGTGTGAACAATGATTTTTATGCTTAAATTTTGAAAAAGGTCTATTATGCATTATGCTTGGTTTAATTCTGTATGTTTCATTTAATAGTACTTGGTTTAGAGGATGGTCTAAAGGTTACAGGTTTATTAAGAAGGGTGTTTGACTTAATTCTTGTTTGTTATATTTAATAGTATGTTTGGTTTAAAGGCTAAGGTCAAGATTAAGAGTCTATCAGGTAATATGTTTGGTTCAATTCCTGATTTGTTCTATTTAGTAGCGTGCCTGGTTTAAAGTTTGGTTTAAAGGTTTAAGGTTGGTTAGGTGTTGTGCTTAGTTTGATTCTGCTTGTTTCACTTGGTAAGGTGCTTGGTTTAAAGGATGTTTAAAGGTTACAGATTTGTTAATTAAGATGTTTGGTCTAATTTTGTTTATTCCATTTAGTAGTATACTTGGTTGAAAGGTTGGTTTGAAGGCTTAAAACTTGGTATTTTACTCCACGCTAGTAATATTCTGAGTTGCATACTTTAAACAATGGTTCTGGGGAGAAGGGCCTGAACTTGATCAAGATGTTCATTAATCCTGCACTTGTCTGATTTCTCTTGATGGTAACAATCATTGGAACCTTTTTGAATTAATTGGAGTGGAATTTGTAGAATAAGAATGTGCTTGGGATGGTTTGAAGAGTCTTTGGCACTATTAAAATAAATTGAATTCAGGGCAGCCTTGAGGTGGTCCTTACCTGGTCCAAATGGTCAACCAATTAGTTAAATAGGTTTGTTAAGTGGTGATGATTGTTATACTTGTTTTAACTTAGTAATGAGAAGCCCAAATCCTGGAAAATGGTATTAAGAGAGAACTTTAAAGATTGGCAAGTGTGTTAAGTCTGTTTTTGTTTCACCATGTGTGGAAATGTCTATGAATGTGCTATGTGTAGAAAAATCTTTTCTTTTAAGACTGATCACATAACCTCTGATAATTATAAAGATATGAGAAAAGGGGGCAATGGGAAACCTTGACACAAGTCTGTCTAATTTGTCTTTCTGAAGTTATTTTGGATGTTGTTTCTTTTTTGATGTTGTGGATTGAGTTTCTTTAAAGGAATAAGTAACTGGGGCTAAGAAAAGGGTTAAGGATAATGTTTCAAGACTTGTTAAGGCTAAAGTAATTGGGATTTTGCTTCTTCATATGTGAATTAGTCCTAATAGAAGAACATGTATGCTCTTGGAATGCAATGTGGTGTTAAAGAGCAAAAATCTTTTTATAATTAGAACTTTGGTTTGAAGTTTCCTCTGAACACTAATCTGAGTTATTGCTTTAAATGCTTATGTTGGGGCTTTCTTAGTGCCCGTGCTTGAAACTTGGCAACAAAAATCTTTAAAAGGCTAGATAGAGTTTCATGAGTCAACTGTGGAAGCTTTGTGATAGAATTAGGTTGTTCCAAACCTTCCTATGGTCCTTAGTGTTGTCACTGGAATATGCGGATGAGGCCATGAGATGGGGGAAAAGTCTTGAGAGAGTAAAAGGTGAGCCTAGGCATGTACTGGAGATAATGACCAGTGGAACCCAAGATCCCGTTTTACTGAAATGAGACTCAGGAAAAAGGAGATGGGTAGGTGATGACCCCACCCTATCCTGTTTCCCTTTCAGGACCCTGAGACTGTTTTCTCATCCCTTATGACTATCTCCTTATGGTCCTGGGACACATAAAGGTCTCAGGTGGGTTAGAAGAACTTAACTATATCTAAAAGGGGGAAAAAGGGGTACACCTAAAGTTAAATGAACTGCTGTCTGTATTTGTAAAGTCTAAGTTTTGTTTGTTTTTCACCATGTCTCCTGAAAGGTTGTTTTTTATCTGGGGAATTTGTCTGTCTATGCTTTATTGTTTGAACTATTTGTTTGTAAGAAGGTGGGACTGCTAAGTGTATTAGTAGTGGCCTGAGCCCATATCACAGGAAACTGGATACCACCCTTGTTGCTTGTCATTTGCTTCTATTTGTGATCATGTGTCTTTTTTTTTTTTTTCTAATTTCCTCTTCTTTTTAGCTTATTCATCCATGATTTGCACCTGCAAATCTGTCCCCCTTTGTTTGTGGTTTGGTTGTTGTAACCTGTCCCCTTTGTGGCGATGATTGAATCCTTATGGTTATCACGACCTGATCATGCTATAGACCTACCTTTCACTCTTCTTCTTGCTTCCTATGAAAGGTTCAGATTGGATTAAGTAGTTGAAGGACCATTATTAAGGACTAAGATTGTTTTAGGCTATTTGACTAACTGCTCACATAACATGCTCCCTCAAATCCCTTTCCTTTATTAAAGATTTTAAGTGTGCATCTAGGTGTGAACTAAACTAATCCTAATTAGCTAACATGTTTGCTATGTGCTTGGGCTTGTAAAAGGGGATGTAAGTTTTCAAAACCTCCTGGTTTAAATGAGTTCTCTAAGTCACAGGCTCTGCAAGGGTTTTTCTTTATTTGAAATAAGTAAATACACTGTCTAAGGTTTCAATTGCTTATTGTGTCTTCCCTAGGCCCTTTTGTACCTCTGACCTAGGTTCCTAGTGACTTACTTATATGGTTAGTGCCATTCCTTGCTTGTCTTGGGCATCAGGCCCCATGAGAATGCTTTGTCTGCTTGCTGAACTATCATTTTTTTGCCAATTTGGTTGTATGTATCCTTGGGGTTGGTTTGAATGAGGCTTAAGGCATGGTTTGACCCATGAGGAATATAGACCCACCTGGGATGTGGCTGGAAAGCCAAGGGAATGTGAATAGCTTGTAGTGGTTGAACCTGATCCATGCTATGACTTGAATTAGTTTAGTTATCCTTGAGGATTTTAGGAAATGGTCCTGATCTTAGTACAAATGGACAGGTCTGCTTAGTTGAATATGTGCACTTGGAACCCTTTTTGATTTAATTCTAGGCTAAATAACTTTGAAACCTCCATGTGATCATAAAGGAGGATGGAAGTGAACCAAGGCCACATGACCTAAGAAAAGCCTTTTAAAGGGGCCTTGGGGAAAGGAGAAAAGGAAGGGGCCTGGCTCATGACATTTTTCCTTCAGATGAGGTCCCATGGCACTTCTATGGCCTATGGTGTGTTCATTGACAAGAACTTTGGAACTACATAGATTCTGCTCCTATGCTCAGTGAGACCTCCCACGTTAGAGTTGGGTGTCCTAGCAAGATTTATTATGAATTTGACCAAATCAAGAATAATTATGCCTATGTGTGCAAGTTAGAAACCAAGTGAAAGGATTGGTAGAAGTGTAAAACTGGGTTGCCCCTTTCCCTTGACCTTGTCTTGTTTACTTGTTCCTAAGCGTGCATTAGCTAACTTTGGTTGACACTAGGTTTGGTACATAAAACTCAGACATAGGAGGGCCTTAGTCTTGCCTCTGTCCTGTCATGCCCACCTCCCTTGATTGGCTTTGTATGCATTCTCATTTAGAAGATGTCAACTGCTTTAAGTTCATTTCATGATAGTGCATTTTTAGTGTTGATCTGCCTCCCTTATGTGTCACAGCTTGTGTGTTGATCCCCCATGACTATGTTTCTTATTCTTTGCCTCTTTGGTTCCTTTCAGTCTGCTTTGGGCCTCTTTCATGAGTGTGTGTGTTTGGCCATGCTTTTTGCTACTACGAGTCCATAAATTTATTGCTCTGGTTCTTGATCGCATTATGTTGTGAACTGGACAGTTATGTGGTATTTTATCCTGGAATCTGCTCATGTGTTTTGTGGCTAAATTGGTGTGGGACAAGGTAATTTGAGGTAGGGTCTAGTCTTAGCCTTCCCCGATGACCAGCCATGCTTGGGGTTCATTAAACCCCTTTGAACTTATGTGGTATCGCGACGACTCTCCCTTCCTCCTTGTTACCAAAGACCTGCCAATAGGCCTTGTGATATACATGTATAAGCACCTGTGTAATTGTTTTACTTCATTGACTCACAAACTTACTTGATGCATACATGCATATTTGACATATGCCTTTTTTTTTTTTAATATAATTGTGATAAGTTCAGAAAATTATAAACTAACCGGTTTCCCTTTTCCTTTTCTCCCTCACCGCATGACCACTTGGGTCAGGTCAGCCTGCCTATTGGGCCTCATGCCAAATAAGGAAAAATCTTTCCCCAAAGACATTGAGTCCGCAAAGATGAATTAAATAGCTTGGCGCACAGAAGGCACGGCCATGGGTGAAAATGGCCGGCTAGGGGCTTGGTACGCCCCTAGTCTTTCCATTTCCTTTATTTGTTCTTGTTTTTTTTTTATTTTTTATTTTGAGCTTTTATGTATTTGTAAACTTGTAAAAAAACTCATGTCATAGTGGAATCCTTATCGTATGAACTAGTAGTCTTAGGATAACGGTAACTATGCCGTTTAGATTGACTCTAAGTCCCCAAAACCATTTTTTCAAAACCCGGATTTAGCGTAACTATTTTGACAACTTAAATAGAGGATTAGTTAAACTATTTGACACAGTTTAATTTTAAAACAAGAACAAATAGAGTATTTCAAAACCACAAATATTGCAATGTGTTAAAGAAGAACGGACGGGTTTTCAAAACTGGAGTTTATTTTTAGTAAATAACAAACCAAGTTCTGTTTTCAAACTAAGGCTAACAAAAAATTATTTTGGATCAAAAATAATGACAAAACCTGGTATGTATTCGGCCAAAACCCCACTGATTTCAGCAAAAAATAATAAGGCCAAGAACTGGCCAGATTTGACACAAAGCAAAAGGGGGATTTTTCGGGGCAAAGCCCATTCACAAATAAAAGAGGATGATATGGACATCCCAAAGCTTTTAAATACAAAGCTCATTTGGGTCAAAAATGGACAGACCTCTTTGAAAAATATAGTATTAGCTACAAAACCCAAACACAAGACCAATTTCATAACTTGTCATAAAACAATGCATTCCCCAAAACAAAAACCTTCGTATGTATGAGTTCTTGGATAGAAGCGTTCCAAACGTACTATACAGATCGAGCCAAATAAAGTATGAGTTAAGCATGGACAAATTGGACACTCAAAACATAATAACTGCATATTTTCGAATAATATGATAACTTTATATTCATTTTCCAAACGAAATACATCCTCCCTATATACAATGAGAGGAATTGTTTTACCCGGATATTATAAGATCCAAATTTATGTACCCTATATATAAAGGGATGTATTCAAATTATTATTATTTTTCAAAAAATGATATGCCAATGACAAGATTTGTGCAAGAATAAACACCAAAATAGACAGTTCATGCAAATACTCATACATTGAGATTCGAAGGTAAACCGTATAGTGCGGATCCTTATTACTGGGGTGCCTAACACCTTCCCCGGGGGATCATCAGAATCCTTACCTAGAATTCTGGATTACGAAGGATTTTTCACTATATTTGAATACACCCTTCACCACCGATTTTCCTAATTTTCTAAAAGTTAGGTAGCGACTCTTTTAAAAAAACAAAGTCCGAAAGAGCACCAACGAGTTAATAGTAGCTTTTATGCCTTGACCCGCGTAAAAAGCGAACCGTTACAGCGGGTTTTACCCCCGTGAGGCAGAAAATCCGGCAGTTCAAGCCGGACCTCAGCATCCGCATTAAGGGCGAAGTAGAAAAACAAATCGAGTCTGGGGTAGTAGAAGTGACCTCGTACCCTACATGGTTGGCAAACATAGTGCCCATTCCTAAAAAGGATGGAAATATAAGGATATGTGTAGATTACCTGGGCCTCAACCGAGTCAGTCCCAAAGATAACTTCCCACTCCCGAATATCGACATACTCATAGACAATTGCGCCAAGCATGAGTTACAGTCATTTGTGGATTGTTTCGATGGATATCACCAAATCCTAATGAACAAAGAGGATGCGGAAAAGACAGTTTTCATCACTCCATGGGGAGTGCATCATTATAGGGTAATGCCATTTTGTCTCAAAAAACGCCGGTGTGACTTACATGAGAGCTATGACTACCATCTTCTACGACATGATCCACAGGAAAATCGAAGTATATGTGGACGATGTTATTATTAAGTCAAGAGAGAGTTCAGAGCATACCATACATTTTGAGCAAATTTGTTGACAGACTCCGAAAGTTCAATTTAAAACTGAACCCGGCCAAGTGCGCATTCGGAGTGCCCGCAGAAAAATTACTTGTATTCATAGTCAGCCGAAGGGGGAGTGCATCATTATAGGGTAATGCCATTTTGTCTCAAAAAACGCCGGTGTGACTTACATGAGAGCTATGACTACCATCTTCTACGACATGATCCACAGGAAAATCGAAGTATATGTGGACGATGTTATTATTAAGTCAAGAGAGAGTTCAGAGCATACCATACATTTTGAGCAAATTTGTTGACAGACTCCGAAAGTTCAATTTAAAACTGAACCCGGCCAAGTGCGCATTCGGAGTGCCCGCAGAAAAATTACTTGTATTCATAGTCAGCCGAAGGGGGAGTGCATCATTATAGGGTAATGCCATTTTGTCTCGAAAAAGGCCGGTGTGACTTACATGAGAGCTATGACTACCATCTTCTACGACATGATCCATAGGAAAATTGAAGTATATGTGGACGATGTCATTATTAAGTCAAGAGAGAGTTCGGAGCATACCACACATTTTGAGAAAATTTGTTGACTGACTCCGAAAGTTCAATTTAAAACTGAACCCGGCCAAGTGCGCATTCGGAGTGCCCGCAGAAAAATTACTTGTATTCATAGTCAGCCGAAGGGGAATAGAACTAGATCCAGCCAAGATCAAAGAAATACAAGAGTTTCCTCCTCCCAAGACCAAGAAAGAGGTCATGGGCTTCCTGGGAAGACTGAATTACATTGGACGGTTCATAGCCTAGTCCACCGTCATTGTGGAGCCCATACTTAAGTTCTTAAAGAAAGACGCGCCTACAAAATGGACAAAGGAGTGCCAAGAAGCTTTCAACACCATTAAGAGGTATTTGTCCAATCCACCAGTTCTGGCACCTCCCAGGCCTAGGAGCCCACTTTTGATATACTTGTTAGTGTTGGAAAACGCCTTCGGATGCGTGTTGGAACAACACGATGAGCCAGACATAAAAGAGCGTGCCATCTACTACTTGAGTAAGAAAGTCACCTCCTGTGAGGCGAGATATACATTGGTGGAAAAGACATGCTGCACCTTAACATGGGTGGCCCAGAAGTTGAGGCATTACCTATCGTCGTATACAACCCACCTCATATCCAAGATGGACCCATTGAGGTATATCTTCCGCCAGCCTATGCCCATCAAGAAGTTGTCCAAATGGTAGATGCTGTTAAGTGAATTTGACATTGTGTATATTGCGCAAAAGGCTGTCAAAGGACAAGCCTTGGTCGACCTACTAGCTGAAAGTCCCGTGGATGAGGATCTCGAAACCCTTCGAACTCATTTCCTGGATGAAGGAGTACGGGTCATAGAAGAAAAAATAGTGGAGCCCTACATGGGAAAGAGGTTATTCTTTGATGGTGCCGTCAACTACAAAGGTTCCGAAATCGAAGCGATTCTGATATCGAAAATCGGGCAACATTACCCGATGGCTGCAAAGCTCAAATTCCACTGTACCAACAACATGGCAGAATGTGAAGCCTACATTCTAGGCCTCAAGATGGAATTGGATATGGATATCAACGAACTATTGGTCATAGGAGACTCCGATCGCCTGATCCATCAAGTACAGGGTGAGTGGGCCACCAAGAATGATAAGATCTTGCCATGTGTAAACCTGGCGCAGAGGTTTTGTAAAAAGTTCAAAAAGATCGAATTCAAGCATACCCCAAGGGATTAGAATAAGTTTTCCGATGCCTTAGCCACCTTAGCATCAATGATTCAGCATTCCGAAAGTAGTCACATTGACCCGCTGGAAATAAGCCTGAAAGAGAAGCAAGCCTATTGTTTCCATGTGGAAGCAGAGCCGAATGGCAAACCATGGTACAAAGACATCAAGCTGTATTTGGAGAAGAGGGAGTATCCCGAAGGTATCACAAGTAGCCAAAAGAAAACCATCCAAAGAATAGCCAACAGTTTTTTCCCGAACAAGGAAGAACTCCATAAACGGACACCAAATCTAGGTTTTCTCCGATGTATGGATGTCGTTGAAGCCACGAAACTCTGGAAAAATTACATGTTGGGACCTTTGGGCCCCATATGAATGGTTTCGTGCGGGCCAAGAAAATCCTCCGAGCAGGATATTACTGGATGACAATGGAAAGTGATTGCTACAAGTTTGTACAGAAGTGCAATCAATGCCAGATCCACGGAGATCTAATCAAAGTATCGCCAAGCGAGCTCAATGCCATGAGTTCATCCTGGCCATTCGGTTCTTGGGGTATGGATGTCATTGGACTTATCGAGCCCGCCGCTTCAAATGGACATCGGTTCATTTTGGTTGCCGTTGACTACTTCACCAAATAGGTGGAAGCAACATCACAAAAATCAGTGACAAAGAAGGTAGAAGTAGACTTTGTGCGAAACAACATCATATGCCGCTTCGGCATACCCGAATCCGTTATAACGGATAACGGTGCGAATCTAAACAGTCACCTAATGAAGCATATCTGTGAGCAGTCCAAGATTACTCACCGAAACTCAACGGCTCACCGGTCAGAAATGAATGGAGCTGTAGAAGCCGCCAACAAGAACATCAAAAGGATATTGAGGAAGATGACAGACAATTTCAAAGGTTGGCACGAACAATTTCCATACGCCTTATTTCGATACCATACAACAGCCCGAACATCAACAGGGGCAACTTTGTACCTGCTTGTTTACAGCATCAAAGCGGTCATACCTGCTGAGGTTGACTTACTCTCGTTAAGAATCATTCAAGAAGTTAAATTGGACAATGCAGAATGGATCCGAGCTTGATTTTTGAGCTACTGGCTTTAATAGATGAGAAGAGGATGGTTGCCATATGTCACGGTCAACTATACCGACAAAGGATGGCACGAGCCTTCAACAAACGAGATAGGGCTCGACTTTTTCAAATAGGACAAATGGTACTCAAGAGAATATTCTGACACCAAGATGAGTACAAAGGGAAGTTTGCTCCTAACTGGCAAGGCCCCTATGTGGTCCTCAAAGTTCTCTCCGGAAAAGCGGTAGTGCTAGCAAAAATGGACGGGCAAGAGTGGCCCAAGACAATTAATTCGGACGCGATCAAACGGTACTACACGTGAAGACACGCCTTTTTAGTTGTAATAGTTATTTATTTGCTTTTAATATGTATTCCTTTGCTTGTCATCATTCGTAATAGATAGAAAAACCAAATCATTTCCTTGTAATATGAACTACGCAATGACTTGACTGCCCCACAGGAGGATACGTAGGCACATTAGTAGTAAAAACCAAAACTCATTATTTTTATTCCGAACTACGTTCGACCTGATTCCTACTACGACAGTATACGTAGGCGCTCTTTGAGCTCGGCCGTACCAAAAGAAAAAACCAAGAAACCCCTAGGAAGCTTCAGAGATAGAACTTCAGGGAGAATTCAAACTTGGCATGAATAGATTGCCATACATCTCAAACTGGGGCAGAAATTTTGAGAGGATCTCAAAAAATCCGCAAAAGAACAGGATCCCCAGCTAAAGCAGCAGACAAGGGAATATTTCTCATTAAAAGATCATGTCATGACAATTAAGCTAAAACATTTTTAGAAAAAGATGCATTTGTTTTCATAAGTAATTAATTCTTACAAAAAAATGATTTTCTTGCATGATTAAGATAAATTCATCTTTCAAGTATCAAATCCAAGGGAGCTGGCGGAGCCGAAGATAAAGCCAGACACAGCAAAACATGTCAACTTTAAAAGGAAACTAACCCTTTGCTGATGCAGGTCTTCGTGTCGTGAGGAGGACGATCCGTTTTTCAAACTTTGGTTCATGTGCAGGTAAAGAGGGTTCTCAGGATAAGGTCATATCCGCCGCTAGAGATGGGTTCCCAATAGGCAAAGCCACGAGGGCTATAAAAGGATTTGAACGCCAAAAGGGAAAATATCTAGCCACAAGGGCTATAAAAGGATCAAAATGCCAGAGGGGCAGATATCTAGCCACAAGGGCAAACATTCGACCAAAAGGGTCACAACCGAACAAAACGGCACATCTGACCTCGAGGTTCATAGCTAATACAAAGGACGAAAGAAAGACAATTTAGCCAAAAGGGCCATATCAGTCAAACATTGCCATGTGGGCCATTTATACATACATTGCC
Organism: Lycium barbarum; assembly: GCF_019175385.1. NCBI lineage: Eukaryota > Viridiplantae > Streptophyta > Magnoliopsida > Solanales > Solanaceae > Lycium > Lycium barbarum. The sequence continues at coordinate 103,030,435 of NC_083345.1, forward strand.
AAGAGTGCCATTCATACATACATTGCCAAGAGGGCATTCATTCATTCATTCATTGCCAAGAGGGCCATTCATACAAACATTGCCAAGAGAGCCATTAATACAAACATTGCTAAGAGGACCATTCATATAAACATTGTCAAGAGGGCCATTCATACAAACATTGCCATAAGGGCCATTCATATAAACATTGCCAAGAGGGCCATTCCTACAAACATTACCAAGAGGTCCATTCATGCAAACATTGAAGAGGGCCATTCATATAAATATTTCCATGAGGGCCATTTATTCATACATTTCCGAGAGGGCCATTCATGCATTCATTGTCGAGAGGGCCATTCATTCATTCATTCATTGCCGTGAGGGCCATTCATACAAATTTTGCCAAGAGGGCCATTCATACAAACATTTCCATGAGGGCCATTCATACAAACATTGCCAAGAGGGCCATTCATACAAACATTTCCAAGAGGGTCATTCATACAAACATTTCGAAGAGGGCCATTGATACAAATATTGCCAAGAGGTCCATTCATACAAATATTTCCAAGAAGGTCATTCATACAAACTTTGCCATGAGGGCCATTCACTGAGGGCCATTCATACAAACATTGCCAAGAGGGCCATTAATACAAATATTGCCAAGAGGGCCATTCATACAAATATTGCCAAGAAGGCCATTCATACAAACTTTTCCATGAGGGCCATTCACTCATATATTACCGAGAAAGCCATTCATGCATTCATTTCCGAGAGGGCCATTCATTCATTAATTTGTTGTGAGAGCCATTCATAAAAACATTGCCAAGAGGTCCAGTCATTCATTCATTGCCAAGAGGGCCATTTATGCAAACATTTCCAAGAGGTTCATTCATCCAAACATTGCCAAGAGAGCTATTCATACAAACATTGCCGAGAGGACCATTCATACAAACATTGCCGAGAGGGCCATTCATACAAACATTGCCAAGAGTGTCATTCATCCAAACATGCCGAAAGGGCCATTCATACAAATATGTCGTGAGGTCCATTCATACAGACATTTTTTAGAGTGCCATTCATTCAAACATGCCGAGAGGACCATTCATTCAAGCATTACCGAGAGGGCCATTCATTCCAAACATTTGTCGTAAAGGCCATTCATTCATACAAATTGCCACAAAGCGATGCAAATCTGGTCAGATGACTGCAGTTCTAGCTCTGAAGGTCAAAATGATGTAAATCCTACTCGACGGCCACAATATTCATTTTCAAAATCAATCACAGTATTACCCAGCAGATGGAAGCAGATTGGCAGCCGCCAACGGAGAAGCAGGCTGATCTAATCAAATCCAGTCATATGTGGAGCAAACGTGGAACTTTTTCTTACGCAGCCGATCGAGATAGGGTATCCATGAGATTCAAGCTCTCCGACTAGGACTTGGAAGATTGCTCCGCCCCATGCTCAGCCACACAAAATTTCTTACTTGCTTATTTGCTGAATTTTCTTTTCATTAAATTTTCCCACAACCGGCACACACAAGACCCAAGATATGTAGGTGGACTCAATACCAGAGAGTCAGTCACACTCTAACCAATCACTCTGAACCTCCCAGCTTTTGACAATCGAGTGATCCGAGATTTGCTTGAAATTGTATTTAGAAGTCTAATTGAGTCGACCTACAAGTGGCCTGCATTCTCATGCAACCTGAGATATGAAGCAAACTCATAAGCCAGGGTCCAACCATATATTTGAATATCGCATAAAAATGAGAGGTAGTTTGGCTTTAATTGGAACAACCAACTTTATGGCTTAAGTCAATTGAAGTCATTATTGCAAATTAGTCCTTAATTGATTGATTAGATTAAATATGTCCATAATTGAAATGTCCAAATTCATGGTTTAAGTTCGATTAAGGTCATAATTGCAAATTGCATAACTAGTCATGTCTATTAGTTTGATTAATTGGTTAATTAATTGTTCTTGACCATAATGGAAGGGCTTAAATTAATTGACTTCCTTAATTATGGCCATTTATTAAACAAATGACTAAGCCTTGTCTATATATATATGCATGTATACACAGATATACATGCAGATAGGTGTATATCGTGTACACGTGTGTGTGTATGACAATAGGGCTTCCTTTTATTTTTTATTTACGCCGAGCCCAGCCTATTTTTGATCGGACCCGTCCCAACAACATTAGCTTAAACAATAGCCAAACAAACCTAAGGTCTCAATTGGCCATTTGCAAAGTGTATCTCTCTAGAAACCCTAGCCGTCGTAGGACCTCCCTTTCTCTCTCATCATCATCGGCTGTTTTTGGCAAAGTAGCAGTGTACAACTACCATACTGTAGTATTGCTCAACCAATTTGTGCAAAGCAATTAATGCTTTTCCTTTTCTCCATCATACTTAGGCCAAACGAGGTATAATCTTCCTTTTTATGTTGCTTTTCTGCATAAACAACGGTCAAAGGACTGAATTTTCTTAATGGTTGTTGTTACTCAAATTTGAATTGTCGATTATCATTGGTTCATGAAGAACCAAAAGGATTGATTAATTTTTTATTCAAATCCGACCACTTATCTGCTTGTTCACTGAATCTCAACCGTTAAATGGGTTTTGAAGGCAAGCAATTCTGAAAAATTGCAAAGTCCCGCATCGAATTTGGCTAGGGTTTGAGATTTTTGGGCTTCTATAAATAGAACCCCTAATTCACAATTCACGAACACACGAAATATTCATCCATATTCACAAAAATCGAATTACCTAGGGTTTCTAGCAATTTTTGCTTAAGACCTTTAATTTTTTGATTAGTCTAAGTTTTGAAGCTTTTCTTTTCTTTGTGTGTCTTGAGCATTGGGGTTTAAGGAGCAAGGAATCTCCAAGTCCAATCTCGACATTTGGCTGCACGCAAAAGAGGAAACTTTCTTCCCTTTTAGTTATTTTTAGCATTTTTTCCTTGCTGAGTGTTTATGTGTGTTAGTTTCTGGTTTAGCTATGTTTAGTTTGTTTTTGTTGTTTAGTTAGTAATGTAGTCCTTGTGATGTTAGATTAGTCATGCATGTTATTAGCTCAGTTTCAGGCCATGTTTGGCTACTATTGCTTTAAGTTGAGTTTTTGTTTCCTGTTTTAATATGCTTAGTTTTTATATGTTTTGGTTTAGTTAATTGTCTATCTATTTATCAGTGTCTTGTTGGATTCGATAGTTTGTGTATGTCGCAAATATGTTAGATTAAGTCAGTTTAAAAGTATTCATTCCTGCTTATTGTAGGTAATTGTGAGTTGGTTGTTAATCTAGCATGATAGGTGGTGTAGCATTGCATGGCTTGTTTTATTTACAACCAGTATGGTATCACTGCTTATGATGGTTTGAGAGACCCCTTTTAACGATTAACTATCTTAAACCTCATTATGTGTTGAAACTAGTTAAATGTTATCATGATCAATCTTTAAGGGTATACATGTATGCTTAGATGTTAGTATAAATAGCCCTATGAATCTTTTAATATGTTTATCATTGGAATGAATTATTATATGCAATATCACTGCCTAATTTAGATTGTTTGGGGTATGTTATTATCCATGATTAACTTCAAACTAGTTCTGATTACCTATCAGTGCATATCAAGGTTATATCCTAGAGGTCAAGTTGGATTTTAGGTGCGTATGTATAACTTGGAACCTAAGCATGTTTATTTAACTATCAAAATGCCTAAGTGTGACAGCCTCTGAGAGTCTATGTGTTTGCTTCTAATATTGTCATTAGTACACTTAAGACATGGTCTAATCATTTTCTTTGCTAAAACGCTTTGAAGTATTCTCCTCTTAGCTGATTTGTGTAAAATGGGAAACATGCCTTTGTATGATCAATGATGCCCTATGCTCCTCTTTTTGCCTAAAATTTGTCAATAAGTACTGCAAGTGTTCCTGTTTAAGTAGGTCATATCATTTGTAGTAAAATCAATTATGGTTGTCTATTTAGTGGCTTAAGGAAGCTTAAACTTCTTTGGAGGTGACATGTTTGACCATGTTTTATTCTCCTTGAGACTTTATTTATGTCTGTTAGATCTAAGTGGTCCATTTACATGCTAATGTTCACCCTTTTGCATGATTCATGTCTCTGTTTCTACTCAATTTAAACATTGCCTTAGATACTTCATTGAACCTGCTATAAGCACTAGCCTGAATTTATTGAAAATGACACTTAGTTTATTATTAGTTCAATACTTGGGGCCTATGCCTGCTTATGCATTTCATGAAATGTGCTAAGACTGTCCTTAGGTTCAAACCATCTAGTTTTCCTTTTTTGATGTCTGATTACTGGAATGAAACCTGTTTGTATGCATTTAGAGACCATGTTAATGCTCCTGTCCCCATTTGAATTATTTGTTGTAGCATTGCACCTTTGTTTCAACCTGATTCTATTGATATTTGTTTTCCATTTGAAAATCATGATTACATATAAATTTAACTAAGTATAAGACCCTATTTGGCAGTATATTGAGTGGTTGCCACTTGGTTATATGGAACCATGGGTGTGACTTAACAAGGGCTAGGAAGAAGGAAGGAAAGGCTTTGAGTTTCTTGCCAAACTCAGCCTAGTATTCCTAATTCTAGGCTGATGGGGTTCCCCAATGTGTGACTCATACACTATAGGACCTTCCAGAACTAAAATGAGGAATATTACATGTAATACACATGCCAATGGTAGCTTGAAGTGCATGCATATGTTTGATAAGAATTTGTTGAATGCTTGTGTCATGTTCTATATGAAAAGCTTGATTGTACTAGGGTATTTGTAAAAAGAATAGTGTCTGAGTCTATTCCTTTGTTGAATCTTAAATAACTTGAAATGCTTTATTCTTTAGATGGTATATCCCTGCCTTTTGTTGGTCTCCGAATCCTGAATACTATATATATCGTCTATACTATATCCTCTTCTCTTCTTTAAAATTCATCCTTGTACCCCTTCAAATGGTGTCATAATATGTTAAGTAGGAAAAAAGTTAGTCATTCTGAGTTTGAGTATAGATTTTTACCTGAATTAAGATATAGTGTACAGGGGATATACCTAAATATATCGGGTATACACAGTTTCTGTAAACCTTTGGTATATAGGAACTTGTATATTTAGTATAAATATGGTATATCATCCATGTGGGTTCTAGAATTCTACTGTATGCAAAGTAATAATTTTTATTTGGACTTTGTTTTCTTTCCCTAATTGTTTGATGTGTTGGGCTGTACTTTGGCATACTTGAGTTAGTCCTTGTTTGGGCCTTCTTCCCTTGCTTTCCTTCTTCGAATTGGGCCTATTTGGTTCCAAATTCTTTCTTTGTATTTATAACTTGGGTTGGACCTATTCTTTTGCATATGTTAACTATTTGAGCATATTGATACATATGTGTGTACGTATAATCGATGTATATGTATACTTAGTTGACATTAGACAAGTAATTGAGTCTATATTAGACAAGTAATTGAGTTCTAGATACTTTCTAACCATTATTTTCCTTTCCCCTTTCTTTGTTTACATGTGAAAACAACGCGGGCCATTTGGGTTGATCTTCCCTTTGAAACAAAAATTGTTGGGCTTGTAACGACCCGTTTGATTGTTATTGCTTTTTTAATGCTTTTGACCCTTTTCTGAGCTTGTCTAGCTCACATTTGAGCCCAGAGGACCGTTGACACGCTTCCCGAAGTCTTTGGATATGATTTGGATGACCTCATTCCATATGTTGGGATTTAGGTCTTGAATTGTAGTAAGGTTGAATGATGTTTCTTCTTGATTATAATTTCATGATTCAAATATGATTAAACTTCCATTATCTCGAGGCTCAAAGGAAGGGAAAGCCTAAGGTTTGACTATTGGAGACTTTGTTGTTCGGCTCTCCAGGTAGGTTACAGTTTACCTTATGGTTAGACTTCGATTAGCGAAGCGTATGTTTATATGATATTGTTAGAGAATGCATGTAAACCTTCGGGTATGAAGTTGGGTTGGATATTGTCTTAGGTTGGGTCTTGTTGCGTGATTTGGGGTCTAGCCACCCCGTTGCGTTGTTGACTTATCTTGTTCAATTTACTTATTGGCTCGTTACCACGTTGAGACATCGGATATTGCTGATTAGCGATATATCATAGCTATGATATTGCGATACTGTACTTGATTGATATTGAGATGAGAATGGTGATTCCATTGCGGCTCATTTTGCAGCCTTATTATTGATATTACTTGTGTGCCATGTGTGGTACTATTTGGAATTGAATTGGTTGTTGCTATTACATTGCATCGTATTCATACTTATTTCTTGACATTGATATTGCATTATTATGGTACTGATGATGATAAGTGAGATAGTGTAGCCTCCGAGGTCTTTGTTGGAGAGCTTAAAAGAGAGATGAGAGTCTGTGAACCGAGGTCATTTACCAGAGCGGAAGGAGTGTACGTGGCCCGAGGTCTCTTGTTGGGAACGAATGAGTGTTCGATGCCCGAGGTCTTTTGCCAGGATCGAAAGAGTGCTCGTCGCCGAGGTTGTTATCACGGACGAGTGGTACATGGACTTCGCAGGTCCCTCATAGGTCATGATCACCGAGACGTGGAGGTAATCCGTCTGGGACATGTTGTACAAAGACTACATTGGCATTGCATCCACATTACATACTTCATTACATTACATTGTACCTATTGGTTTCTGTGATATGGTTGTGATGTGATTGTGATGTACTGGTTCGGAATGGTTATACTAAGACTGGCAGAGTTGGGTTTAGACGCTATAACATAGGTGATGACTTGTTGAGATACATTGGTTCGGAATGGTTATACTGATACTTGGCATAGTTGGGTTTAGATGCTATAACATAGGTGATGACTTATATTGTGGTTATGGATTCGTGTTTACTTGTACCTTATTGTTTTACGTGTTTATCTTGCTTTGTCATCTATATATACGTTAGCTAGTCTTAGTCAGCCTATGATACCTACCAGTACTTGTTGTTTGTACTGACCTGCACTTGCTGTATTCTTTTATGAATACAGAGTATCAGGTTGGATCTACTTCTACCCCTCCTTGCTGATATTCGAGGATTGCTGATTCGAGTCTCTTTAAGGTAAGCATGAGGATGCTCGTGGCCCAAAGACCCTTCCTATTATTATATCTTGCTCTCCATTCTGAGACATGATTTTGAGACTATTTATGTATTATTACTCAGACTTGTAGTAATTGGTTTAGATGCTCTTGTATGACCAGACCAAATACTGGGGTGAATTTCATTTACTTCCGCACTTATTTATATTATGTTTGTGAGACTTACGTTATTTTAATTTCTTCAGCTATTCTCTCTCTTTTGTGACTGTTGGGTTAAGGGTTCACCTACCGAGGTGGGAAAGGTAGGTGCCCGCACTTAGTGAAATTGGATCGTAACAAGTTTGTATCAGATCCCTTGGTTATTCGGTCTATAAGACAAGAGCGTGTCAAGTAGTGTCTCATGGATCGGTATGATGAGCTCTATATCTATCTGTGAGAGGCTATAAGACATTTAGGAAACTTCTAATTCTTTCATTCTCCCGTGCGACTTCATTCAAATTGGTATCTAGTCGATTCCAATTGGTATCTGAACTTTCTTATCTTAATCACCCACAGAGGGTGGAAACTCGTCCTTAAATTCTTTTGCGAATGGTTAATCTATGACGTGTTATGGTATGGTAGGAGATGTGTTATTTTGATTCAGACACGTGATCAAGCTCAGTCTCTAGTTATGGCCTAAGGATTCGATTGTGTGGAGTCGCGATTAGACTCTTTTATTGTGGGAGTTCTTGAGAAATGGGAAAGATAGTTCAGAGGGTTACATGATCTCTATGCTTCAGTGTTGGGTGCTCGGAAGTGAAAAAATGCATTAATGGCTTAACAATATTGGTTTGCTCGATGATAGGATCGATTTGGGAAAAACTTCAGCTTCATCAAGGTTTTATGATGGTGTGCGTGACACTGATTTATATGTGAGGATAAGTGTAAATTCGATAATGACCATCGAATTTGGGCAAACGTATTGTTATCGCGGGTAATAAAGAAAAGAGGTTGATAGTAAGTACATGAAGGAAGACTTTTGTGGAAAGCGTATAGCGAAGTGTGACTTCATAGAATATCTTAGACATGAGTACTTTTCGTGATATTGAAAAAAGAAAATTGGTATCTAACATGGTTGTCAGGATAAGGTTGCAATTGATACAAGGGCGAATTTTGTGTTTGGTTGTGAAAGATAAAAGGGGTTCGGCATGACAGAATAGTACTGATGGAAGTGATCGTCTGATCTATGGTTATTATGGAGTATTTAATCTTGTGGAAATATTTAGGCATGGTTTGGTAACAGTCGTACTTACAGGTTCGCGTGATATCTCGGGGATAGGGTAGTAAAAGTCATTCTTGATATGAGCTCATTGATGTTAAGGGACTACACTATTATTAAGCGAATGCTATGGACATATCGCTTGATCGTTAAATTTGACTGGGTTGTAGACTTCTGAGGAGCTAGTAATCGACTTATAGAAATGACTTCAATTTATGGGCGAATACGATGAGTTAATGATTTGAGGAGTTACTAGTTGTTTCTGTAAAGAGCTGCTTGGTTGTTATGTGTACGTTGACCATTCTACCCTTGCTAGTACTTTTTCGAGGTGAGGAATGCGCGGACCTAAATAAATTGGGGTGTGTTTTATGTTGTTTTTTGTGACTTATAACTGACTATGTGATGTGTTTTCAACTTGGTTTGTTGTTGGCTTGTATTCATAGGGCCTTAAATGATTTTGAGAGACTAAGTATAAAAATGTGGAAAAATTCGTGCCCACTGCCTAAAATTCACAGCTGTAACGAAAGGATTTCCGCTGCTAAGGGACCGTTGCAGTGAGGAAGGGTCCCACTGCATCGAAGGGTGGATTCTTCGAGAGGCTACAGCAGCGAAGGTTTGTCTCGCTGCAGCAGTCCTTATTAAGTCAGAAACCCGATTTAAATACCTTATTTCGAGCCCACTCCACACATAATCCCAAAAATAGTTCCCAAGAGCATAGAGGCAACTTTCTAAGCCTAGGGAACTATTCCTATTCGATTCTTGTTTCAATCAAAGGACCTTTAATGGGAATTAAAGGATAGAACACAAATACCAAGGAAATCCTATAATATTAATGGGTATTGCTTATTGTTGTTCAATGCTGTTTAATTATCTAAGAGTAGATATTATCACTTCATAGCATGAGAACTTGATATTGAATGATGAAAATTGATCATTGAGACCTAGGGTTTCAATAAAATGGCAACTTTGGCTAAAACTAGATTTGTAGGGTTGAAATGATTAGAGAACCCATTGATTGATTCAATATAATGCTTGAGAATAGCATTAGGATGATTATGATCCTAAGGATAATTAACCCATTTGTTTAAGGGTAGAATTGGTGGGGTTGTCATCCCCAATTTGTTTTTGTTAAGTTAATAATCCTGTACTTACTTAGAATTGTAATTCTAGACTTTGAACATTCCGAAGCTTTGAGGAAGGAAAAGCTATTGCAGAGCGATTGCTTTGTTCTAGTTCGGCTTTGAGGTAGGTTACAGTTTACTTGAGTTAGACTTTGATTAGTTGATTGTATATGTCGCACAATCTATGAGAGAAAGCATGTCTAGGACTTCGGACATGGAGTTTGTGTGATTGTTGTTAGTTGTATGATTAAATTGTGTGATGTTTTTCTCCATTGTTGAGGTTGATAAACTTGAATTGTATACTTGAGACCGTTGCAAGGAAGGTGTTCATATATACCCTTCAGAGACTGATTGAGATAGCTTCATATTAAATTATCATTGAGCAGATTATTTGTGGATCTTATTATGACTTGTGTTATTTGGTTATACTTCATTGATGTTGACTTGATACATGTTCCTGAGTCATTCCTTGTGATTTGATTATGAGACGTTATTGATGATGATTGAGATAGAACATACATATCTTTTAAGGCACATTTCATAGGAGGTGACGATGTAGCCTAGTTGTGAGCTCGTGGTCCGAGGTGTTTTCCAGAACGAGTGGTACATGGACACTATGGGTCCCCTACAGGTCAACTATTTGGGAAAAACGTTACCATTTAGCATGTGTGTACAGATATATGACAGAGATGGAACTCCATTCGTTATTTTACTTCTTTAGCTTGAGCATTGGTGTTTCATTGTTGATAATTAGTGACTTATTCTGAAAGTGGATTATTTGAGGATATTTTTTGTGATACATATTTGTTGTGTCTGTCTGCCTATTTCATTTATTTTATGTATGTATGCATGATACTAATCTTAATCGGCCTATGATACCTACTAATACATGTTGTTTGTACTAACCTACTTGCTGCACCCCTTTTTGTGAGTGCAGATTTTGAGCCAGAGACGTCTTCCAGACCTCGCATCTAGTTGAGGTTATTCGTTACCAAGATCGGAGGGTGAGCTCCTATCCATACCATGCTTCCTGAAGATCTTTCTTTATTCAGATTCTATCTTTCATCCCAAACATTATGTTTATTTTTAAACAGTATCTCTTCTTTTAGACATTGTTAGTTAGAGTCCTTGTACGGTGACTTTCACATTTTTGAGATTTAATAGCTAGATTTCCGCACTTTCTATTTAGTTTATTTATTTGTCAGACATTTTGTTGCATTATTTATGAGCAATGTTTATTAATTGGTTTAAGTAATTGGAATTGGTTTGATAATGGGTTAAGCGATTGGTTCGCCCACTATAGGACTAGTGTGGGTGCCACTCACGTCTGTTGGGATGTGAAAAAGTTGGTATCAGAGCTTTAGGCTCGTTTATCTCATCGTATAAGTCATGTCTAGTAGAGTCCTGCGGATCGGTACGGACACGTTTGTACTTATCTTCGGGAGGCTATAGGACACTACGAAACTTCAATTTCTTTCTTTCTTTTGTGATACTTGATTCCAATTGGTATCTGGATGATTCAAATTGGTATCTGACTTTTCTTTCTATTATCTTACAAATGGTGAGGACTCATATGGCAGCAGTAGCTAACGAAGTACCCACCCACCGGCCACTAGGGCTACAGCTCGTGGGGGAGGACATGCCGCTGGGGCCGCAACTTTTGGAGGAAGAGGCCAGGCCAGGGGCCGTGGTTGTGGTAGAGGCAGAGGAGCAGCAGCCCAGCTGGGGGCGGGGCTCCTGGGGATGGTTAGCAATGCACTGAGTCCCCTGAGCCTCAGTTTTTTCAGGATAAAGCAGCAGAGTTCGCAGCAACACCACCTCAGCCTGATATTGTTGCTACTCTAGTGCTATCAGATGTTATGGTCCGAGTGTTGAACCTACTAAATGAATTTGCAGAGGCAGGTGTGTTACCAGCAACCGCAGGTAATCAAGGTGTGAGAGCAGGTGGTCCAGCTCAGGCTCCAGTTCAGGCACCAGGGGTACAACATGCCGCAGCTATGGCTCACCATTTGGATGAGGCCCCAGGACCTGAGTTATTCCCTAGGCCAGTGGGAGGACCGCTGATGACAGGTGACGAAGATGAAGCCTTCAAAATTCTTTGGTACTGAGGCAGGGGATGCCTATGAATTCATTATTAATTGCCACGAGAGGATCTATAAGATAAGGGCAGTTGAGAAGTATGGAGTAGAGTTTATGACTTTTCAGCTCATGGGAGATGCCAAGTTATGGTGGAGGGCGTTTGTAGAGTGTAGGGCAGCGAATTTTCCTCCATTAACTTGGACTCATTTCTACCAGATTTTCTTGAGAAGTATGTTCCTCGTACTTTGAGGGATAGGAAGCGTGATGAGTTCAGTAACATTAAGCAGGGAAATTCTTTTGTTGCTGCTTACAAGTCTCGATTTCAATCTTTGGGTCGTTGTGCTCTCCAGCTTTTGCCTACTGAGGAGGAGAGGGTTAGACTTTTTGTAAAGGGGTTGAATACTGCCCTTCAGTTGTCGGCCCTTCAGCTGGTAACCAGGGGTTGTACTTTTCAAGAAGATGTGCATGACGTAAAGATTGTTGAGGGTGTCCGTCAGGATGGTACAACAAATATACAGAGAAGAAAGCCCGGAAGGGTGGTAATTTCAATGGTACGTTTTCTAAGGGACAGGGATCCCAAAGTTACATAGGTCGTCAGGTTCAGCAGACTATGCTAGCTTCGGTGGGAGGCTTATCTGGAGTCATTCAGTACTCTATCAGTCAGGTAGGGAGCTCTCGGTCCCGAGTTCCAGATCAGGGAGGTTTTTCAACTTCTTCAATGTCAGTTCAGAGGCCCACTCTTGATTGTTCCTGCTTTGAGTTTGGCGAGCAGGGCACATCAAAAGGTTTTGTCCTAGACTCAGGAAGGATAACCAAAGTGGTTAGTTTCACGCTCTCAGGCCCCCAGTTGCTCAGGCTAGAGAAGATGGATCTTTTGGTGGGAATCATACTCAGGCTGGGCGGAGTGGTCACACGAATGGTAGAGGTAGCGCTCAACCCAACATTGGCGGTTATCAGGCTAGTAGGGGTGGTGTTCAGATGGTTCAGGGGGACTGTACAGGTTCTTAGGCTAGTGGTGGGCTTTCCCATCTCTATGCTATACTAGGCAGGCCAGAGCCCAAGAGCTCAGATGCAATTATCACAGATACTATCTCAGTCTGTCACTGTCAGGCTTCTGCAGTATTTGATCCGGGCTTCACATTTTTGTATATGTCTACTTATTTTTCTAGGAGTTTTGATACGACTTGTTACTTGCTTAATACTTCTATTCTTGTATCTACTCGGGTCGGAGATTCTGTGGTAGTAAATAAAGTGTTTCGATCTTGCACTATTAGGATTATGGGTTATGGTACCTGGGTAGACCTAATGATTTTAGACATGATAGATCTTGATGTTATTTTGGGTATGAGTTGGCTATCTCCCTACCATGCGATCATCGACTGTCACGCTAAAACTGTCACCTTAGCTATGCCCGGGATACCTAGACTTAAGTGGAAAGAAAACCTTAATGCCTCTCCAAAGAAAATTATCTCTTATGTTCGTGCTAAGAAACTCATTAAGAGGGGGTGTTTGGATTATTTGGTGCATATTCGTGATACTGATTCTGACATTTTACCACTTGAGTCAGTTCTTGTAGTTTATGAGTTCGCAGAGGTGTTTCCTACGGAATTACTCGGTATGCCATCAGACCGTGATATTGATTTCTGCATTGACTTAGAGCCGGGGACTCGCCCTATTTCTATCCCTCCATATTGTATGGCTCCAGCAGAGTTGAGGAAGTTGAAAGAACAGCTTCAGGACTTTCTTAGTAAGGGTTTTATTCGCCTAAGTGTCTCTCTGTGGGGCGCTCTTGTGCTTTTTGTGAAAAAGAAGAATGGGACTATGCACATATGCATTGATTACCGACAGTTAAATAAAGTCACCATCCGAAATAAATATCCTATTCCTCGCATTGATGATCTGTTTGACCAGCTTCAAGGAGCATGTGTGTTCTCTAAAATAGATTTGAGATCGGGCTACCATCAGTTAAAAATTCAAGCTGAGGATATCCCTAAGACAGTTTTTCAGTTTAGATATGGACATTATGAGTTTCTTGTCATATCTTTCGGGCTCACTAATGCCCCTGCTGCTTTTATGGATTTGATGAATCGATTTTTTAAGCCATTCTTATACTATTTTGTTATTGTATTTATTGATGATATATTGATTCATTCGAAAAGCAGGGAAGATCATGAAAAACATCTGAGAGTTGTCCTTGGATTGTTAAGGGATAAGGAGTTGTATGCTAAATTCCCTAAGTGTAAATTTTGGCATGATTCGGTGTCCTTCTTGGGGCATGTGGTTTCGAAGGAGGGGATTATGGTTGATCCCAAAAAGATTGAGTCCGTCAGAGATTGGGCTAGGCCCACATCAATGACAAAAATTCGCAGCTTCATAAGGTGAGCTAGTTACTACCACCGATTCATGAAGGGGTTTGCTTCCATTAGATCACACTTGACCCTTTTGACACAGAAAGAGGTACCTTTTCAGTGGTCTGATGAGTGTGAAGAGAGCTTTCAAAAGCTCAAGACTTTGTTGACTACATCATCGATTCTTGCTTTGCCTATGGAAGGTAAGGATTTTGTGATGCTTCCCGTTCAGGTTTGGGTGTTGTGTTGATGCAGGATAAGAGTTTTATTGCCTATGCTTCTAGGCAATTAAAGATTCATGAAAAGAATTATCCTACTCATGACTCAGAGCTGGCAACAGTTTGATGACACTATCTTTATGGTGTCCATTATGAAATATTCACTGATCATCATAGCCTATAACACGTGTTTACTCAGCAAGATTTAAATGCTAGGTAGTGGAGATGGATGGAATTGTTGAAGGATTATGATATTACTATTTTATACCATCATGGTAAGAAACACATAGTGGTGGATGCCTTGAGCAGAAAAGTCAGTTAGTATGGGTAGCTTGGCTCGTTTGGTCACTACAAAGCGTCTGTTGGCCATTGAGGTTCGGGCTTTGGCTAACAGTTTGGTGCGACTTGATTTATCCGACTCTGGCAAGGTATTGGCTTTTATTGAGGCGAGGTCATCTCTGCTAGATCATATTAAGGCAAAACAATATGATAATCCGAGTTTATGCAAAATTCAGGACAATGTAATAAGTGGTAAGGCCAAGGAGGCCGTGATTGATGAAGAGGGAGTGTTGAGAATTAAGGGGCGCGTGTACGTTCCTCGAGTGGATAACTTGATTCAGACGATTTTAGAGGAGTCTCACAGTTCTAGATATTCTATTCATCCTGGTGCTACGAAGATGTACCGTGATCTAAGGCAACATCACTGGTGGGATACGATGAAGTGTGACATAGCTGATTATGTTTCCAATTATTTAAATTGTGATCAGGTTAAGTATGAGCACCAAAGACCCGGTGGTACTCTTCAAAGGATACCCATTCCTTAATGGAAGTGGGAGAGGATAGCCATGGATTTTGTGGTGCGTATTCCAAAGACCTTGGGTAAGTTTGATTCAATCTGGGTCATTGCTGATCGGTTGATTAAGTCAGCACATTTTATTCTGGTCTAGCTTACGTTAAATGCCGAGAAATTAGCCAAGATCTACATTCATGAGATTGTTAGACTACATGGGGTTCCTATGTCTATCATATCCGATAGGGGCACGACGTTTACATCTAGTTTATGGAACCATTTGCATTTGGAAGTGGGTATTAGGTTGGACCTTAGTACAACTTTCCACCCCTAGACAGACGGTCAGTCCGAGCGGATGATTCAAGTTCTTGAGGACATGTTTTGTGCGTGTGTGATTGATTTTGGTGGTCATTGGGGCCAGTTTTTAGCATTGGCGGAGTTCGCTTATAATAATAGTTATTGTTCGAGCATTGATATGGCTCCGTTCGAGGCACTTTATGGGAGGAAGTGTAGATCACCTATTGGGTGGTTTGATGCGTTCGAAGTAAGATCTTGGGGTACTGATATGTTGAGAGAGTCTTTAGATAAGGTCAAGGTGATTCAAGAAAAGCTCATAGCAGCTCATAGTAGGCAGAAGGAGTATGTGCATAGAGGGGTTTGGGATCTTGAGTTCATGGTGGGGGAACAAGTGTTGTTGAAAGTCTCACCAATGAAGGGTGTGATGATATTTGGGAAAAAAGGAAAGCTTAGTCCTAGATATATTGGCTCATTTGAGATTCTCGATCGTGTGGGGGAGGTTGCGTATGAGTTAGCTTTACCCCCAGGTTCATCCGGTGTTTCATGTCTCTATGCTGAAAAGGTATCATGGTGATGGGTCCTATATCATTCGTTGGGATTCGGTTATGTTAGATGAGAATTAGTCCTATGAGGAAGAGCCTGTTGCTATATTAGATAGGGATGTGCATAAGTTGAGATCGAAAGAAATTATGACAGTTAAGGTCCAGTGGAAGAATCGTCCTGTTGAGGAAGCCACTTGGGAGTCCGAGTCAGATATGCATAATAAGTATCCCTATCTTATATGCGTAATAAGTATCCCTATCTTTTCGCTGAGTCAGGTACCTTTTTCCTTATTTCTTCCCTCTTATCCGTTCGAGGACGAACAGTTGTTCAATTGGTATCTGATGTAATGACCCGCTTGGTCGTTATGTGTGCGCTGACCATTCTACCCTTGGTAGTACTTTCCCGAGGTTAGGAATGACCGGACCTAAATAAATTGGGGTGTGTTTTATGTTGTGTTTTCTGACTTATAAGTGATAATGTGATGTGTTTTTAACGTGGTTGGTTGTTGGCTTGTGTTCATAGGGCCTTAGAATGATTTTGAGAGACTAAGTATAAAAATGTGGAAAAATTCGTGCTCACTGCCTAAAATTCACCGCTGCAGCGGAAAGATTTTCGCTGCCACGGTACTGTTGTAGCGAGAAGGGGTCCCGTTGAAGCGAACGGTGGATTCTTCGAGAGCCCGCTGCAGCGGTCCTTATTAAGTCAGAAATCCGATTTAAATACCTTATTTCGACCCCACTCATCACATAATCCCAAAAACAGTTCCCAAGAGCATAGAGGCGACTTTCTAAGGCTCAGGCACTATTCTCCATCAAAGGTAAGCCTTAATCACTATCTTTCTTCACGTAATGTTCTTATTCGATTCTTGTTTCAATCAAAGGACCTTTAATGGGAATTGAAGGGTTGAACACAAATACCAAGGAAACCCTAGAATATTAATGGGTATTGTTTATTGTTGTTTAATTATCTAAGAGTAGATATTATCGCTTCATAGCATGAGAACTTGATATTCAATTATGGAAATTGATTGTTGAGACCTAGGGTTCCAATAAAACTGGGAACTTTGGCTAAAATCAGATTTGTAGGGTTGAAATGATTAGAGAACCCATTGATTGATTCTATATGATGCTTGAGACTAGCATTAGGATGATTATGATCCTAAGGATAATTAACCCATTTGTTTAAGGGTAGAATTGGTGGGGTTGTCATCCCTAATTTGTTATTGTTAAGTTGATAATCGTTTACTTACTTAGAATTGTAATTCTAGACTTTGAATGTTCCGAAGCTTTGAGGAAGGAAAAGCTATTGCAAAGTGATTGCTTTGTTCCAGTTCGGCTTTGAGGTAGGTTACAGTTTACTTGAGTTAGACTTTCATTAGTTGATTGTATATGTCGCAGAATCTATGGGAGAAAGCATGTCTAGGACTTCGGACATAGAGCTTGGGTGATTGTTGTTAGATGTATGATTAAATTGTGTGAAGTTTTTCTCCATTGCTGAGGTTGATAAACTTGAATTGTATACTTGAGACCGTTGCAAGGAAGGTGTTCATATATACAGAGACTGAATTAGATTGCTTCATATTATATTATCATTGAGCAGATTATTTGTGGATCTTATTGTGACTTGTGTTATTTGGTTATACTTCATTGATGTTGACTTGATACATGTTCCTGAGTCATTCCTTGTGATTTGATTATGAGACGTTGTTGATGATGATTGAGATGGAACATATACATCTTTTAAGGCACATTTGACAGGAAATGATGATGTAGCCTAGCTGTGAGCTCGTGGTCCGAGGTTATTTCAGAAACGAGTGGTTCATGGACACCATGGGTCCCCTGCAGGTCATGGCTATTTGTGTCACGACCTATTTTGGCACAAGTCGTGCAGGCACTTACCTTTTTCACCTCGGTAAGCGAACCCTTAACCCAACAATAAATAAAGACATAATAATTAAATCGAGTAACAGAATAGAATAAATACGTAAGTCTCACGATATATATATATATATATATATATATCTCTGTGTGTGTGTGTGTGTGTGTGTGTGTAAAAGTGCGGAATAATAATACCCCCAGGGTCTAGTCTGAATAATACAAGAGCATTTAAAATGGAAATAATACAAGTCTGGAATAATAATACATAAAGTGTCTATGTTGCTGAATAGAAATAGGACATAATGATAGAGAAGTCTTCAAGGCAGCGAACATCCGTACTCACCCTGGAAACTCGAAGATAAATGCTAAAGCGACTATCAGCCACATGTACCGGAAGCAGATCCAACCTGATACTCTGCATTCATAAAGGAATGCAGCAAGTGCAGGTCAGTACAAAACAACAGTACTGGTAGGCATCATCGGCCGACTAAGCATAGCTAACACTATTCAGATAATAAAGCCAGATAGACAGATAAACCAACAAGTATAAATCAAACATAACCGAAGCCAAATATGCGTCATCACCTAAGTAGAGCTTCTAATCCCAAATGTGCCAAGTCTCAATATATCAAGTCCGAATCCAACATCACAAGTACAACACCAAAACATCTCAAAGTAAGCCACGGTGCAATGCAATGCAATAATGTGTGGATGCAATGCAATGCCATGCAAATGATGTGTATACATGTACTCCGGACGGAAATATCGACATTTTGGTAGCACAACCCAGTGTGACTCGCGAAGTCTAAGTGCCACCCGTCCCGATTCTTTGCCCAATAGACAGAAGGGACACTGAATCTTTGCCCACGGGGGGTTCTCACTGGCACCACTCGAGGGGGTGCACTCACTCAATCAACGATTCTGAAACTAACATCGAATATTGGCCTCTCATGTCACTCAAGTAAAAACCGAGCCCAACTCGTCACAGTGTTTCATCAAGTATCATCAGTATCTCAACAATATATCATGAAGAATGAGAGTGCATGCAATACATGTATCCACAATAATCATGCTTAATATAACAAGTACCAACAATAGGTACGCTAACAATATATCCGAATCACAAGTACAGCAATAGGTACGCCAACAATATATCCGAATCACAAATACCAACAATGGGTACGCCAACAATATCAAAATTATAATAGAACAACAGATGTCAATATCTACTAACAACACATGGCATCAAGCTAACACAATAGAATAATCAACCACAAACACAACAAGATGGCTAGTCCCAAACACACAACAAGGCCCAACCTAAGACAATATTCATCCCAACTTCATACCTAAAGGCTCACATGATTTCTCTGATGATATAGTCTAAATATATGTTTCGCTATGCGAAGTCTCACAAAGGTAAGCCATAACCTACCTGGATGGTCAAACAACAACACCAACAAATCACTCTATTGCCTTCCCCTTCCGCTGGGCCTTAATATCGAGAAAGTCTAGGCATAATCGAAATCTATATTAGAAATCATGAAGAACGATATTAATATTGCCATCATTCAATTTAGATCAAATCTAACCCTAGAATTTGGGAAATGGGCCCACAAGGTCAAAACGAGAAATTCGGAAGCAAAATATCAAATTAAAAATTAGATGATCATAACCCAACCACTAATTGCTAAAATGACTTACAGATTTATCCAATTTCGAATTTGATGCAAAACCCCCAATTTGGGTATAAATCCTAACTTTTTGATTCCGAAATTCAACTCTAAAAATGGAAGATATAGGATTAATAAACTTAGATTCATCAAAAACTAGCATAAACCCTATCAATTTCACCACTTATAAGCCTAGAGAAAAAGTTCACCAAAACCCACTTTCATCTTTCATTACTAAGGGATTATTAAAGGAAAGAGGGAATCTAAGATGATAAGGATTAATGGAATAGAAGAGGGATCGCAAGATTTACATCCAAAAGTCTCCTCCAAATATCTCTAAGAACAGTTCCCCAAAGCACTAATTTCGAAATGGATATAAATGAGGGTCTAAAGGCTCTTAATACTTAATTAATAACACACACTGCCTATCACTCGCTTTGGCGACACTGGGACCGCTCCAGCGGATCCACTTCAACGGTCCCTCGACCGCTTCAGCGGTCAAGCCTAAAATGCTTCGACCACTCCAGCAGTACCGCTGCCGCGGTGCTGGTTCCGCCAAAGCAGGCACCAGACACCAGAAAACTCTCTAAGTTTCACAATTCAATCCGATTTTTTGACTAATTCCCGAGGACATCAGCTCACATACCATACACATAGACACACGCAAAAACACGCTGCGAACGCTCTTGTTACCTAGGAATTCCCAACGGAGGTCTCGTTGACTGAGTCAACCCCCGATACCTTAATTCAATTTTCTAACCCAAGTCTCAAAATGCATCCGAGTGCATTAAGAACTGAACCAGAGATACATACAAGTTCTGAACGACCATCCGGACCTTTCAGAATTGACAGAATTCCAAAAATGGTCCGTTCATCTAAAAGTCAACTTTGGGTCAACTCGTTTTCACTTTAAGCCTATATTTCACAAAAGTTGCTCGAATCTGATCTAGACACCACGAGAAGCGTGCCAACGGTCCCCTCGGGTCAAAATGAGCTAAACAATGCTTGGGAAAGGGCGAAAATGCCGAAAAGACTATAACGACCAAACGAGTCGTTACATCAGATACCAATTGAGCCATCGCACGTTCTCGAGCGAATAAGAGAAAAATGAGCGGGAAGTACCTGAATCAGTGAACAACTGGGGATATCGGCTACGCATATTGGACTCGGTCTCCTAAGTAGCCTCCTCAATAGGACGGTGCTTCCATTGCACCTTCACAGAAGTAATCTCCTTTGACCTCAACTTTCGAACCTGCCTATCCAAGATCGCGATAGGCTCCTCCTCATAAGAAAAATTCCCATCAAGCAATACAAAATCCCAACGAACAATGTAAGTACCGTCGCCATGGTACTTCTTCAACATCAAAATATGAAAAACTGGATGAACTCCAGCCAAGCCTAGCGGCAATGCCAACTCATAAACCACATCACCCACACGAGCAACATTCTCAAATGGACCAATATACCTGGGGCTCAACTTGCCCCTCTTACCAAACCTCATAACACCCTTCATGGGTGAAACCTTAAATAGAACCTGGTTACCAACAACAAACTCTAAATCTCGGACCTTCCGATTCGCATACATCTTTTGCCGACTCTGAGCTGCCAAAAGCTTGACCTGAATAACTCTCACTCTACCAAGGGACTTACTCAATAGATCTGTACTCGAAGGTCGAGCCTCCTACCCATCAAACCAGCCAACCGGAGACCTACATCTCCTACCATACAAAGCCTCAAAAGGCGTCATACCAATACTCGAATAATAACTGTTATTGTACGCAAACTCTACCAATGGTAAGTGTTAATCCCAATGACCACCAAAATTAATAAAACACGCTCTCAACATGTCCTCAAGCACCTGAATGGTCTGCTCGGACTGGCCATCGATCTAAGGATGAAAAGCTATACTGAGATCCAATCGGGTACCCAACTCCTCATGAAACGCCCTCCAGAAATGGAAAGTGAAGATAGTACCTCGATCAGATACAACAGAAATAGGAACCCCATGCAAGCTCACAATATCCTGAATATATATCTTGGATAACTTTTCCGCGGTATAGGAAACCTAAACAGGAAAAAAGTGAGCGGACTTAGTCAACCGATCAACTATCACCCAAATTGAGTCAAACTTACTCAGGGTGTTCGGAAGACCCACAACAAAATCCATAGTAATCCTCTCCCACTTTCACTCGGGAATGGGCATCCTCTGAAGCACACCACCGGGTCCCTGGTGCTCATACTTTACCTGCTGACAATTACGACACTTAGCCACGAAATCAACTATATCTCTCTTCATCCGACGCCACCAATAGTGATGTCTCAAATCACGGAACATCTTAGTCGCTCTAGGATGAATGGCATAGCGATAGCTATAAGCCTCAGACAAGATCAACTGAATCAAATCACCAACACGAGGAACATACACGCGCCCCTTACTCCTCAAAATGCCCTCAGAATCAATCACGGCCTCCTTAGCCTCACTTCTCAAAGCTCTATCTCGAATTTTGCTCAACTGAGCATCCTCAAACTGATGAGTCCTGATCCGATCCAATAAAGACGACCTCGCCTCTATACAAGCCAAAATCCTACCTGGGGCTGAAATATCAAGGCGAAAGAAACTGTTGGCCATAGTCAAAACATGGCCAACGAACGCTCAGAAACAATTAATCGACTAAACTCGCCATACTCACTGCCTTGCGACTCAAGGCATCAGCCACTACATTTGCTTTCCCGGGATGGTACAGAATAGAGATGTCATAGTCCTTCAGGAGCTGCATCCATCGGCGCTGCCTGGAATTAGGATATCTCTGGGTAAACACATGCTAAAGACTATGGTGGTCGATGAAAACCTCACAATGGACACCGTACAAATAATGCCTCCAAATCTTCAAAGCGAAGACCACTGTTAAAAAATCCAAATCATGGGTAGGGTAATTCTTCTGATGAATCTTCAATTGACGAGAGGCATAAGCTATCACTCTACACTCTTGCATCAAAACAGCACCCAAATCCATACCTGAGGCATCACAATAGATAGCAAAATCCTTACCGTCCATGGGTAATGCTAAGATCGGGGCTATCGTCAAAAGAAGCTTAAGCTTTTGAAAGCTCTCCTTACAATCATCTGACCACTGGAAGGGAACCTCCTTCTGAGTCAATCTGGTCAAAGACGAAGCAATAGCAGCAAAACCCTTCACAAAGCGATGGTAATAGCTGGCCAAACCCAAAAAACTACGAGTCTCAGTAATAGTAGTGGGCCTCGCCCAACCCCTCACAGCTTCAATCTTCTATGGGTCAACCATAATCCCATCCTTAGACACAATATGGCCCAAGAATGCTACAGACTCCAACCAAAACTCACACTTAGAAAACTTAGCAAATACGCTATGTTTCATTAACAACCCAAGAACAGAACGAAGATGGCTCTCATGCTCCTCTCTACTCTTGGAATAGACCAAGATATCATCAATGAAAACAATCATGAAGGAATCAAGGAATGGCCTAAAGACGTCATTCATCAAAGTCATAAATGCAGCCCGGGCATTGGTAAGCCCAAAAGACATCACTAAAAACTCATAATGGCCATATCTCGTCCGAAAGGTTATCTTCGGAATATTCTCCGCCCTGATATTCAACTGGTGATAACCAGAACGCAAATTAATCTTCGAAAACACCGAAGCACCTTGAAGGTGGTCAAACAGATCATCAATACGAGGCATAGGGCAATTGTTTCAAATAGTGACCTTGTTCAACTGGCGATAATCAATACACATCCTTATGGTCCCATCTTTCTTCTTCACAAACAACACAGGAGCACCCTAAGGGGAGACACTCGGTCTAATGAACCCCTTGCTCAACAAATCCTGTAACTGCTCCTTAAGCTCTCTCAACTCGGCAGGTTCCATCCGATATGGCGGAATATAAATAAGGCGAGTGCCCGGATCTAAGTCAATACAGAAATCAATGGCACGATTGAGTGGCATATCCGGCAAGTCCGATGGGAATACCTCCGTGAACTCGCTCACTATAGGAAAAGACTCAAGGGGTGGAGATATAGCAGTAGTATCACGAACATGAGCCAAATAGGCTAAACACCCTTTACTTACTAACTTGTTCGCTCGAAGGAAGGAAATGATTTTCTTCAAAGCGGGGCCAGGAGTATCCCTCCACTCAAGCCTAGGAATGCCCGGCATGACTAAAGTAACTGTCTTAGGGTGATAGTCCAAGATCGCATGATAAGGGGAAAGCCAAGACATCCCCAATAATATCAAAGTCCACTATATCAAGAATCATCAAATCTACCAAAGTTTCATATCCCATAAAAGTAACCAAACAAGACAGGTAAACTCGATCAACAACACAGAATCTCCGACCGAAGTAGACACATGAACAAGTATATCTATGCTATCACAAGGCATATCCCAACCAACGGCATGAAATCCCGATACATACGAATAGGTGGATCCAGGATCAAATAACACAGATGCTGCTCTATGACGGACAGAAATGGTACCTAAAATCACAGCATCTGAGGCCTCTGCCTCGGGCCTACCCGAAAATAATTAACAATTGGCTCCGCTACACCCACTCTGAGATCCCCCTCTCGCACTCTGTGAACCACCTCTAGCTGGCTCGGAACAATCTCTAGAACCATGAGAAGCACCGCGGCCCGACTGAGCACCGCCCATCTGAGAAATCCCACCTCGACAACCAGATGATATAGGAGTCCTCGGCAGCTGATAATCTCGCCTGGGTCGGGGACATATCCTAGCAACATGCCCAATCTCACCATAAGAAAAATAGGTAATAGGAGACGAATGCTGATACACAAAAACTGAAGACTCGGATGAAGTAGCCTTGTCCATTGGTCTGGAGAATGAACTCTCAGGAGCTCTCTATCTAGGTGGCTGACTGGAGGAAGCCTGTAATGCAGAATGCACAGGACGACCAAAATATAGCTGATGTGGCCTCAAAAATGATCGGCGCCCCTCGAACTAGAACTACCATAACTACTACTTTAATGTGGCCTATTATCACCACCACCAAAAGCACGAACCTTAGCGCCCTCAATCATAGAAGCATCATTGAGAATGGACTGGAAGAAAGCCCCCATAGACTCCATCTGAAGACAAGAAATTTGTATAGAGCCCATTAGTCCCCCAACAATACGTCTGATCCTATCGGCCTCAGTAGGGATCAACGAAGTAGAATAACAGGCCAGATATAAGAAAAGGGTAACATAGGACTCTAAAGACATGCCCCTCTGCTCAAGGTATAAAAATGGCTCCCTATGCGCCTCTCTCAAATATCGGGGCACATACTTCTCAATGAAGGCCCGATAGAACTGAGTCCAAGTCAGGGGAAGGGAACCCTCAGGTCTGCACACCACGAAATACCTCCACCACGTCTTCGCATCACTGCAAAACTGGTAGGACACATAATCAATCCTGTGGGTCTCCACTATCCCCATACGATGCAGCAACTCATGCATATCAAGATAAACTCATAAGCATCCTCAAACAAAGTACCAGAAAACCTCGACGGCTCTAACTTCCTGAATCTCCCAATAAGGTCCTTATCGGACAAGGTCATAACAGTGCCCTCCGTGGACCTCAAATCATCACCAAGAGTAGGTATCGCATCAATGCAAGGAGCCATAGCTATAACGGGATGTGCTTCCCGCGTAGGTCCCTGCACCCCAACCCTAGTCTGTGAACCCTCACCGGGAGTAGTAACACTGGCTGTCGCCTGCTGGGCATCAAGATGAAGTAAGACCCTAGCCATCGTATCCTGCATGGCCTGACCAGAAGTAACCCTGGGCTGTGTCTGTGCTGGAGCCGCATCCTTGGGCTCAGGAGACGAAGATCTCTCTCTGTGATGTCCTACCGCAGGATCCCCGCACCTTGCAGTAGCCCCACGGCCTCTGGCTCTACCGCGCCCTCTGGCTGTAATTAGCCCTCGGGTGCCATCCATAGCTGCGGGCTCTGGCACCGGACCTCGGGCCATAGTAGCTCTAGTACTCACTATCTGTGAGAGAAGAGATAAGAGTCAGATACCAATTAGAATAAAGTAGCACGAAAGAAAGAAAGAAAGTGAGATTTCCTAAATGCCCTATAGCCTCTCGCAGATAAGTACGGAGCTCATCATACCGATCCACGAGACTCTATTAGTAACCTAAGGCTCTGATACCAACTTGTCATGATCGATTTTGGCATAAGTCGTGCGGGCACTTACCTTTCCTACCTCGATAAGCGAACCCTTAACCCAATGATAAATAAAGACATAATAATTAAATCGAGTAACGGAATAGAATAAATACGTAAGTCTCACGATATATATATATATATATATATATATATATATATATATATATATATATATATAGAAAAAGTGCAGAATAATAATAATACCCCCAGGGTCTAGTCTGAATAATACAAGAGCATCTAAAAGGGAAATAATACTAAGTCTGGAATAATAATACATAAAGTGTCTATGTCTCTGAATAGAAATAGGACATACTGATAGATAAGTCTTGAAAGCAGTGAACGTCCGTGCTCACCCTGGAAACTCGAAGATAATGCTGAAGCGACTATCAGCCACGTGTACCAGAAGAAGATCCAACCTGATACTCTACATTCATAAAGGAATGCAACAAGTGCAGGTCAGTACAAAACAACAGTACTAGTAGGCATCATCGGCCGACTAAGCATAGCACAATTCAGATAATAAAGCCAGATAGATAGATAAACCAATAAGTATAAATTAAACATAACCGAAGCTAAATATGCGTCATCGCCTAAGTAGAGCTTCTAATCCCAAATGTGCCAAGTCTCAATATTTCAAGTCTGGGTCCAACATCACAAGTACAACACTAAAACATCTCAAAGTAAGCCACGGTGCAATGCAATGCAATAATGTATGGATTCCATGCAATGCGATGCAAATTTAGTGTACACATGTACTCCGGACGGAATATCGACATCTCGGTAGCACTACCTAGTGTGACTCGCGAAGTCTAAGTGCCACCCGTCCCGGATCTTTGCCCAACTGATAGACAGGACACCAGATCTTGGCCCATGGAGGGTTCTCGCCGGCACCACTCTTGGGGACCCGCAGAGTCCATGCACTCACTCCATTAACGATTTCGAAACTAACATCGGATATTGGCCTCTCACGTCACTAAAGTAAAAATTGAGCCCAGCTCATCACAGTCTTTCATCAAGTATCATCAGTATCTCAACAATATATTCATGAAGTGCAATGCATGTATCCACGGTAATCATGCTCAATATCACAAGTACCAACAATGGGTACGCCAAAAATATATCTGAATCACAAGTACGAGCAAAGGGTACGCCAATAATATATCTGAATCACAAGTACTAACAATGGGTACGCCAATAATATAAAAAATCAACATAGAACAACAGATGCCAATATCTACTAACAACACATGGTATCAAGCTAATACGATAGAATAATCAACCACAAGCACAACAGGATCGCTAGTCCCAAACACACAACAGGGCCCAACCTAAGACAATATCCATCCCAACTTTATACTCGAAGGCTCACAAGCTTTCTCTGATGCCATAATCTAAATATATGTTTCGCTATGCGAAGTCTCACAAAGGTAAGCCATAACCTACCTGGATGGCCGAACAACAACACCAACAAATCACCCTATTGCCTTCCCCTTCCGCTGGGCCTCAATATCGATAAAGTCTAGGCATAATCGAAATCTACATTAGAAATCATGAACAACGACACTAATATTGTCATCATTCAATTTAGGTCAAATCTAACCCTAGAATTTGGGGAAATGGCCCCACAAGGTCAAAACGGAAAATCCGGAAGCAAAATATCAAATTAAACACTAGGTGATCATAACCCAACCACTAATTGCTAAAATGATTCATAGATTTACCCAATTTCAAATTTGCAGCAAAACCCCCAATTTGGGTGTAAACCCTAACTCTTTGATTCCGAAATTCAATACTAAAAATGGAAGATATAGGATTAATAAACTTAGATTCATCAAAAACTAGCATAAACCACATCAATTTCACCACTTATAAGCCTAAAGAAAATGTTCACCAAAATCCACTTTTATCTTTCATTACTAAGGGATTATTAAAGGAAAAGAAAAATCTAAGATGATAAGGATTAATGAAATAGAAGAGGGATAGTAAGATTTACCTCCAAGAATCTCCTCCAAATATCTCTAAGAAAAGTTCCCCAGAGCTCTAATTTCGAAATGGACTGTTTTGACCCTTTTGAGAAGGAACTCTTTGTATTTTGCGCAACTGAGTTTAAAAATGGAAAATGAATTATGTTTGTGGCCTAAAATCTCATAAACGTTCCTTTTTACAGAATGTAATCGCCATATATATTTTTTATTAAAATCCCATATTTAGTTCCAAACAATAACACATTTGATTTTGAAGTCCATTTCGTTTTTGGGCCTTAGTATACTTCACTGAATTTCTTTAAAACATGGGCATTAGCCCAAAAAAACCTTTTAGTCATGGGTTCATTGCTTAGGAAAAAATTAAATGATTTTTGACCCAAAGTAACTTTTTCATTTATTTTTAGACAAACGACCGGCGTGGGCCTTGGCCCAAATATACCTTGTTTGGCCACTTACATTATGGGCCCTGGTCTCTTTTTATTAGCCGCAGAATTTATGTAGAAAAACCAAACAGAATTTCCCAGCCCAAATGATGACTTTATACAAATCCTTATTTTTTGAAGACGAAACTGAAATGGGTTTTGGCCCAAAAATATTCTTTTAAAATACTCAGTTTTTAGGAAAAGACTCAGACGGGTTTTGGCCGAAAAAACATTGCGTTTTATTGACTCATGACCAGAAAAGAGACATATTTTAACAGTTTTTTGAAAGATAAAAAAAAATATTTTTGTCTAAGGTATTCATCTACACGTTATACCATCTTTATTAAAAACAGACCTCTTTGGCTCGCCACTTAAAAAAAAAAAGTAGTTTGTTTTTCATTTTTATCTCAAAAAACAGTACGCATTATTTTCAGATTTTTTCGAAAAAGGATTTGGGTGCTGAAGTCAATCTAAACGGCATATGTACCATTTGTCTAAGATGCCTAATTCACAATATAATGGTTCCAATAATGTTTGTGGGTTTTACAAGTAACGAATAAAATACAATGAAGCATAATAGGAAAATATAATGAAGTGAAGTGAAATGGGGTGTACCAAACCCCTACCATTTTAACCCATGGTTGGGCATTCATGTCATTTTTACCCATGACTGGGCCTTCAATATATTAGCTTCCCTTTCTTTTTTTTTCTTTTTTTTTTTTGACTCAAAGACAGTTGAAAGAATTTTCCCTATTAGGCTTTTAGCCCAATAAGGTGGCTGGACTTCGGCCCAAGTGGCCATCTAGTGGGGAGGAGGGAAAAAACAAAAGACCCCGGTTAGTTTATATTTTACTGTTCCTATCATTCACATGATATATGCACATAATATACACAACACACTACTGTTTACAAGTCCCATTCTATACATAAATATACACATATATAAGCAACATATCATATTTATTCACAAGCTCATGTGAGGGGCATATGTGTATTCCATGTCCTCAAGCTGAAATCCCAAACTAGGCGCTGGAATGCCAGGTCGTCACCCCCCTTTATTCCTGATGCCGCACAAGTTCCAAGAGGTTTTATGAACCTCCGGCATGGCTGATCACTGTGGAAGGGTTCAAACTAGACCCCCATTTACCTAAACTGCCTCTCAACCAGCAACCATGGAAAACACAGATCTAGATACACACACACAAGGCTCAAAATAAATAGGATAGGCCCAAAATACATGTGTATGGAACAACTATCAGCCAACAACAATAGATGAAACAAGTAGGGAAAAGATAAAGTGACTTGAGCATGAAAATGAAAGCAATCTGTATGGGCACAGTTTGGCCTAGACTGAACTTAAACCAAGTAATCACAGCAGTGACAGTCACATGGAAACAATACAATTCTGGACAATATTGAATCAAATAGATATGGTAAAGTATAGAGACACACAAGGATAAGGAAAGCCATCCTCTAAATATAGTACAATCCCAACAGGTTTGGTATGCATGAAATATATGTAGAACTATCTAAGTATAACCCTCAAGTGAGCCTAGACATTTTATGGACAATTCAAGTGAAGACTCTTGCCATTTTTAGGACATTATGTTCCAAAGTCTAAATGATTCCTCTAAAGAAGACAAAGACTAAACAGAAGGAACCAAACGGTAATCTTAATAGGTATGGTATAACAAAACAAAGTAGGTGAAAATCAGAGTCCCTTTTAAAATGGAATAGCCCTTTACTGACCTGCTGCTACATTACTTCTCACAGAACCCAATTCAAGACACAAGCAATAATGAAAACCCAAACTAGGACCATTTGTAGAAACAACTACCAAGAGACCTCTAAGTCATCATTATTCCATATAGGATATATAAGTCTCAGGCACAATAGTTACATCTTTATACATAACTTAAGCAAGTAGAAGGGTAGAGGTCCCAGGAATACACAGAAATTTCACATTCCTAAGTTCAGAGTTGAGAATTCTGCTAACTTTTACTCTTGAATCTATCTCATTTGCAAAAAGGTCTAAAGTAATTTTAAAGGGATGCACCTAATTTAGTTATGCCCTTATCTTAATCTTCATTTTTTCAAAACTGGACAAGTATCACATATTTTTTATTAACTTTTAATGCTGCACAGAACGAAAACACATTCATCCAACACAACCAGATTAGGTTCAGTTTATCTTCTACTAGGACTTTAGATTAATGGACTCACAACACATTTCAAAAAAGAAAATGGAAAGGAAGCGTGACTTGTTGTCCAAAGTTTCACAAAGAACAAGGGTCAAATATACCCCTCAGCCTACATAGCTATCTTGAATGAATGCAAACCATTGACCTCCCTATTTTTAAAGGCATTATTAGGACCTAAGATACAGGGGAGAACAGACCACCTTTCACACACAGGTCAGACCCACATCAATACACATAGACTCCACATAAAAGTTTAAGTCATGATTCCAACTTAACCAAGTGTTAAAGGATCTGTTACACATCTCCATGTCATCTCCATAGAATTCTTTTACCTTATTTTCTAAACAATCAATATTTCTTTTGAAAAACAGCTTTTCCCTTTTTCAGTTTTACCACAATTTTATAATCATCATACATCATCTAAACTTATCCAACCATTTTCTTAAGACACATCAGGACAAATGCAATAAGACCAGGCTATCAATCCTAATGAGCCACTAACAGATGCATAAAAAGTTTCATTTTTAGGATTCAAGGAACTTAACAGAATGACAAGAAAACACCAAAAGTGCATAGGTAGGAGGTTATACCCCTATAGGCTTGAGAGGGATGCCATGACAATCTTTTATTTGGGAGAAACGATACTATAGGTGAAGCATTTCTAAATCCTCTCCTAAGATGTCTTTAGAAAACCTTCCCTGCGTAGCCAAGTGGTTTTCAACCTCAACCCCTACACATATGATCTTTTATTACCCTTTTTCACATACCAAGAGAGATTGGACAGTTTACAGATCAAAGACAAATGTTTTTCTTAAGTTCTCAACTACTGTTTTCTTCTTTTACATCTTGCCATACTCCTCTTTTATTAGACTAGCATCATTAAGGTTTTTCTTTCTATCCGTGTCCATCTTTAAGCCTAGGCAGCTTGAAAACCAGAGTTATTATTATTACATAAACCACTTATACACACAGGAAAGCAAAGAAAGAACTCATGTCTCAAGGCAAAAGCCTTATGTAACACCTCATAAACTTGAAATAGGTGTGAATGTGTAAAAATATAGTATTAAGATGATATTTTATCTATATGAATCCATTCTTGATGAATTCTGGTGGAGGATGGTCGTTTTGAAGTAAAACCAACTAGTGAAGTTCTTAAGGGCTCTTAAATTCGCTTAAGTTTTGGTAGGTCTGTCTTCTGGGCGATATTCATGAAAATGTGTTGCGAATTTGGAAAAACTTCCTTCATGAAAGTTTTAGATATTTGCAATATATTTCGAACGGTAGGTCTCCCAGCCCAAACAAACCTTCGTACAAAGAGTTATGCCTATTTTACCGAACACTGTGCAGAACCGACACCTGCCGCTTGTAAGGGCGCGTGCGGGCTCGTGCGATGGCCTCGCGCCGCACGCCGATCGCACAAAAACACCTTCTCTGACTAATGATCGGAGTATGGTCGTGCGCTGCATGTGCGTCGCGCGACCATCGCATAACAGGGTCGGTTTAGGGTCAAAAAGTCGGTTTACGCGTTTTAAGTTATATCTAAGGTTTGGGGTTTATTTCCCAAGCACCCCATTCACGAAAAAATTTCCCTAAAGTCAATAAGAACAAGTCCCAAGCCCCAAGAACCATACAAGGTAAGTGTTATCATGATTCTAGGTTGAATTCAAGTTCCTAATCCCTTTCTAACATGATTTTATGACCAAAACCTAGGGTTTGCAACATAATTCTTCCCAAAGAGATTCAAGCTAGGGTTTGGGTGTTATTCATTTTTAAAGTGATTTGTTAAACCTTTTTTAAAAAATTAAGGTATGTCTCTTTTGAACATACTGTTTCTATCGGTTTTTACGAACTCTTTGGTTGTGATTTGTAGGTCTCTTTAGAAAATAAAATCCTTTTTGAATATAAAGGTAAATTATATGTCTCTTTTGCAAACTCTCTTGAAAGATTTATTCTTTATAAAAGCATGTTTTGAATGATATGATGAATTGGTTTTACACTCTTGAAATTTATTACATGTTTTGATTTATGGTTAATGTGCGTGAGGGGGCAAACCCACATTAAACTTTGATTGTATTATCCTCTGTATACGTATATGAAATCATAATCATTTTTTTTTTATAAGAGATGATCAGTGATGATGGTTAATTTTTGGTATTGATGATTTTACAAAGGAACTATGACAAAGGAATCTTATTTAAAGAAGTGGAAACGTTTTCAATATTATCTATGAAATTATGGAATTTCGTAATGGCATAATGAACTTTAATGCTATTTGATGGTGTGATTACTTTGAGACAAATTGTGAATCGGCTTCTATGCTATGAACTTTGTTGTTGTGTTTGGCCTAGCTACTCGGGAGGAAGGGTAGCCACTATGGATCCTAGTGTGTCATTGCCTAGCCATTCGGGAGGAAGAGTGGCCACCGCTGGGTTCGCTACCCGGGGTGTGATTTATGCCTAGCTATTCGGGAGGAAGGATAGCCACCGCGTATTGCATAGTCCGGTGTGATTTATGCCTAGCTATTCGGGAGGAAGGATAGCCACCGAGAATCATATGTTCCGGTGTGGTGCGCTATGCGCGATATGCTTGATTCTTGGGCCTGTATTGGCATGTGTGGCATTCTTATTCTCTTATGAAATTGTTGATGACTATCTTAATTGATTAAAAAGACATATTTGAAGTGGTAACTTGACAAGAGGCTTTATAAATGGGTTTTGATACTTACTATTGAGATACATAGACTGAATAACTGTTCTTACATTGGTTTCATATGATTCTCAAGATTGATTTCTTCATGCACTATTTTACTTTATTTTCGTATTATTCATTGTCCCCGAGGCACTCACCGAGCATGAAGTACTCAGGCATACCATTGTTGTTTTTTATGGTATGTTAGGTAACGGAGAAGAGCAGGTTCTTGATACTCCCGGTGCTTAGGAAGGACTTGCTGTTGCGGCTAATTTGGTGAGCCCACACATTCATTCGTGGGACACCTTATTGATTTGCTTATTTATTACATTAGTTGTCCGGGCTACGTCCCGATGAGTCAGACTATTATTCCTTTATCCTAGAAGCTCCCTAGTATACATTTGTGGGTAGTTATTGAGTTATTGATTAACTCTTGGGCACGTTGTTGTGTTTGACAAGTTTAGATAACTAAAGACTTCCGCTGATTTAATTCTTATATGCATGATTTGTTTACCTGTATTCTATAAACTGTTGGAGGCGAATGTTGAACCTGGCGGGTTCAAGTATTGTTATTATGTTATTTAGGTTCTTCCGATGTTATTCATGACGTCGGATGTCGGTCACGCCTAGGGTGGGTTTTGGGGCGTGACACCTTAGTCCCCAAACTGTTCAGGACTTGGACAAATCAAAACCAAGCTATTTTCTTTCATTCTTCTTTTAACACTTAAACTCATAAAATTGGAAACACTTATGATCACTTACCAAATTAAGACCCATACATGGATGAAAGCAATATAGATGCAAGAGTATAACATATCAATCCATTTTTTCATAACAAATTTACTTCAACCTTTAAATAAAATAACTAATAGGGCAGGACCAACAAGAAGAAATCCCAAATAAGAGAACATACCTCTCTCTTAGACACCATTTCATTCTGTTTTTATACTTGTTTTAGTTTCAACATGATCATGACAAAGATACAGGTTGACTGTCAACCTATTAGCCAGTTGTCAACTAGATTAACTCTAATTAGTCTTTAAATGAGGACTTAATCCTATAGTTCCTACAGTTAATCACTTCTTTCCATTTTCACTTTTCCCTTTTTTATCAAACTCTGCACATTTAGGAGTAGATTATTCCCCGGTGAAGGAGCCAACACAGCAAGTTATGAACACCATGTTATAGGTAACAAATTCAGTCAAGAAAACCAGCCTTGAGCAAACCAAAAAGGGAAAAAGAATTCACACTCAAATGCCTTAATCATAATGGTTCTAGGATTTACTATAAGTCATGGCCAATTGGCACACATTTACCACAAATCACAGGTGATTACACATAGTCTAGCCTACATTAGATGATAACACAACCACAGATACTGGCATGAACAACCTACCAATCTACAAGCTTAAAATATGAACCTGATACTCCTTTGTTTTAGTATTAATTGACAAACAAACAAACCATTGACTTATCTTGTCTTACTGTATTCTAAGTGAGCAAGATATTTTAAGAGCAAAGGAAAGAAGAAATAACCTAACCTACTATTATATGTTCAGAGGTTCAGCAAATAGGTTTAAATTCTACCTAAGTGTTCATTTACTTATTTCTTTTTCAAAAGAGAGAAAACACATCAGGAGTTGTGTCCAAACCAACTTGTCAAGTTTAAACATCCATAGTTAAGACTTTTGACAAAAAGACTTCACTTCACAATAGGGGTAGTTCATGACTGATTAACAAAGTATGAGATTTCTCCAAAACCCATCGTGCTGGGCTAGCATGCACCCCAAAGCTTTCTCTAATACCGACAAATACAGTAACAAATGACTCCCTGGCCTGGCGGCACCAAGACAGGAGGATTGCAAAGGTATCTCTTGATCATGTCGAATGCCTCTTGGCACTCCTCTGTCCAATTTGTGGGAGTGTCCTTCTTGAGTAACTTGAGGATTGGCTCTATAATCACAGCTGACTAGGCTTTGAATCATCCGATATAGTTCAACCTTCCTAAGAATCTCATGACTTCTTTCTTGGTTGTAGGAGGTGGTAGCTCCTGGATTGCTTTAATCTTGGTAGGGTCTAGTTCAATGCCTCTACGGCTGACTATGAATCCCAGTAATTTACCTGCAGGCACTCCAAACGTGAACTTTGCAGGGTTCAGCTTTACATTAAATTTGCGAAGTCTGTCGAAGAACTTACGCAAACGCCCAGTATGCTCTGAGCTTTCCCTTGATTTTATTATGGCATCGTCCACATAGACCTCAATCTCTCGATGCATCATATCATGAAACAGGGCAGTCATAGCTCTCATGTTCATGGCGCCGGCATTTTTTAGGATGAATGGAATTACCCTGTAGTGGTAGACTCCCCAAGGGGTGATGAAGGCTGTCTTTTCAGCATCTTCTTCGCTCATAAGTATCTGGTAGTACCCGGTGAAACAATCCAAGAACGACTGCAGCTCATGCTTGGCGCAGTTATCTATCAGGATATAGATGTTTTGAAGTGGAAAGTTATCCTTTGGACTAGCCCAATTGAGATCTCACTAGTCCATACAGATTCGAATCTTTCCGTCCTTTTTGGGTATTGGCACTATGTTGGCCACCCAAGTAGGGTAGGACCTCACCTCCACTATTCCGGACTAGATGTGTTTCTCCAATTCATCCTTTATCCTGATACTCAGGTCAGGCTTAAATGTCCGGGTCTTTTGCTTAACCGGCGCGAAGCCTTCCTTAATAGGAAATATATGAGCTACAATTTCAGTGCTCAAACTTGGCATATCTGTGTATGACCAGGCGAAGACATCCACATATTCCCTTAATAAAGCCATAGCTTTTCCTTCTGTAGGGCTCCCAAGTGAGCACTGATTCGTGTCTCTTTGACATCCCCTTCGTCACCGAGGTTGATTACCTCTGTTTCGTCCATATTCGGCTTCTTCTTTTCTTCTAATTCTTCAAATTCTTCCACCAATCCCTCTGGCATCATTGTTGATTCATCGTACTCCTCATGTTCCTATTGTCTATTTTCCTCGGTCATTTCACGACAAGTCATGACATTTTCGATTGTTTTATTATGGTTACTACTGAAAAGGCGAGGCAGAGTAAAGTTAGGTTTATTATTAGCCAGTTAGAAAAACCTTCATTATTATTATTATTTGATAAAGATAGCAGTTTTATGTAAATCAAGGCTTTTCATTAATTCCAGAACAATTGGCTACAACTGTGGGCTTGGCTCGGAACAACGTCGGACCAATTCCATTTTTTGAACATTACAAAGTAATTTAGAAAAAGGCGATCATCCGGGCCTTAGCCGATGTCGCCGCTTTTAGCAAAAGGTTTTAAGGAAAATCCATCTCTCTGGTGAGGAGCCAAGAGGGGGGTGGATGTCCAATTGTTCAGGTGCTCTCCTGGCCTCAGACTGCGTACGCTGGATGTCTTTTGGTTTTCTTTAATGACCGCGTAGCATCCCTCTTCTTGGAATAGTGACTTGAGACTCCCGTCCATTTCTTCTTCGTTCAGTATCGACATCTTTCTGGGGAATGAGTGGTACAGACTCAGAATTGGACGAAACAAGTTCCTTGTTCTGGGCTCTCTCTTTATTGCCCTTGTGAGCTCGTCTTCTCTAGGAGTATACCCTAGGCTGAAGTGGTAATTTTCCTTTAGGATTGGGACAGGCTCTGTTATCCCGGCGAGGTCCCTTCCTAGACCCTTTCCTGTTTCAAAACCACCCCTCAACATGATGGAAGCAATCATTCTATAGACTGCTGGCATAGGCTTATCAATTTCTTCCTCTGCATGAGTGGCCCCAACGTATTCCACTATATGAAAGTTTGGCGAGTGAGGGCTCCCTTCGATCATAGGAACGATGTTGTAAGGATACTTCTGAATATCCTTCTCAGCTGCCACCACAATTTTCTATCCTTGCCATTCAAATTTTATGGCCTGGTGAAGAGTTGATGGGATTGCGCCGACGGAGTGTTGTCACGACCCAAATCGATGAGCCGTAACAAGTGCCCGACTACTACTGACCAAGCACTCCTATGCTGGCATTTATTACTCAGTGACTATCCTGGGCCCGTGCACAATCTGTATCTGAGCTGTATTGTCTCCCGGACAATCAACACAAAAGACACCATAATCGGAAACTCACGGCCAACACATACATATAAGCACAAATACTGAGAGTAGCAACTCGAGCCGATTAGGCCGCTACAATATATTGTACAATAAAATAAGCGCCGACGAGGCTGCATAACAACACGGCTACATATCACTGTCTACAGACCTCTATGGAAAATAGACTGTAGAAGGAACAGGACAAGGCCCTGCCATACCCATTTATGTACATAACAAGATAGCATACCAAAAGGACTGCAGCTCCGGATCAATGGAGCATACTGACTGCCGCTGAGGGGAGGTCCTACTGCTGTGGATCGTCTGGCCGGCTACCTGATCCTGCGGGTATGAACGCAGCGTCCACAAGAAGGGACGTCATTACGAGTAATGTACCGAGTATGTAAGGCATGAATAGTAATATAGTAAGGGATACAAAGCATGAATAATAACAGAATGGTAGAGCATATCGTGGGATAAAAAAGTAACATGTACATCTGAGTGCCTTTTAAGGCGGATACAATGCATGCTTAATGCTGCAGAACGTGTAGCCCGATCCATATATAGACATATATAAACATATATACATATATACATAGTAGTGCCGAGGAACGAACGACCCAATCCATTTAACCATATATCCCGCGTCCGGGCATCCCGTGTCCGGGATGATATCATATTATACCAACTGATCACGTGGCCATGCGTCTATAGCGCCTCACCCTTTTTCCCATATTCCCCATATACATATACATATATCATATTCATATATCATATAAGCAGCATGCATTAGAGCCCAAGAAAAGCTATAACTCTATCGGAGTGACGTAAGGTCGGTAACCTCCGATTATATTATGGAATAATCATCATCGCTCTATCTCACCTTGAAGGAACAATTGGTATAAGGTGATACCAACAACAATGAATAAAATTGAGAAAGTCAAGAAAGTAGCTCAATATTCTCACATTGTCATTGAAATCATAAGCTTGGAACTTTTAAACATAAAATCACCATTATCGTTGTAATCATAATAGAATCATTCTCATTTGTGACATTATCGTTGTCATCGTAAAACATACCTATCGTTGTTGTCATAAAAGCTTATGAAACCATAAATCTCTGATTTTTGTAAAATACGGACATTTTAGAAAGCATTTATGGATTATCAGGAAAAGAGTCATACCTTTGAATCATAAACTTCTAGCTTTTGACAATAAGGATATTATGGAAACATTTATGGTATCACAATATAGGAATCATGCCTTTGAAAGAAAGGGACAAACCTTAACATACCTGTTCAACCTCCTATTAGTATGTTTATTCGTCCGACCTCGCAATTCTACCTATAAGACCATTCATACTATGATTAGGCCCGTTGTTATGTACTTATCCTAAGCCTTTAAATAAGCCTTTCTAAAATCTGCCGAAATTTCGGCAGCATCTTCTCTGTTTATATTCCTAGCCCGAAATTCCAACTCAGCAACCAACAACAACAACAACAACAATACCAACATTAACCATAATATTTCCAATACCAAAATACTTCGTAAACATCCCATATGGTATTTGTCCCATATTTCCACCACAGAATTATTTTATAACTTTTTAACAGCTTCATCTCCGTAATTAAACCAAGATTCACGTTAAGAACAAGAGATTCACACCTTTCTCTTGATATTATCGCTATATCTTCACTCCTCCACCTTGAGCTTAAGCCATAACCCGTCAATACACAATTTCGTAGTTGCAACTATACGTCGTCTGGACCGAAATTTGGGAATTTTACCTGGTATAGGTAATAAAAAAGTTGATGTTTGGAAGGTTGGGGAAGTTTTTGGAATATTTGAGGGAGTTTAGATGTGTTTGGTCTGAAAAAATGAGGGGGCAACCCTTTTTATAACGGTCCAGGTTCTGCCTAGACCGCGATCGCGCTGCCACGTGGTGCATTCACGCTGAGTTACAAGGTCCTGCCCTGCGCGTTCGTGCCACCTTCTGGCGCGTTCGTGCAGGGTTAATTTTCTGGCCAGACAGCCGATCTTAAAACACGCATAACGTTTGATCCCGATATTGTATGAGAGCCCACGACCTACGGTTGGAAATTTATTTAAATTATCTACAACTTTCATTCTTGGTGGTTTTTTAAATTTCAAACTAATAATGGAGTTTTAGCCCCTCAAAGTCAAATCATCCAAAAACATTTCCTTAAATCATCTCTTTGGAGGGCTTATGCCCATATTTGTCTTAAGGGTCCTTCTTAGAACTTGTTCAACTTCCCATGCACTACTCGTATAAGTTTTCATATATCCTTTATAAGACCCCGGTGTGTTGGCCCCACTTGGCTTACAGTAACGAGGGTTTTTCGTCAAGCAACATATGGACTGATTCACCCCATATGGTCTCCAAATGTCATACATATATGTATTCTTATACTCAGATCATTTAATCTTCATCCCTAATCCTTGTATGACTTTACTCTTCTCCGAGCTCGTACCAAGCCGTCTACAATTCTTGGTAGCGCAAAATCTTTTGGGGTGTAACAAGTGTATCCAGGGTCTTCCCAAGAACGTATTGTAGTTGGCAGCGATCCCCATGACCTATAATTCTGCTATGAAGGATGCAGGTCCAACCTGAATCTGTAGGTCTATCTCTCCAAGGGAATCACTTAGAGATCCATCAAACCCTCTGACGTTCGTTCCACTTGGGTGAATCTTGCATACGTCGCAGTCGAGCTGGGTCAATGTGGTGACAGGGCAAATATTGAGGCCTGATCCATTGTCCACTAGCACCCTCCCTATTGTGTTACCATGGCATTCCATGGTGATGTTAAGGGCTCTGTTGTGAGTGGTTCCTTCAGCCGGCAAATCTTCCTTTGAGAAGAAGATTTTGTGTTCATTGATGTTATGGGCTACTAGTCCAGCCAAGTCTTTGCTACTTGTACCAGCTGGTACGTGTGCGTCGTCCAACACTCTCATAAAAGCTTTCTTGTGTGATAGGGAGCTGGCTAGTAATGAAAACACCGATATTTGTGTGGGTGCCTTCTTCAAATGTTCAACAATGGAGTATTCTTCTGGCTGTATGCGCCGCCAGAAATCCTCTGTTTCTCCTTCAGTTATCGCCCTCTTTTAGGTGTTCTCCTTTCTTACAGCATTCTAAGCTAACTCCTCAGGAGTGTAACATCTCCCTGAACGGGTCATGCCTTGGTCCATAGCTGCTTATGCAGTTATTGACTTCGTGGGAGCAATTTGTTGTGCCACTTAGGCTACCACGGGTGCTGGAATCAGGGCTTTGAATCTCGATGTCATTGTCATGGCTCCCGACGCTGGGATCAAAACCTTGAAATTCGAACGCTTCTAAAGTGTGAGAGAGGCTAATGTGGGCTCCAAGTATTTGATTGCTCTAGGGATTAATCCTCTACAAGCTTCCCAGTCCTCATTCTTTTCAATCATGTGGACTTCATTTTTCTATGGTTTGGCAACTGGTTTGTGTTCATATTGGGAGCTGCGGTCTCTAAGACGATTTCTCTCTTGTTAATCAGATCTTGAATTTTGTGCTTGAGATTTATACAGTCTTCTGTGTTGTGCCCATTTCCTCCTGAATGATAGGCACAGGTCTGATCAGGCCGGTAAAATCTATTTCCCAACTATGCTGGTTTCGGTGGGACTTTCTGAATCAATCTTGTAGCCAATAACCTTTCGAAGAGCCGAGCCCTAGGCTTGAGAAGCGTTTTGAATTCTCTTACCTGCCTCTTCTCGAAAGCGGGACATGGAGCATTATATATTGGGGGTGGTGGTTGATTCTGGTAGTTCTGGGGTGGTTGATATGCTTGTGATGGGTTATTTGGGCGGTAATTTTGTTGTAGTGGTGCTTGGTAAGTGGGAGCGGATACACGGACACTAGGTGGAGCCGTGTAAGCTAGTACAGTGGTGGTGAAGCTTGGCTCTGCGTAGTACACTGGTGTTGGATAATTTATGAGGGGTGTAGTTTTGTGGGTGGATTGTTGTTCTTTTGGGCTTGGGTTTGGAATGTAGGATCTGCTTTCCGTGTCTTCTTTATTTTTATGGAAGACTCCTACAGCAGCTTATCCAGATGCCTTGTTGAAGACACTGACTATTTTTCCGGATGTGAGACCATCTTCTATAGCCTCTCCCATTTTGACCAATTCAGCAAACTGTCTTCTAGCCATGGACAACAGTTCTTGGGACCTAATGAACATAGATACAAGCTCTCCTTCACACATTGGTGGCTGCACGTGGGTTGCTTCATCCCTCTACCTGCTGGCAAACTCCCTGTAGTTTTCTATTGATTTCTGCTTGACCTTTTCAAGATAATAGCGGTCTGGTACTGTTTCGACATTAAAGCGGAATCTCTCCATGAAAGATTTTGTCATGTCCTTCCAGGTGTGCCATTGACGCATGTCTTGGGCTGCGAACCATTCAGCGGCTTCTCCAGCTAGGCTACGACTGAATAGTCGCATGATTAGAGGTTTATATTTTTACTCCAACCAATTGGTCACAGTAGGATCGGAGGTATGCCTTGGGATTCCCTGCTCTATTGAACATCTCAAATATTGGGATTTTGAACCCTTTTGGCAAGTCTAGATCTGGATGCATGCACGGATCATCATATCTTAGGCCTATAGCCTTTCTTTCAGACCTGTTGGATTTCTCTAGTAATTCCCCCATCTTTTTCTCCATATCGCTTTCCCGCTTATCTTGTTCGGCTCTCCAGGCCCTTTTCATTTCTTCATAATGGCATAGCTCTTTATGCCCCGGAGAGCATTCACTGTGAATGTTGGGAGTAAAGAACAAGACCTGATAGGTGGTATAGTTGAGCGGGGCAGTGGTGGTCTACCCAGTTGGTGGGGCTGGAGCGCGTAACTGGCCTGCCAAATTAATGAGAACAGGATAATAAGCCTGGTAAGAAGGAACTGAGTGGGTCGTTCTTGGGACTAGGG
This sequence comes from Lycium barbarum, assembly GCF_019175385.1. Classification (NCBI taxonomy): domain Eukaryota; kingdom Viridiplantae; phylum Streptophyta; class Magnoliopsida; order Solanales; family Solanaceae; genus Lycium; species Lycium barbarum. The sequence goes on from NC_083345.1 coordinate 103,072,272, forward strand.
TGTATTTTGTTGGAGGAGGAGTGCGGTAGGAAGTTCCAATATGGTTTGGGTTGGTGGAGCTTAGTGGAGGTGGGATAGTTCCTGGTGGGTATATACGGAAGTGATCGGGCATTGTTAAGCTCAGGGAAGGGAAGGGAGGAGGAGGCCTTCTTTCCTCTGTCGAGGCATCCTTGCCCATATTCGTCGCCTCATTCCTAGCTACCTTTTATTGTATAGTCGTGACGACAGTCAGTAGTGTTGCAATCACGTCTTCTTAAGATGATACCTCTTGCGGATCTTGGGCATCTCCGTCATGGAGGGCGAACTCAGTTCTGTTCTCGAGAGTACCAGTCATCTTCTCTTTGCCTTTGTCTGCGAGGGATGCTAACACGGCTCTGGATCTTGTAAAGTATGCCAGCTTTCAGTACTATGCTAATCATCCTCGTTCTACAAGACAAGAATAACTCAACGGCAGACAATGTTAGTTATTTGACATAAAGTATAAAATCAAGATACCACGAATTGATATTTAAAGCGCACATAGCACATAAAGTCATACATTAATCTTGAACACTTTTGATCCTCTGCCCTAAAGGCTAGGATGTTTATAGGCTTTTGATGTTTTGGTGCATCTATGTCTAATGGGCTTTATGGCTGACCTACTCTAGCAAACCCTTCCTTGTTATAGAAGTTAAACAAGTGTGGGGGGGGGGGATTGTGATTTATATTATGTAGGGGCCGAGTCTTATGTAGACTGCCTACGTATTCCACCAAGGGAAATCAGTCCCTATCATAGTTCGTTTTACAAAAGAAGGATACATATATCCTTTAAGCTCAACCTCACTAAAGACATCCCCAGACCAGGCCCGAGTAGGGCTTCTCGTGTATCCCTCCATAGGGACGTCAGGTCGGCACAGTTCCTTACAATATTTATGGGGGGGGGGGGGGGGGGTAACCTTTTATGTGAAAAAATGGGGACATCTAATATCTACCCAAAAATACTGTTCCGCGAGTCGCTGTCCTTATGAACTTGCTCTCTCTCATTCTCCCTTCTTCTCAATATTATGGTGGTAAGATGACCAAAATCTCTCCGGTGCTGATCTTGTGCTCATGTTCGAGCTTAAACGCATAGCACTCTTCTATGTCGTGCCCCATTGCTCATGTATGATACAGGCAAAACTTGTTCCTGTTGGGCCCCAACGGCGTCGGCTCGTGGGCAGGCTCTATGGGTCTAATCTTTTTTAGACTAGCCAGAGTCGAGAATATGCGGGCGTACGATTCCTCGAAGACTATGAAATCATATCGCCAGAGCTGAGCACTGGCGGTGACTCCTTCTACAGGGGTAATAGGGTCATGAACTAGTAAGGTGTGTGGCCCCCACAACGTCCCAATGATCCTATCATCAATCAGGCTATAAATTCTTCTTCTCAACCCTAGACATTCGTTCGGGGTATGACCAACCCGGTTGTGGTGGAGCGGACACCTTTTGTATGCATACACCAACTCGGGCGGTGGCAACCTAGCCCTAGTGGTGCAAGGCACTCCTGTGGCAACCATCCTCTCATATACCTCCTTATAGGTGACGGGCCGTGGAGCCACTCTGAATGGGGAGGAGTGGGCTTTGAAGGCTATTCCCCACCAAGCAAGTTCAGAAGGGCCTACCCTTCTAAAATTCTCTAATGCCATGGTAGAGGTTGCCGGTACTAACATGCGTGCGGGTGCATAGAAGTCACATCCCTCATTAGTCAGGGCGTAATAATCAGACTCCTCATTAGCATCATTTTCTTCTTCACCAAACTCAGGAAACATTCCAAATGGTTCTTCTCCTCCCTCAGCTTCTATGTCAATAGGCTTCAATTCCTCCTCCTCCATATCCTGGGGATCCTCCTAGTCTGGTTCCTCCCCCTCAATGGGTTCAGAAGCTTCCTGTTGGGGCTCTGAATCCACTTGGGGGTCCGACTCTATTGCCCAATGATCTGATCCAACTCTTTGGCTTTCATTCCTTCCTCCTGGAATCCCTCCTCTAGAAGTCATGGGCCTCCTCTCTAGAGTTATATAGTGCAGCACTAAATCCCTTACTCCTTCTGGGACATTCCTATAAGATTGTTCTTGGGGTATGCCCTTAGGTGGGTTCCCAACCATCTCTAGCAGTCGGTCCACTTCTTCAATTTTCCTCCCTATGTCTTGGAGGTGCTTCTCCATTTGTAGTACTTTGTCTCTCAACATTTCTGTTGTATCTCCCAGAGTCCGCGTCTCTTGCTCTCCTTAGTTTGTCATGGCAAGTAAACCTTTTATGGAAATAAATTTGGGTGAGTTATAAGCTTTTGGTTTTCCTTTTGGTATGTAGTTTTAGTACATCGGATCAAATGTATTCAAGCCTTAAAACATGATAACACACATAGCAAGCAGGCATGTGAAGCACGTAGCAAGCATTCATATAATTTGACAGATTATTTATACTACTCGCGTTCCTAAAACATTTTTGAGTTAAGGTTCTCCTAAACAATTGAAGTATGCAAGTGCCATTTGTGAAAATGAACCATTGCCCCCAAAAAATCATCATTAGTTAATAATATAACTATCTTCCCCGAAGGGATTACAAAGATGATGAAGCCGACAAGGGGCTCAATATAAAGCAGTAAATCAGCAGGGTTCTCCTTCAACAGTTGATGTCGAGGCCTGGCTTGTCTTGGGCTTCTTCACCCTCCGAAGGGTGGTCTGAATCTGAAGTCATGCTTGGTACATTTCCATCCTAACTATTACCGAGGTGTGGTCCATAGGATAGATGCTCGGGCCAGGTGCCCCTGTAGCCATTCATGATACCCCGAGTTGCACCCTGCTTCGAATGTGTCTGGAGCTAATGTATCTAGACCCCAAATCACGCAGTCATTCCATTCTCTGAGAATTACCCTGGCATTCTTGATCTTCTGCCTCATGTGCTCAATGATGAATTTCTCAGGATTTGGGACTTGAGGTACCACTTGCCTCCTACCGAATTGCCTCAAAACCCGAGATGGATAATAAGGGCGGATTCCTCGAACCCCTGCTAATGGCACAAAAGGACGATTCTTACCCCGAACCACCACATTTTCTAATATGAAGTCAGGAAACATCCACTGGATTCTACCTTCAGTCAATTTTTCAAAGAAGCCAGCCCATGCCCCTTTGGACATGTAACCAAGATTCGGGCAATAGTTTGTAAGATGGCCTACCCCGTTATGGGTGCTCAGATATTGAATTTCCTTAGCCATGTTGATGTTTTTGATAATCCACCATTGTAACAATCTGCTACATCCTTGGAAGTATCGAAAACCATTCCGGCATTTGTCCAAAGCCCAAACAATGTCTGCCAGGATGATGGGTGCTAAATCATAGTTCCTCGTTTCTTGGTCCTTGGTTATACCATAGAAAATAGCATGGGCTAAGTAGATCACTCGGGTGTCTACGGTCATCAAATGGCCCTGTGGAAACACCATAATGCCCAGCAAGGCAATGGCGAACGCCAAGGGTCTAACAGTTTCCCACTCTTCTCTACTCTTGAACTCTCTCTGATACATAGTATATCCGGTGGCATCTCCGAATCTCTGATACAAATCTCTAAAGGCTACAGTGGGCCCTCATGCCCAGGGTGCTTCAGTCAGTGCAAGGAACTTCATGATTTAGCCGACTGTGGACCTCTGTGGAAATAACATGTGGTGATCTGTTTTGTATCGTCTCCTTAGACATGTTCCATTGCTGTCTATGGCATCCCTAATCTCCTCTAGGGTCGGAGTCATCTCAATTTCGCTGAAGCGAAACAACATTTTCTTATCGTTCTAATGTCCGGCTAACACCTCTATTAATTTCGAACGACCTTTCATCGTCATGATGGCCGGCAAGTGACCTAGAGTGCAACTAATTGTCTTCTTGTGGGCATCACCTAACCATGCCCACCAAACCCTCAATAGATCTGGAGCCTCGACAATTATGTCAAAGCGGATGCAGCCTTCCATCAACAAAACAGAACACCGTTAGGATTCCCCCATCAGCCACATGGTCAATGGTTTATCACATAGGCACTAAGCATGCTTCCACCTAGCATATAAATGAGATGCGGTGTTCTTCGGGTCATAGACCGTCCGAGCACAAGGTGGTCTCTCTTAATGAGTTTTAAGTAGGTCGGAGATACCTAAAGCTCTTCTAGGTATGAATGCTCTAGTTCAGTAGGGATTTGGCTTACCTCTATCCTACTTTTACTAGAATGGGTTTTTCACAACAGACCGGGAACCCGAGCGAATAACGGGGGCTGAACCGTCAGGGCTGTTGAATGACCACGAACCAACCCCACCTCATAACGGTTCCAAAAGAAGTATTTTGGTTTTTTAGTGAAGGTACGACCGCGTGCTCCGTGAAGTCGCCTTTGGAACAAAATGTAAAATAAATGCCAAGAGTGGCGGAGTAATGATATGCATACAATGACAGTTGATAATTGCGGGAAAGTAAACACATAAACAGTTAAAGCAAATATACCCACATTATATTGGAACCCTTATGGTTAGAACCTTTAAGTTCCCAGCGGAGTCGCTATCTATAACGGTTCGCATTTTTGAGAGGGGGGTTAGTGCTCGGAAAAGCTACTTCCAAAACGTTGGAGCTCTTTCGAACTTTGTTTTAAAAGAGTCGCCACCTAATTTTTAAGAAATTAGGAAAACCAGTTTCGAAGATTTTATTCATATACCATGAAAAAATCTTCTCAATCCAAAGTTCTAGGTAAGAGTTCTGGTGATCCCCTAGAGAAGGTGTTAGGCACCCTAGTATTAAGGATCCCTACTATACGGTTGACCTTCGAATTCCAACGTGTGAGTATTAGCATGAACTATTTACTCAGTGTTTGTTTCTCACAAAAACTGTCATGTTGCGTATCATTATTTGAAAAAAAAAATGAATATATACCCTTTATATAGGTATTTAGGTTGGGATTTATGATATCCAAGTATAATTAGTTCCTTTTATATATAAGGATAGTGGTTTTCTATAGAAAAGATGGAAAGTTTATTTATTTGTTTTATTGATTTAAATTCTATTCATGCTTTACTCACACCTGGACCGGGTTAATCCGCTTAATACGTTTGTAGAATACCCTTACCAAAATTTTTATAAATTAGGCGTAAATTGGACTGTTTTGACCCTTTTGAGAAGGAACTCTTTGTATTTTGCACAACTGAGTTTAAAAAGGGAAAATGAATTATGTTTGTGGCCTAAAATCTAGTAAACGTTCCTTTTAGGTAAGGGTTCATTGCTTAGGAAAAAATTAAATGGGTCTTGACCCAAAGTAACGTTTTCATTTATTTTTAGAGAAACGACCCGAGTGGGCCTTGGCCCAAATACACCTTGTTTAGCCACTTACATTATGGGCCCTAGTCTCCTTTTATTAGCCTTAGATTTTATGTAGAAAAACCAAACAGAATTTCCTAGCCCAAATGATGACATTATACAAATCCTAATTTTTTGAAGACGAAACTGAAATGGGTTTTGGCCCAAAAAAATTCTTTGAAAACATTCAGTTTTAAGGAAAAGACTCAGACGGGTTTTGGCCAGAAAAACATTGCGTTTTTATTGACTCATGACCAGAAAAGAGACATATTTTAACGGTTTTTTTGAAAGATAAAAAAAGATTTTTTTTTCGTCTAAGGTAATTCATCTACACGTTATACCATCTTTATTAAAAACGGACCTCTTTTTGCCACTTAAAAAAAAAAGCAGTTTGTTTTCCATTTTTATCTCAAAAATCAGTACGCATTATTTCTAGATTTTTTCGAAAAAGGTTTTGGGTGCTAAAGTCAATCCAAACGGCATATGTACCATTTGCCTAAGATGCCTAATTCACAATATAATGGTTCCAATAAATTTTGTGGGTTTTACAAGTAACGAATACAATACAATACAATGAAGCACAATAGGAAAATATAATGAAGTGAAGTGAAATGGAGTGTACCAAACCCCTACCATTTTAACCCATGGTTGGGCATTCATGACATTTTTACCCATGACTGGGCCTTCAATATATTAGCTTCCCTTTCTTCTTCTTTTTTTTTTTTTTTTTTGACTCAAAGACACTTGAAAGAATTTTCCCTATTAGGCTTTTAGCCCAATAAGGTGGCTGGACTTCGGCCCAAGTGGCCATCTAGTGGGGAGGAGGGAAAAACAAAAGACCCCGGTTAGTTTATATTTTACTGTTCCTATCATTCACATGATATATGCACATAATATACACAACACACTACTGTTTACAAGTCCCATTCTATACATAAATATACACATATATAAGCAACATATCATATTTATTCACAAGCTCATGTGAGGGGAATATGTGTATTCCATGTCCTCAAGCTGAAATCCCAAACTAGGCGTTGGAAGGCCAAGTCGTCACCCCCCTTTATTCCTGATGCCGCACAAGTTCCAAGAGGTTTTATGAACCTCCGGCATGGCTGGTCACTGTGGAAGGGTTCAAACTAGACACCCATTTACCTAAACTGCCTCTCAACCAGCAACCATGGAAGACACAGATCTAGATACACACACACAAGGCTCAAAATAAACAGGATAGGCCCAAAATACATGTGTATGGAACAACTATCAGCCAACAAGAATGTTATATCCCGTATTTTGTACGTTCGGATATTTCAAGGTAGTTGTGGTAAGTTAAGGGAATGACCATCTTCCAAAATTATTTTAATGTACAAGTTGGTTATGAATATTATTTATCAACATTGTTAGTATGGGAATATTGAGAGAGGCTAAGGGCAAAAAGGGAAAATTCGCAAAGTGGCTTATGGTAATATTGTGGAAGGCTAGGGGCAAAATGGGAATTTCACAAAATGTTCAAGAAAATTCTTGAAGAGGGCCACTTTGGCCGTGGGGTATATATATATATATGGAAAAGTGAAGACTAATAAAATAATTAGTCATCTTTTTTTTATTCTTAAGAAACTTCAAGAAGAGGGCATGTGTCTACATGTTATTGGAAAGAGCGATATATATATATGAGAGAGTGCTTACCAAGCAAGACATAATTGTCATGAAAATTCAAGAACACTTGAAGAAAACAAAGGGCCATATTCGGCCATGGCTAGGGCAATTGATGCCATGAAAATTGATCAAGAAAAACTATTTTCTTCTAGTATTCCAACTAATTTGAAGGCCCTAATTAACATGGAGTGATTGTTGGAGCAAGCAAAGCATTTGTTGTGCAAGTTGGAAACCTTAGCCAAGCCAAGAAGTTGAGTGACAAAGGTATGTGTTCAATCCTGTTTTACATATGTTATGGATGGTTGTGTATGTTGTAGTGTGTAGAAATGGATAAAAATCATGAATTTTGGTATGTTGGGGTGTTGGCCGAATATAGTTGCATTGTGTAGAACAAATGAATTGATTTTATTTAGTAGTTTGATTGTTGTGTTGTGGATTCCATGATGTAAAATGAGGATTTAATGGCTTGAAATGAAGTTGTAATCGTTGTGGTGTCGTGGTGGAAGTTAATGTGACACTAGCATGAATTCTTATATTTGTATGAATGAAGTTGTTAATGTAAAATGTTGGTGGAATTCATGAATTTGGAAGTGAGACATTTGTTTGGAAGATTGTAAGTTGGGTTGTTGTGATTGAATTTGAAAGAAGGAAATAGGTTGTTATTGTCCTTGTTGGAATTGGAAGGTTTCGGGTGAAGTAGTATGTTGATTGAGTCGTTTTGAATGTTATGTGAATTGAATTGAATATAAATGAAATGTTGTTAAATTGTATGACAAAGGTTGTTAATGTTAGAATGCGTCTTGAATTGATTGTTGATGTTGTTGGTATGATTGATGGTATTGTTGTTGATAGTTTGGCCGAGTTGAATTCTCGGATTGTTGATTGATGATTTGGGCCGAGTTTGATTCTCGGGGATCATGTATTTACAGGGGAGATGCTGCCGAAATTTCGGCAGATTATAAATGAATTCATTTGAAGGATTAAGACAAGTATATGGTGATGAATTTAATGATTGCGTCAATCTTCTTGAATGTAGACTAGCGATAACGAGGTTGGACAATTAAGTGTAGCTAATAGGACGTGGAGCAGGTATGTTAAGGCTCGACCCTTTTCTTTCAAGGCATGATTCCGATGTTATGATTTCATAATTGCTTCCATATTTTCCTTGTTTTCAAAAGTTAGATGTTTATGATTCCGAGGCATGATTCTCTTCCCAATAACTCGTAAATGTTTTTCCAAAGTGCCCGTATTTTACCAAAACAGAGGTTTATGATTTTGTAAGATCTTATGACAATAACGATGGATATGTTTTACAATGACACTAATGATGTCAAGGATGAGAATATTTCTATGATGACTATGATAAGAATGATTTCATGCTCGAAAGGTACTTGATATGATCATTGCTTTGATTTTCCAAAATAGCTTCCAAAACGTTCATAGAAGGTTCTGTACTTCAAACGCTCATAACTTTCTTATACTAAGTCGGATTGATCCGAAACTTGTTTCTGAGCCTTCAAGTGTCGGTTTATGTAAGTACCCATCGAGTCTTAAAAATCTGTTCTATGTGCATATGTATATGAAGCGACGCCTTATGAGATTTATGATCTTATTCTATGTTCTCTTAACGCTGTTATTCGTTGCTAGTCTCATATTATAATAATTGTTCCTTCAAAGTGAGACAAAGTCATGATGATTATTCCATAATGTAATCGGAGGTCACCGACCTTACGTCACTCCGATGGAGTTATAGCTTTTGATTGGGCTCTTATGCATGCTTAAGTTGTGATGATTACACCGTGCCTATAAAGCCGGGCAGCACCGCTAAGGCGGGCGGCTTATGGATGATTACACCGTGCCTATACGGCCGCGCAGCACCGTTAAGGCGGGCGGCTTATGGATGATTACACCGTGCCTATACGGCCGCGCAGCACCGCTAAGGCGGGCGGCTTATGGATAATAACACCGTGTCTATATGGCACGGGCAGCACCACTAGTGGGCGGCGTGAGATGACTACCCCGGATGTGGGCTAATGATGTTATGTGATTCAGACAGTTTATGTATACATGAAAGTAAAGGTGAGCATGCATGATTCCGCCTTAAGAGGCAGGCAGTTACAGTCAGACCTTTTCTTATATCTTCCATATTTCCTTATTATGTTTTGTTCATGTTCTGTCCATATTATCATGTTATCATTCATGCCTGACATACTCAGTACATTGCTCGTACTGACCCCTTTTCTTCGGGGGCTGCGTTTCATGTCGCGCAGGTACACTCAGATGAGTAGAAGCTATGATAGAAGATGTTCCAGCGGAGTTGGCAAGCTCCATTTGCTCTGGAATGTTGCTGGGTCAGAGTACTATGCTATGATGTCTTGTTCGAAGTTAGAGACTTTGCAGACAGAGTCGTGGGTGTAGTTTGACAGTCTTGAAAGCGGCTTCACCAGCCGATGTGTCTTTATATGTTATGTTACAGATTCCACATGACCACAGATTTTGTTTGATTTGAGAACAACGAAAGAAAGATTCTGAAAGCTTACTATGTATTTCATTCTTATTCGATTTAAGAGTCCAAAGATATTAGGCATGTAATAAGAGTCAGCGGGTTCGCTCGGCTCCGAATATGGGGTCGGGTGCCCATCACACCCTAGTAAAGTCAGGGTGTGACAAAGTGGTATCAGAGCAGGTCGTCCTAGGGGTTGTCTGCAAAGTCGTGTCCAATAGAGTCCTGTTTATGGGTGTGAAGCCGGCCACATTTATAAACAGGAGGCTGCGAGGCATCTTGGGATTGTTGACCTTCTTTCTGTCTTAGATCGTGCGATAGAGCCAAGTCATAGGAGAATGAAATTCATTATATAAGCCTTACATACGACGGAAGGAGGTAAGTGATGATATGGAAAGTTATAGAAGTAAGCCTTGATATTTCTTTCTGTTACCGGAAATTGGAAGCTCTGGGTGGCTGGAATATGTCGTATGGTTGTATCCCCTGTAAGGCATTATTGATACTTGCTGCGTGCAGATTTTTATTAGTAGGAATGGTAAAGGAGATTCTGCCAGAATGGGTACGCCTAACAGGAAGAAGCGTGGGAAGGAAATACTGTAAATAGGCAATAAGTGAGATGCGTTGTTTCAGAAAGGTTATGGATTTAGCATGGCGATGAAGGTGCGCTCACTACCATCGGGAATCTGGAAGCCCAGGACAGGAAGTAGTCATACACACAGGTGGGAGGTGAACATTGGGAATTGAAAAGGGTAAAATAGTAATTGTAAAAGAAAGGACGTGTTACGAAAATGTCTCGGAACCTGTAAGACTTCAATTTGCTCCAGATCATGTAATAAAGGTCATGCGAGGAAGTGGACGCGGTTATATCAGCATTAAGGAACCGGATTTCATCAAAGTTACGAGGTTAAGCGTGCTAAGGTGGGAGCAATTTTAGGATGGGTGACCCCCTGGGAAGTATGCAAGAAATTCTATATATCCAGACATAAGAGACAAATGAGAAGTTAGAGTAACCTAAGGGAAACTAGAGTATACGGAATGGCTGGAAACCTTAAGAGGTCGCGTAAGACGAGGTAGACTAGACTGGAGAAGAGACAGAAAGTGCGTCATAGCTTTGGAAATTTGGATAGGCTTGAATAGCGTTTGGAAGTATTTTGTGGGCTAGTTGATAGTAAATATATATATATATATATATATATATATATATATATATATATATATATATATATATATATATATATATATGAATGCGTACTATATCCCACATATGATTGTATCGGTGGACATGGGAGTTCCAGCAACCGGCGCTATGGTAAGGAAGGCATTAATCAAGTAAGGGTACCGAAGATCGAGTGACAGCAAGAATAAATGATATAAGTGTTACAAGGTAAATTGATGTCATTTTCACTACAGGTTAAGATTGGAAGGTTCTAATACAATGATATTTGAAAAAGAAAAGAGGAGTGTATGAGGTTCGAGAACCAATCTCAATAAGTGAGGCTAAAGGAATAGTGACCACGGCAAGGAACGTGAAGTAAGAGAAGGAATGTTTAGGCCTTGCGATGATGTTAAGGTGAGAGTATATAAAAGGATAAATGTATGGTAAAATTTACACGGTTGCCTCGGACATGGAGGAGCGCTCCAAAAGATGACTTGGAAATGAAATGGAATTGCGAGCTTAAAGTGAAAATTTCACGACCTTCAGGGCCGATGCCACAAATAACAAGAGAAAGAAAAGTTCCCGAGGAGGAAGAACCCAAGGAAGGTTAAGGATGAAAGTAGGAAAAATATACTGACGGGTTGGTTGAAGGAAGAGGAGAGCATTTAGGCGTAGGGCAATTGGAAATCTCTAACCATAGGAGTAAAGAGAATACTTTAATGAGGTAGTGGTAGGAACCCAAGTACGCACCAAGGAAAGAATAAGGATAATGGGTCGACATTGTTGATTTGGAAATTAATGGTATGGAATGAGGATTCAGGCGAGGTCAGAAAGATTTGATCTTGGAGGAAATGGAATGAAATGCAAGGAACGTGCGGGGGAGACCGCCCGGTCATAACATCATAAATATAGTTAAGGGTTCGATGAACGAGGATAAAGAGAGTGTAAACTGTAAGGATTCTATGCTGAGGGCAAAAGTAGTGGGACGCTAGAAAAATATGGACGCCCAGCTGCAGCACAAACGCGTAGCTAAGAAGAATTACGAGCAAGTGAGCTAAGCAAGTGAAAGGACGAATAGTGGATGGAAAGGTATGGAAATGTGGATAAAGGGATGACATAGACAGAAAGTAAAAGAAAACTTGGGATAAGAAGTTTCGATATGTTATGCACAGAGCTGGAAAGAGAGATGAGGAATAAGGTATAAACGAAGACTTCATAAAAGGATTGTTGGCATATAAGGAGCCCCTTAAGGGGGGGGGGGGGGGGATACCATATTATATTAGGCCAAAAAGGGATCACAATATTTTCAAGTACCAGAAAAGGAAACCCATGACGTGGAATAAGGACTCGTGTAAAGACCCAGGAGTTCGAGTGTAAGGAGAATAGGGTGAGGGATAAGGAATGGGCATAAAGAGAAGAACGACTATAAAAGGGACCCTCCCGAAGTATTATGACACCCCATAAGATCAGTTGAACATTCGAGGACAAATGTTCTAAAGGGGGGGAGGATGTTATATCCCGTATTTTGTACGTTCGGATATTTCAAGGTTGTCGTGGTAAGTTAAGGGAATGACCATCTTCCAAAATTTTTTTAATGTACAAGTTGGTTATGAATATTATTTAGGAACATTATTAGTATGGGAATATTGAGAGAGGCTAAGGGCAAAAAGGAAAAATTCACTAAGTGGCTTATGGTAATATTGTGGAAGGCTAGGGGCAAAATGGGAATTTCACAAAATGTTCAAGAAAATTCTTGAAGAGGGCCACTTTGGCCGTGGGTTATATATATATATATATATATATATATATATATATATATATATATATATATATATATATATGGAAAAGTGAAGACTAATAAAATAATTAGTCATCTTTTTTTTATTCTTAAGAAACTTCAAGAAGACGGCATGTGTCTACATGTTATTGGAAGGAGCTATATATATATATGAGAGAGAGATTACCAAGCAAGACATAATTGTCATGAAAATTCAAGAAAACTTGAAGAAAAAGAAGGGCCATATTCAGCCATGGCTAGGGCAATTGATGCCATGACAATTGATCAAGAAAAATTATTTTCTTCTAGTATTCCAACTAATTTGAAGGCCCTAATTAACATGGAGTGATTGTTGGAGCAAGCAAAGCATTTGTTGTGCAAGATTCTGAAAGCCGATGTGTCTTTATATGTTATGTTACAGATTCCACATGACCACAGATTTTGTTTGATTTGAGAAAAACGAAAGAAAGATTCTGAAAGCTTACTATGTATTTCATTCTTATTCGATTTAAGAGTCCAAAGATATTAGGCATGTAATAAGAGTCAGCGGGTTCGCTCGGCTCCGAATATGGGGTCGGGTGCCCATCACACCCTAGTAAAGTCGGGGTGTGACAAAGAATAAATGAAACAAGTAGGGAAAAGATAAAGTGACTTGAGCATGAAAATGAAACCAATCTGTATGGGCACAGTGTGGCCTAGACTGAACTTAAACCAAGTAATCACAGCAGTGACAGTCACATGGAAACAATACAATTCTGGACAATATTGAATCAAATAGATATGGTAAAGTATAGAGACACACAAGGATAAGGAAAACCATCCTCTAAGTATAGTACAATCCCAACAGGTTTGGTATGCATGAAATATATGTAGAACTATCTAAGTATAACCCTCAAGTGAGCCTAGACATTTTATGGACAATTCAAGTGAAGACTCTTGCCATTTTTAGGACATTATGTTCCAAAGTCTAAATGATTCCTCTAGAGAAGACAAAGACTAAACAGAAGGAACCAAACGGTAATCTTAATAGGTATGGTATAACAAAACAAAGTAGGTGAAAATCAGAGTCCCTTTTAAAATGGAATAGCCCTTTACTGGCCTGATGCTATATTACTTCTCACATAACCCAATTCAAGACACAAGCAACAATGAAAAACCAAACTAGGATCATTTGTAGAAACAACTGCCAAGAGACTTTTAAGTCATCATGATTCCATGTAGGATATATAAGTCTCAGGCACAATAGTTACATTTTTATACATAACTTAAGCAAGTAGAAGGGTAGAGGTCCCAGGAATACACAGAAATTTCACATTCCTAAGTTCACAGTTGAGAATTCTCCTAACTTTTACTCTTGATTCTATCTCATTTGCAAAAATGTCTAAATTAATTTTAAAGGGATGCACCTAATTTAGTTATGGCCTTATCTTAATCTTCATTTTTTCAAAACTGGACAAGTATCACATATTTTTGATTAACTTTTAATGCTGCACAGAACGAAAACACATTCGTCCAACACAACCAGATTAGGTTCAGTTTATCTTCTACTAGGACTTTAGATTAATGGACTCACAACACATTTCAAAAAAGAAGATGGAAAGGAAGCATGACTTGTTGTCCAAAGTATCACAAAGAACAAGGGTCAAATATACCCCTCAGCCTACATAGCTATCTTGAATGAATGCAAACCATTGACCTCCCAAATTTTAAAGGCATTATTAGGACCTAAGATACAGGGGAGAACAGACCACCTTTCACACACAGGTCAGACCCACATCAATACACATAGACTCCACATAAAGGTTTAAGTCATGATTCTAACTTAACCAAGTGTTAAAGGATCTGTTACACATCTCCATGTCATCTCCATAGAATTCTTTAACCTTATTTTCTAAACAATCAATATTTCTTTTGAAAACAGCTTTCCCCTTTTTCAGTTTTACCACAATTTTCAAATCATCATACATCATCTAAACTAATCCAACCATTTTCTTAAGACACATCAGGACAAATGCAACAAGACCAGGCTATCAATCCTAATGAGCCACTAACAGATGCATAAAAAGTTTCAGTTTTAGGATTCAAGGAACTTAACAGAATGACAAGAAAACACCAAAGGTGCATAGGTAGGAGGTTATACCCCCCATAGGCTTGAGAGGGATACCATGACAATTTTTTATTTGGGAGAAAAGATACTATGGGTGAAGCATTTCTCAATCCTCTCCTAAGATGTCTTTAGAAAACCTTCCCTACGTAGCCAAGTGGTTTTCAACCTCAACCCCTACACATATGATCTTTTATTACCCTTTTTCACATACCAAGAGAGACTGGACAGTTTACAGATCAAAGACAAATATTTTCTTAAGTTCTCAACTATTGTTTTCTTCTTTTACATCTTGTCATACTCCTCTTTTATTAGACTAGTATCGTAAGGTTTTTCTTTCTATCTGTGTCCATTTTTAAGACTAGGCATCTTGAAAACCAGGGGTTATTATTTTTACATCAACCACTTATACACACAGGAAAGCAAGGAAAGAACTCATGTCTCAAGGAAAAAGCCTTAGTCCCCAAACTGTTCAGGACTTGGACAAATCAAAACCAAGTTGTTTCCTTTCATTCTTCTTTTAACACTTATACTCATAAAATTGGAACACTTATGATCACTTACCAAATTAAGACCCATACATGGATGAAAAGCAACATAGATGCAAGAGTATAACATACCAGTCCATTTTTTCATAATAAATTTATTTCACCCTTTAAATAAAATAACTAACAGCCCTCTCTCTTAGACACCATTTCATTCTATTTTAATACTTTTTTCAGTTTCAACATGATCATAACTAAGCTACAGGATGATAGTCAACCTATTATCCAGTTGTCAACTAGATTAACTCTAATTAGTCTTTAGATGAGGACTTAATCCTATAGTTCCTACAGTTAATCACTTCTTTCCATTTTCACTTTTCCCCTTTTTATCAAACTCTGCACATTTAAGAGTAGATTATTCTCGGGTGAAGGACTTGTGACATAAGCCAACATAGCAAGTTATGAACACCATGTGTATAGGCAACAAATTCAGTCAAGAAACCAGCCTTAAGTAAACCAAAAAGGGAAACAGAATTCACACTCAAATGCCTTAATCATAATGGTTCTAGGATTTGCTATAAGTCACGGACAATTGGCACACATTTGCCTCAAATCACAGGTGATTACACATAGTCTAGCCTACATTAGATGATAACACAACCACAAATACTGCCATGAACAACCTACCAATCTACAAGCTTAAAACATGAACCTGATACTCTTTTGTTTTAGTATTAATTGACAAACAAACAAACCATTGACTTATCTTGTCTTACTCTATTCTAAGTGAGCAAGATCATTTAAGAGGAAAGGAAAGAGGAAATAAGGTAACCTACTATTATATGTTCAGAGGTTTAGCAAACAAGTTTAAATTCTACCTAAGTGTTCATTTACTTATTTGTTTTTCAAAAGAGAGAAAACACATCAGGAGTTGTGTCCAAACCAACTTGTCAAGTTTAAACATCCATAGTTAATACTTTTGACAAAAAGTCTTCGCTTCATAATAGGGGCAGTTCATGACTGATTAACAAAGTATGAGACTTAACTGTAAGCACAAGCACATACTACTAGCAAATCACCCACATTCATCTATACCAACACATAGACTGTCTCATCTCTTTTCTTTTAAAATAAGTTGAACTTCCTATGTTGACTCTACTTAGGATCATAATCAATGAACTAACAAAACATTCAAGAAAGATAGGAAAGGGAAAGAGACTTTCAAAAGCACTTCACACACACTTTTCATGGTAAACATAGAATCTTAAGATCAATAAACAGACAAAAACCATTAGGGGGTTCAAGTAGCCTACTTCTTAAATGAACTTCACGATAGTATTTACACTAACTCCTATTGTGTTTGTATTAAATAAAGCACATGTTAAGCATAGAACCAAATAAGGCACACTTAGCAAATAAGCACCATCAGACATATAAACATAGCTAACTTACAAACATATTTAAACTAGGCAGAATACTAAATAACAAAATGAAATGAAATGAATTAAGGTTTACCTTTTATGTGCGCAGCCAAGAAAAGAAAAGATTTGGGAGCCTTTGTGGTTCCAAACCTCAGCAACCCAGCCCCACACACACGAAAAAATAAATGAAGTAAGGACCAATGATTTTAACTAACAAACCCCAACTGCTCAATCTAGGTTTTAAAATTCTTTTACTGAGAAGTTTTTTCGAAAAATCTGAGTTTTCAACTTCTTTTTACTCTCAAATTTCTCTATATTTTTTTTTTGCTATTTTTCTTACCTTTCCCACTTGTTCTTGTACGAGGGTTGGCGTTCTATTTTTAGAACCCCGAAAGTTCAACTGAAACCAAACAACAACGATGTGGGACAAAACCTCTTTTTTTTAAAAAAAATCAAACCCAATAGACAACAAATCGACGACCCAGATCTTAAGGCAAGCCAACACACGGTTAGATCTGACCCAACAAATGTAGACCAATAGTAATAATACAAGCAAAAATAAACTTTTAAAGCAAAGATAATGACCAGTTTGACTAAAATCTGAAAAACAGAGTAAAGTAAGGATTTGTTACCACATTTGGGCAAAAGAATTCGTGGAACCAAGTGAATCTTTGATATTTCACCACAAAGAGCGTGCAAATGTTGTGCATGTCAGCATACGACTATAAAAATTCCATTTTTGGCATGAGAGAGGCGAGGAAAACCTAGGCGGCTACTAGGGTTTCATGAGAAAGGAGAGAGAGAGAGAGAGAGAGAGAGAGAGAAGTGGGTTGGGGTTGGGGGGAATAAAAAATAAAAATAAGGGCGTGAGGAGGGGGGGTATACCGATCGTTTAATTAAAAGGGATTGGGTCGGGTCTCAGCCTGGCTTGGGCTGGACTCGGTCCAAATTCAGAATTTAATTCAAATAGGGCCTTATAAGCTCATGTATACACAAAGTGTATATGCATACTTGGTGTATACATTGAGTATATATAATACCTAAAAAACAAATAATTAGAAAGAATATTAAAATTGAAGAAAATTTTAATTACGGGAAAATTTAGGCCGTAATTATTTTATTAAAATAATTTTAAAAAGTTGGTCAAATTTGTTAATGGGACTAAAATGGCCTTAATTAATTATACTAGCATAATTATTTCAATTACGGCCTTTTTAACAATTTTGGAAATTAAATTAACCTATTATTTCAAATAAATTTTAACAGGCTGATTTTGTAAAATAACTCTAATTTCTTTAAATTATGAACTAACTAAATTAATTATGGCCAAGGCAAAAAATATATTTATATAAAAGGCTCAATTTTGCAATAATTATCTCTTAATTAATTAATTAGCCTAATTAAAACACTTAAGGGAAATTATGCCTATTTTGACAAATCATAAAAATCAGAAGTTTAAAAGGTTAAATAGTTAATTACTTAAATTCTTTAAATTATTCAAACTTTCAAAGATAAAAATAAAAGGAAAGAAGTATTTGCAAAATAATTTTAAATAATTAAATAAGAAATCTTCCTTTATCTCTCTTTTCTTTTTCTTTTTTTTAAATTAAATTTAACAAAATCTCATAAAATGCTCATTAATCTCTAAATAAAATATATGATGCATGAAAATCCCTTTTTTGTTAGTTAAGGGGAAGAAACATTGATCTGGACAATTTATAAAAACCATTTAAGGCTTTTAAAATGCTCAGCTCATTTATTTGTTATCCGGGGACTCTGAATGATTGAAATAAATTACGAGATGTCAAAAATTAGGTGTCAACAGTGGCAATCTCTCTCAAAACCTCAGTCGCGCTATAGCGGACCTAGCCCTCGCTATGGCGGGTCCACTACGGCGGACACCAGATACTAGAAACCTCTGATTTTTCACAGACCCAATCCAGAAATTCGATAATCACCCGAGATCCCACAGACACAAACCAGATATGCATTCACACATAAAAACACGCTACGGACTCACTCACAATCTTGCAATTCCCAATGGAGATCTCTTTGACTGGGTCAACACCCAATTGCCACATACTAATTAACTTTCCAATCAATGACCAAAACGCTCCCAAGCGCCTCGAGAACCGACCTAAACATCCGACAAAGTCACAATCGACCATTCGAACCTCCTGAAATTGAAATATTTTTGGAAAAGGTCTGTTCACTCAAAGGTCACCTATTGGTCAAACGTATCTCACTTTAACGCTTAAACTTCCAAAAGTCACACTAAAAATCACCCGATGACCTCGGGAAAGGGTCAACAGGGGTAAAAGGGTCAAAAGTACTATAACGACCAAACGGATCGTTACAGATTATATCAAATCACAAAAGGAACAATGGAAATTTGCACTAATAGGTATATTTTAGGGGAAAAACCTTATGCGAAGCAAATGGAGGGGTATGTCACTCGAGTCTTGAATTTTGTTTCTAAACCAATGGTTCTAATACATGATGAAGGATACTATATCTTCAAGTTCAATTCGGTTCAGGACAAAGAAAAAGTGCTTAAATGTGGGCCATACTATTTTAATAACAAACCTCTCATACTCAAACCATGGGAACTTGATTTCAATTTCGATTAGGATGTTTTGAGTGTGATCCCTATTTGGGTGAAATTTCCTGGATTGCCTATGGGATATTGGTCACCAGAAGTATTGAGTAAAGTTGCTAGTGCAGATGGAAAGCCACTGTACACTGATGAATTCACTCCAAATGCTGAGAAAATATTATATGCTAGAGTTCTTGTTGAAGCTGATGTGTCTTAACCCCTGTCAGACTTTGTAAATGTTGAAACCCAATCAGGACCATGGAAGCAGGCTATTTATTATCACTGGAAACCTAAATTTTGCAATGAATGCATTAGGTTTGATAATGATGACTTTGAATGTTGGAGTTATAGAGATTATGAGGAGGAAATAGAAACTGATGAGGATGCTGGACAGTTTCCTATTAAGAACAAGAGAAATTCTAGTAAGAGGAAGACTTATATACAAGAGTGGTACTCTTAAATTGCTGACCAACATACTTCTCGAGTACCTGCTGTAGAGAGAGAAGGGTTAGGGCAAACTACTCAACCTGTCGGTGAAACTGAGAACTTAGGCAGGAATATAGTACCATGGTCTAGGACTTATGTGATAAAAGGTGGAACAGAGGGAACTATCAATGTGAAAATGCAAGGTGTTAATCAAGGAAGAGAGCAAAATAAGGAGCAGCTAGTTTAGAGGAATAGTAAGCAAATCCAGACTGAATCTTCTATTGTTCATACTACTAGCAGAAGTGATACTTTGGGACAACAAAGTGATTCAAATGGGGCTGGCACTTCTATACCAACATTCCATCCCCCATGATTATCTCCACATAGAATATAAGGAGCTTAAATCAGGCCCACAAGCAGAAAGAGTTGAAGCTCTTTCTGGGTAAGCATAAAGTAGAAGTGTTTGGGTGTGTTGAAACAAAAGTTAGGGAGCAAAGATTACAGAAAATACTGGAAAAAAATGGCTCAGGGATAGAACTCCTCTTGTAATTATAACGGTGCACCTAATGGGAGGATATGGTTAATTTGGAGGAATAGCATAAATGTTACTATTCTTGAGGTCAAGGAGCAGTTCATACATTGCCTGGTGGAGGATCCTGGAACTCAAGTTACAGTCAATTTTACAGTGGTGTATTCGAGGAATGAATGCCAACAAAGAGACGTGCTATGGAATAAGATAAATTAGATAACATTGCAAATCCAGGTTCCCTAGATCCTATGTGATGATTTCAATAATGCACTTAGCTCTGAAGATAGAATTGGATCACCTGTAACTCAAGCAGAAATTCATGGATTCCAAGGATTATTAAATACTCAACAACGTACCCCTATTAGATCTAAGGGGTGGCATTTCACTCGGTGTAACAAACAAAGTGGTGATAATAAGGTGTACAGTAAGATTAACTGGGCCCTTGGTGATTTTCAGTGGATACAACAATTTGGACATGTGGAGGCTAATTTCTTAAATTCTTCAGTGTTTGGTCATTCTCCAGTACTAAAGAATTTTTTTTTTTGGGTAAACTGTAAAAATTACCATAACAAGTAGACCTAAAGAACACTCAAATCCACAAGCCACCTTCTAGGAAGGGTTCTTGAGAATAGTGTGCCTCCAACAATAGCTTGATTCTTGAGACCAAGATAATTACATATGAGTGATTGTATGAATCTACTGCACCTATGAGCTTTCCTATTTATAGCCTATTTGGCCAAGCTTATTTTTTCCCAAAAGTACTTATTTTTTTCAATAAGTGCTTATTTAAAAAAAAAAAAAAAAGGTGAGGTGTTTGGCCAAGATTTTGGGAGAAAATAATTATTTCTGGGGAGTAGCAAAAGCAGTTTTTCAAAAGCTAAAAAGAATTATTTTTGCCCAAAAGCACATTTTTCAAAAGCACTTTTGAAAAAAATACACTTAGAAACACTTTTTAAAAGTTTGGCCAAACACTAATTGCTGCTCAAAAGTGCTTTTCAAATTACTTGGCCAAATACAAACTACTTTTCGCCAAAGTACTTTTTTGAAAAGTACTTTTAAAAAAGCACTTTTCAAACTAAGCTGATTTTAGAAGCTTGGCCAAACAGGCTATTAGCCTAAGAAGGTCAAGTCTTTCTATAGTTTACTTTTGATCAGTTCTGTGACTCTATCTGTATGTACAACTCTATTGTTAAACACTTTTGCATTCCTAGCTCCCTAAGTATGATATATAGTAGCCCCCCATATAGCTGCAACTGTCTCCATTTTGAATTGCTTCCAATGCTTCTGCTTGATCCTTTCTAGCACCAGCTTACCTTCTCCCGGGATGACTTGAACCTCAACCTACTTCATCAATTCAGAACTGATTTCCTTTAATTATATACACTCAACAAACAAATGTAAGGTGGTCTCTACTATCTGTACATCACAAAGACAGCAGGTATCATTGTAAATTGGAATGTTCAAATACAATAGCCTCTCCTTTGTAAGCAACCTTCTCTGCACATCCAACCGCAAAATAAACCTATGCTTTGGCTATGCAACAACACTTCAGATCAATTCAGTTATCTTCCACCTCTTCTGATGCCCCACGAACTGCATATAACTACTAGTGATGGAATATTGTCCAGCTGGAGTGAGATGATATATGTCGTGAGAGTACCACATTTTCATATCCTCCTTTAAAGAGTTCAACTTTCTCCAGTACCAACAAATGTCTTGTGCAGCCTTGTGTATCCATATATCACCATCATTTTTTATGTATATTCCATGTACCCATTTCACCCAAAGAGAGTCCTGTTTCAGTGTTGGTTGTCATATTAGTTTACCTACTGATGCTTATTCCAATTCTTGCATCCTTTAATGTTAAGGCCACCAAATTTCCTTGGAAAAAATATTTGATCCCATGATACCAATGATACTTTCCTCTGCTCAGTGGTTTTTCCCCATAAATTGTCACGCCCCAAAAACCCACCCTAGACGTGACCGGCATCCGATGTCATGAACAACATCGGAAGAACCTAAACAACGCAATAACAATACTTGAACCCGCCAGGTTCAACATTCGCCTCCAACAGTTTATAAAATAAAGGTAAAAAAATCATGCATATAAGAATTAAATCAGCGGAAGTCTTTAGTTATCTATACTTGTCAACCATGACAACGTGCCCAAGAGTTAATCAATAACTCAATAACTACCCACAAATGAATACTAGGGAGCTTCTAAGATAAAGGAGTAATAGTCTGACTCATCGGGACGCAGCCCGGACAACTAATGTAATAAATAAGCAAACCAATAGGGTGTCCCACGAATGAACGTGTGGGCTCACCAAATTAACCGCAACAGAAAGTCCTTCCTAAGCACCGGGAGTATCAAGAACCTGCTTTTCTCCGTTACCTAACATACCATCAAAAACAACAATGGTATGTCTGAGTACTTTATACTCAGTGAGTGCCTCAGGGACAATGAATAATACAAAAATAAAGTAAAATAATACATGAAGAAATCAGTCTTGATAATCATATGAAACCAACGTAAGAACAGTTATTCAGTCTATGTATCTCAATAGTAAGTATCAAAACCCATTTATAAAGCCTCTTGTCAAGTTACCACTTCAAATATGTCTTTTTAATCAATTAAGATAGTCATCAACAATTCCATAAGAGAATAAGAATGCCACACATGCCAATACAGGCCCAAGAATCAAGCATATCGCGCATAGCGCACCACACCGGAACATATGATTCTCGGTGGCTATCCTTCCTCTCGAATAGCTAGGCATAAATCACATCGGACTATGCAGTACGCGGTGGCTATCCTTCCTGCCGAATAGCTAGGCATAAATCACACCCCGGGTAGCGAACCCAGCGGTGGCCACTCTTCCTCCCGAATGGCTAGGCAATGACACACTAGGATCCATAGTGGCTACCCTTCCTCCCGAGTAGCTAGGCCAAACATCACAACAAAGTTCATAGCATAGAAGCCGATTCACAAATTGTTTCAAAGTAGTCACACCATAAAATAGCATTAAAGCTCATTATGCCATTACGAAAATTCATAATTTAATAGATAATCATGAAAACGTTTCCACTTCTTTAAACAAGATTACTTTTTCATAGTTCCTTTGTAAAATCTTCAATACCAACAATTAACCATCATCACTAAGCATCTCTCATAGAGGAAAACAATCATAACACCTTATACATATATAGGGTTTGTTACAATCTAGGTTCAATGTGGGCTCGTCCCCTCACGCACATTAACCATTAATCAAAGCATGTAAAACCAATTTATCATATCATTCAAAACATTCTTTTATAAAGAATCAATCTTTCAAGAGAGTTTGTAAAAGAGACATATAAATTACCTATATATTCAAAAAGGATTTTCTTTTTAAAGAGACATACATCTAAAATAAGGATTTTAAAAGGGAGACATACCTTAATTTGTTAAATAAGGTTTAACAAATCACTTTTCTAATAAAGAACACCCAAACCCTAGCTTGAATCACTTTGAGAAGAATTATGTTGCAAACCCTAGGTTTTGATCACAAAAATCATGTTAAGAATCATGGGTTTGATGTTAGAATGATTTAGTAATGTTAAGGATGCCCTTACCTTTGATTTGAAAACTTGGGGGAATGATTTTCGTCCTTAGGGTTGTTTAGGAAGTGGAGGAATAAACAAAACAAGGGTCTTATTTATATTTTTCTTGCGAAAACGGGCCAAAGGACGCCTCTGAAGGACGGACCGTCCTTCGTGTTACGGACCGTCCTTCGTGTTACGGACCGTCCTTTGGACCGTCCCTTAGTGGAAATTTCCAGAGAGTTTCTGGAAATTTTTGAGACGTTACGGTTCATGTTACGGCCCGTAACACGTGTTACGATCCGTAACGTCTCACCGTAACACAAGCAAAATTTCCAGCGAAGACAGGCTTCAGTAAAACGGGCATAACCTTTTGTACGCAGCTTTTTTTGGGCTGGGCGACCTACCGTTGGAAAGATATTTCAAAGATCTACAACTTTCATCAAGGAAGGTTTTCCACATTCACAACACATTTTCATGAAAATCGCCCAGAAGACAGACCTACCAAAACTTAGGCGAATTTAAGAGCCCTTAAGAACTTCACTAGTTGGTTTGACTTCAAAACGACCATCCTCCACCCGAATTCGTCAAGAATGGATTCATATAGATAAAATATCATCTTAACACTAGATTTTTACATATTCACACCTATTTCAAGTTTACGGGGTGTTACATTATCCCCCCCCCCCCCCCTTAAGATCATTCGTCCTCGAATGAGGATAGTATTCTAGGAAGGTAATTAACCAACACGAATTTAACCACACAATCACCTTGTGCACGAATAGTTCAAAACTTAACTCATACCTGAAATAGGGATCAAGTGAGGATATCTCTTCTTCATGTCCTCTTCCGCTTCCCAAGTAGCTTCCTCAGTATTATGATTTCGCCACAACACTTTGACCGACGCAACATCCTTTGTTCTCAACCTTCTAACTTGGCGATCTAAAATCTGAAATGGTTCTTCTTCATAAGACAAGGATTCATCAATTTCAACCTCTTCATAGTTCAAAACATGAGAAGGGTCAGGTTTATACAACCTCAACATCGAAATGTGAAACACCGGATGAACCATGGACATCTCAGCCGGTAATCTCAACTCATAAGCTACCTTCCCAACTCTTCCAATAATCTCATAAGGACCAATGTAGCGAGGACTAAGCTTGCCCTTTCTGCCAAAACGCATTACACCCTTCATAGGTGACACCTTCAAGAAAACCTTGTCATCAACAGCAAATTCCAATTCCCTACGCCTCGTGTCCGTATAAAAATTTTGTCTACTCTGAGCGGTCTTTAGTCGTTGCACAATAAGATTTACCTTTTCGATCGCCTCATGAATTGAATCAGGACCCAACAACTCTACTTTCGTTGGTTCAAACCAACCAATTGGAGACCGACAACGCCTTCCATAAAGAGCCTCATAAGGAGCCATCTGAATACTAGCTTGATAGCTATTATTGTAAGCGAATTCCACCAAAGGTAGGTGTTCATCCCAACATCCTCCAAAATCGACTGCATATGAACGCAACATATCCTCCAAAGTTTGAATAGTTCTCTCTGCTTGCCCGTCAGTTTGAGGATGAAAGGCAGTGCTCAATTTCACTCTAGTCCCCAAACCTTCTTGAAACGTCTGCCAGAAATGAGCAGTAAATTGCGTACCTCGGTTAGATATGATAGATGTCGGAACACTATGCAACCTAACAATCTCTTTCAAATATAACTTGGCGTACTCTGTCGCGGCATATGACGTCTTTACAGGAAGAAAATGGGCAGACTTCGTGAGTCTATCCACGATCACCCAAATTGAATCATACTTGGCCCTTGTGCGAGGTAAACCTGCAACAAAGTCCATATTTATCATCTCCCACTTCCATTGAGGAATCTCAATGTTTTGAGCCAAGCCACCAGGCCTTTGATGTTCAGCCTTCACCTGTTGACAGTTCAAACACCTAGCCACAAAGTTAGAAATATCAACCTTCATACTCTTCCACCAATAGTGTTGTTTGAAATCCTTATATATCTTGGTGGATCCCGGATGAACCGAATACTTGGAACTATGAGCTTCCATCATTAGTTCTTGTCGAAGACCATCAACATCGGGAACACACAATCGTCCTTGCAATCGCAGAACACTATCGCCAGTCCCAACCGTAAATGAAGTGTACTCACCCCTTTCCACTCCATCTCTCAGCTTTGCCAAAAGTTCATCATCATATTGCATGAATTTAATCCTTTCTACAATGTCAGACCGTGATGCAGTGATTCCCACTAACTCTCCATCTTCAGTTTCATCAAGCCTAACCCCAAGACTAGCGAGCCTTCGAATCTCTTTCCCCATGGGCATGTCATGAGCATGCAAATAAGCCAACGTGCCCATAGATTTTCTACTCAATGCATCAGCAACCACATTAGCCTTACCAGGATGATACAGAATATTCAAGTCGTAGTCTTTTAACAACTCCAACCACCACCTCTACCTGAGGTTCAACTCTCGCTGCTTAAAGATATATTGCAGACTCTTGTGATCGGTAAAAACATCACAATGCTCACCATACAGGTAATGACGCCAAATTTTCAAAGCAAATACCACAGCAGCCAACTCCAAGTCATGAGTCGGATAGTTCTTCTCATGCTTCTTTAACTGACGCGAAGCATAAGCAATCACCTTACCGTTCTAAATCAACACACAACCCAAACCAATTCTAAAAGCATCACAATACACCACATATCAACCAGACCCCGAAGGTAACGTCAAAATAGGAGCCGAAGTCAACCTTGTCTTAGGCTCTTGGAAACTCTTTTCACAAGCTTCAGACCACTGAAACTTAGCAATCTTCTGTGTCAATTTAGTCAATGGAGAGGCTATTGATGAAAAACCTTCCACAAACTTTCGGTAATAATTTGTCAAACCCAAGAAACTACGAATTTCAGTCGCACTAGTGGGTCTAGGCCAATCCTTCACCGCTGTAATTTTCTGAGGGTCTACTTTAATGCCGTCACCAGTCACCACATGGCCCAAGAAAGCCACAGAATCAAGCCAGAACTCACACTTAGAGAATTTTGCATAAAGCTCGATCTCCTCAAGTGTTGTCAAAGTTATCCTCAAATGATTAGCATGATCCTCACGATTCTTGGAGTACACCAAAATGTCATCAATAAACACAATAATGAATTGGTCTAGATACGGCTTAAAAACACGATTCATCAAATCCATGAATGTAGCAGGCGCATTAGTCAAGCCAAATGACATGACTAAAAACTCAAAGTGCCCATAACGAGTACGGAAAGCAGTTTTTGAGATATCCTCCTCCTTTATCTTCAATTGATGATATCAAGACCTCAAGTCAATCTTCGAAAAGAACTTAGCACCCTGAAGTTGGTCAAACAAATCATCTATCCTAGGAAAGGGATACTTATTCTTAATGGTCACTTTATTAAGCTGACGGTAGTCAACACACATTCTCAGGGAACCATCATTCTTCCTAACAAACAATATTGGAGCACCCCAAGGTGAGGAACTTGGTCGGATGAAACCCTTATCCAACAAGTCCTTCAATTGATCCTTCAATTCCCTTAGCTCCGCTGGAGCCATACGATAAGGTGGAATAGAAATAGGTTGGGTGTCGGGGATAACATCTATCCCAAAATCAATCACTCTCTCAGGAGGAATACCAGGAAGATCTTCAGGAAATACTTTGGGATAATCACTGACTATGGGAATAGATGCAAATTCGGGTACTACGGCTTTTGTATCATTAACAGCAACCAAATGGTAAATACACCCCTTAGTAATCATCGTATGAGCCTTAAGATAGGAAATAAATCTACCCTTTGGCTTAGCAATTTCACCCTCCCACACAATAACAGGCTCATCGAGAAAGGCGAAACGAACTAACTTATGGCGACAATCCACATTAGCATAACACGCAGACAACAGTCCATCCCCATAATTACATCAAAATCCACCATCTCAAGTTCATACAAATCAGCCACGGTCTCACGGCCTTTAATCAGAACAACACAATTTCTATACATTCTAGAAGCAATAACAGGAACACCCGAAGGCGTATCAACAGCAAAGGGTTCCAACAAAGGTTCGGGTTTCATACCCATATCAAGAGCAAAATAAGGAGTCACATAGGATAAATTTGAACCCGGATCAATCAATGAGTAAGTATCATGAGAACAGATGGTAAGGATACCTGTAACCACAGCGTCAGAAGCCTCAGCTGCCTCCCAACGAGTCAGCCCATAAAGTCGAGCTGTCCCTCCACCAGAAGTATTAGCAACTTCCTTTCCTTTGCTATTGTTACGAGCATTCTGATTATTATTGTTAGCATTACCAGCAGGCGGATTTCTAGCAAATGCAGAAAGAGGCGGAATATTCTTTTGGTTATTCATAGTAGCCACCTCACGTAGCCACTTTCTGCATTCCCTCTTGATGTGGCCTCTAATCCCACAATGATGACAAATACGCTCTTCCCACCCTGGCGGACGACTACTTCCTTGCGAAAACTTAATATTATTATTATTATTTTTCTGGCCTTGCCTAACAGAAGGCACACTAGCATGGGAATAAGCTCCAGACTGAGCAGGTGCAGAATACCCTTTACTCTGCCCTCCCTTATAATTATTACCACTGAAACCACCCACCGATCGAGCCTTCTTGTTTTGATCTCGATCCATTCTCTCCTCATTTTTCCAACTCTCTTGTTGCTCAGCAAACCCAACCAAAGATGAGAAATTACAAGTAGGAGACATAGCAACAGCAGCATATGCAGACTTGATACGTGGTACCAAGCCTTTCACAAAGCGAGTCAACTTATGCTTTTCAGTCGGAATCATGTATAAAGCATACTTTGACAGACGAGTGAACTCCAAACTATACTCACGAACCGACTTGTTACCCTGCTCTAGCTTTTCAAACTTCGTAGCCATAGCAATTCTTTCCTCATCAGACAAGAACCTTTCCATGAACGCCTCTTCAAATTCAGCCCACGTCGGAGCTAAAGCAGCGTCACCTCTCTCAGATTCCCACATCTCAAACCATACGTGAGCAACATCCTTCAACTGATACGAAGCGAGCCTCACGGCTTCTGGATCCTGGGCATCCATTACCCTCAATGCCTTAAAGGTCTCATCTAAAAAGTGTTGGGGGTCATCCACCTCTCGTGACCCAAAGAACTCTGGTGACTTTAAGTTTAGGAACTGCTTAAGTCTGCCTCCACCATGAGGCCCCACTCATCCACGCCGCTGCTGCGCCGCAACCAAAGCAGTCAACATTTGAATAGTCGTTTGCATAGTACCAATCTCAGGCACACCCGCAACAGGAAAAGCAGGAGCATGCGGTGCTGGGGATGGTGCTTGATTTCCAACATCATTTCCATTACCAGTATTCGTGCCCCCAAGATTTCGGTTAACTTTCGCGGGACGTCCTCGTTTACCATTTTTGGATCGCGTCAGAGTCATTTCTGCAAGGCACGAATTAACGAGCGAATTAGAATGATCCTAAAAAGGACTTTAAGCTCTACAGCACAATCTAGAATCAAGAAGAATAGAAAACACCTATAAATGTCCTGGGAGTTTCTCGGTCATACAGGTGATCAGGCTGCACAAGAAAAACTCCACTAGACACAGCTCCACAGACACCGACAATAATCCTAAGATGTATTTAAACCTAGGCTTTGATACCAAGCTTGTCACGCCCCAAAACCCACCCTAGACGTGACCGGCATCCGACGTCATGAACAACATCGGAAGAACCTAAACAACGTAATAACAATACTTGAACCCGCCAGGTTCAACATTCGCCTCCAATAGTTTATAAAATAAAGGTAAACAAATCATGCATATAAGAATTAAATCAGCGGAAGTCTTTAGTTATCTATACTTGTCAAATATGACAACGTGCCCAAGAGTTAATCAATAACTCAATAACTACCCACAAATGTATACTAGGGAGCTTCTAAGATAAAGGAGTAATAGTCTGACTCATCGGGACGCAGCCCGGACAACTAATGTAATAAATAAGCAAAGCAATAGGGTGTCCCACGAATGAACGTGTGGGCTCACCAAATTAGCTGCAACAACAAGTCCTTCCTAAGCACCGGGAGTATCAAGAACCTGCTTTTCTCCGTTACCTAACATACCATCAAAAACAACAATGGTATGCCTGAGTACTTCATACTCAGTGAGTGCCTCGGGGACAATGAATAATATGAAAATAAAGTAAAATAATACATGAAGAAATCAGTCTTGAGAATCATATGAAACCAACGTAAGAACAGTTATTCAGTCTATGTATCTCAATAGTAAGTATCAAAACCCATTTATAAAGCCTCTTGTCAAGTTACAACTTCAAATATGTCTTTTTAATCAATTAAGATAGTCATCAACAATTCAATAAGAGAATAAGAATGTCACACATGCCAATACAGGCCCAAGAATCAAGTACATCGCGCATATCGCACCACACCAGAACATATGATTCTCGGTGGTTATCCTTCCTCCCGAATAGATAGGCATAAATCACACAGGACTATGCAGTACGCGGTGGCTATCCTTCCTGCCGAATAGATAGGCATAAATCACACCCCGGGTAGCGAACCCAACGGTGGCCACTCTTCCTCCCGAATGGCTAGGCAATGACACACTAGGATCCATAGTGGCTACCCTTCCTCCCGAGTAGCTAGGCCAAACATCACAACAAAGTTCATTGCATAGAAGTCGATTGACAAATTGTTTCAAAGTAGTCACACCATAAAATAGCATTAAAGCTCATTATGCCATTACGAAAATTCATAATTTCATAGATAATCATCCACTTCTTTAAACAAGATTACTTTGTCATAGTTCCTTTGTAAAATCTTCAATACGAACAATTAACCATCATCACTAAGCATCTCTCATAGAGGAAAACAATCATAACACCTTATACATATATAGGGTTTGTTACAATCTAGGTTCAATGTGGGCTCGTCCCCTCACGCACATTAACCATTAATCAAAGCATGTAAAACCAATTTATCATATCATTCAAAACATGCTTTTATAAAGAATTAATCTTTCAAGAGTGTTTGCAAAAGAGACATATAAATTACCTTTATATTCAAAAAGGATTTTCTTTTTAAAGAGACATACATCTAAAATAAGGTTTTTAAAAGGGAGACATACCTTAATTTGTTAAACAAGGTTTAACAAATCACTTTTCTAATGAAGAACACCCAAACCCTAGCTTGAATCACTTTGGGAAGAATTATGTTGCAAACCCTATGTTTTGATCACAACAATCATGTTAAGAATCATGGGTTTGATGTTAGAATGATTTAGTAGTGTTAAGGATGCCCTTACCTTTGATTTGAAGACTTGGGGGAATGATTTTCGTCCTTAGGGTTGTTTAGGAAGTGGAGGCATAAACAAAACAAGGGTCTTATTTATATTTTTCTGGTGAAAACGGGCCAAAGGACGCCTCTGAAGGACGGACTGTCCTTCGTGTTACGAACCGTCCTTTGGACCGTCCCTTAGTGGAAATTTCCAGAGAGTTTCTGGAAATTTTTGAGACGTTACAGTTCATGTTACGGCCCGTTACACATGTTACGGTCCGTAACGACTCACCGTAACACAAGCAAAATTTCCAGCAAAGACAGGCTTCAGTAAAACGGGCATAACTTTTTGTACGCAGCTTTTTTTGGGCTGGGCGACCTACCGTTGGAAATATATTTCAAAGATCTACAACTTTCATGAAGGAAGTTTTACCAAATTCGCAACACGTTTTCTTGAAAATCGCCCAGAAGACAGACCTACCAAAACTTAGGCAAATTTAAGAGCCCTTAAGAACTTCACTAGTTGGTTTGACTTCAAAACGACCATCCTCCACCCGAATTCGACAAGAATGGATTAATATAGATTAAATATCATCTTAACACTAGATTTTTGCATATTCACACCTAGTTCAAGTTTACGGGGTGTTACATAAATATTCTCTGCCTATCTGATCCACCTCTTTGGGTACACTTTGAGGTAGAATAAAAATTGCCCCCAGAAAGTATGAATGGAGAACAAGACAGCATTAATAATTGAAGTCTTCCAGCATAAGACAACTGAGTGGCATAGGCTGCTTTGATCTTATTTGTAATCTTGAGAACTAACTGTAACAATCCAATTTATTCCACTTTTTAGATGTTAGTGGCAGTCCCAGATATCTAATTGGAAAGGATCCAATATCAAATCCAGTTTTTGCTAGCAACTCCTCCTTAACTAAGTCATCCATTCCTGCCATAAAAAAAAATTGGACTTCTCCATGTTTGCATTAAGACCAGTGACCTCACTCAAGTGAGTTAGTGCCGCCATGACTCTGTTAACTGAACTGAGATTACCTTTGCATAACACAATTAAGTCATCTGTAAATATGAGGTGGGTGAGTTTGAGTTGCTTTCACATAGGATGATACTAGAAGTTAGGAAATTCACCCATACACTTCAAGATTCTAGACAGATACTCCATTATAAGGATATATAAGAGGGGGGGGGGGGGGGGGGACATGGGATCTCCTTGTCTCAGTCCTCTCTTTCCTGCAAAATAACCATGACTTTTACAATTTACTTTGATTGAGTACATAGGAAAGGATACACATATCGTCACCAACTTTGTAAAACTGGAGGGAAATCCATAACCAAGTAAGGCTTTCTCAACAAACTGCCAGCTCACCATATCATAATCCTTTCTTAAGTCAATCTTCATTAAGCACCTAGAGAAGTAGTCTTTCTATTGTAGTGTCTGAGTAAATCATGACAAATCAAGATGTTAGGTATCATAGATCTACCTTGACAGCTACTATGTGCTTTACAACTCCATTTAGTCTAGTGCAAATTAGCTTGGAAATGCATTTGTATAAGACACTGCAGCAAAAAATAGGTGTATACTGACTAGAAAAATTAAGTATATATACTTTAGGAATCAGAGCAATACATGTACTATTCAGTTGTGTCAGCAATTTCCCATTCTGGAAGAATTCCAGAACTGCATCTATGACATCTCTGCTCACTATATCCTAAGCTGCCTTCAAATAACCACTTCTCAATCCATCAGGACCCGAGCTCTTATTACTATCAAACGCTACTTTGGCTCACTTAGGAATGAGGAGTTAATTGGTATATATTAATCGTTATTAACTTCAACTCTTTTATATTTGAAAAAATCATAAAGAGGAAATAGTTTCTAACTATTGGGAAATATTAGAGAGCCATTTATAGATTAAGTGCATTCCATACAACGATCCATTAGGAATATATCACATTAACACCTATAGCAATACACTTTATCAAAAAGGGTCACAACCTTGGTTTCTTTCTCCAATTAAAGTTATCTTTAAGTCAAAATAGCAATTAGAAACATAAACTCTTTTACAACTTACCGAAATAGGATTACGACTAGGGTCAAGTAATACACTACCAAAGTAACCTTTTCACACCATATTCCTTGTGAGATTTGACCTCAACCTAGTTGGATTACTACATTTGACAACGGCCTCTTTATGCCATAAATTTATGTGTAATTTGAGCGTATCAAATTTTAGCGCCGTTGCCGGGGAATACGGTTTGAAATGACTAAATAGTCTGTACTTTACTTCGAGTCTTTCTCTATTCATCACACCTTATTTACTTTTCTTTATGAATCAGTTGATTATAGAAGAACATGGAGGAGGTCGCGGAGCACCGGCGGCTCGGGCAGTAAATGTAGTCCCTACGCCACCGGTTGAACCTGAAGAAGAGAACGTATTTGGGGATATTATCCAAGAGGTTGTATATGCAAATGCCATTGTTCCTTCAAGGGTTGATGCAACCAATTTCAAGATTGATAGTGGCATCTATCAAATTCTTAAGCTTGAGAGTTATTTCTAGAATTTTACCGATGACGACTCGCATCAACATTTGCGAAATTTAATAAGTGTGTGTCAAACACACAAGCAGAAAAGCATATCGCCTGATGCAATATGATTGAGGGTTTCCAAAGACTCTTTAACTAGCAAAGAAAGGACTTGGCTTGAGAAGTTG
Organism: Lycium barbarum; assembly: GCF_019175385.1. Lineage (NCBI taxonomy): Eukaryota > Viridiplantae > Streptophyta > Magnoliopsida > Solanales > Solanaceae > Lycium > Lycium barbarum. Next base: position 103,105,887 of record NC_083345.1, read on the forward strand.
CCCACAATTCCATTCATAGATGGACCGAATTAGTGAATGTTTTTCTCACTAAATGGTTTCCTCCGAGTAAGAAGGTCGAGCTTAGAGACAAGATATTTGAATTCAAGCAACTTCCGGGAGAACAAATTTATGAAGCCTGGGAGAGGTTCAAGAAATCTTTGATGAGTTTCTTGAATCATGGGTTTTCAGAAAATATATTGATAAAGAAGTTCTACATGGGTTTAGAACCTTTGACTCAATATGTGGCAACCAATGCAGCCGGTCGGTATTCCATGGAAAATACGTTTGCTAGAATCACTCAATTGCTTGACAAGCTTACTACACATAATCAAGCATGACACTAGAGTGGCATGGATGGTGTGGCATATAGGGCTCCATTATTGAACACTACAGTGAAAGAGAATCAACAGAGGGACCAAACAATTGCTCAACTTGCTACCAATATTAGCTTGTTAACCAACAGGTTGGCAGAAGAATATACCAAGAAGGTGAATGCAGTAGAGGAGATGCAACCCTAACGAATGACTCCTATCAAACTCAAGAGGTCCATATCAAGAAGGTCCCCTAATGCAATATGAGAATGCTAACTATGTAAACAACTCTCAAGGGTGTTATCAGAGACAAAACTATAAAGGGTCCGGCTATCAAAACCAATGTAAACCTCAACCATTAAGGTCAAGGTAATTAATACCAAAGAAGTGATCATGGTAGTTCAAATCAAGGGAATTATGACAATAACAACAACAACTTCGAAATTCAGAGTTTCAATCCTTATGTTCCACCAAAGGTCCAATCATCCAACTCACAAAATTGGCGAAAGTGATTACGCTTGATTTTGGTATTAAGCATTGCAATCTTGATTTTTTGCATTGCATTCATACTCTGTTATTTATGTGTTATTCTGATTGATGTGATTACACTTGATCTTGATATTATGCATTGCATTCATACTCATTTCCACGATACATTGATATGATATGTGATTGGTACTGATGATGATAAGTGAGAAGGAAATATCTGAGATTTTGGACAGACTTGAGATAGTAGCCATCTCAGGGTTGTATGCAGAATGGCTAGTGATATGGAACCATCTCTGGGCTGTGTGTGGATTGGTTGGTGTTGTGGAAGTCCTCTTTGGGCTGTGTGTGGAGTGACTAGTACATGGACTTCGCTGGTCCCCCATGGGTCATGACTATTGAGATGTGGAGGTTATCCGTTTATAGCATGTGTGTATGGAGACATACATTCGGCCAGTTCATATCATTGCATTGCATATGCACTCATTACTTCATTCATATATTACATCGATTCTGCCTTGATATTCTTATTACTGCATTAATTGTTCTTAGACTGTGTTGTGATTTTACTTGATTGCTACCATGCATATCTTCAGTTCCTTTCTTTTACATATGTTATATAACTGTTGTCGGCCTATGATACCTACCAGTACATAATGTTTGTACTGATACTACTTTGTTGTACTTTTTTCCTGAGTGCAGAGTTCGTAACAGGCTCTACATCTATCCCTCGAGAGTGATCCCGAGTCCAGGCTTATGAGTGTCATGGGTGAGCATCTGCTGAGTCCGCTGCCCGGAGACTCTTTTATGCTCTATCTTTATTATTCCTATTCTCAGACAGATACTTATTTTCATACTTGTATTTCCTAGACATTTGTACTTAGATGCTCCTGTACTATTCAGACCAGATTCGGGGGTTATATATTTAGGTTCCACACTATTATCTAGTTATGATTACAGCCTTTTATTGCTTCTTATTTACTATTTATGTTGTTTGGATGAATGAGTAAGGGACGGGTTCGCCTACCAGGTGGGAAAGGGTAGGTGCCCGCACGATCAGTGATTTGGGTCGTGACAATTTGGTATCAGAGCTCAAGGTTACCCAATCTATAAGTACAATAAGATGTCTAGCAGTGTCTTGCGGATCAGTACGATGAGCTCTGTACTTATCTGAGAGAAGCTATGAAACATTTAGGAAACTTCGAATTCTATTATTTTTCGTGCTACTTTATTCAAATTGGTATCTAAAATATTTGAATTGGTATCTGATTCACTTCTATTCTTTAAAAAATAGTGAGGACGTGTTCTACCATTGCAGGGCATGAGGTACCCAAGCCCGCTGTTAGGCTCGGAGCACTGGGACGAGGTCACGCTAGAGGCTGGTCGTTGTGACGCACCATCTCAGGGCCCTGCCCCTATGGCTGGACAGAGGTGTGATAGATCAGCATCGCCAGAACCAGAGCGCCAGCCAGAGCGCCAGCCAGAGCATCAGCCAGAGTGTCAGCTAAAGCGCCAGCCTGCGCGTGAGCATGCTGACTCGTTGGGTCACCTCCACTCTCTTAGACACAGTTTCATCAGGCTTTTCTAGAGAAGTATGTTCCCCGTACTGTGAGGGACCAGAGGAGAGATAAATCCATCCACCTACATCGGAGGTGTATGTCTGTAGCTGCGTATGAGGCTCGATTTCTGTCTTTGGCCTGTTATGCTACGCAGTTGATTCCTACAGAGTCAGAGAGGGTTAGGAGGATCATGGGTGGATTGGTAATCCCGTTGCATGTGGCGTGTCTTCAGCATATCACCATAGATGCTTCCTTTATGTCCGTAGTAGAACATGTTGCGAGTGTTGAGTCATCTAGGGCCCGAGCCCTTCGTGGGGATAGTGAGAAGAAGCCCCGCCTGTATGGTGGTTACGGTGGGTCAACTTCTAGAGGTGGGGGGCATTCAGCCAAGCCGTATCAGCCGCATTCCAGCTGCCCTATTCAGTCAACACTACAAACTTCTTCAGGTGGCCCTTCGAGGCAGAGTGGTTATGGTTCAGTAAAGGTTTCTGGAGGCTCTTATTCTTAGCCAGCCATCCGAGGTAGTTACTCGGGTTCCTCATCTTCAGTGTTTCATCCTCCGCCCTCTAGATCTTTTTACGTAAATGGTGATACCGGGCACATTGATAGAGAGTGATCTAGATCGAGACAGAGTGGGGCCCAGCAGAGTTCCAGATTCTAGACCCCTAGGACTCCGGCATCTTATGGTAGCCGGGGTGGTTCTTCAGGTAGAGGCAGTGCTCAGATAGGCCGCGGTGGTTCACATTTCTCTAGGGGTGGCTATCAGTCTGGTAGAGGTAGTTCTTAGGCCTCCAGAGGAGAAACTCAGTCCGGCTAGAGCGGCCGTGGTGGTGCCCATTGTTATGATTTTCTCGGTAGGCCAGATGCTGAGGCGTCAGGCTGTGATCACAGGTACCATTTATGTTTGTCATCGGGCAGCTTCAGTCTTATTTGATCTAGGGTCTACTTTCTCTTATGTGTCTGCTTATCATTCTGTGGGTTGGGATTTGGCTTGTGACCGACTTGATGTACCTATTCACGTGTCTACTCTGGTTGGATATTCGATAGTGGTTGATTGAGTCTATCAATCTTGTTTAGTTACTTTTGTGAGTTATGACACGTGGGTAGATTTGGTGATTCTGGATATGGTAGATTTCGACATCATTTTGGGTATGAGTTGATTGTCCCCTTACCATGCGATCTTGGACTGTCACACCAAGACAGTCACGTTAGCTATGCCAGGTATTCCTAGACTTGAAGGGAGGGGTACTCCTAGTCTCGCCCCAAAGAAGATTATTTCCTATCTCCGAGCGAAGAAATTAGTTGATAAGGGGTATTTAGCCTACTTAGCCCATATTCGTGATACTAGTATTGATTCTCCGTCGCTTGAGTTTGTGCCTATTGTGAGCGAGTTCGTCGAGGCATTCCCTACAGATTTTTTGGGTATGCCACCGGATCGTGACATTGACTTCTCCATCGATCGAGAGCCGGGCACTCGCCCTATTTCCATTCCGCTATATAGGATGGCACTGGTCGAGTTGAGAGAGTTAAAGAAGTAATTGTAAGATCTTTTTAGCAAGGGTTTCATCAGATCAAGTGTCTCCCCTTGGGGTACTCCCGTGCTATTAGTGAAGAAGAAAGATGAGATGATTCGGATGTGTATTGATTATCGCCAGTTGAATAAGGTCACCATTCGAAATAAGTATCCTATTTCCCGCATTGATGACTTGTTCGACTAGCTTCAGGGTGCTTTTGTGTTCTCTAAGATTGATTTGAGGTAAGTTATCACCAGCTGAAGATTCAGGCCGTGCATATTCCAAAGACGACCTTTAGGACCCGCTATGATCGTTACAAGTTCCTTGTTATGTCTTTTGGGCTTACAAATGCCCTTTCAGCTTTTATGGATTTGATGAATGGAATTTTCAAGCCATACCAGGATTCTTTCGTCATAGTCTTCATCGATGATATTTTAGTGTAGCCGAAGAGCAAGAAAGAGCATAAGCGTCATTTAAGGATTGTTCTTGGGTTGTTGAAAGACAAGCAGCTTTATGCCAAGTTTTTCATGTGTGAGTTCTGGCTTGATTATATGGCATTCTTGGGCCAAGTGGTGTCAAAGGATGAATTATGGCTGATCCCAAAAAGATTGAGGTTGTTAGAGATTAGATGTAGCCTATTTTAGTGACTGAGATTCATAGCTTCGTAGGTTTGTCTAGTTACTACCATTGGTTTGTGAAAGGGTTTGCTTCGATTGCTTCTCACCTGACCTGATTGATTCAAAAGGAGGTACCTTTCCAGGGGTCCGATGCTTGTGAAGAGAGCTTACAAAAGCTCAAGAACTTGTTGACTACAGCCCTGATTTTGGCATTACCCGTGGAGGGTAAGGATTTCTCCGTATAATGTGATACGTAATGTGTTAGTTTGGGCGCTGTGTTGATGCAAGAAGGCAAGGTTATTGCTTATGATTCGAGGCAGTTGAATATTCATGAGAAGAACTACTCTACTCATGATTCAAGTTAGCAGCGGTAGTCTTCGCTTTGAAGATTTGGAGGCATTATCTGTATGGGGTCCATTGTGAGGGATTCACCGATCACCGCAGTCTACAGCATGTGTTCAATCAGAGGGTTCTCAATTCTAGACAACTTATATGGATAGAGCTACTTAAGGATTATGATATCACTATCCTATACCATCCGGGCAAAGCTAATGTGGTAGCTGATGCATTGAGCCGAAAGGCAATGAGTATGGGCAGTTTAGCTCAGTTGATTTCTTTGGAGTGCCCTTTAGCCATAGAGGTTCAAACTCTGGCAAACTGTCTTGTGCGACTCGATATTTTGAATCCGGTCAGGGTTTTAGCATGTCTTGAGGCGAAGTCGTCACTCTTGGAGCAAATCAGGGCACAACAGTTCGATGATACTAACTTATGTAAGATTCGTGATAAGGTGTTGAGTGGTGAGGCCAAAGAAGTCGTTCTTAATGATAAGGAGGTCTTGAGGATCAAGGGACACGTGTGCATTCTTCGTGTGGGTGATCTGATTCATTTGATATTAGAGGAGGCTCATAATTCCAGGTATTCTATTCATCCAAGTGTGATCTGTTACATTCCGTACTTTCGTACGTGAAGTTGCGTCATAAGTTAGTCACATAAGCTTGAAGGACAGGATTATTTTTGAGGTTATAAGTATTCATTCTATGTTTAACAACTGATTAGTAAGTATCGTGAATGTCAGAGGTTAAACAAATCGAAGAGAATAAGTTTCATCAATGTAATATCCCGTACTTTCGGGCTATAGTTTTAACCGCTCGACATATGTAAGTAGACCTAAGCCACGGGGAATATTGGTCATATTTACTTGCGTAATTCAAGAGCTCGATGTTAAAAGGACGGTGTTAATTCTGTGTGGGTCCCTCCAAGAAAATGGCAACAATTATTAATTAATGGATGAAGATCTATTGTGTGGTTGAAAGGGGGGTGGGGGCTAGAACGTGTACACTTTATGTACATATATAAAGGGGCACTTAAATTGATGATTTATATTCTAATTAAGAGGAGCTTAGGTGTCCTTGGCTTATGAAATAACTTGGACAGCAAATCACTTTGGGATTGTGCTACTTGAAGTACCAAAAACGTTCCAGTACTTTTCTCTTGCAAGACATGGCATCAATCTTTTCCTTCAATGATTTCGTAGCAAAATTTTCCTCTATCAATGTGAGTTCAAATTTTTTAGGGGAGCAAAGCATAATTTTTTTCTCAAGAACAACATACGGGTTTCACACACCGCTTTGATCTTGTTGTTCCGTTTTGGTGTGTTATTAAATCCAAGATTTCTTCAAAGTGAAGTAAGGTGAAATAATAAGAGTTCTTGGCAAACAAGGTAAGAATTCTCCTCCTCTAAATGAATTTGAATTAATCTAGATCATAGCTAAGTTGTGGAAGTTAGAACTTATGGGATATTTATGGAGAAATCATGTTTCAGTTAGGGTAACTTGTTGAACTGAACTGAAGGTGTATTTATAGTACTTTGTGGCTGGAGATTGTTGGAGTAACTTGAGTATATTGTTGTTATTTTCATTGATATGTGTTTTGAAGGAAAGAAAAGATTGGAGAAGTTTGTTTGATAGTCGTAGCCGAGCTTACCGCTCGTTGTATCATTGTTTGGGTTGTAAAACTTGTTATGAAAGTTGTTGGTTGTTTTGAGTTGATGTTGTGCCTATTGTAGAGTTGAGTAAAGTGAAAGAAACAGGGGAAATGTTGCCCGTTGAGTTATAGAATAAGTTTAATTTTCGATATACGAACCGACTCGTTCGTAGTTTAACGATAGCGTCGTTATTATTGTTGTAGATTAAAGTGTCACTCGAGTTGAGTTCTTAGAGTTTCCGAACAAGTGACAGGTATGTGAAAGCTATCCTTTTCCTTGTTTTGGCATGTCTTTGATGTAAGTTAGGCGTAATGAAAGTCTTAAACTCGATTCTATCCATGATAGCCGAGAATGTCCTTGATTCTTATTCACTTCTTGATAGTAGAGCTTGTAAGCATATTGAAGAGTCATTTCCTACGTCTCTTGTATTCCAGATAAGTATGTTTCAAGATAACATAAGGCATATGACGATAGTTGGGACATAGAATTACTTTATGTTATTTCAATGAACCCAAATACGTGTCTTAAATAGAAGGTTGTGGATTGCGAAATGAGTATAGGTTATGAACATCTTGGTGATATACAAATAGCCATATAACCTCCTGATTGTTTATGTTATACTTCCTGAGGGACCTTTATGTACTCATTATTTATTTGAAATTAGAGAAGTTAAATAGAATTGTGAAAGTACTTTATATGGATTGATGATGGATCAGGTTGCACATCCCGCAACACATGCATTACATATGGATCGGGTTGCACATTCCGCAACACATGCATTATGTATGGATCGTGTTCCTCGTTCCGCAACACATGCATTGAACATGGATCAGGTTGCGTGCTGCAACACATGTATTGTGAACTTGGATCAGGTTGCACGTTCCGCAACACAGGGTCAGATGACGTTAAAATAATAAACTAATCAAGCCATAGCATTGTATATGGATGTAATTGACATTTCAAAAGTATGAGAGTAGATATACATATATATACTTGTATATATGAGTACTTCGGTAACTCAAAGGTGCCAGGTTACATTCTTACTTTTTCCTCTTATGACATATGATTATTACATTATTCTCCATGCTTTACATACTCAGTACATTATTCGTATTGACGTCCCTTTTCCTGGGGGCGCTGTGTTTCATGCCATGCAGGGTTAGACAGGCTAGGTGAGGACCACTCACAGTAGATTACCTCCAGAGCACAGTTTTGGATGGGTGAGCTCCACTTCTTCCTGGAGCGTTGCCGAGCTAGGTTTGTATATGTACTTTTGTATTATGGGTATGTCGGGGGCCCTGTCCCGACTTATATACTTTTTTCATGTTCTTAGAGGCTTTGCAGACAGTTTTTGTGTATAGTTTAGTCATGCCTTGACAGTTGTTTTGTCGACCCCGTAGGCCTTTGCATATGTATATGTATATTATGGGTCGTTGTTTTGAGAGTTACATGTTGGCCTAGATGCCCAGTATTCACTTATGCATGCTATCATCTTCACATGTTGGCCTCGTTGGCCTTGTTTTTCTTTCGGACATAGAGGATCCTAGTTACAGTTCGGTTCACTCGGTCCTAGCCAGGTACCAGGTGCCATCATACCTCACTAAGGTTAGGGTATGACACGATCAAGATGTATCGTGATTTGAGACAGCACTACTAGTGGGGCAGGATGAAGAGAGATAATGCAGATTTCGTTGCTCAGTGTTTGAATTGCCAGCAAGTCAAGTATGAGCACCAGAGTCATAGCGGTGTGCTTCAGAGGGTGCCTATTCCCGAGTGCAAGTGGGAGACGATAGCCATGGATTTTGTTGTGGGTATTTCAAAGACCTTGGGCAAGTATGATTTAGTTTGGGTCATTGTGGATAGGTTGACTAAGTCTGCGCATTTCATCCCAGTTCAGATTACTTATAATGCAGAGAAATTGGCCAGGATTTACGTCCTAGAAATCGTGCAATTGCACGGGGTTCCTGTTTCCATCATTTCCGATCGAGGTACTTAGTTTACCTCCCATTTCTGGAAGACTTTGCAAAGTGAGTATTCAGGTGCTTGAGGATATGTTAAGGGCTTGCGTTTTTATTTTGGTGGTCATTGGGACCAATGCTTACTATTGGCAGAGTGCGCGTACAACAATAGCTACCATTTGAGTATTGATATGGCGCCATTCGAGGCTTTATATGGTAGGAGATGTCATTCTCCGATTGGGTGGCTTGATGCTTTTGAGGTGAGATCTTGGGGTACAGATTTGCTGAGGGAGTCCTTAAACAAGGTGAAGCTGATTTAGGAAAACCATCATAGTAGGCAAAAGATGTATGCTGACTGGAGGGTTCAAGACTTGGAGTTTATAGAGGGTGAGCAGGTTCTTCTGAATATTTCACCCATGAAAGGTGTTACACTATTTGGGAAGAAGGGCAAGTAGAGCGCGAGGTACATTGGTCAATTTGAGATCCTCCGTCGTGTTGGTGCAGTGGCTTATGAGTTAGCTTTGCCACCAGGTCTGTCAGGTGTTCATCCGGTATTTCATGTTTTCATGCTGAAAAGGTACCATTCATACGGTTCTTATAGCATTCGTTGGGACTCCGTGTTGCTTGATGAGAATCAGTCTTATGAGGAAAATCCTATAGCGATCTTGGATAGGCAAGTGAGAAAGTTGAGATCAAAAGAGATAGCTTCAATTAAGGTGCAATGGAAGCATTGTTCTGTTGAAGAGGCCACATGGGAGACCGAGTCTGATATGCGTACCAGATATCTCAGTTGTTTATCACTTCCGGTACTTTTTCTCATTTCTCTCCTTTGTCGTTCAAGGATGAACGATTGTTTAATTGGTATCTGATGTAACGACCGGTTTGATCTTTATAGTCCTTTTGACCCATTTATCACCGTTGACCCTTCCCCAAACCCTGTTAGTATGATTTTGACCCGCGAGGATGGGTGACACGGTTACCAAGGTAATCGAGTGAGTTTTATGATGACTTATGAGGATAGAACCTTATAGTGAAAAAAATGGTTGACCGATAGTTGACTTTTGAGTAGACGGGCCTTTTTTCAGAAATTCGTCGATTCAGTGAGGTCCGGAGGGTCTATTATGACTTGGTGGGATGTTAAGTTCGATTACCGAGGCACTCGGGAGCGTTTTGGGTTATTATTTAGAAAGTTATTTTTTGTCCATTGGGTGTTGACCCAATCAAATAGACCACCGATGGAAATTATAAGACCACGAGTGAGTTCGTAGCATGTTTTTATATGTGTGTACATGTCTAGTTTGTACCTAAGAGGTCTCGGCTGATTGTCGGGATTTGGGAAGGACTTGGTGAAAAACCAAGAAATTCTGGTTTCTGGTGTCTCGCCCCAGCGAGACTCAGTGTGCCCCAGCAGACTCGCCTCAGTAAGGCCTGGTCCGCGGGAGCGGAAAGGTGTATTCCTTGGGAGTCCGCTTCAGCGGATGCGCGTTAGAGAACGTTTTTCGCTGCGGTGAAAACTACTATTCCAGAATCATTAAATGCTTAGTTAAACCCTTCATTTCCCATTCCCAAAATTATTTCTCCTAAGTGTCTCGAAGGCGATTTGAAGTGTTTCTGAGTGGATTCTTCGTAGGGTAAGTCTCTCTAACCTTGTTATCCGTCATTTATCTTTCCTAAGCTTGAACCAATGGTGGGAATCTAGAACACTAATGGAAGAAGATGCGTCTTAACCTTAACTTTGTTATTTGAATTCTAGGCTTTAAATGTGAGATTAATTGATGGATCTGACTAATCTACGCATGAAATTTCATTAATTAGTAACCAGTAGGCTTGAATCTTCCATTTGAGTTAAGAAATTGAATATGGAAAAGCTAGGGTTTATGCTTAAATTGGGGTTTTTTCTTTCAATGATGAAATTGACTGATACTTAAGCTAAATTAGAAATTGGAGAGTAGAATTGGACTTCTAGAACGTTGGATTACCTATTCCATCTTTGAAATACCCATTTTACCCTTGTGGGCCAAATTTCCCCTTTTTTCTTAGTTGATTTCGATTCAAACGAATGTATAGCAATATGGTTACCGTTGTTTCCCTTTTCTAACTTAGAATTCGATAATGGCTAGACTTTCAGTATTCGGAGGATCTTCGGAAGGGCAAGGGTCAAATCTGATTATTCATGGCACCAGCTCGGCAGCAAGGTAGGTTACGGCTTACCTTTTTGTTAGACTCCAGTTAGTGAAGCATATATAGAGTTAGTTATTGACGGAGAAAGCATGTTACGCCTTCAGGTATGAAGTTGGGATGGAATTCTTAGGTTGGTAATGTTGTTGATTTGTGGTCTTATCTCCTCTTGTTGTGTATTGGCTTGTTTCCATGTGTGTGGAATTGGACTTGTTACTTAGTTGCCATATTGTGGTTGTAATACGGTTGCCTCTCATTTATCTTAACATTATCATTGATAAAGGAAAGAACTTGATTCAATATTGATATTGTGATATGTGTCTATGTAGAGGCATGATTAGGATTTGATGTGATTACATTTGATCTTGATATTATGCATTGCATTCATACTCATTTTCACGATACATTGATATGATCTGTGATTGTTACTGATGATGATAAGTAAGAAGGAAGTATCCGAGATTTTGGACAGACTTGATATAGTAGTCATCTCTGGGCTGTGTGCGGAATGGCTAGTGATATGGAACTGTCTCTGGGCTGTGTGCGGAGTGGTTGGTGTTGTGAAAGTCATCTCTGGGCTGTGTGCGGAGTGACTAGTACATGGACTTCGTGGGTCCCCCATGGGTCATGACTATTGAGATGTGAAGGTTATCCATCTGTAGCATGTGTGTACGGAGACATACATTCGGTAAGTGCATATCATTGCATTGCATGAGCACTCATTACTTCATCCATATATTACATTGATTCTACCTTGATATTCCTATTGCTCCATTAATTGTTCTTGGACTGTGTTGTGATTGTACTTGATTGCTAGCATACCTATCTTCAGTTCCTTTCTTTTACATATCTAACTGTTGTCGGCCAATCATACCTACCAATACATAGTGTTTATACTAATACTGCCTTGTTGTACTCTTTTTTTCTGAGTGCAGAGTTCATGACAGGCTCCATATCTATCCCTCGAGAGTGATCCCGAGGCCAAGCTTACGAGTGTCCAGGGTGCGCATCTGCTGAGTTCGCTGCTCGGAGACTCTTCTATCCTCTGTCTTTATTATTCCTATTCTTAGACAGATACTTATTTTCAAACTTGTATTTCCTAAACATTTGTACTTAGATGCTCTTGTACTATTCAGACCAGAGTCGAGGGTTGTATATTTAGATTCCGCACTATTATCTATTTATGTCGTGAGGTAATGTCTTCCCTGTCAAGAGCTCCTACAAACAGATTATCACGCCCCGAACCATGGCCTAGGCGTAACACGGCACTCGGTGCCTAACTGCATGTGACAAAGTGAACCCATAGGCTGGCTGAATCAATATGTGATATCAAAACATGCTGAAATAAGGAAATAAGACTAACACATGCAGATCTGCTAAAAGTCTGACTGAAATAATATTAATTGCGAAAGTACTGTAAAAGTCTGAATAAACAACCCACAAGGCTATCATATCAAAAGTCTACTAATATCTGACTAACTGGACTATGTCTATGAAGCCTATAAGAATACTGAAAAGATAACTGTCTAAATACTGGATAACGCCCTGAAGGAACTGGGGCTCACCAAGCAACTGATACGGGTAGTCCTAGCTAGCTGAATCGTCAACCTGTATATCGTTGTCTGCATCGCGAGATGCAGGCCCCCAAGCAATAAAAGGGGACATCAGCACATTTGAATTGTACTGGTATGTAAAGCAAATTGAAGGAAAGACTGTACGTATGAAACTGAAACTGAAACTAATAACTGAACTGAACATGTGGAGCAAAGATAAGAATACTCCCTGTTTTCTGAATGAAGAATCACATGTATGACTGTAAATATAAACTGTGGCCTAGGACCCAAATAATGTGCACAAAAACTATAGCCTCAGGCCCAAGCAATATGTATGCATAAACTGTGGACTAGGGCCCAAAAATACAGATGCATGTGTTCAACATTAATCAATTTACAAGACTGAGACTGGCTATAGCTGATAGCATGATAACTGTTTCTGATTATGGAACTTAAGCCAATATCTGATTATACAGTGACTGAGACTCATGCGATGTCAATACACAAGTCTATAATGATTACGTACAGAGTTCATGATATTCAAAATGATCACCATGAATGAATTATGAAACTATAACTCTAGAAGATAGCAGTTCTACAACTATTCAAGAAACTAGGGATAAATTGTATTTTGAGTAAAAATTCCGATAAGCTTGTAGAATGAGGCGTAGGGAGAATCATGAACATTCCCTAACATAGATAGTTAGCCCCACATACCTGTAATCGCTCCAATCCAACGAACTAAACTGTTTTTCTGACGAAGAACACCAAAACTATAGCTTTGAATCGATTGAGAAGGATTTACCTTGAAAATCCTATGTTTTGGTTGAAGAATCATGTTACTAATCATGAATAAATGTTGGAATTACTTAGGAATCGTTAGAGCAATCTTACCTTGACATGGGAGGATGAGGAGAGGAGGAAAACAGCTGCTTAGGGCTTTAGAACGAAGTTGTAATGTCAAAAAACTGAAATTTCGAGTTAAGTGTTGAATTTATAGCATGGGGCATTTTGGACCCCCAGGCCCGCTGAACGCAGTCTATATCTTTCCCCTGCCTCGCTTTGGGGTGAGCTCGGCGAGCTCCGTTGTTCATTTTACACTTGGATGATTTTCTTGAATATTTTCCACTTTTAGACCCCTACCTCGCTGAACGCGGTCCAAGGCGAGCCCTTGGCTCACTTTGGGGAGAGCTCAGCGAGCTCCTTTGTCATTTTTACACTTAGTCGACAGCGTTCAGTAAAATGGGCATAACTCCTAGCACAGAGCTTTGTTCGAGCTCCACAATATACCATTGGAAAGCTATTTCAAAGGGTTACAACTTTTATGATTTATGTTTTCTCAAATTAGCAATGGATTTTCCCGACATTGGTATGGAAGGAAGACGTATTGAAAACTTAGTCGATTCTACCAAATCCTAAGAACCTCTCTATTAGCCATTTTGAGATGATCATATCTCCTTTCTCTGAACTCCAATTGGTCTGGTCCTTATATGCCTGGAAAGGTATTTCTACGTACTACAACTTTCATTAGGAACCTTTTACAAATTCTCAACGAATCAATGGGTTACGTGTGCCCAAAGTAGGCTTGTCAACCACTTTCGTAATACGTACAAACTTTCAAATTTTCCGCTAAAACTCTAACGATACGAGTCTAACCTTAGTTCTAAGATACGGGGTGTAACACAGATTATTTGAGTAATTAATCAAATAAAATAAATAAATTGATTATCTTTAAATATGACTTAAGGAGGCATACCAACCTCCTCCTCATGGTCACTTGGCTCGTAGCCCCACTAGTGTGTAGCGATCTACCCTACGTCGAGGCTCTAGCCTTCTTCCCTATCTCACTTAGTTGGAAAACATATGGATCAGTCACCCAGTAATACAATAGCTTCTCTCAGTTCTCTTCATTGATCCACTTAGGCCTCTGGTTATACCTACGACATCTAAGTAATGCATCCTTAAGTAATTTCACGGCTCTTTTGTCAAAATTCTGCGCTACTTCTTCCTCATATTGCGATTGCCAGGAACAGTTTTTGTAAAGAAATTTAAATGATTTCATTAATATATAGGGAATCAATCAAGAGAGTTATAATATTACAATATATATATAACACCTCTTGAGCTCCCCTGGCACCTTGCCCCAACTCAGAAGGGCGCCCCTATAGAGTTTTTTTTACTATCTTGGAAACCTTTTTGTTGCTTTTCCCGGATAGAAGCTGCAGCAAAACAATAAAATAATTAGATGTTAAATAAAAACATAAAGTAAATAACTTATGCAAATTGAAAAAACTTACACGAATCCTACAGGCTCGATGATGAGTCGACCATACTCGTCATAAAACTCAAGCTAACAAGATGTGGAGAAGCTCCAGGTGGGGTGACAGTCAGAATCAGAGCTACTTTCTTCAATTTGAAGCTCTGATGTCTCAAAATGTGGGGTAGATGATGACGAGGGTTGTGATATAGTCGGGCTGGGAGTAGTTGTAAGAGTACCACTAATCGCCGCTCCCTGTGATCCATGAGGAAACTGAGGGAGGCCATGTGGGACCGTGCCAAGGGTGGACATCATAGTAATGGACTGAGAAGTGTCGTGCAGCTCTGTTTGCCCCTAAAATGGACCAATGTAGGGTGGAGGATAGACATGATGAGTCGGCTGAGTATAGGTTTGGCTGTTTAGGCCAGAATAATGTGCTAATCGAGCGCCACGTGGTGGGAGATATTGAGAAGGGCTTCTATCTATAATACGTAGGGGACTTGGCACTATGCCACCTGCCGGTATAACCAGAGCCCTACCCTTTTTTATTTTTTTGGGGCAGTATCAAGAGCCTTACCCTTCTTATCTCCCGTCATCTACACAATAAATATATCTAAGCATTGCAATATAAATTAACACAAAAGCAAGATAAAGTATTCAAATATTTGTAAGTCTTACAATCAAATAAATAAGAGTACACATATCTCTCACTATTGCAATATAAATTAATAAAAAAGCAAGCTTAAGTATTCAAATATTTATGAGTCTTACAATCAAATAAATAAAAGTACACATAGTTATGAGTTCTAAAATAATACAAAATAATTTCTATTCATCCCGATCCACGTATTCGTCGTCTAACCATTCTTCCTCATCTCTTATTTCATTTTCACCATTTTCTTCTACCTCTACATTAACTTCTTCTACATTAATTTCTTCTAATATGTGTTCTGGATGCTCTAATTCATTTTCTAACTCAAGGTCAACAATTTGGTTAACAAGTGATATGTCATCATTCTGGAATGCAGCAGGCAGGTCATTCTCAACTTCCACACGACCTACATGCTTGATTTTAATTATCACCCACCATTCAGACTTATATGGTCGCAATGGATAAGGAATATAGTACACTTGCTTCACGTTTTGTGCAATAATGAAAGGATCATAAGTTACAAACCTCCGTGTGTGCTTTATTTCAATAATGTTAGACTCTTTGAGTACCCCCCGTACCTCTTTTTGGGGTTGGATCAAACCACTTGCACTTCAAAAAGCACAATTTTTTTTCAGGCCAACTAGAATACTCAACTTCTAAGATCTCTTCAATTACACCAAAATAATCAATTCCTGTCTGGTTTTCATAACCACCTTTAACCCATCCCCGCTGTTGTTACTTTTCATATGGTTAGACATTCTTGGGTACTAAATTTGAAATCATTTACCTCATATTTGTTCATAGAATACACACAAGTGGGTCTCCAAGATAAGTCCGTCAAAAATTGATCATGATAACCACATAGTGTACTATAAACCTATTAATAGTTAAGAAATAGAAAGTGAGAAATAATAGAATCTGCAACTTTGTAATTATGTTGACTTTGTCAAAAAATTATAATACTTACGTAATCCTTAAACTACGTTACAAATTGGTCGTACATTTTTTCTTGGTCATGTAACTGCACGAAGAGACTGTGCAACACAATGGAGTTTGCATTAGTCATTTTACATTTTAAATGAATAATTACTGTAATTTTATTTGAACTTACTCATAATAAGGATGAACTTTTGGGCAATTTAACAAGATATGTGTTGATGCCGATTTAAAATCCATTTGATTCAATTCTCTTACACATTTTTTTAACCCATCACCTGGTCGATTGAAAATAGATATCGGTTTCGCCAAAGAGTTATTCACACCTCCATCATAGTGTCGAATAGGCCTGTTTCGCAAACAGGGCACATAGTTCCCAAAGTAGTAAGAACATAAATGGGTTGTTTCCTTAGCAAGGTAAACTTCGCACATTGAGTCTTCCACTTTAGCTTTCTACTTTATAGCCCGTTTGAACTTACCAATAGACCTGCATAAATATTGTGTTAAGCATGAATTTTTTCAAAATAAGTAATTAGATATGAATAAATAAAAATTTTGACTCATTACCTCTCGAAGGGATACATCCACCTATATTGAACTGGGCCTCCGAGTCAGGCTTAGTACACAAGGTGAATTGGAAGGTGTTCCATCAGATTAACGAACCACGGTGGAAGAATCTTCTTCAACTTATTTGTGATTACAAAAATATTATTATCCATCCGAGAAGGATTGTCTTCCCTCAAAGTACTGGAACACAAGTCTTTGAAGAACAAACTAATTTCTGTAATAGGTTTCCAGATTCGTTCAGGCAAGCCACTAAATGCAATGGGGAGTAAAGTTTTCATGAAAACGTGACAATCATGACTTTTTATCCCATATAACTTGCCTTGCTCCATATCAACATGTGTTCCCAAATTGGATGCATGCCCATCTGACATCTTCAAGTTCTGGACCCACTCACAAATCTTTTGCTTCTGCTCCATTTTGAAAGAATAACTAGCCTTAGGATTGAAGACTTTGTTCTGTTTCTCCTGCAAACATAACTCTTTTCGTCTACAATATTCAGGCAAGTCCAGTCTAGCCTTAGCATTATCTTGGGTATTGCCGTTGACATCCATCATTGTGTTAAACAAATTGTCAAAGTAATTTTTTTCAATGTGCATGACATCAAGATTATGTCGCAGAAGATTATCCTTCTAATATGGTAACTCCTAAAATATGTTTTACTTTTTCCAGTTATGGTAAACCCCATACCCATCGAATATGTGCAGTTCTTCTTCAGCAACCTTCGGGAAGTTCTGAAACATCTCCCAAATAGCCTCACCCGTCAATATTGGAGGTGGACAGTCTTGTTCAATTGTATTCTTCCTGAATGCATTTTTCATACTCCTAAATGGATGATCCATTAGCAAGAAGTGACGGTGACAATCAACCATGAATTTTTTTTGCCATTTTTTAAAGTGAAGGATTTAGTATTTTTCATGAAGTAAGGACATGCTAGCTTTCCAGCTGTCATCCACCACAACATCCCCTATGCAGGAAATCATTAATAGTCCACATTAAAATGGCCCTCAAATTAAAATTCTGCTTATGCAAAACGTCATATGTCTCAACCCCTTCAACCCACAGCGGTTTCAGCTCATCAATCAAAGGTTGCAAGTGTACCTCAATCAAAAAATTTGGATTACGCGGGCCAGAAATAATGCAATTTCAATACAACAACATTCAATTTAAATATAGAGGTTTCAATTTCAATACAACAACATTCAATTTAAATATAGAGGTTTCAATTTCAATACAAAGCCCTAAAATAAAGTTAACATCCTAAATCTAAAAACTAATATTGAACAATAAATAAAGTTAACAAATCTACCAATTAAACTACAATTATACAAAATAATGCAACTACTAATGAGATTGATAAAAAAAAAAATTACAAGAGAACATGAAATTAGCTACGGAATTTGTCAGTGATCCCTAGCTAATCCGCCGCTAAATAGCTCCTCGCTAATTAGATTTTTTTATAATCCATCGCTAATCCGTAGCTAAATGAGATCAGCATGAGATTTTTGCTTTTAGCTAGGAAATTTTATCTGTCGCTAATTCCTTGTTTTTTAGTAGTGTTAAAATAACTTACCTCACTGTTTTGCAGGCGGCGGCAGTTTGGTCGGGCTGGGGAGTGGAGCAGTGGAGCGAAAGGGGAGTTGGGCGGTGGTGTGGTGGTAAGATTTGGGGTGAGAGTTAGAGAGAGGAAAGAGAGACAGAAAGGAGGAAAAAATGAAGAACAGACTCGATCTGGTCTCATATGTTTTAATTTTTCCAACCTCATGAGGTCTAAAATTTTAAGTCAGGTTTGACCGATATTGACTAAAAATTTTGACTTCATGAGGTCGAAATAATTAAAAAAAAAATAAAAAAAATCGACCGCATGAGGTCACTAATTCCAAAATTATTTTATATTTATATAATT
This sequence comes from Lycium barbarum, assembly GCF_019175385.1. NCBI lineage: Eukaryota > Viridiplantae > Streptophyta > Magnoliopsida > Solanales > Solanaceae > Lycium > Lycium barbarum. Next base: position 103,124,362 of record NC_083345.1, read on the forward strand.
AAATTTTGTCAAAAATAATTTATTTTCATTTTTTATTTGTATTAAAAAACATTTCGACCTCATGAGGTTGAAATTTCTAGACAACAATTAAAAAAAGATTAAAATGCTGGAAATTTCGACCTCATGAGGTCGATTTTTTTAGGTCAAAATACCCTATTTTTTTAAGTAGTGTTATCTTCAAGTTATCTAGCCTGTGAAAATATGATTCGATAGCAATGTAGACTGAAAGAAATACAAGTCAATAGCAGGAATAACCTTATATAGTCAACTTTTTATTTGTCTTTAATAGTAATAAAGTTTTCATAGCATTGGCAGGTATGATTAGGCAAATCTTGGTGTAGATATATGTGGAACCGTTTCAGAAAGAAACCAACACAATACTATAAAATGCGCATTGCGTTGGCCTACAAATCATGTAGGCTTTTCCGACTATATGTTCCCTTTGGATACGTTAGGAAAGCAGGTTTGTGATCTTTAGGACAATTTGGCTAGTTCTAGCTAGAGTTTTTTGAACATTTGTTATTTTTAAATTTTTGCAATCACGATTTAAAAGATGAACCTGTAGAATATTATCTAATCACCTAAAAATTAAAGTAAATATATGTAATTGTTTATGATTAAAAAAGTTTCGTAACTTGAAAATGAAGTAGGCTATCTGCTCCAATAGATTAAAATATATTGATAGTGTAAAAATTCATTATACTCTTTGTATATATAAGTTAAGAGCCTATTTAATTAGGTTAGTTAATTAAAAGCAGTTGATAAGCATCAAGTGTTGAAATTGATTTAATAAATAGCAGTTACTTGTTAGGACAAAACTGTTGAATTTGATAATAAGTAATTGGTGTGTTTGGCAAAAAAAAAAATGCTATAAACACCTAATCCCTCCGATTCAAAAAGAATGTCCACTTCGCCTTTATTTTTTAGTTCAAAAAGAGTGTCCACTTACCAAATCAAGAAAGAATTAACCTTACTTTTCTAAATTTGCTCTTATTAAGTGGTAAGTGTCCAAATCTTAATGTCTATTTAATTAGGGGCATTTTAGTCAAATTATCTATTTTGGTTAAATCAGAAGTCTCACATGCACAGTACTGGGATGATTTTTATCTGTTGGGATCAATCACATGACTTTAAAAACACCTCTCATCACTTACATCAGTACCCATCTTAATCTACTTGTCCTACAAGCTTAGTGAAACAAAAAGTTGTTTCTTATTATAATGAGAAAGCTAGACTTCTTTCTACAAAATTTTCTACATTCATGCATTCTAAGGTAGGAAACGGAAAAAGAGGTCAACCCCTTTATAGATTACGTTAAATTTCCTTCCCAATAGCCCACAAGTTAGGTTAAAAGGGTATATAACTTCCAATTAATCAAGAAGAAAATGAAACGAAATTAATGTGTTGGCTAGTCAAAACCACAATATAGTGAGTTAGGCTTCTGAAGGAATGTGCATGCGTATCTGTGAACACGTGTCCGCGACTCTTAACACTTGTGATATTGTCCGTTTCGAATCAATCATGCCCGATTTTCAATAAGACTTCTTATTTATTCTTTATATGTAGCATATTTGTCTTATTGATTTTCGACGTGAAACTTTGCTCGCATACTCAATCGAAGACAAATTAAGAAGATTCAGTATGAGACTTGGAGTCTAGCACATGGAAAGAATATGAGGTGGTTGTTATTTCACCGCGACAAGGGCTTCTTCACATGCTATGGAAAATCTTGAGATTGAGTCTAAATCACGAAAAGCATCATGGTTTTTTTCTTGTTAGAAAACACAAAACCTTAATAGAATCTGTCTGTATTTTGATATATATATAGAGAGAGAGAGAGAGAAAATAAATGTCCGAATACATAGTCAGACTCAGACACAAGCATGTTGGAATGGAAAACACGTTTTAGACTGGAGAGAAGAAGTTGTCTTTTGGAAAGGAGTGGTTAGTCCATTAAGTAATTCAAATTTACTTATTTTTGTCTTACGTACTTTCTAGAATAATATCAGTATACTCCAGAAAAAATAAGTCAATTCAACGTCCTTGGAGATTTTGCGTGAGATAAGGAGATATGTCATGCTAATTGGTAGTGTTACAACTTATTTAAGGATAATAGTTAATTAAGGAATCCTTGTGGAAAAGACGTCAGATAATATAGTGGATTTTAATTGCACCAAGGGGGACCAAAGGTTGTGGAGAAGAACATGGATTGAACACCTAAAAGTGTTAAAATGAATTTAATAGCTCAAGTAACAGAACAAGACGTTGTAGATTGGGATGTTGGTGCTAGAAAGCGACCTAAATAAGAATCCAAAAGAAAAACATTATTCAAGAATTCATATAAACTTCAAGGGTAGACAAACAGCATACCAATGAAGTAAAATACATTTTTCCATCAAGATGGCTGTCATGACTTGTTATCCAATTGTTTCTTCTAAGAGGGGAGAAAAATACAAGAAGAAAAAGAAGTAGCTAGCAAGTTCATTTTTAAGTGGATGCATTTAGGTTTTATGTTCTTTCTCTTCTATTATTAAGTGGATACGTTTAGATTTTATGTTCTTTCTCTTCTATTATTATCGAACCAGGAGGATCAACAATCTTCTCACTTACTTTTCATGTGCTTGAATTTTCAACCAACCGAATGGTGATGATAGCGTTCGATAACTGGAGCAACCCTCACTCATCAAGTTAAAGCTCTATGTTCACTTTAAATGCAAAGATTTTTAGGTTTAAGAACTACTCATGGTTTTTATTTTGGATTTCTTTTTCCTTCATAATCTAATTACCGTTACTTCAATGTACGACCCTTTCAATTTCAAAACAAGTATAGGGGTTTAAAGTACGAGGGTTAAACTTTTAAATTTTGTGACGTAATTCAAATATCGCTTTCTAAATCTTTTTAAAGTAAAACTTAAATAATTAAAAACTTAGATAAAAAGTACTTTATACATTAAAACTTCTTATGATTAATTAAAAATATTTTAGAAAATTAAACATACGAATAGGTTATAACTAAAAAAGTTATTTGATTCCCTAATGTTATGTAAAATGAAATATAGGGAGCAGTAAAGAATAAGCTATCAAGTCGCTGCAGTTCTATACGGGAAATGAGTAAAAGCCATATGATATCTTCAACAATATCATTCACCTCTTCAAACTAATGACAAAAGAGAAAAAAAAACAAACGCATTCAAATGTTTTGCAATAAGGCAGCTACATGCATTAGAGTTTGGTCATGTTTCATGGCCAGATATATCGTATACTATGTTTCTACTATCAGTTTTAATTTAATTCACCAAACAACGTCACATGAGAGGTGAGATAAACTTCCGTAAATTTGCCTAATCAAAATGTTGCCGGGACTTAACTTCTTTCTTATCAAACTCTTTATAGCAATAACAACAAAACAACAGTCGAGGCATATGGTGGGATTGATGGAATCCCTCCATCCTTAGTCAAAAGTTTCGATTTCGAGATTGGGAATTGAAAGCTTCGTGATAGGAACACGTGTCACTCTAATGGGCCCTACGAGGCGTGAAGCCAGTAGGACAAGTTGGAGTTAACGTAACCCATAATCTCGGAACACTTTAATCTATGTCCTCGTAGGAAAATAATGATATTAGAACCAGAGTCGTCCCTATTCTTGCGAACGTTAGGCCCTATGTTATATTGTTCACGTTTGAAATAGTTATATTAGGTCGGGTTCACCCATAAAGGGTGTCAATTAGCCCGTCACTCCATTAGCTTGTCCTCCTTCTAAATCCTACCTATGATGTATAAATACATCATTATGGGTATTGGAAAATACAAGTTTTCCATCATAATATGATAGCTAGGGTATTCAAAGAAAACACTTTGCATCTTCTAGAGGACATCTAGGCTATGGACAAAGGTAATTCATCCGCTTCGTGAGAATTACCGACGACCGGCGATATGACTCGTGATTTCTGCAGATCCGCTTCCGCTAAGGGGAAACTCATAAGTCTCCTAAACTCGTATTTAAGCTTAAATATTACGGTTCATGCTTCAGATTTCTAGCTCTTGGTGTGGAGAGGGTTTAGATTGGTGTCCTACATTAGTTACCAGAATGTGATATTATCTCCTTTTTTGGTTTTGTACGATTTTACCTTAGCTATCGAGTTGAGGTAGAAGTCTATTTTCTTGGAACACTTCAATGTTTGTCCTTGTAGGACAAGAATGATGAGAAACTTTTCCTTCTTAGTTGTTAGTTGTCACTGTTTACATCTCCTTTTGGAGGCCTATGATGGAACCAGATAGTCCCCATTCCTCAGCAACTTGGTACTAGGACTAATCACTTTCTGAGGACAAAAAAATTTAGCAAGTTGCAAAATAGTAGGACACCAACTTTGTAAGAACAGGGCAAGTTGCGCTCATATCATATATCTAATCTGTTTCCACTGTCATAGACCACTATTATTAACTGTCATCTAGACTATACCCTACCTGCAGGCTCTTATTCTCAAGCCACACAAACACTCCCCAACCCAACCAAAACACAAATTAATTAAAAAAGAAGTGGTAGCCAGCAGTTCTACTAAACCGTCTGAAAAGGGTTTTCCGACCCCTTATGAGGCGACAGGTCTAAACTGCCGCTAATTTTATACTGCGGCAGTTTGAACCGTAGCAAAATAAAGGAATAAACTGCTGGGAAAAAGCGTTTTTTCTGTAGTGGCCTTTCTCAGATGTTGTCTGTTCACATACGAAAAGAGTTTAAGACAAGATGATATGTCAAATGTATAAAATAAAACGAACAGATTTGAGTTCCCTTAAAAGTCGGAAAGTAGAATTGATACTGAACTAATAAGGTCGCTGTCTAGACTAATCATAGGAAAGTTTGGTTTTTCCAATAATAAACACTTTTGTTTTTGCACGATAAAACCCGTTTAAGTAGACAATCATCCCATCTAAACGCCTAACTATCAAATAGAACACACTTTTAAGTACTTAATTATATTATGTTTCAACACGCCTTCTCAAGTATGAGCTTGATTATTTTATTGGTCAAACATGTGAAAATATATTTTGTGTTTTAGTTGGCAGGTGACATATTGTAGGAAATCAATCTGTGATCTGTATTGATGTATGAAAGTCATTATATACAAAGTAGGTCTCTCCCTATCAGAATGATACTAGGCTAAATTATAGGACCTAATTACTATACATAAGGAAGAGAATATTTATAATATTTACAATGACTATTACATAGTCTATCACACCCCCGCAGTCGAAGCGGGAGGTTGTCGTACGCTTAGATTGTCCCTGAAATCATCAAAGAGCACGCGCGGAAGACCTTTAGTGAAGATGTCTGCGATCTGGTAACGGGACGGGACGTGAAGAACACGAACTTCTCCACGGGCAACTTTCTCACGTACGAAATGTATGTCCATCTCAATATGTTTAGTGCGTTGGTGCTAAACTGGATTACCTGATAGGTATATGGCACTAACATTATTACAATAAACCAATGTAGCTGTCCAGATGGGACAACGGAGCTCCAAAAGAAGGTTGCGAAGCCAACAGGACTCAGAGACGACATTAGCGACGCCACGGTATTCGGCCTCGGCACTCGACTTAGACATAGTAGGTTGCCGTTTGGATGACCATGAGAGGAGATTATCGCCAAGGAAAACACAATAACCGGATGTGGATCGGCGAGTTCCTGGACAACTACCCCAATCTGCATCTGTATAAGAAACAAGAGAGGCAATGGAGTATTTGTATAGATGGAGACCAAACTCAATAGTACCTTGAATGTATCGGACTATGCGTTTAAGAGCATGCATATGTGCAACCTTTGGATCATGCATGTGAAGACATACTTGTTGAACCGCATAGGAGATGTCTGGTCTTGTGAATGTAAGGTACTGCAACGCGCTGGCCAACTTACGATATAGGGTGGGATCATCGGGAGGCCCGGCCGTGGCACCTAGTTTGGCTTTGGTGTCGACCGGTGTCTGACTTGGCTTACAGGCAGTCATGCCCGCACGCTCTATAATATCTGTTGCATAATTTTTCTGAGAGAGAAACATGCCGTGTGAAGTCCGAGTAACAGCAATACCCAGAAAATAGCTTAGAGGGCCCAAATCCTTCATAGCAAATTCGGCACTAAGCAGAGACATGATGGATTTTCTGAGAGCATCTGAAGAAGCTGTGAGAATAATATCATCAACATATAGCAGAATGTAAGCAATGTCAGAACCTTGACAATAAATAAAGAGAGAGTGATCAGATCGGCTATGTGAAAAACCAATAGTGGAGACATAGTCTGCAAAGCGTTGGAACCATGCACAGGGAGCTTGCTTAAGTCCGTACAACAATTTCTTTAAGAGACAGACATGATGGGGATGCTTTGGATCCTTAAACCCAATAGGCTGATGCATATAAACAGTCTCATTAAGATTACCGTGTAGGAAAGCATTCTTGACGTCCAACTGATGAATGGGCCAAGAGTGTGCAAGTGCAATGCTCAAGACAGCGCGAATAGTAGCCGGTTTGACAACCGGACTGAAAGTCTCATCGCAGTCAACTCCAACCTGTTGAGACCTGCCATCACAAATAAGACGGGCTTTGTGCCTCTCAAAAGAACCATCAGATTTCTTTTTATGACGAAAAATCCACATAGAACGAATAAGATTCACATCAATGGGACGTGGAACCAACTCCCACGTCTTATTATTAATTAGAGCATTATATTCATCAACCATGGCAGCTTTCCAATTGTGGTCATTTAAAGCACTAACAGGATTTCGCGGGATAGGCGAGATGGAGGGGGTGCTGGAAGTATTTAAGTTAAACGGTTGTTTGGGCTTAAAAATCCCATGTTGGCTTCTAGTGACCATGCGGGTGGGATGTTGGGCAGTCACGGGTGGGGCAGTGGGGGGTAGGGGCTGCTAGGCAGTAACCGTGGGGTTGGACAGCTGGGCAGTGGGGGGAAGGGGCTGCTGGGCAGTCACGGGTGGAACAGTGAGGGGGAGGAGCTGCTGGGCAGTGGGGGGGAGGGGCTGGACCGAGGGAACGACGGGTGGAGTAGGCTGTGACAGAAAATGCAGGGTATATGGAGAAATCCCATGGTCCAAAAAATCATAAGAAGTTGGGGTTGGTGAGTGAAATTTGGAGAAGGGAAATTAAGTTTCTTCAAAGATGACATGCCTTGATATGATGATTTTGTTGGTGGATAAATCATAACATTGATATCCTCTATGATTCAACGGATAGCCCAAAAATACACACGGGGTGGATCTTGCTTGTAACTTATGAATAGTTGTAGATGGGAAAAGTGGATAGCATAGACACCCGAAACCCCGGAGATGAGAATAGAAGGGGGTTTGTTGATAGAAAACTTGTGTTGGTGATTTATACCCAAGGACTTTGGTGGGAAGTACATTAAGGAGGTATGTGGCCATTTGGAGAGCATGATGCCAAAAAGAGGGGGCATGGAGGAGTGGACAAGAAGAGTGCGCACTATGTTGTTAATGGATTTAATTTTTCTTTCCGCTTTGCCGTTTTAAGAAGAGGTATGGGGGCAAGAAAATCGGAAATTTAAACCATTTGAGGCGCAAAAAGATTGAAAATGCCCATTGGCAAACTCCCGCCCATTATCACATTGAATGTTTTTAATGTCTCTTTCGAATTGAGTCCGTATTAATGCCTTAAAAGATAGAAAAGTGGAATAGACTTGGGACTTGTTAGAGATTGGAAAAGTCCAAAGAAAATTACTATAATCATCAAGAAAGAAAACATAATAGCGGTGCCCATTAGAACTTAAAACAGGAGATGTCCATAAATCACTATGAATGATATCAAATGGCATAGTAGTAAATGACAATGAATCATAAAATGGCAATTTAACATGTTTCCCCAAAGGACAAGAGGTACAAAAAGAAGTTCGGGCCCTATTACATTCAATTAAGGCATTACTACGAAGAGAACTAAGGATAGCATTTCCCGGATGGCCAAGTCGGGAATGCCACAAGCTAGGTGATGCGGCAATGAAGGTTGATGGTGGAGTGGTCCATTTTGTGGCAGTGATAGGATACAATTCCCCGGTGCTCTCACATCTCATTAGGCGGCTCCCCGTCAGTAAATCCTTCACAGAAAACCCAAGAGGATCAAACTCAATAGAAACATTATTGTCCTTAGTGAATTTACGTACGGAAATAAGGTTTTTGATGAGTTTTGGAGCATGCAAGACATTTCGAAGACGTAATTGGGGATTAGGTGGGGGTAGGGATGTATGACCATAGCCTCGAATTGGAATAGTGCTACCATTGCCAACAATGATTCCAGAATTATTGCTCAAAATAAAATAAGACGTGAGAGTACCTGAGTTGGCAATCATGTGGGAAGTCGCTCCGGTGTCTATGTACCAATTATCATCCGGTTGATGCATGGACAGAGTGTGCATGGTTGCCTCCACGTCTGTCGGAGTGTACCCAGAATAGGTCGGACTATGCATGGAATAGGCCTGTTGAGGTCGTGGACCCGCACCGAGAATGCCGCTGCCGGGCCGCGGTGTGGTGGGACGATGCTGCCACGGTCTCGTCGGATACGGGTAGGGGGGCATTGGTCACTGCTGGGGCGGCCAGGCAGGCCAGTAGTAGCCCCCTGCCGATGGCTGTCCCGTCGGCCACTGGCCGTGGCTGGTCTGTCCACCGCCGCCGAGGCCGGATTTCCCGCGGTTGTTGTTGTTGTTGTTCCCCTTTCCCTTGTTCCTGTTAGAATTCTTGCCACGATTATTATCACGACGGTTAGTTGAATTATTGTTGCCGCCAGGTGGCGGGGAGGGAGTATCATTATCAACAAGTAGAGCCGCAGGACTAGAATCGCGGGCACGTTCCTTGGCTGCGGCGTCTTCGAGCTTGAGTCTGGAGCACACTTCAGAGAAAGAGGGCAGCACATCCTTCTGCTGGATGGTGGTGACAAAGTGTGCATATGTCTCTGGTAAGCCTGCAAGGAGGCGCAAGACCATACGTTGGTCGGACACCTGCGACCCCACGTTGGCAAGCTGATCCGCGAGAGACTTGAGCCTATTATAATAGGGAATAACCGAGCCGAAGTCGGCCATTTTGTGGTGGCGAATTCAGTTTCAAGGTACGCTGCCCTTGAGTGCTTGTTATCTTGGAAAAGTTGAGCAACTCGATTCCAAGCCTTCTCCGCAACATCATCCGCCACGAGAATAGAGGTAAGAATATCATGGGATACGGTGGCGTATATCCATTGAAGGACCACCGCATCTAGCCGTTTCCAGAGCGGAAGGTTAGCCGCCTTTGTTGCGTTGTACGCGGTGAGTTCAGTGGTGACAGTTGGTGGTATGATGTGTTCAAGTACGGAGTGGACGCGGGTTAGAACTTTGAATAGTGTCGCCCATTCGTGATAATGGCCGGTTTCCATGTCTAGAGTGATTGGGATTAAAGATTTCACATTCGTGACGGTTAAAGCAAAATGGAAATTTTTGTTGTCAGCCATTAAAGAGAGAAGAGGGAGGAGGAAGGGGTGGCGGCTATGGCTAGGGTTAGGAGAGAGGGAGGTGGACGGCTAGGGTTTAGGATGCTAGGATTTTTAGGAGAAACCTAGTCTGATACCATATAGGAAATCAATCTGTGATCTGTATTGATGTATGAAAGTCATTATATACAAAATAGGTCTCTCCCTATCAGAATGATACTAGGCTAAATTATAGGACCTAATTACTATACATAAGAGAATATTTACAATATTTACAATGACTATTACATAGTCTATCAAATATTTTTTGTGTTTTAGTTGGCGGGAGATCTAAGCCCATGAATCTCTTGCTTGCCTTGGTACGATATTCAATTGTGTGGCTACCACGTCCAGAAGTTTGAGCTGCCAGGAGAGTACGAAGGTCAAATCTTGAAATTCTTGGTCGTAATTGAATATCGTTTTTAAAACATATTTAAAATAAAATTAACATAATTAGAAACTAAAATATTACAACTTCTTATGATTAAAAACATTTTAGAAAATATATGAAAGCGTTATGATAAAAAAGTTGTTTGCTTGTCTAAATAAAATAATAATAATGTTATGTTAAAATAAAATAGGCAGTAAAGAAGGAGCTATTAAATCGTTGCATCTCTACACGGGACACTAGCTAGTAAAATATCTTGAAGAATATCACCTTTTTAAACTATTGATAAATACACATAAAAAACGCATTTAAATGTTTTGCAATGAGCAGCTATACACTTTTATTTTAGGGATAACTACATGACATAACAAACATATAGTGGGTATTGACATTTAGTGGCTATAGTTTAACTTAATTACTTCTCATAGCAAACATTTGTATATTAATGACATTTAGTAACTATATATATATATATATATATATATATATATATATATATATATATATATATATATATATATATATATAAAGTAGAATACTCATCACACTATTCACTTCCAACCCAACCCTCCCATCTCTCTCGCCCCTCTTCCCCTCTGTTCCGCCGCCGGCCACCACTGTCGGAGCTCCGGCGAAATCGATTTGCTCTATTTGAACAGAGCTAAAGAGAATATTGACGCTGCCATGGCTACATAGCCAGAAAGGAAAGCAAGAGGAGCTCCGGCGAAATAGATTGACGCCGAAGACGGCACAACAATCACACGCCGCCAACCACCGCCTCTGTTGTGTCATTGTTCTCCCGTCTCCGATCGGAATTTTCAGATTTGAAGGTGACGGTGATGATGACGGAGAAAAGAAGGTGAAGGAGAAGAAGGTGTACACAGATCTGATCGGAATTTTTGACCGGAGGTTTTTTCCAGATCTGTGTTTACATACACTGTATACATATTTTTCAGATTTTTTTTTTCAGATCTGCGTATACATACGGTGTATACATACACGGTATATAATATTTTTCGCATTTTTTGAAGAAGATATTTTTGTATACAAATGAATAGAGTGAATTAACGCCTGTATACAAGTGAATACAATCAAAAAAAAAAAATTGTGTATTCAATATTTTGAGTGTAGTCGTTTTTTTTTTTTTTTTGTACATATGTTGTATACATTGTTTTTCGCCTGTTTTTGTTAATATTTTTGGTGTATCTATGTTGTATACGCCTGTATTTGTTGTATACATACCTAAAAATATGGTGTTTGTTAATTTTTGGTGTACATATGTTTTTATGTATTCATTTTTTACTCGCTATATTTATGAATACAACAAGCTAATTTATGAATACAGATAGTCATTTTTATGAATACAGTGAAAAAACAGGAAAAAAATTGTTGTATTCATGAATACAGCGAAAATAAAAAATGAATACAGTGAAAAAAACGTATACAACCGTTGATAGCTGGGTTATTGCTACAAAATGTAAATATTGAAACATTTGCTATGTGGCTTGATTAAAGCCCAAATGTTTGTCATTTATGTAGTTTGCCGTTTATTTTAGTTGGTGCATCACATTTACGCAAAAACTCTTTAGAGATAGCATTGTAATGACTAGTTTCAATTTCCTCGCATTACTTTTATAAAATTCCTTCGGCTCAGCCAACAAAATAAAAAAGCAGATTGAATACATTTTTAATTCATAATTATTATGTTTGAACAAATTGTCTAAGCAACTTTTAAGGAAACCTGGACAACCTAAACTTCAAACTTACTAGTCATCTCCAATCTTGTTTTATACTATGTTACGATTTGATGCAAGATATTGGCCGGGCTTAGTTTTCCACATGCATGCATTGATTTATTTTGTTCTTCTCAACTTCTTTTTCTTTTTTCCTTTTTCCATTTTTTCGTCTGGGGAGTGTGTGGCTGTAAGGTCGGAAAGAATGAACAAAGAAGACTGATTTTTAAAGATTTTTGCGTAGACAAATATGGGACGCAGAAAAAGTTTGGTGTAAATCATGACTAGCATCTAGCCTTTTCTTTTATCATTGGATTATCAATGCATTCACGTAAATGAAAGAGGATTAAACGTATACCAAAACCAGAAAGCGAACATGGTCCCTGGACTAAATTGTGACATTAATTTTCACATTCTGTGGACCAAATTGAAGAGAGCGCAAAATTTGTGGGCCTAGATGAGGAATAAAATATCTGATGTCATTGCCTAATAGTTTGTTATGCCCCCATGAGAAAAGAATCATAATCAGGAAAAATTTCCAATTATAGTAGTCCCTTGGACCATCAGATAATAAGCTGAAGAAACAAGCTCCACTAGGACCACACCCTTCACCCTTAAGGAAGATTAAAATATCAACAAACGTCTATTATTGAATTTATTTAACCTTTGACTTATTGTATAAGACTAGTAGTAATTCGTGCCATAAGTGCGCAGTTTATTGCTAGTATATTTACCAAGGGGAATGTAAAGGTAGAAAAACACATCAATCAAGAGATAATGACAATTCCAAAGTATCACACATAAACCACCTATCAAAAGAACGATAAAAGCAAGATAAGCTGACAAGTCGGAGATACAAGATGATTTATATTTAGCATGACGATTAATAATATGATCGATTGTCCAAGGGAATAGTCCACTGATTAAGAGATAATAAAGCGAAAATTGATATTACAAGTTTAATATCAGCTATATTTTGGCTACTGCTGTCCAATTAATCTTTTCGATATTTACATGAACTTTTATAGAGATATACGAAAAACGAATTCATATTTACCATAACGACTGATAATAATATTCCACTTTCAAAGCATAGGAAGAAATATTTTACAAAACATATACAATCTCCAAACAATACCACAAAATTAGGGATTTTGGAGATTTTCTCTTTCTTCTTTCTCACACAAACTCTAGCCGTCGTTGTCCCCATCCTACCCCCATCTTTGTCACCAACCCCCGCCGCTCGCCACTGCTTCTCTGCCGAAAAATTGCCAGGTTTTCACGAGAAAATTAAATGACAATATTTGTTGCTTTTTTTCTTCACTTGAGTTTTCTTCTTGGTTGGAGTTCTCTTCCATGACTTCCACAACTTTTTCTCTCTATGAACACTTGTATATCATTGTATGTCATGTGTATATTAATGTATATGTATGATACAAGTGATATATACTGTGTATTACAATATATATCATTGTACGTCATGTGTATTTCGTGTGTGCGTCACTATATGTACAGTGATACATATGATATACAGTGGTTAACATACAGGATACAAGTGACATACACACAACATACAGTGATATATCACTTGTGTGCCAGAGTTACCCGTTTCAGCGGGTTCCAGCTCCATCAATTAAACCAACAAACAATCAACGCATTTATGAAAATATAGATTAAAAAATTATCTGGATTTTTTTTTCTTTTTAATTTTGCTCACTTTCATTTTAGATTTGTCACCAGAATTGTTCGTCGGAGTTCCACTCGTTACATAACCCGAAGCTCAGATTCAAGAAAATAACAAACAAAGAAAAAATAAAGACTAACTGATTGTGGGAGATATCAGATTTGATCGCCCGGAGAAGAAACGAAGAAGGAAAAAAAAAAAAAGGGGAAAGTCACACAAATACAACTTTTTCAAATGGTAATTAAAAAGATTACAACTACTTTAAAAAAACTACATGTATACAACTTATTCAAAATTTTAACTTCTTAATTATAAAAATACAACATTTTACATTCCTAAAATATTAATAATACTTAATTTTAGGAGTTATTACCATTAATGCATATCCACTTTTTACTTTCTCTTTCTTTCAAAATCACTAGAATGTAATTTTCCAAAACATAACAAAATCAACTTCAAACCCCATATTTCACCTACCGTTTTTTAAAAATAAAGTAAAAAAATCTTTCGTTTCCTCCTTTTTATCCTTCTTTTTTTAAGTTCACTTGATGATGATTCAATTATTTTTTTGTGGCTAAAAGAAATTATTTGAATATATTAATATTAAGAAAAGTACATGAAAAGATATGGTATATGGAAATATGGTATAAGAAATGCACATGAAAATATACCTTAAAAAGTATATAGTATATTCAAATTGGTATATTTAACTGAAAAGATGATAACAAAATATTTATGAATATAATAGTAGAAATTAGTATATTTAAGTTTGTATATTATATATAGTATATAATATAATATTATTATTTGTGTATATAGGAGTATATAATATTACGATATACCTAATATATGAATATATTACTCTATGTGCCAACCAATTGTACTCTATAATAACATATAAAATATAAAATATATAATATATAGAAAGAATAATATAATTACTTATGGATTATCACTAAAATAGGATCTTAATTAATAATTGACACCTCATCCCATAACTTGGCTTCCTTTCTGCCATCACATATTAATTATTCAATTTTTTTTCTCTCTTCCATGAAATAGGAAAATTAACTCAATTAAATTTATATTTGTATATATTTAATATAATAAAAAATATATGCCTAATATATACAATAGTGTATGTGGTCAAATATATATATATATATATATATATATATATATATATATATATATATATATACTTTTTGTTTACTATACATAAGAAATTATTTTATATATAGTATCTACTAGTTAATATACATAAAAAATAATATTATATATAGTATATAATAGTGAAATATCCGTAATATATAAGTACAAGAATATATATACTTGTTCAAGGAATTGTATAATATATATATCATATAAATAGTAGTATACTATTTTATGAATTAAAATGTTAGCTGAGTATATTGGGATGTTTAAAGAAGTAATTAATGTGTTCTGATATGTATTTAATTTGGTTATCACTAATATAGGAAACTCCTTATTATTAGCCTTTTATTCATAGCAACATTTTTTTATTTATGGTGTAAAATCATACATATATCCTAAATATAGAGTATATATTGTAGATTATGTAATTTAGTTAATAGTTGTAGATTACGAAATATTTTATTTATTTACTTGTATTATGTAACTTCCCCTTTGATATTCTTAAGCTTAAGGCCCAAATCGCAGTGAGTTGGATCAGAGTTTATGTTGTACATTTTTTTTGCGCGGATTGTTCTACATACGGACTTGTCTTTAATTTTTCCCCCTCAAATCGTTTGTCTTTAATTTTTGTCCTTGCTTCTCATTTAATGAAAATTTGTGGGCCAAAGTATTCTTATTTGCTGGTCTACGAAACCAGAGATTCTGGTTTCAATCCCCAGTAGAGTAAAAAAAAAAAAAAAATTACAAGGCAAAGTTTCATAGAAATTATGCCTTGTCATGCAACATTACATAGAACCTATGCCTTGTCCGGCATAGTATGTAGAAATGAAATTATCCGGTATAAGTTGCCTAATAACTAATTTACTCGGCATAAGTTTATAGAAACTTTGTCTTGTCCGGCATAAGTTTTGTTTTGTCTGGCATAAGTTCTATAGAAATGAATTTATGCCGGATAACTTAACTTCGATAGAACTATGCCGAACAAGGCATAGTTTCTACGTACCTTTGCCCGACAAGGCTTAGAGCCTGTTTGAATGGGCTTATGGCTTTTGACTTATAACTCATAAGCCATAAATCAGGAATTCTAGCTTATAGCTTTTGACTTATTTTTATTATTTTGACTTAAAAATAAGTGCTTAAAGCACTTTTTATCTTATCGAAACACTACAAAAGTGATTAAAAGCTATTTTGGCTTAAAAACACCTATAATAAGCCAATCCAAACAGGCTCATAGTTTCTATAAAACTTTGCCTTGCGAAATTAGGTCATAGATCCGAATTTCATGTTTTATTTTTTTTGATGTCGGGAATTTTTTTGGCCACGTTTTTGTTACTTAAAATGCCGAAGGAAAAAAATTAAAGACCAACAATTTGTGGGGGAAAATTAAAGACCACCCCAAGATAGGAGCATTAGTGCGAATTGCCCTATATTGTATGCAACAGGCTAATAGCTTTGAGTTCATTAAGGAGCCATTCAGCAGTTGCGATTCTCTAGCTTAAGGCCCAACTCAGGCCCATGTGGCCTACAGCTTAGCGGACATGAATTAATGCCTTTTTTTTTGTGTGGACTAACCTTCAAAGGCACTGGTCTTTAATTTTTATCCCTCAAATTGTTGGTCTTTAGTTTTTGGCCTTCGCTTAAAAAAATGATCGAAAATACCCTGAGGTTCTGGGTTCGAATCTCTCTCAGTCAAAAAATAAAAGAAAAAAAAATCACAAGGCAAAACTTTCGCGAAACCTCTGCCTTAAGGCCTAACATTTACCCAAAATTAGGCCTATTCGGGCAAAATTAGACCTTAAGGCAGAGGTTTGCCTTAAGGCCTAATTTTGGACAAAAATTTGCCTAAAGCAAACCTCTGTCTTAAGGCCTAACTTTTGCCCGAATAGGCCTAATTTTGGGTAAAAGTTAGGCCTTAAGACAGAGATTTGCCTTAAGGCAAATTTTTGTCCAAAATTAGGCCTTAAGGCAAACCTCTGTCTTAAGGCCTAACTTTTGTCTGAATATGCTTAATTTTGCTACGAAACTCTGCCTTGAGACTTTTTTTTATTTATTTTACTGAGCCGAGGTTCAAACCCAGAATCTCGGCGTAGTAGGCAAAGGAAAAAAATTAAAAACCAACAATTTAAGGGGCAAAAATTAAAGACCACCCCCGAATAAGGGCAACCGTGCAAATTGTCCGAATCAATGAGATCCGGCTATACTTTGCAATCATAATAGATAGGAGGGTCATTTACACTTTAGCCCCTATTTTGTGTTGGTCTTTAATTTTTGTCCCTCAACTTACCTTTTTGTGGGCCATAAATATATATTTTCATATAATAATATCTCACAAGTTACGTCCAGCATCCTTAAAGAACTTATGTCCACCTAAACATAAATTCGATTTCGAAGGCAAAAATTCAGACCAGCCAATTTGAATGGCAAGCCATTCAATTTATTTTAGATGGAACTATAGTTTCTCAGTTAGTGCACTAGCTTTATTCTATAAGATCTTTCATCTAAACTTAGTTTTACCTACTATAAATGTTATATTCTGAGTATTTATTCAATCAATTTGTTGAATACAAAATTAACTATTAATTTAGGATTTCTAAAGTTTCTCTATCATACAAATTTTCATGACTAATTTGGAGCACAATCTCTTACAGGCAAGTTACACATTTGACCGGTCGGCCAAAAATAATTACATTTTCTAACTAAATATACTAGAAAAATACACTACTATGTATCAAAAATTTATATTTCATAATATACACAAGTATACAAAAAAAAAATATATTTGCTGGCTATTATTTTTATTGGAGGCTATTTATGTCAGTTCTCATTTTCTACAGGAGGCAATAATCGAAGTGGGTCTTGAATTCCCTGCAACATCCTTGGGCCCGAGGGCAAATTTATGTAAAAAAGTGAGTCACGTGAACCCATGATCGCCCAACTAAACTTAGCATATTATGTATATAATTCGTAAAATGTATGTAATATTAACGGAAAGAACACATGGTCAAACAAGATGGAGTGGAGTATTGTTAAATGGTGAGTTTAATTCCTTAAGATTGCGAGATCGAACCCTACTAAATGCACTTTTACGTATTTTTTTATTATTATTAAAATTCCTAAGCAGCTTTAGAAATGATGAACTCATCCTCTTGAAATCCCCGATTCGCTTCTGTTTGGGCCCATTAATTAGAGTTCACACCGTGTTAATTTCACCGAGCAATTTGCAGGAATGCCCTTATTTTGGGGTGGTCTTTAATTTTTTCCCCTCAAATTAGTGGTCTTTAATT
Organism: Lycium barbarum; assembly: GCF_019175385.1. Classification (NCBI taxonomy): domain Eukaryota; kingdom Viridiplantae; phylum Streptophyta; class Magnoliopsida; order Solanales; family Solanaceae; genus Lycium; species Lycium barbarum. The sequence continues at coordinate 103,142,110 of NC_083345.1, forward strand.
TTGTCCTTCGCCTAATACCATAAGATTTGGGGTTCGAACCGCGGCTCAATCAAAAAAAAAAATCGCAAGATAGAGTTTTATAGCAAACTTAGGCCTGTTCGGGCTAAAATTAGGCCTGTAGGCAGAATTTTGCCTGCTTCAGGTAGAGTTTTTGGGCAAAACTTCCAATATTCTTTGGCCAACTTTTTAAAGGTTTCACGTGTTTATATTTTTCGCTGTCTTTTCAGTCATTCAACGTAAGAAATTCAATTAATGAAACACAAATTTCATACATTACACTTATTCGATACGATTAGTACACTCTTCATCGAAGAGAACAGGGGAATTTATTACTTACAAGCAAATGGAAATACACAGACAGAGAAACTTAAGCAGGCCTGTTCAGTAAGGCTAGCAACCAAAAATTTCACTGGGGCAGCCCATAGCCAGAGGCGAACCCGGGATTTTAAGACGGCGGGGGCATTATTATCTTAACATACACGGTAATAAAATTTTTAATGACGACTGAGGGACAATACCGTGTCGGACCGGTCACTAATAGCATAGCAGTGGCGAAAATACAAGTATATAGTGGGAAAAAAATTATGTTGGAGCCGAGATTTGATCTCGGGTGGTGACCAGTGAGCACTTAGGGGCACTCCTACCAACTGAACTACTTTTGCAATTATGTTTGAGAGGTCCTTTTAAAATATATCAGAGTTTTTCAAGATATATATATATATATATATATAGTTTTTTTCGAAGTTTGGGGGGGCACGTGTCCCCCCACCCAACATGCTGGGTCCGCCCTTGCCCATAGCACATGGATCCTGATAAACATTCTCCTGAAAGCTCGCAGACCGAAAATGCTTTTCTTCTTCATCACCATAAGAGCTTGTAGTTTTATCAACCCATTGTTGTAGTTTGATCACTCCACTGTTGTGAATCTGGTAGAAGAAAAAACAATAATCACGAGAATAATTATGGTCTGTCTTAAGGCAAAATTTTGCCTTTAAAATTCTGCCTTAAGGCAGAGTTTCGCAGGCAAAATTCTGCCTAACGAAATTTTTTAAAATTTTTGATTGAGCGGGGTTTGAACCCAGAACCTAGAAGTTTTAGGCGAAGGGCAAAAATTAAAGACCAAGGCATTTGAAGGACACTCCGCACAAAAAATGAATTTCACCCGGTAGTCAATTTTGACCCTGTCATTTAAGCTATATATTTTTTCAAAATATTTAACTTATAATCAATATTGACAGATTTCAAATAAAACTCCTCCTCTACAATTCGAAAGTCGTGTGTGATCAGTGGGAAATAGGCAAATATTACTACCAGTACTTTGCAAGTAAGATATTTCTCATAATGGAACAGGATTACAAGATTATGATTATCAAAATGGAACAAGAGTACCAATCTCATGTTTCAAAAAGACCAAAATTCAAGAATCTGTTGTTTGCTATCTATTGATCTGCAGTCTATCCTATGATCTTAGTAGCTACAGTCAATCAAGCAAACACATTGCAAAAGCAAAAAAGGTATCAAGTTACAATTGTGGCATTTCAAGTAACAAATTGAGTTCCACATGAAATACGTTTGTCTAAAGTTGGCTTGATAGTTCGAATTACTTCAGATCCGTATGTCTGAACTCTGAAGTTTGAGACTACCGGGCCAAACTTCAGACACAAATGCCTGAAATTTTGGACTGTCATACCAAACTTTAGGAAAAAATTCTGAAATTTGAGATTGTTAGATCAAACTTCAGAATTTTTTTGCTATTTCCGAAGTGCCTAGAGTTACAGAATACAGTGCGGCTATACATTAAATGGGGGTCTCGAAATAGGCTATTTGGGCAGCCCCGTTCACGACTCTACTTGACATGGCAGCAATCGCACCCGCTAGCCAGCTTTCACATTGTCAAGCTACAAATCTCTCTATATCAGCATCTCTCTATAATAACTAAGTTTTTTCGAAACCAATTTTTTATGTTATATTTTACTTCTCTATAACAACATTTTACCTATAACAACAACAACCAACATTATATTAGTACGCTCTGTGTAAAATTACCCCATATAACAGCTATCTTCTTTTTTTGATAATATAATAATGAACCATCTTTATAAAAATAGAATATCTATGATTATCAATAATAAGTATAAAGATTTTGACAAAATATTTGACCCTTTAATACACTATTTATGACAAAGAATACCCTATGAATATATATATATATTTTTTCATCATTAAATAATTTTCCTTCGTTATACAAAGTGTGATTAAGCTTAGAATTTGACAATTAAAAAAAAAATTAGTATGCATCTTTTTTGCCTATAACAACGAGATATTATTTAAATGTCAATGTTGTTATATGTGTATAATAATCATTCTCTATAACAACTAAAAAATTTCGGACCCAACGATGTTGTTATAGAGAGGTTTGACTGTATCCCTTTTTTTATTATTATTTTTTAAATTGAGTCTCTTTCTAGTTCTTTTAATTTAAGAGAAATTAACATAAATAATCATCCGCTAAAACAATACCCAACAATTTATTTTTTTGTATATTAATATACGATAGGAGTATTCATTTTTATATATAATAATATATATTTTTGCATATTTAGTTAGTGAATGTAATTTTTTTGGTCGACTGCCAAATGTATAATTTGCCCTTAATTTAAAGCCATTACCATTTGTCTAACATATTGTCAAATTGTTTACGGAAAAGGGTAAAAAAAAAAAAATGCCCTTAAGCTATGTGAAACGAACAAAAATTTCCCTCATTCATAGTTTGGTCCAAAAATGCTCTTAAACTATGCAAAATGGAATGAAAATGCCCCTATTGTTGCTTACTTGGGTCATGCTCTTTTTCTAATAAACATATTGTGTTCTTTTTCTTTTTAAACACATTTCTAAAATAAAAATATTATTTTAAAAGAAACCTTTTCTTGTTTCTTTACTTTTAAAATTCCTTTAACTAATAAAAAGGTGGGAAATAGTTTTTTTTTCTTAAAGGATTTTATCGTTATATAAAGGAAAATTAATGATGGGTTACTATGACTTATATATATGACCTATATTATCATTTAAACATGGGGTAATTTTATTTTAATTGATAAAACGAAATTAAGAAAACAAATTACTTCCACTTTTTTATTAGTTAAAGGGATTTTAAAAGAAAAGAAACAAGAAAATATTTATTTTAAAATAATATTTTTATTTAAAAAAGTGTTTAAAAAGAAAAGAAACAATACGTTTATTAGGAAAAGGCCATTTTGACCCAAGTAAGTAATAATAGGAGCATTTTTGTTCAATTTCGCATAGTTTAAAGACATTTTCCGAATTGTTTATCAAAGAACCCAAATATCATTTTCTCAAAAAATTGGGGAAGTCCTACAATATTTTTAAAATACTCAACTTTGCAAATTCCCCTTCATTCTTGGAATTCACAACTTCAATTTTCACAGTTCCATTAGAGAGTCAACGCAATGGGGGCAATTACGACGGCATTGATAGCAATAGGGGGAGTAATATTAGGTTGGATTACCATTGAAATTGCCTGTAAGCCGTGTCTTGAAAAGGGTCGTCATGCTATTGATCAGGATCTTGACCCGGATGATCAACACAACAATATACGTGCCCCTTTGAATCCTAACCCGAATCCTGACCCGACCCCATCTGAGGATCCGGATGCTACTGTTGCCCCTGTTGTCAAAAGCGTTTGATTTACTCTTCTTCTTTTTTTTTTTTTTTTTTTTTTTTTTTTTGTTTGGACTTCTTTTGTTGTTTGGTTTTGGATGGAATATGGGTAACAGAATGTATAATGTTTCTTTTGTTTGTTACTGGAATGGTTTGTTCTGAGATATGGTTATTTGTTCTCCTATTGTTTGTGTGTTTTGGATTGTTATAATCGATGTCAATTTGCTAATTTAGTTGAATTTATTAGCTACTTTTACTTAAGCCCGTCAACCGGTTTAACCGGAACTGGACCGGTAACTGGTTACGGAACCGGACGGTTTCCGGTTAAAAAACTGGAACCGGTACCGGTTTGAAACCCCAAACCGGAACCGGTCCGGTTCAAACAGTCCAAAACCCTTTTTTTTTTCGTATAGTAAATATATATTATAGTATTTATTAGTATATTGTAGGTATATTTACATATGTTATATAAGTTTATAAGTAAAGTTTAAATATTTACTGACTAACAGGCTAACAACAAGTCAGCAATACAACATATACGTGTATATACTTGAAAAATAACTAAAATATATTAAGAATATACTTATAATATATAGTATATGTTTAAGTATACATATACTATACTTAAACATATAGTATACATATATATATATATATATATATATATACATATATATATATATATATATATATATATATATATAAGTTATACTTATATGCTATATATTATAAGTGTATTCCAAATATATTTTATGTATACTATATATTCTTATTATATATTATATGTATACTTAATATATATTATATGTATACTATACTTATATGTATACTATATGTTTAAGTATAGTATATGTATACTATATGTATACTATATATTATAAGTATATTTCAAATATATTTTATGTATACTATATATTCTTAATATATATTATATATATACTTAATATATATTATATGTATACTATACTTATATGTATACTATAAGTATAACTTAAACATATATATATATATATATATATATATATATATATATATATATATATATATATATATATATATATATATATATATATATATATAGGTTTAAGTTATACTTATATAGTTATATGTATACTATATATTATAAATATATTCCAAATATATTTTATGTATACTATATATCCTTAATATATATTATATGTATACTATACTTATATGTATACTATAAGTATAACTTAAATATATATATATATTTAAGTTATACTTATATGTATACTATATATTATAAGTATATTCCAAATATATTTTATGTATACTATATATCCTTAATATATATTATATGTATACTATAATATATATTCTTAATATATTTTAGTTATTTTTCAAGTATATAACTTTCTAGTTTTTAATTTACGTAGATGTATATTATAAGTATATTTTAGGTATATTCCTAACTTAATAAAAGTAAAAATATGAACACAAGTAAATAGAAGAAAGCTCAATGAGCCATATATTTTATTCATTCTTGGATAACATTTATTTGCAAGTTGTAGTTTTTTTTAACTTGCAAATAATACATGAGTTGTAAAGAAATAGTGGAATAATAAAATCACCAATTCTGAATCATTTCGTTAATTTCCCCCATATCGTATTCGACCATGGAAATATCTTCAAAGTCTTCCATTTGGTCTGGTCCACTTGCTATCAAATCTTCAATTTCTTCCTCTTCGCCTTCCTCCGCTTCTGAGTTTTGGTTGCGTCGCTCCGATCTAATCCAATCGCGAATGCACACTAGTACTTGCAAGCTAAAGCCGAATAATGAATGTCTATGGTCTCCAATTTGCTGTCTTCCTTGGCTAAATGCGCTCTCCGAAGCCACGGTTGATACTTGAACCGTAAGGATAACTCGAGCCATTCTTGAAAGTATCAGATGACTTGCCTTGTACTTCTTCCACCATGCTAAAACGTCCAATTCATTCAGTTCCTTGATATCCACATTTGGCTGCATCAAATAAAAGTTATATTCATCAAAGTTTGCATTATAAGAAGAAGTTGGCTGTGAATGTAAAACTTTTAAATGCGACAAACCCGACAAGCCCTTTTTGCTACTTTGAGAAGTAGTAGGGCGTGGAGCAACGGGTGTAACACGTTCTTCCAAATTAGAATAATGAGTAAAAACTTTTCTAAACTCGTCATCAACAGCGAGTTCGGCTTCAGCTAAAGATGGTTGAACTCCCGGTTCAATTTCTAAAAATGTATAAATTTGACCAACCAATGCTTTAGTATAAGACACTTTTAAACAAGGATTTAAAAGAGAACCCAAAATAAATAAAGTTGGGATGAGAAAAAAATACTTCTTAAATTTGATTATCATTTCAAAAATAGCTGCTTGATAACCGGGTTTATATTTATACTCTTGTAAAACTCTAGCTATTTCCGCTAAGTAGGCTAAAATTTCGATTACCGTGGGATATAATTGTCTAGAAAAAACAAGAGTTGTATTATAAAAAATTTCTAAGAGTTCAACACATTCTTTAACATCTTCCCAATGCGAAAAATTTAACCAATCATCACTATCAGTATTATATTTGTTGTGAACAAATGGGAATCCTATACTCATATGCTTGTTGTAGCATAATGTAAGTGTAGTTCCACCTAATCTCAATTTCTACTTGAATTTTCCTAGGTCTAAAGTTATTTTCCACACAAGCATTCTTAAAATCTCTAAGTCTTGCCCTATTAGCATTACAAAAAAGAAACGCAACCGCACCTCTAACTTTTTGAATAGAATCGTCAAAACACACAAGACCATCTTTAACAATTAAATTTAAAATGTGACAACTACATCTTACATGAAAAATATTTCTTAGCGGAGGGTTTATTTCTCTTTTTAAAAGACCAATTGCCTTTGTATTATTAGAAGCATTATCTAAAGCAATACAAAGTGTTTTTCTATAAATATTAAAAAATCTCATTATAGTAGACATTGAATCCGCTAAAAAATTTCCATCGTGACAACCTTTTCCTTCATCATATAAAAAAGCTATAATTTTTTTTTGCATAACCCAATTGTCATCAACCCAATGACATGTAATAGCAAACAAATCCAACTTGTTAAGACTAAGACCCAAATCAGCGGTAAGAGAAACATTACAATTTAAAGAATTAAATACATGGCGCAAATAAAATCTATATTTTTTATACAAATCTATAACATCCGCTCTACAAGTACTTCTAGGAATATCCTCAAATAATGGATTATAACAACGTTGAATGTAAGTAACAAACCCCAAACCCGAGGGAAAGGAAAATGGTAAACAATCATAAGCTACCATTTTAGCTATTTCTACACGCTTTTTTTTCTTGTCATACTTAAAATTTCTACCAGTTCGTGGATCTATCGTCATTTGAATACCCCCACATTTGAACCCGTTTGCTCTCCCCATACTTCCATATGTTTAAGTCTCATATGATTATTTAGTGTACCCGTTCCACCATCCTTACTAGTTCCTTGCCTAAAAGAAAATACTTGTCCACATATGGTACATTTAGCTGTTTGGCTTTCCTTATCCTTAGTCATAAATTTCCAAATTTTAGCGGTTGGCTTACGAGTTCTAGGCGGTTTGTTTTGTGTATGTGATTGTGCAGGACATGTATCTCCTATGAGAATTTCGGGGGGTTGTGTTTCATCATCATCATCAATTTCATGAAAAGTGTCGGTAAAATGATGTTGCATTGGCTCATGACCTAAAAGTGGATTATTTCCACCAACATCAATACCTAAATTAGGTGTTGCTTCCACAAATGTTTCCTCATTAAGCCCACCCCTAACAATACCACTACTACTACCGGCACCACGTCTAAATCTCTTTGACATTATTAAATAGAATTAATTTAAATCACAATCAAATAAATCACAAGAAAATAAATTGCAACAAATTAAATTGCTAGAATTAAATTGCGTAAATTAAATTGCGAAAAATAAAGATAGAGTTGGAACGAAGGTACCAAATTGCCGGATTAATTTTCAACAAAGTGAAGGCGGCTAGAATTGCAAATCCACCAAAGCTACTTCGGATTGTTACAAAATCACTAACTCCACCAACAATATTATAATTGCAAAATTAATAATTGAAACTATAATAAGACTTTGTAATATTTATTTGAGAGAAATATAAAGTGACTAATTATTGCAAAGTAACTATAATTGAGAGATTGAGATTTGAGAGAAAGAGAAGAGTGAATTGGTGTGGATTAAAATGAAAATGAAGAAGGGTTTATATAGGGGTGGGGGATGGGTTAAAGTGTTAAAAAATAAAAGTTTGGGGGGTTGGGGGGGCCAAAATTGAGTTTATGGCCGTTTGGCAACGACCATTTTTGCAAATGGACCGTTGCCAACGGTCCAATAATGAATAGCCCATTAGCAGCCAACGGCTATAATATTTTTTTTTTTTATTTCACCGGTCCGGTTGACACGTTTACTTTTACTATAGGTATTTAGCTATATCAATCAAGCCGGCACTTACAAACTACCAGCTAAAGTGTAACTGCTCCTAACTACTACTCCCTCCGTCCCAATTTGTTTGAAGGTTGACCAGTTTGGGGAGTCAAACAACTCTTTCTTTGATTATGATTTTTCCAACTCTTTTCATATATTGTGAATTATTAATTATGCAGACTTATACTACTTTTTATGTAATTATCTAATATGTAAATTTTATTATAAAATAATCGAACAATCTATATCTAAAATTAAATCAAAGAAAAAGTTGTTTGACTTCCCAAATTGGTCAACCTTCAAATAAATTGCGACGGAGGGAGTGCATAAAGTACTAGTAATAAAATCAGTCCATCTTTTCTCTCATATGCATTTTCCTATTTACACTACAATTGCTCTTTTCGTAGTTGTGGAAGACGTCTTGTTGTTGGTTTCCGTTATTTAAAGAAGAAGTTAATGGTTGAGTGAGAAATAAGAGTAGTAGATCATATTCGATAAGAAAAAAAATAAAATTGGAATCCATAATTGTGATGCTTGTTGTGGATCTCGATCCAATTTGAATAAACACACAAGCATTCCTTTACTCTCAAAGCATCTCTGATACACATGCAGGTGCAGTGCTCCATTTGACTGTGTTACTCATCCGCTTTTTTGCCTAAGTGTAGAAGCAGTCCCCCTGGTTGATTTAGGCATGATCATACAGACTCAAGATATTGAAAAATATGTCCCAAATTTGTTATGTAACCGAACAATGAAAAGAACAAAAAAATTATCTGTTCACACATGAAACTTCTATGGAAAATTTGTGGTTTTCCCCTCAGTAAAAGGCTCTGAGTCAAAACTGTTTCTCTCGAGTCAATCCGGCTGAAGCATGCTACTTCATATGGAGCACAAGTAGTAGGGTTTTCAAATTCTTTTACTGACACAAGTGAGTTATAGGCTGGTCTGACTGAAATTTTGACAATGTCTACCGTGACCAAACAATTTCATGTACACTCAGAAATAAAAGTAATGTACCGCTTGCCTCCATTTCTGTGGAAAGGTTCTTTAACTGTGTTCTTGGCTTTTTACTGATACCCTTGAGTATGGAGAACTCTCACTCTTTATCTGCTTAACGTATGAGAGGTTCATGGCAACTTCTATGACCTGCTATATTGGAATATACAGATACCGCTTGGTGTTCAGCCAATATGCGGCACTATACACTAAATAAGGCCATTGCCCTTTTATTTAGGTTCGAAACCCCCTACCTACAACAACAAGAGGTTTGCCTTCTGGGTCGATCTTGTCGCTCAAGGCTTGCTTAGTACGGGTTATCTCTCTTGTATGGTTTGCGGGGTTTATCCTGTGCGCACTCAAAGAGTAGTGACTGCGGGTTCCCTTGTCATAAAAAAAAAAAGGTCATTGCCCTTTAATTGTTGTATTTTTATTCTTTCCATTTTATCCCTATTTCTTAACGATTTTCCAGACTTAAAAAGGTTACTGAAGCTGAGGGATCGTTCTTGAAACAATCGAAGTCATGTATAAATATGAGTTGTAAACATCCGAACCCCCTCGGCGAAAAATTACAGTGTATTTTCAAAGTTAAAATTATTTTGTTATGTATATATAGTAGATGTTGAACCCCCTGACTTCTTCGTGTATTTACCTTTTAGAATTTTTGAACCCCCTGGATGAAAATCCTGGCTCCGCCACTGCTCAAGGCCTCTCCCTTCCATTTCTACAGCAAGTATTCACGAAGTCATTTCCTTTTCACTGGCATACTGAAATGGGGTGGAGTTCCATTGCCTGGAATACAAGATAATCAAGAAGATACTGAGATCTCACTTCCATGTAGTATGTATTGGTATAGTTGACAGCAATATTCAGCCATTATTTATTCTTGAAAATGGACCAGTCAAGGGAACACATAGCAAAAGAAAAGAGTCAAGGTGAACAGGTATTGCCAGTGCCGATTGTAGCTTATTCGCTACGGATTTAACCTAACCCAATATACATGAGAAAAACCACTAAAGTTAAACAATTTGATTATTTGAACTTGTAATTTTAAAAGCATATAAATTCATTGCTAAGAACTTTAAAGGTAAAAGTCATTAAATTTAATTACCTTTGTATTGTCAGATTATAACGCGTCATTCAAGAAAAACGACATCGCTTGCAGTTATTTAAGCAGGCCAAGTGGATAATATGGAAGTATTGATTACAGCAGTCATGCTGTGTGAAGGAGATCAAACTATGAAAACCATGGAAGAATGAGAGGAGACGTGTCGTCACATTTACAACTCGTATTTACCTTTCTTTTTAGCAGTTTTTGGTAGTAGTTATGTAGTGATAGATCTCTGGTTGATTCATTTAAGATGTTACATTGGATGTAAAAGGCAAGTTTCTAAACTTGAAGCTCAACTTTGAGTAAGAGTGCAATGGTCCTGGAGTGAAATTTAGTTTCTAAACAAGGAAGATGTGAAAGTTGATAATGCACACACCTCAAATCTCGTATACATATCCTTTTCTTTAGGACCTCCTTACAACTTCTGTTAGCATGAACAAATACTGGCTTTGCCTGGTTCAAATTCTATTAACTACAGAATTTTCTTGTTCGGCAGGACAGGCTAGGAACATCAGGTATATCAGATCCAAAGATTTATAAATCAAATGCGAAATTTGATAAGTACATATGAAAATCAGTCAGTCGCTACCTAAATCATTTCATTTTTGGCATCACATTCAAACATAAGCTTTTCATGACAAGGTGCCTCCAGTTTAACATAATTACTTGACACCAGCTGCATATAAACCAGTTTCAGTTAAGACTCAAAGAAGAACCATCCAAGCAACATGCTGTAAACATTCTACATAAAATCCTTGATTGTCCATTACTACAAGCTAGTCAAATGGTAAACAGAATACTGACTGCATTTTCTCACACCCAGATTAAGCCCCCAAAATCTGTAAAAATACCCATTCAGCCTTCAAGGGAATCTTTTCAATGGATCAGCTGTCTTGCCAGATCTGGCATCAGTCCAGGCTTTTGCAATCGTCTTCTTCATTTCCTCATCGCCGTCCTCATACATGTTCTGCAAATAAAACAGTGTTCATCACATACAAATCGAAAATAAAAAAGGAACTTTTGCAAAGAAGTGAAGACGTCCACAACATCAGATACTACGAACAAGTTGATACCTTCATCAAATCCATAATTCCTGCCATGGGGTCTTTTTCTTTGTCCAAACTTGGCTTGAACTGCAAGATAACAAGCATGACATGGTTATTAAACAAAGACCATAATCAAAAAGTGAGTAATGAATCCATGGAACATGTAATAACCTTATCCTCTTTGTAATGCAAATCCAACCAGTTCCCTTTGGAGGCTTTGGCTAAGGTGATGACAACCCTAGTGGGTTTAACAAGCACCTTACATTTCTCAGGTGAAATCTCTTTGTTCAGTTTCGGTAAGGAGATGCGATAGTTCTTTCCGTGTACATCATGAAACTTGGCATCAAAAGACATAGGCTTGAAATCTGTCTCCATTTTCTCCTGATCTACTCCTTCCAATGATAGATATATCTGCTTTGGAGAAAAGTGAGCCATAAGAGAGAGAGAGAGAGAGCAATTGAGGGCATTGTAAGACTTCAGAAATCCAGAACTGATAGGAATATTATAGTAAAAATAAAAACTCTTTACAACTGTGTTGCTCTATGGTTCAGTAAAGATATATAACCAGTTTAACCAAGCTTCTGAAATAAATCTGCTTAGTTTGAAAAGTGTCTTTTGTTAGAAGTGTTTTGTCCAAGAAGTACTTGTAAAGAGTAGCAGTTTATGTTTAGATAATTAATTTGAAAAGCACTTTTGTCAATATTAGAGCAGCAAGTTGTGCTAGGCCAAAGTTCCAAAAGTGCACTTGGAGAAAACTACTTTTTTTAGCTGAAAAATAGCTTCTACTACTACTCAAAAAGACTTAATTTTTCCTAAAAGCTTGATCAAACACCTCAATTCTCTAAAATAAGTTTTTTTATTTCTTTTTTTTTTAAAAAAAAGAAGGTAATTTTGGCTTAGCAGAAACTTCGCCAAAACAAGCTAATAGTCAGAATTAGATGTATGAGTTCTGTTGCAACTGTTGAAAGACCAAATATCCACCTTTCTCATCTCTGCTTTGGTAACCATAGCTTGTATACAAGAAAATTGAACATTTAAATGGCCACAGAGGGGCTCAACCTTAATCCTTTGAATGAAGAGATCATACCTTCACTTTGTCATTGTCCTGATCCCAACTGAACGATGAAACAGAAACATAGTTCAGTGATGGGTTATGGATCACTTTTGGAGCAGTTGAAACTGGAGCTGGTATTTGAGAAGATGATACTGAAGCACCATTTGTTGACAGCTGCAGAACAGCAAAAGACGTTAAGGAATTATGATATCTTTATACAATTTTCAAACTTGCTAACAGAATAACCTTGCACTGAGAACAGATTGAAAAGAGCTGCTAATTCTTATATGTATAACCACATCATAATAGCAACTAAACAAACTACATATGAAACTCTTGGGTGCAGTTTCTGATTCTAGAAGAATGATTCAAGTCAAATTAAATGCTATTGCCTCATTTCTCACAATATTTATATCTCATTTAATAAGTTTTTGAAATATCGAATGGACCAAACTTGTACGTCTCTTAAACTAGTATTTCAATTAAATACTACAATGAGCAACAACAAAAACTTGGATATGATGAAGGGAGATTATAGTGGCCCCGTGTTCTAATCTCATTCATGTATACATCGCCCATTTGTGGAAGTAATGTTACACAGATTCGTAAAATGAAAATAATGATCAATCAGTCTCTCCTCAGACCGTTCCTTGGAGCTTTGTTTGCTACCTTACATTATCTCTCCCGAGAAGATTCACTCAACCAGAGTTATCACCTAGTGTTTTTTAACTCCGCTAGGGATTACACATGAGACGATTCTCAACTCACTTCATTGACCCCCAGACCACACCTTGGGTGCTTTGAAATCTTAGTCTTCTACATAATAGTTGGTCCTAAAATGAAATGAATCATAATAACTCGTACCATTAAATGTTTAAGCATTGAAAGAGCTACAGATAGAGCAGGAACACGAAATATTTTAGCGAAATCCGTTTTATTTTATTTGTGTCTTAGTTTGACTGAACATGGAGTTTAAAAACTTAAAAGAAGACTTTTAACTCTTGTAAGTGTTAAATAAAGATTTGGATAATCTACCAAAATGCCATTTAATTTTGTAGTTGTAAACATGATATGTGGAATGTTGAAATTAAAAAGTTGCCAATTGCAAAAAGAGTCATTCTTGTTTAAACGAAAGACAAACAAATTGAAACAGAGGCAGTAATACCCTACTTCCACCAACAATAAAAGGGGGCAAACAAGAACAAACTGAAACTAAAACCCAAATCAACAGGAAGAACATTTATCCATATCTATTACTTGTAATTTCAGAATACAGACGAGCAAGAATAGACGAGCAAGAATAGTGGAAATAGAAATAAATGAAACCTTTTCCAAGTTACGAATCTCAGAGGAAATGAGAGAAACAACACGTGGCCGTTTTGCTATGTTTTGAAGATGCTTAAGTTCCTCTAAATCCAAAGCTAAGTCGTTTCCTGCCATTTTCTACTTTATTTCTTCTTTCAAATGAGCAATCCTTTGTTTTGGAAGAGTTCTGAGGTTTTATAGTAGCATAGAAAATGCTAGAAACTGATAAGATTGTTTTTCAATGTATAATAATAGTCTTATTTATTTTTTATACTGAAAGTTCTAGAAGGAAGTTTCGAGACCCCAGTGGCGCGTGAATGTGTGTTAATGGGCTTGGGTGTCCATTTAGTTCAAGTTTGCTGGCCAGGCTCAGAGGGGAGCCTGCTAACGTAATAAGAATTGGGCAATTCGCAGGAATGGCCCTATTTTGGGTGGTCTTTAATTTTTGTTCCTTTAATTGGTGATCTTTAATTTTTGCTGTTCGCCTAATACTATGAGGTTTGGAGTTCGAACTCTAGTTTAGTCAAAAAAAAAAAAAATCTCAAGGCAGAGTTTTATAGCAAAGTTAGGTCTATTGGGCCAAAATTAGGCCTGCAGGCAGAATTTTGCCTTTACCTTCAGGCAAAATTCTGTTTTGCGAATCCAAGTCTCTACCTTGCTAAATTCCTTTTTTTTTTTTTTACTGAGCTGGGGTTCGAATCCAGAATCTCGAGATATTAGGCGCAGGGAAAAAATTAAAGACCGCCAATTTGAGGGACAAAAATTAAAGACCATCCCAGAAGAAGGACAATCCTCGTAGAGAGAGAGAGAGAGAGAGAGAGAGAGAGAGAGAGAGAGAATTTTACCATTTTTTGCATGGATTGACCTTCAAAGGCGCTGGTCTTTAATTTTTTTCCCCTCAAATCGTTGGTCTTTAATATTTGTCTTTCGCCTAAAAAAGTGGCAAAAAATATCCCGAGGTTCTGGGTTCGAACTTTCGCTCAGTAAAAAAAAAAAGAAAAAAAAATTGCAAGTCAAGCCTTCGCAAAAAGTTTAAGGTAGAGTTAGCCTTAAGGCAAAAAAAAATAAAAAATTCTACTGGAATTCTACAAAGTTAAGGCCTAACTTTTGCCCGAATAGGTCTAGTTTTACAATTGAAATTTCCCTTACGATTGTTTTTTTTTTTTTACTGAGCCGGGATTCGAACCCAGAACCTCGTGGTATTTTAGGCTAAGGGAAAAAAATTAAAGACTAGCAATTTGAGGAATAAAAATTAAAGATCACCCCCGAATAAGGACAATCTAAAATCAGGGGTTATTCAGTTAGTGGAATAACCCATATTCAAAGATAATTCTTTTATAAAATATATATAATCCGTTGAAAATATATCATTGGCATACGAAAGTCATTCAATTATGTTGTTTATTTAAGGGTGTACATGGACTGGGTTCGTTCGGGTTTTTTAAAGACCAAACCAAATCAATTGCATCGGGTTTTTAAATCTTTAAATCAATTTAAACCAACAAAAGTCGAGTTTTTCAACCTCAGGTTTTCTCGATTTTTTCGGGTTGCTCGGCTTTTTCGGGTTTTTTTTTTAGTAAAGTCTTCATACAAAACATATAACTTGTACTTCAAATATTTCAACTTGTACTTCAAATATTTCTTTAGTCCTAGTAAGATACGACTAACTAATTAAGATATTTATTAAGAAAATAACACAAAATTTGAAATGAGAGATGACATTGTACTAAAATATTCAACAACAAAAATGTAATGAAATTGCATAAAAAAAATGATCATAATCTAAAAGTACTAAGTCATGCTATAATAAATATGGCTAATTTATAAGGCATATAGAAAATGATCATAATCTAAAAGTACTAAGTCGTGCTAAAATAAGTACGGCTAATTTATAAGGCATATAGAAAATGATCATAATCTAAAAGTACTAAGTCATGCTAAAATAAGTACAGTTAATAAGTTACATTACTAGATATTAAAGAAAGAAAATTAAATTAATTTACGTAATTTCACTTTCGACTGAACCAATATAAAACTAAAGAATAGATATCAAACATTATTGTCATTTCTAGTGTTAGAATTGAATTTCTTTTGTTAGCATTAGTATTGATTTGATTTTTGTTGAATTTTATTTGAGTTACTAATATCTATGAGCTATAAAACTTATTGGACCATTCAAAATTCAAAATTGCAAGCTTGAAATAATATGTTGAAAGACAAAAAACTATGAAAAAATTTAAGAAACAATTATAAATTACATTATCAATAAATATTTTTATGTATAAAATGTTTTTGAAATTTTATAAATGTAATATCGGGTTGGTTTGATTCGGTTCGACTTTTTTTAGTTAAAACCAAACCAAATCAATAGTGTTCGGATTTTTCTTTTTAAAACTAAACTACTAGTCGGGTTTTTTTTCTCGATTTGATTTGGATTATCGGTTTGGTGAGGTTTATCGGTTTCTTTGTACACCCCTAGTTGTATTGTATTTTGTATGCCAGTGTTTGTTCAATGATACACTTGACATACAACGTCGTAGTGACGTTTCTTAACTCTGAATTTCGACGCCGTATTAGTCCAAACCACCTTCATCTTCCTCAAGTTTTGTGTATAGTCTCGTTCAAATATTTTTAACGAATTTCAAGCGTATCCACTCAGAAAACAACTACTAAAAATATTTGGACAAGACTACTCTGCTCTCTCACGGACACATACTCCAAATTCAAGTGTCCCCCTTCCCCAGCGATCTTTTGTCTCTCTTGTTCTTGAACCTTTGTTCTTTTCCAAAACCTCAAATCCGAAGAGAGGATACCGAAACCAATAAAAAAAAAGAGTTAAAGATTGGATTCCAGATAAGACTGTTACGCCTCTCATTTGCGTCATAGTAGAACCTATGGTTTCCTAGTCGGGTATGCCTTGGGAATAGAGGCTCGAGTTCGAGTTTTGGAGGTAAAAAGTGTCTTACTCCGTGTACAAAGGTACCAGCAGGTATTCCTGGCAATTTGCGGGATTAGAAGTTGAACAAATCGAATCGACGCGACCTGAACTGAGCTGGAGAAGTCTGTAGACACCAGTCATTGTCGACGGGTCGTCGACATGGTCGACGGACCGTCATTGTGCGGCTTTGATAGGGTTCTGCAACCATGAGCTCTGCAGGCGCAGGTTGACGGGCAAGTCGATGGGTCGTCGACCCGCTCGTCAAACCGCACCGCTGTAACTTTTTTACCTCCGAGTATAAATATGTGGTTCACGACCCAATGTCTTAGTTTCTCTCTTCTAAATCAGAGAAAATCCTAGTATATTCACTCCCAATATTTCCTATCATAATAGTTGAGATTTGGTAAGATCCGAGCCCCGTAAAACCTGAGCTTGTGAAGAAGAAGGTTGCTTCTAGGGTTTCTTTAAGGTTGTGAAGCTTAGGAAGTTGGATTTGAAGTGATTCTTGGAATCTTAGACCCCTCAAGGTATGTAAATGATTTCTACCCTTGTATTTGAGTTAATTATCAAGAGTTTTAATGATTTTAAGTAAAGGGAGGGTGCTCATGGAAGTGGTAAGTTGATGAAGGGTAAGATAGTGATTTGGGGTTATTTTAAGAGATGATTGGAAATGGATTTAAGTATATTTTGATATATGAGCGTTGTCTTTGTTATTGTGAAGTTGAAGAGTTGTTAAGCTTACAAGGAAAATATTGTCTATAATTCGTTAAGCTCTATATGTATCTAAAGATGGTTAGTGAGCGAGGTAAATAGTCTAATTGAGGCCTATGTTATCTTAACTGTAGATTTACAAGTTCGAGAGGTAGAAATTGGACGATCGGATATACTTCAAGGTATGTTAAGGTTATATTTTCTTTCCTTTGGCATGATCCTATGATATGAGCCAACGAGCGAGTAAGCGAGCTTCCATATTACTCTACTCTTAGAAGCATTAGGAGTACTTCAGTCTTTAATGTTCATGTACCGCGTTTATGATGATTCCTTCTTTTCACGGGTCTAGCTTTATGTATCCAGTCCTATGTAAACAGTTTATTCATGCATTACATTCATTATATATATCCATGTACATTGACCTGTGACCAGAAGGCGTTATATACGTGAATATTAGATATATATGGGGTATGAGAAGAGAGATAGGCGTTATACACGCATTACCACCTGATCAATTAGTGCACAGTGACGATGGTATTAATTATGGCCGCAGAGGAGCCGATATGATATGATGAGATGCCATAGAGGCTTGACAGGCGTTATACACGCACATATATCAGGCGTTATACACGCACATATATCTAGATGTATGACCTTCATTGCTAGGCATGAGCATGCATATTATGCGCCCATAGTGGCATTATCAGTTATATAGCTTCATGCAGATACATACAGATACTAGTTTATACAAGTACATGCAGATAGTTATTTCAGCTTATGAGTTCAGATCTTATTCATGGTTCTTACATATATATGTTGTTCTTATGTCTTTCATACTCAATACATTATCCGTACTGACTCCCCGTTGCTCGGGGGGCTGCGTTCATGCCCGCAGGTAAAGGTAGACAGGCAGGTGGCCCAGCTTAGTAGGACTTTTATATAGCAGTGATCAGTGCACTCCATTTGATCCGGAGTTGCAGTCTATTTTGGAATGTCATCATTTTGAGATGTATATAGATGGGTATGACGGGGCCCTGTCCCGTCCTTTCTACAGCTTTTATTCCAGTAGAGGTCTATAGACAGTTGCATGTATTAGCCAGATGATGTATCCTTGTCGGCTTCTATTCTTTTGTGTACATTATATGTAGCAGTCTAGCTGGCTTGCACTGTTCTTCCAGCACGTTTATGTATATACCGATTGTTTAGAGTTCTTGATGTCGCCTATTTATGAGATCAGTTTAAGACACTTATGGGCCCTTGTTGTTTAGTAAGGTTCAGATATGAGTATAGAGGTGTTTGGTCGCTAGAGCTCAGAAACTCGTCACGACTCATCGGCTTGGGTCGTGACAGAAGTGGTATCAGAGCAGTTCCGTCCTAGGGTTGTCTACAGACCGTCTCTAGTAGAGTCTTTGTTATGTCCCGTGTTTTCGTATAATTGGAAATTGAGAAATAATTACGATTTATGTGTTATAAGGAAATATTTTGATTTTGGTGAATATGACTATGTTGGTTATGGAATCTTTAATGTTAAGACATCGGGAAAGGCCGAGGGTAAATTTGGAGTTTCGGAAATTAGTTTCGGGAATTACAAAACGGAACTTTTAATGAATTGGGCCAAGAAAAATTGAACAAGAATTTAGGCCCAAAGTTAATGGGGTGGCCTGCCACTAGGCAAGCCCAAGCCCATTTTTAATGTCATGTGCTATGCACATGACCCTTAATAATGGATATATATCAAGTATCTTGCTAACTATCAAGAACAAAAAAAAAAAATTGAAGAACACCCAAAGAAGGGCTCTCGGCCGAACAAGAATAGGGAGAAAGAAAAAAATTGTGCTAGCTTGTGTTGTGATCCAAAAATCTTGATTTTTGCATAGTTGTGGAGTACTCAAGACCCTCTTCAACGGGGTACAATTAGTTTGGCGTAAGGTGCGCTTTTGCGACAAGTCGGGTTTTCAAGAAAAGGTAAGAATTCTGCCCCTTTAATGTTATAGAATTGATATGAATATGTTAAAGATTGGAAATAGAGGAGAATCCCGTAACTTTGATGTAAATAGAAAGCCGTGGGTGTGTGTGTATATTGTGTGTTGGCCGTGAGCCATAGGGAGAAGAAAGTGAGGTGAATTGATCTTGTTTAGTTGGTATAATGTGTTGTTGTGATCCTTGTGTCGTAAATGATTGATTGATGAATTAAATTGGCGTTGGAAAATGATTTCGGATATTATCGGAAAGCGTATACCTTCGGTATCATTATGTATATCATTGTATATTTAGAGTGCTAAAGACTTTAAATATGAATTTATAATGATGTTAATGAATTCGGAATGAAACGACGCGAGTTAGAATGTTCGTCGTGAATTTTCGATGTTTTGAAGAATTATGGAAAGTAATGGATTTTGGGGTAATTTCGTGTATGGCTTGGATTGTAGTTAGGATGTGATTGTATAAGTTTGAATGAGGAAATGAATGCAATTATGTAGATATAGAATTGGAGTTTTGGAAGTTTGAATGAAAGTTGCCAACTTAGATAATAAAGTAGAACTTTGAAGCTAGAGTGGTTTGATTATTGCTTGTGTTGTTTGGTGATGTGTGGGCTGTTGTTATTGATGTATTTTGAGCCGGGCTAAGCCTCGGGGATGTTAGATTTATAGGGGAAATGCTGCTGAAATTTCGGTAGGCAAAAATGAAGTTAAAGGCATTTTTAAGCCTAAGAATCTCAATTGGTAACTTTGACCATTTGCAGATTTCAGACGAAACGGGACTGGACTTTTGGGAGAGCATACGACATCTGTGAGGTATGTAAAGCTTCCCACTCCTTCGTTTGGCATATCTTAGTATGATAGGCGAATATGAGAACTTCCGGAGCATTTCTGCTCCTCGAAACCCGATCCACAGAAAGGTTACTATTCATTCAATTCAATTGAAGCCTAAGGGCTCTATTTTGGCTAGAATGCCACCACTCGTCCGAAACCTATCGAAATTGTGGTCGGGTAACTTAGAAATGATTATGTATGACCCTTTGGCCTATAAATGTTCGGAAAATATGTTCGCCACCTCAATTTGACTCGAGGTGGGCCCGCTACCCCGAAACGCCCTAATTGTCTTATTGGGTTATCTTTGTGAATAAAGTTTGACATGCTACTTTCGATTTTGGAACTTCCTCCTACGGGATATGTTTTGAATATTACGATGCGCTAAGTTACGTTTTGAGCTATACGTACTATTTTGGAAACGTTTTGTGAAATGAAACCTTATATCGACTAAGTATTCGATTACTTTGTATTATGAAATGACTTATGGGATTACTCTGTTTTGAGAGACTATTTTGAAGTATGATTTGCATTTGTTTGCTCACGACTCCGCTCGTGCCTTATTATGACTTCGTTCACCGGTTCCCGGGCCGGATTTTGATTCGTGCGCTTTATGATAATTCGGCCGTATGCTGTGTTACGGTTCCCGAGGCTTCGCCATAGGGCCGGGTTCCGTTTGGAGTTATGCTGTGATATGGCTCGTGATGCGATACGCTCACCTATGATTATGTTTGTGTTCGGGGATGTACGGAGATTTGAAACCTTCTGGTGTTATGCTGTGTGTGGCGCCAGCGTCGGAGTGGCGACCACGTTCCTAAGCATTTGCATGATTTCGTTTGCATTATATATACGTATATGATCTTGATACGGATTTTGACATACCGATTTGTATTCCACTTTGTTATCTGATTTGCTTTCGTTTTGATCCATATTTCTGTACTCCGTGCTTTACATACTCAGTACATATTTCGTACTGACCCCCTTTCTTCGGGGGCTGCGTTTTATGCCCGCAGGTACAGACATTGGTGATCCTCCACAGTAGGCTTCCCTCTTTGCTATTCCGGAGTACTCCTCTTTGATCCGGAGTCCACTTTTGGTACAGACTCCTTTTGCTTTGTAGATATTCTGTACATTTGACTATTTGGGTACGGCGGGGCCCTGTCTCGCCATATGTCTTTGTTTTGAGTTCGTAGAGGCCTGTAGTCATATATGTGGGGTAAGGGTCCTGTATATGTTGGTTTGATTTCGTTTTCTGGTCTTAAAGCGGTCTGCTTGTTATGATGGCCCCAAATGGCCCTTATGCTTATGTTTGCACTTTTGACCGGCGATGTCTATTCCGCCGCTCAGTTTGTATTTGATTTGTGCGACCGCTTAAGACATATTTTCATATAAATTATGTTTGATATGATTTCGTAAAATTCGGAAATAAGTTTGGACCTTATAATGAATGTGTGATTCGGTCTGGGCACCCAGGTAGGGTGCCAGTCGCGGCCCACGGGGCTGGGTCGTGACAGTCTTGTTTATGGGCGTGTTGTGCACCACATTTATAAACAGGAGGCTACATGACATTTAGGATGATGTTATTCTTTCTCTCTTAGATTGTGCGATAGAGCCATATGTTAAGCGTTCCCTTTCTGATGAGTCGTTCTGATTTCAGTGATGCTCCGCAAGAAAGCTACAGCTGCCCAGAAGGACAAGAGAGCGGCCAATGAGGCCACTAGCCGTACTCGGCAGGCTACGAGGGCTCAGGATGAGGTTCAGAGTGAGGGGCCGTCTGAGACATCGCATACCTCGCCTCCAGCACCTGCCCCAGTTCCTCAGCCGGATGCATCGGACCAGGATGTGCGGGATGCTGTGCAGTAATTGACTAGATTAGTAGCCGTCCAAGCTCAGTGGCAGGGAGTTGGTGTTGACCAGCCAGACAGGGCTAGTAGTTCGAGGGTTAAGACCTTGCTTAGGTTAGGTCCTCCAGAGTTTTTGGTGATAAAACAGAATATGGACCCCCAGGATTTCATTGATGGTATGCAGAGGACCTTGAGGGTTATGCACGCGAATGAGGTTGAGTCGATGGAGTTGGCTTCATATAGACTCCGAGATATTGCGATACAGTGGTACCAGGCATGGGAGTTATCTAAGGGAGAGAATGCCCCTCCAACTGTGTGGCGAGAGTTCTCAGATGCTTTTCTTCGCCATTATCTACCTCCAGATGTCCGACGGGCCCGAGCAGACAGGTTACTACGTATCAAGCAGGGCAGTATGAGTGTTCAGGAGTATTGTGTACACTTCGATTCCTTGGCTAGATATGCCCCAGCCATGGTGGCTGAGATGGAGGATAGAGTTCATCGCTTTGTGGTTGGTCTAGGGCCACACTTGATAGATGAGTGTACGACTGCTGCATTACAGCCAGGCATGGATATCTACCGTATATAGGCGTATGCACAGAATTGTTCAGAGTTCTTGATGTCGCCTATTTATGAGATCAGTTTAAGCTACTTATGGGCCCTTGTTATTCAGTAAGGTTCAGATATGAGTATAGGGGTGTTTGGTTGCTAGAACTCAGACACTCGTCACGACTCATCGGCTTGGGTCGTGACAAAGACCTTGTTTCATACTCTACGGATAAAATAAATCAAGGGTACTGCTATAAGTTATAACTTCAATATCTCACTCTTATGAGCTACATATTTTTATTAAGAGTTAATTTAGTGAGCTACATATTTTTGTTAAAAAGTTAATAGCTCGATTTCCACAAATAGTTACATGTTAAGTGCACTTCCACTATACAGATGGAAGATTAATATGATAGTGCATTTATATCTACTTGCTTTTCTCTCTTCACAAGTGTAAAATATGGTTTGGAGCAGATTGACTGCCCATTATTAGGGGTGTGCATGGATCGGGTTTGTTAAAGATCAAACCAAACTAATTGCGTCGGGTTTTAAAATCTATAAACCAATAAAAGTCATTTTTTTTAACTTCAGATTTTCTCGATTTTTTCGGGTCGCTCGGATTTTTTGAATTTTCCCCCGGTAAAGTCTTCATACAAAACATATAACTTGTATTTTAAATATTTCTTTAGTCCTAATAAGATACGACTATATAATTAAGATATTTATTAAGAAAATAACACAAAATTTGAGATAAGAGATGACATTGTACTAAAATATTCAACAACAAAAAAATAATGAAACTACATAAAATAAAATGATCATAATCTAAAAGTAGTAAATCATGCTATAATAAATACGGCTAATTTATAACGCATATAGAAAATGATCTTAATCTAAAAGTACTAAGTCATGCTAAAATAAATATGCCTAATAAGTATTAATTGCATGACTAAAGAAAAACTAAGTTATATATTTTCACTTTCTAAACCAACATAAAACTAAAGAATAGATATCCAACATTATTGTCATTTCTAGTGTTAGAATTGAATTTCTTTTGTTAGCATTTTTGTTGAGTTTTATTTGAGTTATTAACATCAATGATAAAACTTATTGGACCATTCAAAATTCTAAATTCAAATTTGAAATAATATGTTAAAAGACAAAAAACTATGAAAACAGTTTAAGAAATATTTATAAATTACATTATAATAAATATTTTTATGTATAAAATATTTTTGAAATTTTATACATGCAATGTCAGGTCGGGTTGGTTTGATTTGACTTTTTTTAGTTAAAACCAAACCAAACCAAACCAATGATGGTCGGGTTTTTCTTTTTTTAAAACCAAACCCAATCAAACCAAACCACTAGTCGAATCTTTTTCTCGATTTGATGCGGTTTGTCGGGTTACTTTGTACATTCCTACCCATTATGATTACGTTCATGATCCAGTATATAAAAAAGAAATAGTATTGCTATGGAAATGGCAGAAAAACTTAATTGTGAGTTAATCTACATATGGGAATTCATCGATTGGTGAGTTAAACTATACAACTTCGTTACACGAAATTTCGAAATAGAGAGATTCATCCTGCTTCCGTTCAACTTTCATTTGCCCGAACATGACAACGGTGACTAATTCCGCTTAATATAGGGCTAATTTATATTTAGACTTTTCACGTGCAACAGATACTTGTTCTACGTAAATGTATAATCAACAAAATTAAAAGAATAGCTACTGAAACAATTTCATAGAAATGCTTATTGCAATATATATTCGCAGTAGTCAAAGCAATGCTCCTTTTCATTCAATAACAAAGAACTGAAACAAGAGATCTCCTTTAAAAACATACATTAAAGTGCTGAAACTCTCAGATTTTGCTTAAAAAGAAATGAAACAACCACACATGAGTTGAAGGAATGCGGTCTAAATGACCAAAGCAGCACATTTACATAAATAGTACAAACACGATAAATACATTGACAGTTAAGGGGAACAACATCTGCAGTTGCACATCAATTTGCTTAGAAGAAAGAAGCAAGATTATGAATAACGACTGCTTACGACGAATGATGATAGTGTGCCTTCACTGGAGTACTTGGCTGCCATAATCAGAATTGAACTTGTCATACCTATGTGCATGGAGATGAGCGGATGGTCTTGTGTTGTTCAAAGCCATCTCAATATCTCTCTCTGTAATCCGTCCAACCTTCGGCAGCTCTGCAGAAGAATGCATATTTCAGTACTAATGCCAGGAGCCAAAGCTAAATGATCAAGAAACGATCTCAGCTAACCTTAGCACCAGATAAGACATCCACAAATTTAGTTACACATTTCATATATTGTAATCCCAAAATAAAGTTTTCCCGTAGATTATAAATGTATTTCCTGAAACCTTTTAAAGACGTTGCCCGATAAAAAAAAAAATTCTACGCATAATGCAAGCCTTACGAGATCAGTTTGACAATTACATCACTCAATAATCAACAATAACCAAGATCCCACTGGATCAATTAATTTGTTATGTTGAATCATTCTGAAACTTGTCACGAAGCAGGAAGAGTTGAATAAGAAGAGAAACTACAAGTTAGTTGCAGTAATAAGTTAACGTCTATGCTCTCTCATTTGACGTTGACCACTACAAGACTATTATTGCACGCATTAGCATCTGCACATGCATATGAAAAGCCCAAGAACCCAGATATAGTTTCACAAAAAAACATTTTGCACAATATTTGACACAGTTTGGAGACGAGTTCTTTATCCTCTGGAACATGGAAAACCACTGTCAAAAGTCAGAACTCATACAAGAACACAGCTATATGATGAGTTCTTACTAGATCAGTATCCTGATCATAAATGGATGATAAGAGAATGTTGAACACAACTGAAAGGAGAGATGCATTAGACTTTGTAATATTGACCCTAGAAAGTGCTTCATGAAGGTGTGGGATATACTTTTCTACCAGGCCACATATCTCTATCACTCCAGAATCATAGTTTTCCCGAGAAATTCCTGAGGTCCAGTGGCGCACGGTTTGGAACTAAGAGGATAATGTGCTCGCCTGCTCTACCCTCCACTTAAAAACCAGATTTTTGTCTGCAGCAGGATTCGAACCCATGACATGCGCCTAGCCCATACATCATATCTTGTGATCTTACCCGTGTGGCTTAGCACGCCCCTCCCTCTTATAAGGATAAATACCCATACTATTGAACTATACCTCCTCTCTACGAGATGAACTCGACAGAGAAGGAGGAGGAGGCATATTTCTTTTATATTAGAACAAAGAAAGCTTTTTTAGTTTCCTTGCACCCAGTTACAGGCGAGTCAGAAGCCCTTATAGCAAGAGCTAGCCCAAAGCCCTGGGAGCCAGGCCAGAATCATAGTTCATCTTCAAATTCTTAGTTTAACAAACAATAATTCATGACCTAAAGGAAAACTATGGCCTTACTTTGCAAATTTCTTGGAAGCATAAATCAGTCATTGTTATATGTTAATAAGCAATCCCCAAATCCATAACATGTAGGCCGCAAATATTAAAAGATAATGCATGACACGGATGTATGCTATGAATAGAGCGGTATTCCTATAGCTGACTCCAATTAGTCTGGGACTGAGCCGTAGTTGATTGGTTGAGTATATGTCATAATGTGACAAAAATAAGTTAAAAGTAAACAAGTCAGGTACAATAGTGAATTACCACAAGCGAAAATCTCAAAATTTAGCCCCTCAGGCACATTCATTATCATATACCCACAACTAACAAAGAACAGTGTAAGCATGTCATACCATCCCCGGGCACCACTTCTTGTTTCTCTTCCAGTTGTGCTATTAGACGTCTCAATGGTTGCATGGCAGCCTCCTTGCACAATAACCAGATATCAGAACCTGAAAAACCTTCTGTCTTTTCAACCAATAGGTCATAGGGTAGAGTCTCCTCTTCAGGTGCCGATGTCAGCACTTCCTCAAACATGGCCCTCCTTGCTTCTGGCTCTGGTAGAGGCACAAGAATCTAAAATTACAGTCAGTAGGTGAGTAACAAATTATTTTGTCAAGCTGTTACTTGTTGCTTTGACATTGTAGTAGATACGAACAAATAAAATCGCCCAAGATTGTTGTTTCAGCTGTTTTGCTCTTTTCCTTACATTATGCAGATATCTAACATGTGTTCGACAGAGATAACTGAAAATTTACATGCCCATGACTAACCCAGCTTAAGGAAGAAGGTTATTACTCGATCAAAAGCAAAAATATTGATTCACAATGAGACCAACAATTGAACCAACATTTGACTGGAACAGATACCAAATAAAATTTAATTTGATTAATAAACAACTTTTATGGAAATCGAACCACCAGTCCAGCACCCTCTAGCTAAAGCCTCATACCACTTGAAAAGCTTCCATTGACTCCAAATTTGGCAAGTTCAACACCAATTTACTAGGTAACAAAATGTACATTGGCTTCAGATTTCACATGTTCGATCCCAGTGTACAAGAGGGTCTTGAACAGAAGACTTGGTAAAGATGAAATTTCACTAAAACTTGTCTTACTGCTCTTATTCTTTGTCATTCAGCTGATAGTCTCATTATCAAGCTGAATATGTTACAGACGATTTGAAAAATTACCCGCTTCTCAAGACGCCTGAGCATAGCTGCATCTAGTTCCCAGGGAAGATTTGTTGCTGCCAGAACAAAGACAAGCTCATCTGTCCGCGTCAAACCATCCATCTGCAATCTAACTGAAATTATTAATTTGAGACTAGTATGACTATAAGAAAACATCTTCTTTATTAGGGCCATAGTAATGTAGA
Source organism: Lycium barbarum (assembly GCF_019175385.1). Taxonomy (NCBI): domain Eukaryota; kingdom Viridiplantae; phylum Streptophyta; class Magnoliopsida; order Solanales; family Solanaceae; genus Lycium; species Lycium barbarum. Next base: position 103,169,444 of record NC_083345.1, read on the forward strand.
AGAAAAATCAACGTATGAGACATTCTAAGCTTTCTTTAGGTATGGTTTGATTTTCTTATCTTTTCGTTTTGATTGGGAGAAGGGGAGGGGAGGAGAGGGAGGGGAATAAATTATGCATGGATTATTTTCTTCAGATCTTTTTATCCCAGTCATGAGTAATAGTTATCCCTGATGATGGGCTCAAATATCAGTCAGATTTTGCTTATATCACAAATTTTCACACAGCAATGACCTTCTCTCTTTAGTCCCTATAATTACCCTCTTTACTTGAGTTACCTCATGCTTACTTCTTAATAGCAGCATGCCATGACAAAGTACATATAATAACACCACATGATAGAGCACATAATGATGACCTAATTGTTAGTGTCTGAAATATTTCTAGGTTAATGGAACATGAAGATCATAGGAGCTAAGTACGATCAGAGTCGAAGTGTAAGCTCACTACTTCAAAAGGGTTGGAAAATCAAAAGAATTCTTGGAATTTGCTGATATTCAAAAGTGTGCTGATATTCAAACCAGATTCAGCTTCAGGTACCTTACATCTCAGGAAAAAAGGATAAGATTTTGTAAGATGTAATCTCACAGGCTCATCTATCTTGAGGAATGTCTGAAGCATATCACGACATGCTACAACCTCCCATCCCCGACCACACAAAGAAGAAGAAAGGGACAAAGAGGACCATCATCTTCTAGGGTTAGTAAATGGCTTTTGATTGTCAATTGTGACATAGTGTGGTCACTGCTAACAAGGACAAGAATACATCTGGAGCAAGTAAATTTGGACTTTTGCATATCTGCAATGCACTTTTGAAAGTCAAGTATCACCTGTATGAGCAATTCGGTTTTTAAACGCCTACTAGCTTCATGCTCACTGCGTGCTTCACCACGTTGGCTGATGATTGCATCAATTTCATCCAAAAATATTGTTGAAGGTGCATGATGCCTTGCGAGGTCGAATAACACTTTTATCAATTTCTCCGAATCACCTGTATCAAAGTGGAAACTTTCAAAGGGTAGAACAAATTAAGTTTTCCTGAATTCATGTATCTAAAAGCTTATTAAACTATTAGCAGATGAGATACTTCTGGCCTTCTGGGATGATCTCCCTCGACTTTGACTACATAAAATTCAATAAAGATGATCGAACTACCTCTAACTATGTATTTCTTCATATTTTAACACATAAACAAACAGGTTTACCAGTAAAGAAGGAATCATAATTGTTAATTTTTTGTACAGAAGCTGAACCATAGAAACCCCTGGCCCCAACCATACATAGGCTTTGAATTCTGAATCCAGCCCGTGAGATGCCAATTTCCATCAAGGTTGACACAGATGAGAGCAGGTGACGTCTCAGTGTAGGAACACAAAACTTTACTTACTTCACTACAACATAACTTCATTGATATTATGTAAGAAGCTACATTAGAACATGCATTTGATTGAGCCATCAGGGGGCGTGTGTAGCACCTGGAATCTTAGAGACGATAAAATACCATATAAGCGATTGAATTACTCACGCAGAAGTCTTCTTACAAGGGGGGTGCTAGCAACTCACAAAGGCGTCTCTCGCCACAAGTTGGCCATCATAGCAGAACTTGTCCACTTATAATAGAATGCATCTACTAAAATAGTTTAACAGTCGCAAAACTCAGAAAACTTGTGCACTTATAATGGGATGCATCTACTAAAATATTTAACACATCTACAAAAATAAATTAACACTCCACACTCAAAGAGACTTATCTAGAAGAAGACATTTTTATTACACAAGAGTATTTTACAACAGTGAGGGTTAGACTAGAAACAAGATGTCTTCCAACTACTACAGAGGCTCCTATATATAGGAGATGAAAAGCTAGTACATATACTACACTTATTTAATTACATAGTACAAGTGTAACAATATTAAATGTCCCGTGGAGCATAAATATTTTGACTCCACGAGAATTTAAATGATGAACCCAATACTTTTGAGTTTGAACCACAACAAAAATATTTTTAGAAAGATTCAAGATTTTCTAAGTCTCAAAAATCAATACACTTAAATATTATGAGGATGTAGTATTGATGGCAGAGATACCAAAAGAACCATAAGATCTCCTGGGGAGAGCTCTTGGCTTGTACTATGAACACCTGGTAATATGGATATTCCGGATTAACACCGAAGGCGCCAGCATGGAACATCCATAATTCCTGAAAACTTGAAGTACATAAAAAGTCCTCCTTGCTAAAAAGATGGACAGATCAAAAGGATCCGAAAAATCAAATAGCCCCGGCGGGTAATGTGATGGCTTTGATAAAGACTTGGCCACGGGGCATTAGAGAACATGAATATTTGACCTGTTGATTTCTTCTTATTCCTGCATTTTTCTTTAGAAAATCTTTTTGAAAATTCACCTGGCCTTGAAAGAAAATCTACAAGAACATTATATTTTCGTTTCAAGTGTTTTACACGAAACTTGTAGGGAAGAACCACTGAGTCCATCTGAGTATTTGCGAATTTGGAATGACCTTGGGATTCAACTAGAGTAAATTAGGAAAATAATATATTTGCTAATTCCATTTTTCATTGCAATTATATTGCTTGTCCTTGTGCCGAGGGTCTACCGGAAACAACCTCTCTACCTCCCAAGATAGAGGTAAGGTCTGCGTACACTCTACCCTCCCCAGACCCCACTTTGTGGGATTTCATTGGACATGTTGTTGTTGCTATTTTCATGCAAGAACCTCTTTAAACATGGAATGGTAGTGTTGTTCAACATTGTTGAATTTTCCACTGGCGTTTCCACATTTTTCTTTGACCATTTTCTTCTTCAAATAAAATTGTACTCTAGTATTCATTGCTGACATTTGTCTGCAATATTTTCTTTCCAATATTGGAAATGTGTAGAGCATTTACTTTTTTTTTAATGTATTTCTTTTTTTCTTTTCACTACTTATCTTGTTCCTTGCCCCACGGCTGGCCATTTTTCTTTAGTTGTTTTGTGAGGGGAGAATATATCTAGAAACATTAGAAATAATATCTATTACATAATTTATTATCCCCAAATATTGTTGAATCTGCTTTGTTGTGAAGCCAGTATCGGAGACTTGAGCAGCTCCTCAGAAATGTGAGGACCTGGGGTACTCTCCAGGGGCAAAAAGCATGCCTAAAAAACCATTTTTTTGGCTGTAAGTATGATGATACATCACTTGTTTACATTTTATTATTGTGATACATGGGAGGAGCACATTGATTTCCTAAAACATTTTGCATCTTTAATAAGAAAAAAAAAGCATCATGCTTTTAGCGAAAAAAAATGGCTTTTACCAAAAAAGAAATTGATTTTTGGGCATGCTTTTTTCCCATGGGGAGTACACCCCAGGTCCACATATTTCTCAGGAGCTTGTCAAGTTCCCTGATACTGGGTTTACTACAAAGCAAATTCAGCAATTTTTGGGAGTAATAAATTATGTGAGATTTTATTCTTAATATTTCTACATATATTTCGGCCCTCACAAAAACGTTGCAAAAAAATCCCCATCCATGGAGCAAGGAACAAGATGATGCTGTGAGAAAAATAAAAGAGCTATCAAAAGAAGTCAGATCTCTGCACATTGCCTTCGATGGAAAGAAAATATTGCAGACAGGCCAACAATGAATATTGGAGTGCAGTTTTATTTGAAGAAGAAAATGGCCAAACGAAAATATGTGGTTACGCTAGTGGAAATTCAAAGATGCGGAACAACATTATCATTCCACTTTTCTTGCAGTGAAAAGTGGAATTCAAAAATTCAAATTTTTCCTAATTCACTCTGAGTTTCTTACTTGAGATGCATATGAAGGCTTTTTCGAGGATGATCTAGTTGAATCCCAAGATCAAACCAAATCCACAAATACTCAGATAGGCGCAGTGATTCTCTCCTTATAAGTTTCAGGTCAAGCACTTGAAGGGAAAAGATAATACTCTTGCTGATTTCCTTTCAAAACCAGGTGAGTTCTCAAGGAAGTTTTCTCAAGAAAAGAAGAAGGAAAAGAAAAAGTCAATGGATCAAATGTTCTTGCTCTCCGAGGCCCCGTGGCCGAACTCTTCATCATCATCACATTACCTGCCAGAGCTGTTTGAATTTTCGGATATTTTTGACCCGTTCCTGTTATTGGGAAGCAGGACTTTTTATGAACTCCAAGTTTTCAAAGCAAGGACTATTCATCCGGAATATCCATATTGCCAAGCTTGTACAACACAAGCTAAAGATTTTCCTAAAAAGCTCTTATGGTTCTTTGGGTACCTTTGTCATCAATACTACTTTCTCATGAAATTTAAATGTAGTGATTTCAAGACTTCGAAAATCTTGAACCTCACCTAAAAATATTTTGTTGTGGTTCAAACCTCAAAAATATTGGGTTCATCATTTTGATTGTCATGGAGTTAAAATATTTATGTTCCACGGGCCGTCTAATATTATCGAGAAGACTATCAATGTGTGGCCCAAAGTATCTCTATGGTATCATCTTCCATTCATCACCACAATCCAAACAAAGGAAAAGGAATACGCCGAAGCTCAGAAAATGATTTTTCAGCAAAATAGGTATATTCCGAAGGAGATTTTGCCAGGTGAGAAAGGAAATTGGTATTATACTCCCAAAATTTCTCATTGGCAGAATGTTGAAGACGAGCTCAAAAGATGCAGGGCAAGGTCTGAAGACACAGGAAAGAAAATCCAAAAGAGCAAGAATTATGGAGGAAGAAAATCCGCGCATAGAGAGATATTTCACAAGGGCTGAAAAGCGAAGATTGGAAAGGTGAAAGACAAGCATAATGCATAATTATGGATTAGAGAATGATAAAAAACCTTCCCTTTAACCTTTTTTTAGCCAACTTTCCCATCAGATAAACCATAAAACCAAAAAAATTAGCATAAGTTTTTTAAAGTTGTTTGCATCATGAATTCTCATTAGGAAAACCAAAAAATCAGCATAAGTCTTTAAAGTTTTAGCTACAATAAATTCCCTTTTGAAAAAGCAAAAAATATGTATATCTTCCCTATCTTTTTCACCACTCTACCCCACAAAAACACAAAACAATCTACACAAGTTTTTCACCTTTTAGTCACTTTACCCCACCTTAGTTTACCATGAAAATTCAAAAAACACCACCATAAATTGCCTACCCATAAAGTTTCCAAGTTTTCATGCCATGCAAACACTATTTAAGGGTCCCCTTTGTCATGAAAATAAAGTCATCCATATATAGCCATAAATTTCTAAGTTTCCATTCCATGAAAACACTATTTAAGGGCCCCTTTGCCATCATCCATGTCTAGCCATAACTTTACCAAAATCCAAGACCATGCAAGTTACTATTCCCTTGTTCATCGTCATGCACTATGCTTTCTCTATTAGCCACTTAAATATCTTACATTGTAAGACTTTTGTTTGTTGTATTTACTTTATTGTTTAAGTGTTCCACTTATATTATGTGTTGTAATTAAGTGTAGTACATGTACTAGCTTTTCATCTCCTATAAATAAGAGCCTTTGTGGTAGTTGGAGGACGACCAATTTCCAATCGAGCTTCACTCTTGTAAAAATAATTTGTGCAATAAAAAATGTCTTCTTCTAGCTAAGTCTCCTATAGTTTCGTCCTTCAAATGGTGGGGATATATGGTTGATTTATAATTGAGTGTAGAGTCTTAAACTACTTTAGTAGATGAGAAAAATTATTATAGTAATAGAGGAAACTTATCTTAGTAGTTGCATTGCATTATTGCATTATGAGTGAAAAATACTTTAGTAGTTGTGTTGCGTTGTAAGTGTGAAATTATTTTTGTTAGTACGAGGGTTTTCCGAGTTTCGCTGTTGATGGCCAATTTGTGGCGAGGGATGCCTTTGTGAGCCTCCAGCACCCCCTTGTAGGAAGACGTTTGTGTGAAGCAACTCGATCTCTACCAAAGTGAGTTTGCGCGAGCAATTCAATCTCTAGGAAAGTACTTTTGCGCTGGTAATTCAATTCTCTGCCAAGGTACTTTTCCTGTCTAGTAGTTTAGTTCTATCTCTACTGAGTCTTTTACCGTCTCTGCGAGTCCGGTCACCCGTGCACTAACAACACAATCCAACTATCAAAACAATTTTACACCTACAACGCAATACAATTACTAAAGTATTTTGTACTCATAATGCAATGCAACTACTAAAATAAGCTTCCTCTACTATTACAATATTTTTTCTCATCTACTAAAATAGTTTAAGACTCTACACTCAATTACAAACCAGCCATACCCCCACCATTTGAAGGAAGAAACTATAAGAGGCTTAGCTAGAAGAAGACATCTTTTATTGCACAAAATATTTTACAGAGTGAGAGCTAAATTGAAAATTGAATGTCTTTCAACTACTACAAAGGCTCCTATTTATAGGAGATGAAAAGCTAGTACATGTCCTACACTTATTTACAGCACGTAGTACAAGTGGAACACTTAAACAATAAAGTAAATACAACAAAGTCTTATAATGTAAGACACTTAAGTGGCTAATAGACAAAGCATAGTGCATGATGATGAACTAGAGAACAAGGGAATAGTAACTTGCATGGCCTTGGGTTTTGGTCAAGTTTTGTCTAGACATGGATAATGGCAAAGGGGCCCTTAAACAGTATTTGCATACCATGGAAACTTGGGAATTTTATGTCTATACTTGGATGACTTTATTTTCATGGCAAAGGGGCCCTTAAATAGTGTTTGCATGGCATGGAAACTTGGAAACTTTATGGCTATACATGAGTAGACAATTTATGGTTGTGTTTTTTGGATTTTCATGGTAAACTAAGGTGGGGTAAAGTGGCTTAAAGGTAAAAAAAAAACTTGTGCAGACTTTTTTGTTTTTTTATGGTGGTTTTTTGTGGGGTAGAGACAGAGTGGTGAAAAAGATAAAGAAGATATACATGTTTTTTGCTTTTTCAAATGAGAATTTATTGTAGCTAAAACTTTAAAAACTTATGCTAATTTTTTTGGCTTTTCAAATTTGAATTTATGATGCAAACAACTTAAAAGATTTATGCTAATTTTTGGAATTTTTGGTTTTTCTGATGGGAATTATGGTGAAGGAAGTTGGCTAAAAAAGGATTAAAAGCAAGGTTTTTCTTCTTCTCTAGTCCATAATTATGCATTATGCTTGTCTTCTAACCCTTGCAATCTTCGCTTTTCAACCCTTGTGAAATATCGTCTCCTCCATATTTCATAATATTCTTTGAGCGGTGCTTCGACTTCCTCCAAACGAGGATGAGTGGTAGAATAATTTTCTTCTTCATCTGACCATACTCCCTTCAGGTAGTGGTTGTTCTGTTGGAACATAAATATTTTGACTCCACGAGAAATATTTTTGCGGTTTGAACCACAACAAAAATATTTTGAAGAGAGGGTTCAAGATTTTTAAAATCTCTGAAATCATTACATTTAAATTCCATGAGATGTAGTATTGATGGCACAAATACCAAAAGAACCATAATAGCTCCTGAGGAAAAAATTTCGGCTTGTGCTATGAAACCCTGGCAATATGGCTACTCTTGATGAATAGTTCCTGCTTTGAAAACTTGGAGTTCTTAATAAGCCTTGTATGCTAATAAAGTGATCTAAAGAATTCGGAAGACTAAACAACTCTGGAGGATGATGTGATGATGGCGATGATGAACCGAGCCGCGAGGCCTTTGAGAATGTGAGCACTTGACCGGTTGACTTCTTTTTATTCCTGTGTTTCTTTTGAGAGAATCTTTTGGAAAATTCACCTGGCCTTGAAGGAAATCAGCAAGAATGTTATTTTTTCCTTTCAAGTGCCTGACCTGAAACTTGTAGGGAGAAAACCACTAAGTATCTGCGGATTTGAAATGATATTGGAATTCCGCTAGAGCATACTCGAAAAAGCCGTCATATCCATCTCAATAAGAAACTCAGAGTGAATTAGGAAAAAATTGAATTTTTTAATTCCATTTTTCACCGTAACTGCATATTTTCCTCTGACCATCTTTTTCTTCCAATAAAATTGCACTCCAATATTCATTGCTAGCATTTGTCTACAATATTTTCTTTCCATCAGAGGTAATGTGCAAAGATCGGACTTCTTTTGATATATCTTTTATTTTTCTCATAGCATCATCTTGTTCCTTGTCCCATGGATGGGCATTTTCTTGCAACATTTTTGTGAGGGGAGAAATATATGTAGAAATATTAGAATTAAAATCTCACATAGTTTATCACTCCCAAAAATTGCTGAAATTGCTTTGTAGTAAACCCAGTATCAGGGAACTTGAGAAGCTCCTGAGAAATATGTGGACCTGGGATTTACTCTCCATGAGAAAAATGCATGCCCAAAAAATCATTTTTTTTTTTTGTCAGAAACCATTTTTTCACTGAAAGCATTATGCCATTTTTTCTAATCAAAGATGCAAACTGATTGAGCAAACTAATGTGCTCCTTGATGTGCCGTGAAATTACGGCGCATTCGATGCCAATTGCTTAGTCTTTTGTGAATCCTCAAGTACTTTTGATGCCGTTTGTCGTGTTTTTGTGTTGATTTGTAGAATAACAAGTGTTGGAAGCAACATAAGGCAAAATGAATAAAAAACAAGCTAAAGTGAACCAAAAAACCACCTGTGAGTCGCATGTACTGCATGCGAGTCGCAGGTGCTGCAGCATCTGATGACAGAGATACTCAGAACTGAAGATAGTGATGCAGCACATGCGAGTCGCACGTGGTGCATGCGAGTCGCACCTGATGCAGCAGATGTTGCACCACAACTGTTTGAAGATGCAGTACCTGCGAGACTTTGGTGCAATCTGCAACTCGCAGGTTGCACATGGAACACCAAGTGCGATTCGCACCAGATGCGCAGGGGTATTTTTGTCTAGAATTGTTTCCCGTTTTGGAAAGTCTATAAATAGATTTCTAGGGTTTTGGACTCATTATTCTACAACTTTTAAAGTTGTCTTTTTGTGGAGCACATTTATTATTAGTTGGTGAAGCTTTTAAGAGATTCCTTTGCTTTTGTCATCTTCTCCATTCAAATACTTTTGTAAGCTTTATGAATACACTTTATATGATTGTTTTACTTTTAATGAATATTAGTAGCTAATCTCTTTAGCTAAGGTTGTGAGACCAAATGTGTTAGTTATGTGATTGGGTTTCATATTCATACTTCGTTTATATGCTAATGGTGTTTTCTATTAACTCTTCAAGCGTTAATGTCTTGTGATGGTGTACAACATTATTTGTGCCTTAATACCATTACTTTGCTTGGAAAAGAAAGTAGAGGTTAGAAAAAGAGTTACTAGCAACAATTTGGGTCATTAAATCCATCTAATAGCTTGAGCTAGGAATAGGAAAGCTAGTTGAGGCTAAATGAGTGTTCTCATATAAAACATTCTAGGGCTTGGAAAAGCCTAGGATGAAATTTGCTAATTTGGTTGGAAAACTTTTGGCAAGAATCACGTGACCCTTGGTTTAATACACCTGGGCATATGAATGAGTTGAAGTGATACCCAAGCGCATTACTTTCCATTGGAACCACAACCTTAGTCCTTTCTACCAATAGTTTACATCTTTTAATAACTCTTAATCATTAATGAACAAACATCAAACCAATTACTATTATATTCCCCTCTCCCTTGAAATATAGACTAATAGTCGAGCGTTACACTTAACAAGTATATTTCTTCATTGTATTCTCTGTGGGATTCGACCCCAACCTCGATGGGTTCTATATTTGACAACGACCGCTTACTCCTGACATTAAAGGTGTAATTTGGGCGTATCACTCCTCCCAAGTATCACTAATCAATAATGTGTCATCAATGTAAGCAAGTGGTGTAATCGGCTGAAATATTTTTATTGTGGCGTTTTGAACAAAGTTGGAGCAGTTTTTAAATCAAAAGGCGGGACTTTCCATTGGAAATGGTGCTCGAGTATGCAAAAACCTGTTTTTCCCTATCTTCCGGGTGAATTCCCAATTGCCAAAAAACTGTTTTGAGATCAAACTATAAAAAATATTTGGCATTGGCAAGGTGAGAAAAAATATTAAGTGATTAACTTACCTCTTGTTTGTTCAGCTCTTTCGTTGACACAAAATTCTTCACACGGCCACTGCATATTTATCATCCAAGAGGAAATGATCAACAACATCATGGTGATCCCACAAGCCAAAATTAAAGTCTATGCATCCAAGTGGACAAACCAACACACGTGATAGCTTTCTTTGATACTGGAGCAGTCATGAATCCAGCAGTCCTTCCAGATGAATATTGGGTCTTATACTTCAATAACTTCAAAACAATCTTAAATGGAATTTTGACAACTGTCATCACCAAGCACCGGATCACCATTGAGTTCTTACCAAATTAATTGGGTCAGATGTACCAGGTAAGGACTTAACTATTGGGTTTGATATTTATAGGATTTTGCAGGACAAACTTCATATCAGAGCCAATGGGATAGCATTCATAAAACAATTCAAGTCTTATTATGAGGTCCCAAGGTTATTCCAGTTCAATGAAGAAGAATAGTCAAGGAAAATGAGATGTGAATCACACAATATTCTTGTGCTGAGATTCATACTGAATTCTTGACCAAACGCAACAATCCTTTGTGAAAAATGAAGAGTTTTTCATCAAGCTACCTTTCAAGAAAAATGGAAGTATCAATCCAACAAAAGCATGTCATTCTGGCATGAACCCTTAGCAACTTCAGCTTGCAAAAGAGGAGAGCCAAGAGCTGGTGGAGATTGATTTGATTGAGCCATCAAATTCACAGGGGGCGTGTGAAGCAACTGATGTCAACAAAAGAGCTAAATAAACAAAAGGTAAGTTAAGATTGGTAAGTAATTACCAACCAATTATCATTGTTCTCTTAGATGACAAATTTCCCATCCCAAATAAGCTCACTCTTTTTTCGCACCTTACTAGCGCCAAACATTTTTCAAAGCTTGATCTCAAATCAGGTTTTGGCAATTGGGAATCCACTCGGAAGATTGGAGGGAAAAAAACAGATTTTTTGCATACCCGAGCACCATTTTCAATAGAAAGTTATGCCTTTTGGTTAAAAACTACTCCATCTTTGTTTTAAAAGGCGATGATAAAAATACTTCTGCTCATCCTCCATACATCACTTGTTTACATTTACAACATATTTGTTTAGTGGTACTTAGGAGGAGCACATTAATTTGCTCAACCAATTTGCAGTTTTGGTAAGAAAAAATGTCAAGCCAAAAAATAGTTTTCGCCACAAAAAAGAAATTGATTTTTTAGGTATACATTTTGCCCATGGGGAGTACACCAAGAGCTGCTCAAGTTCCCCCATACTGGTCTTCACAACAAGGCAGATTCAACAATTTTTGGCGGTAATTAATTATGTAAGAGATTTATTCCTAATGTTTCTACATATATTTCTCTCGTCACAAAAATGCTAAAGAAAAATGTCCAGCCATGGGGCAAGGAACAAGATGAAGCAGTGAACAAAATAAAAGAAATATCAAAATGGGTCAAAGCTCTACATATTTCGTCTAATGGAAAGAAAATATTGTAGGCAGATGCCAGCAATGAATATTTGAGTGCAATTTTATTTGAAGAAGAAAATGGTCAAAGAAAAATATGTGGTTATGCTAGCGGAAAATTCGAAAATGTTGAACAACACATTCGAAAATCTTATTCTTGAAAATGTTGAACAACACATTCCAAATTGAAAGAGATTCTTGTAGTGAAAAATGGAATTTTTTTTTTCTTTCCTAATTCACTCTGAGTTTCTGATTGAAATGGATATGAAGGTTTTTCCAAGAACGAGCCAGCTGAAATCCAAGGTCATTCCGGATCAGCGAATACTCAAATGGACTCAGTGGTTCTCTTCCTACATGTTTCAAGTAAAGTAAACCTTACCTTGTCAAAAAAACATGTTTCAAGTAAAGCACTTGAAAAGAAAAGATAACTTTCTTGCAGATTTCCTTTCAAGGCTAGGTGAATTTTCAAAAGAAAAGCGCAGGAATAAGAAGAAGTTAACAAGTCAAATATTCATGTTCCCAAACACACCGCAACCATGTTCTTTATCAAAGCAATCATATCACCTGCCGAAGCTGTTTGATTTTTCGGATAGTTTTGATCCGTCATCTTATTAGCAAGGAGGACTTTCTATGAACTTCAAATTTTTCACAACAAGAACTATTCATCTAGATTGCCAGGTTTTCATCACACAAGCCAAGAATTTTCATCAGGAGCTTTTATGGTTCTTTTGGTATTTGTGTCATCAACACTACATCATCCTGAAATTTAAGTGTAGTGATTTTCAAGACTTTAGAAATCTTGAACCTTCTCTAAAAATATTTTTGCCATGGTTAACCTCAAAAATATTGGGTTCATTTTATTAAATCTCGTGGAGTCAAAATATTTATGTTCCACATGACAATTAATATTATCAAAGGATATGTCCATGCTATGTCTATGGTGTCATTTTGGTGGCACAATCTTAGCCATGGAAAAAGAATACGCCGAAGCTCAGAGGATAATCAACATGCAGCACAGGCACATCCCAAAGGAAGTATGGTCATATGAAGCATAATATTGTTCTACCACCCAACCTCATTGGGAAGATGTTAAAATAGCGCCCAAGGAATATTATGAAATGTTTGATGATTCCCAAGACCCATTTGAAATTAATCCAGCAAATATTGCTAGGATTAACTTAAGTGGCAGAACCAGTGCTTCACCGTAGGAAAGAAAAGGCAAAATGACAAAAGTTATGGAAGAAGAACATCCTCACTACAAGTGATATTTCACAAGGGCTGAAAAGTGGAAATTGGAAAGTAAACAAAGGTAAAATACATGCATAATGGATAGACTAGAGAAAAGAAAAAGTTTGCACAAGTCTTCGTAACCATTTTTGCCAATTTCCCTCACCACAATTCCCCATTAGAAAAATAAAAAATCTACACTAGTCCTTACAACTTCTAGTCATTTTACCCAACAATAAATCTTCCTTTGAAAAATAAAAATCTGCACAAGTTCGTCAAACGTTTTAGCCTTCTTACCGCCACCATAAATCCCCATATTTTATAAACAAAAAACATCCCCATATGATAAGAAAAAATCTGCAGAACTTGTTTAACCTTATAGCCACTTTACCCCACCAAAAATTACCATGTGAAAAAGAGAAATCTGCACAAGTTGTTCCACCTTTTAGCCACTTTATCCCACCAAAAATCAGCATGAAAAAACATAAAGACCACTATAATTTGTCTACCCATGTCTTGCCATAAAATTCCCAAAATTCCATGCAAGTTACTATTCTAGGGTCCTTTTGTCGTGAAAGAAGAATAAACGTGTCTTGCCCTAGTTTACTTTATTTTTGGTGTAAACAGGATATGGTGGGGGAAGTAGAATCCTTAGTTGATTTTATAGGACATCTGTAAGCTCTATTTTTTTTTTTTTTTGCTGTTTCAAGGTAGTTTCAGCCTACCAAGGGATGTAAGATTATACCTCATCACCATATGATGAGTTTTTTGTGTGAATACAAAGTTACCTTTTACTCGAAAAAAGAAGAATAAACATGTCTTGCCCTAAAAATTCCAAAATCCCATGCCATTCAACTTACTCTTCTATGGTCCCATGCCATGTGAGTTACTATTCTAGGGTCCTTTTGCTATCATCCATGTCTTTCCATAAAAGTTACATTATTCCATGCCATGCAAGTTACTATTCCAGGGTCCCCATGTCATAAGCAGGGGCGGACCTACCCTATTAGGAGGGAGTGCACGGGCACCTGGTAACTTCGGCGGAAACTTCATGTATGTAGGTAAATATATTTATGGCATAGGTATATAAAACAAAAGGCACCCGAAAGCATAACAGAGGGCACTTGCGGAAGATGAACCTTTTTAAGCTCATAAAAACTCAAAATATTATAAATGTGAACTATCTTGTCAAATAAATATATATATCAAAATTGGCTTTTCACCAACTTATCTTACTACTAGGCGTAATTTTAATTTTTTTATATTTGCTTCCCCATTTCCTCTAATTTTATTCAATAAAATCAAATTGAATGAGAAAAAATCTAATGAACTGAACTAATTTGTGTTTATTGGTCAAGATGGCTGTTTATAAATAACAAAATTATTATATGGCATTGAAATAAATCCAAAACCGATCAGACCGACTAAATATACCCCTTATATTGGTCTATATAACAAGCAATATATTTATATTAAATGCAATGGTGCACCCGCAACCTTTAAATCCTAGGTCCGCCTCTGGTCATAAGACTTGTTCTCTAACTCATACAATTTCCTATGCTTTGTCTATTAGATAAAAGAGTGCCTAACATAGTAAGACTTTTATGTTTGTTGCTTGTTATTTGTGTTTACACATGTACTATGTAAGTAAATAACTGTAGTACATGTCCTAGCTTTTCATCTCCTATATATAGGGGCCTTTGTAGTAGTTGAAAGACATCTTATTTCCAATCTAGCTCACTCTTGTAAATTACTCTTGGTGCAATAATAATGTCTTCTTCTAGCTAAGTCTTCCATAGTTTCTTCCTTCAAAGTATGAGAAGATGGCTGGTTTATATTTGAGTGTGGAGTGTTAAATTATATTAATAGATGTGTTAAATTATTTTAGTAGATGCATTCCATTATAAGTCCACAGGTTTTCTGAGTATTGGTATGACGGCCAAGTTGTGGCAAGAGACGCCTTTGTGAGCTTCTAGCACCCCCTTGTAGGAAGACTTTTGTGCAAGTAATTCTATCGTTACTAAGGTATTTCATCGCCTCTAATATTCCGGGTTGTACATGTACACACACCCTGTGGTGCTTGTTCAACAAATAAACCATGCACCTTACTATGTTCACAGTGCCATCCAATTCCGAAATACTGGACAACTTTCAAGGGGAAGTCAAGGATAACATAGAAATTACAGCTAACTTATAGCCATTAAATATTTGTATTATGCTACTTGATCCACTTAAATTCAATACAATATTTTCTACTACAAGTCTAACATTGTCCTTTTTCCTTTAATAGGATGGTTATGTCAGTTTCTTCCTCATTTCTTTTCTAAAATCATATAACTCAAAACTCTAATGAGCTGGGTTTACTTTTTCCGTTATCTAAATACTTGAAATCTTCCAATATTTGCCCCACTTTTCTTTTCAATCAACATTAAAGCAGTATCGATTTTCAGTTGTTGTATTCATAGCTTTGCCAGACAAATAAGATGGAAAATTGGTGAAAGCATTTTAGTAAGTCACATGGCTAATTCTTACCACGCCATTTGCTGACAACTGATGATGCTGAGATGTTGAAGAAAGTCGTATTGCATTCAGTAGCAACAGCCTTTGCAAGCATCGTCTAGAAAATCAACATGAATAAGATAACTAGTTAGTTAATAATCCTTCAAGCTCAGTCCATCTGCCATATCGTGTTACTGAATTTTAAATTATACTGATTCCAACATGATACGAATATAAAGAGTGAACATATCACCCAATAGTATTACCAAAGAATGGAAATAAACAGTACAAATTGTGAAAAGAAAGGAATGTGAAAAATGACAGAAGCAGGACATAACATTTGATTTCAATAGCATATCAAGACGAAGAATAAAGTGAATACAAACCTTTCCTGTTCCTGGTGGGCCAAAAAGGAGGATACCTTTCCATGGAGATAGAAGACCTGTAAAGTACCTTAAAAAACAGAAACGAGAGCCTGGCTCAGTTATGAGGACTCCGGTCTCTCTTTTGATCTCCTAAGGAAGCAGTTCAGGAGAAATAAGTTAAGAAGCAAAAATCCCAGAAAAATATTATTGGGTACACTGCAGAGACTAAATCTTTCTTCATTAGGTTTGTACCACAAAATAAGAATTTTTGCATATTCAACTTGGGTGATAGTAGCACATAGAAAAGTGTTGGTTTACAGAACCTACTTTGGATATTTTATTGGCATGACAACAGCCTCTTTTAGTAGACGTTTGGCATTCTCCAATCCTTTGATGCTCTCCCACTTAACATCAGGGCTACCACGAATAATATCCCTGGGAAGGTAAAAGAAGATAGAAATTTGGAAAAATATTATATTTTCAATTTTGATGACAGCAAGCACGATGGAATATGAGGTTTAATTAACAGCAACAGATTTCAGGTCATTTTGTAGTCACTTACCTAATTAAGCTTTCTCCTAAAGCACGCATTTCTGCTGACTCAAAAGGAAGAAGCAGAGATCTCTGCCTGAAAAATCGGTGAATCCAGGAAAAAAATGATGCTCCAGCAGTTAATAGTTGTTTTATCTTAAACAATGAGTATGTCGCATATTTATTGGAAGGCAAATATTTCAGTGGTAGAGCATGCACAGTGTATATATATTTGATAATTGTAGCTAGCTGTACAGTATTAAACACAAGCAACCAAACACAAAAAGTTTAAGGTAGTTATTTGGTGAATCATACGGTTTTTCATCCCTTCCGGCAGATGAAACTCCATTAGAGTGCGCTGAGCTCCCATTATTTGCCTAAATCAAGACAAACCGGTTACGGATGTCAGATGGATAACCATGTACCAAGTATAGAATTTTGTGACCAGTATATTAGAAATTATTAGAAAAATACCTGATTGTGCTCCAAGATGGACAAATCTGAGGTATTCTTTACATGCCCGTTTCCATTTGATATCACAGTCGAAGAATTTCCATTATATACAGCTTGACCATTTTCATCCATATCTTCTGCACCAGAATCTTTCTTTCTCCCAAACTTAATCTCATAGAACAACTTGAAGTCCTAAATATGGACAGCAAAAACAGTGTTATCAAAAGCGAAAAGCGCGAAAAAAGCTCTAAGGTCAGCTGGGGCTTTAAGCGCGAAGCGCGGGCTTTAATGAAAAAAAGCGCAATGGTGCAAAAATACAAATATATATATGTTTAGTCCAAGATTAATAACAATAAGCATGAATAACAAATATATGGACAAAGAAATTGTAAAAATATTAAGATAAAGTGAAATATCAATCATCTAGTGTCACCTCCTCAAGAGAGGCTCACTGGGAAGGCAACAATGAGGACCACAAATACCATCTCGTCAAGTGGGAGAAGGTGACTCAACCAAAATTTCAAGGTCTTGGTATCAAGGACCTTGCAGCTCATAACAAAAGCATGATGATGAAGTGGCTTTGGAGATTCAATCTGGAGGATGCAGGGTTATGGAAAGATGTTGTGATAGCTAAACATGGAATATTGGATCACTGGTGCACAAAGGCCTCTACTCTTCCTTATGGAGTGGGTCTCTGGAAGGGTATTAGAAGATTGTGGGACACCTTTGTTCAACAGACTCATTTTGAAGTGGGCAATGGCTCACTCTTAAGATTCTGGAAGGACAAATGGGTTGGAAGTACCATCCTTCAGGATGACTTTCCAAATTTGTTCAGAATATCTCAAGATCCCAACTCTGTAATTGCTGCTAACAGAGAAGGGAACATTTGGGACCTGTCTTTCAGAAGAAACATGTATGATTGGGAAGTGAATGAGTTGCTAGATCTTTTCTCGAGACTTCAACAATGTTTCATCAATCCCCAGGCAGCTGACAAACTCAAATGGGGACAACAGAGTGGGGGAATCTACACAGTCAAGGAAGGATACCATCAAATGTGCTCTAGAAATCCATTCATAGACAATTGGCCCTGGAAACTCATTTGGAGAACAAACTACCTCTTAAAGTCATATGTTTCACTTGGACAGCTCTATATGAGGCTTGTCTTACTCAAGACAACCTGATGAAAAGGAACACTCAGCTTCCAAGCAGATGCCATATGTGCAGAAAGGAGGTTGAAACTACGAGGTATCTTTTCCTCCACTGTGAAGTGGCCTCAGAAATCTGGAATCTGTTTTTTTGCCTCTTTGGTCTTAATTGGACCATTCCTCTCTCAATAAAGGAAGCTTATGAGAGCTGCAATCTATGGAAAGTTGACAAAGCCATCAAGAAAATCTGGAACATGGTACCAGCTTGTATATTTTGGTGTATCTGGTTAGACAGGAATAGGAGATGTTTTCAGGGGGTGTCAACACCTTTAGGTCTTTTGAAAGCAAGGTGTATTGCCAATTTGTTTAGTTGGACCAAATTGGTCCCTGTAGGTAATGCAGATCAACTTTTGGATTTTACTAGCTCATTAGTTCTGGCTTAGATATTTGTTGTACAGCCAGCCAGTCTTCTTTTTGTAAGCTCAAATGCTATATCTTGTAATTATTGCATCTTCTTGATGCCTTTGATTAAAACCACTTACTTCATCCAAAAAAAAAGTATGTCTTAGAGCCTTGATGACGACGCTGAAGCGCACATAAAGCGAGGCGAAGCGCTCAACATGTTTTGAGCCTCGCTTCAGGGCTTAAGCGCGCTTAAAGCGCGCCTTTGATAACACTGAGCAAAAACAAGTACCTTATGTAAGTACTCCTGCTTCCCGATTGAGATTTATTAATTTCATCAAGAGAAAACATCTAGGCATATGAAATCATTCAGCACTTTCAATTAGGTCTAACAATTATTCAGGTTTGCTCTTTTGAATTTCACACCGATTTTCCTAAAATTGATGCCATTTGTATAAACTGCAATTGTGACTACTTTTCTGTTTCCTCCCAAATTGTTTCGAAGACCGGAATGCTAATGAATGAATGAGAACCAAACCAAGACATAAGCAATTCAAATTAATGAACAACATCAATCTCACAATTATTGATACCTGTAGGAATCCACACAATGTCAAGCACATACTTTTAGGTTCTACTCATTTTGAACTTTTCTCAAGATTGTTTAGCTGATCCCACTTCAAATCAACTAAGGTAAGAATCACTTGCATTCATAATTGAGACATCATTCATGTTTCCTTCTATATAAGACCACATTATGGTCCGAGAAAGAGACTTATCAAATCAGAACCTAACGGACAAACTCATATATCTCCTAATTTCTTCCTACCAACATTTCCTCACCAATTAAACAATCCACAATAGAATTCCTAGTTTCTGAACTTTACTTTAGCTTTCAATCCAAATAGTTCAGAACAATCAAATGAGATTTCCTTAACAGCAAGTTATGCTGAAATCCTGACAAGTCGCCATGATTTCCGTCACAAGACTTGTCTTAACAACAAGTTATGGTAATCGTCAGGATTTTAGCCACAAATTTTGATGAATCGCCAGGTTCTTTCCGAAATTGTAAGAATTAAGAAACAATCAAAACAAAACCGGAAAAAGGTCAAAAATCACCCAAAAAAAGTCAAACTCACATGTCCTAATCTCTTCCTTTCCAACATTTCTTCACTAATTCAACAGCTTACAGAATTCACACACAATTATCACATGCATGCAGGAAATTAAACAATGCTAAGCACACTCGACCTTCAATCTAAGCTAGCGTTTGGTTATAGATTCTGGATCAAATTTTGAAAATTTATCTTCAAAATATTTTCAATTTCCAAACACTGGCTCAGGCCAGTTTTTGGGAGAAATTTCACTTTCAGTCACAAAACTTCAAATTTTTTCGAAGTAAACTGCATGTCAAAAACGTTCATAATCTATGGCCAAACGGGAACTAAACAATGCTAATTAAGCGCAGTCGAGCTTCAATTTAAGTTTAACAATATCAATAAAACAAGCACAATTGGAGAACTGAGATATTTAAGAGTTGTTATTTGGCGATTGAGAGTACCTCAAAGGACCAGCGTGTGAGAGAAGGTTCGTCGGCCATTTTTTCTTTCCGATCGAAAAGAGAGAGATCTTTACACAAATTTCTCTCTCTCTCTCTCTCTCTCCACCAAAAAACACGCAGATGCACGCTACACCATGTGTACGTAAGCAATTATTAATGGAGAATTTCTTTAGAGTGCAATCTGAGTAACAAGCATGTGTTTTTAATTCTCAAAAAAGAAATACAACCTCTGACCTAATTTACGTGATATAATTTGATTAGGCATAAAATTAAAAAAAAAATTGAAACTTATAATTTAAAATAAGTCATATATATTTGTGTGATTATAAATTATTTCATTAAGGTAATAGAGAAATTTTAAATTAAATTATTTCTAAATATAAAAATATATCATTTTTTTGAGAAAGTGTATTATATAAATTGGTACAGAGGAATAGTAATGATCAAAAGTACACCTTAACAATCACTTGTTTTTTTTAGCTTCACATCCCAATCAATTGTTTCCCTTTTCAGTCTAGACTATCACTATCCATATATTAAAACACATCTTGAATTGATTAGGTTTGCTATTAGTTGTTCCTTATTTTCATCTGACTACCGCTATCTGTGTATGAAAACAATGATAGTTCAGTTTAGTTAGAAAAAAGGAAAGAAATATTTTTAAAACTTGTGGTATTTGTGTACTGTAAATCATTTTATTAAGGATAAAAGGAAAAAAATTTAAGTTAAATTATTTTTAAATATAAAAATGTATCATTTTTTTTAGACAGATAAAAAAGAAAAATGTATTACATAAATTAAGATAGAGGAAATAGTAGTTAATTTATTTTTGACCATTAACTCATTTAAAAATTTAAAAATGGAGAGAATAATAATTGAGAGAATCTTCGAGAGAGCTGTAGAGTGGGACCTGAGTATAATGTTTCTGTTGAGCTGTTGTATTCGTGCATCATACAAGGCAAAAACGTGAGGCCAAGAGGCAGTGGTTGGGTAAATTTGATAGGTGAATGTGAGACCAATTGAAATTTGTTGTTATTTGGAAAAGCTTTTCAGGTCAACATTGTCATGAAGTGGAGAATTTGACCGCCATGGGAGCGGGGTTAAAAAGTGATGAATATCCGGGTGAAGAAATACTCCGTCGTTAATTTTTACTTATTAATGTTTGACTTGATACCCGTAAGATGTAATTAATAAAACGAAAAAGGGTCAAATATACCTATGTATTATTAGAAATGTTTAAATATGCTCTCGTTATACATTTGGTCCAAATATACCCCTCTCCTTATACTTTGACATTGATTTATCTTTATTTTTAACGGAATAACACGTATAAATAAAAGGAAAATTTACTTGTTATAACTACTTTTTGTACCTATTTAATGGTAATAACTACTCTTTAATTTAATTAATAATAGTAGCTAAATACTTTCTAATCTACGTATTATAGCTACCCAAGTAACTTGCAATTGCTGGTGCACAAATACACTGTAAAACACGCCCCCATCCCAAATCCCCCTTTTAACTAACAATCCAACTCACGTGATATACATTATGATACTCTCTCCTTTTTCATAAATTTTTGCCCTTTTTTTCTCATCAAAATCTCTCCATTACTTTCAACCACGATTCAATCACGAATTATTGTACCGAGATTTGTGGGTGGTGGTGTACTTGTGTAAGTTTTCTTTATATTTGTGTATTTTGTTCACAATAATTTCATATTTTCAACTATTTTCAAGCTTTTCAACTTTCAATTCTCAAGTTTTCCAATTTTAATCTCAAAAACATCAATTAATGGTAGATGAAAGCATATCTAGTAGGGTTACTAGAGGTATACCCCCTATTGTTCAAAATTTAGATTGTCCTTCATTTGATTTGGGTATTTCTCAGCAACAGTTGATGCAGCTTCTATTGAGAAATTGGCTGCTGAAAGGAGATCCAAGAAAATTCATGATCCTAACAGACTTAAAAATCCTTCAATTGTAAATTTGGAGAACAAAATTGATTTTAATACTGCCACAAAGAGGAGAAAAACCTCTGATGTGGCTTCTGTTAGCAAGGGGAAAAATGTTGTAGAGACAGATGCAGGAGAACAACAATTAACAGTGAAGAAGCAGGTATTTTTTTATTTTTTGTATATATGTATTTTTGAATAAAATTATATTTTAGATGTTGCTCAAATTCTGTTAAATATATGATTTATGTATTTGACCTCATCTATAAGTATATATGAATGCATTTATTGATTTGAACAGTTCATTAACAGATGGGTAACCATTCGCACGTATTTGTTGTTCATGTTCAAATTTAAAATTTGAATGAGTTATGTATTTGACAAACATTTAATAAACGTATTTGTTATCAAATTATGAACCCAGTATCACGTATCTATAATTTCACAGATTTGTATATTTTTTGAATTATTCATAGATTTATGTATTTTTTTCAATGTCGGTATGTGAATGTGTCAGCTAAATGTGTATTTGAACAAATTAGAAAGATTCACATGTGTTGTACATTTGAGTTGTTGTTTTTTTTTTTTTAATTTTGTTTGCTGCATTAGTACACATATATTGAAAAACACATATGTATTTGATTATATATATTTTGATTCTCATGTGCTGCCATTATATTCAAATTTTCAGGCCTCCAAATTCCTGGTTAAACGCCCCCCCCCCCCCAACTCAACCAATACGTTATGCTTCATATATGAACCATACCATTAAAGATAAGTTGAAGGAAAAACTTACCGATAGACAATTCCAGCTTTTTTCCAAAACTATTTTTGGGAAATATCTGCAGATGCAAGTTGACACTGAGGTTCAGGGTCAGTTGTTTAGGAGTTTTATGGTTAGGGAGTTGAAGCGTAGTAATAGCGATGAGTTTGTTATTGATATTAATGGGACGAAATTGACATTCAGTCTATTTGATTTTGCATTAATTACTGGTTTGAAGTGTTATGGTGAAGAAATTGTTTTTGATGAGGGTGACAACAGACTTTTGGAAGAATATTTTGGTGGTTCTGTTAACAGTGTTTTAAAGATGACTTTAAATAAGTGTTTTGAAGATAAGGATTGGGGTGTTGGTGATAACACAGATGAAGATGTTGTAAAGATTGCGATCTTCTATTTCATTCATAATTACATCCTTTCCAGTGAAAAAAGGAACGTCACAGTCCCAAGACATCATTTTGACTTAGTAGAGAGTGGACGGTACAAAGACTATACATGGGGTAAGGAAGCATTTGATGATTTGATTAGGAGTATTCACCACAAGATGGACAAGCCGAAACAATTTTACTGTCTATGGGGTTTTCCTTTTGCTATGCAAGTCTGGTTATATGAGTGCTGGCTCTACCGTTGACTCTAATTTAGCGGTTAAAATAGGAAGCCGAATTCCAAGAATGTTCAACTGGAAAAGGTGAACCCAAAGTCACCATTTAACTACTTGATGACGGGCATATTCAAGGATGGTGTATCTAAGGTAAAATACTTACATTAAATACATGCTTATCAACTAGTATTACACTTGTATTTGTATATTTTTTTACTGTGTATTTGAAAAATACACAAATAATATAAACTGACAGTTCACCATATTGTTATTTGCAGGACCTCCTTAACTTTAAAATACGGAAAAGGGCCTAAAATACCCTCGAACTATTGAAAATGGAGCAAAAATACCCTCCATCCACCTTTCAGCCCCCAAATACCCTTATCATCCACCTATTGAGTCTAAAATACCCTTATCACCACCTATTGGGTCTAAAATACCCTTATCACTAACAGAATCTTTTCATTAAACACGTGTCATTTTTCTATTGGTTGGATTATAAAATTAATTAAACTAATTAACTTTTGCAATATTGACCACATAGTGCCCCCCACCCCGACCCGACCCCCCCCCCCCCCCCCCCCCCGTGAATTTTTTTTTTTTTTTTTGAAAAAAAAGTTGACATTTTTTTTGCACCCCCCCCCGCACCCCTACCCCCCCCCCCCCCCGACGCAAAAAAAAATTAATATTTTTGAAAAAAAAAGTTTTGACGTTTTTTTTTGGGTTTTTTTAGCTGGGAGGGGAGGGGGGGCGTAGGGTGCGGGGTTTGAGGGGTGGGGGGAGGGGGAGGGTGCGGGGTGGAAAAAAAAGTCAACTTTTTTTTTCAGCTGGGAGGGGGGGGGGAGGTGTAGGGTGCGGGGTGGGGTGCAAAAAAAAAATGCCACTTGTTTGACCAGAATATTCTGTTAGCAATAGGGGTATTTTAGACCCAATAGGTGGATGGTAAGGGTATTTGGGGGCTGAAAGGTGGATGGAGGGTATTTTTGCTCCATTTTCAATAGTTCGAGGGTATTTTAGGCCCTTTTCCGTTAAAAATATTATTCCGACCATCTCTGAGGTTGAGAAGCTTGGTCTGCATCCATATCTGATCAACACCGCAATACCACCTCAAATACACCAAGTGGAAGACGAATATGCAGATTAGCACAACACCACCCCATGTTGCTTCTGCCAAACAAACTCAAAAGAAGGATGCATCAAAATCTCCACCGCACAAGAAGCATAGGAAGATATCAACGGCACCATTTCTTGTGGAGAAATCACCAACCCCAATCTCAAAAACTGATACCCATCCTACAGTTGGACAATCCACTAAAAAACCTGCTTCGGTGGCAGATAAGCCTGTTCAATCAAAGAAAAAAGAAAAAGCTGGTCCAAGCACCCACCATGTTCCTGTTGACGACGCATCTACCAGCAAATCAGATGACGTCAAAAGTTTGAGGGAGGAACTTAATCAATTTAAGAAGGAAGAAAGTTTTATTACTTTACTTTTGTTATTTATCTAACTACCATAATTAAGATTTTTTTTTTATGAATTTGTTGTTTTATTATTTAGGTGATTACTGAATTCAAGGATGTTTTTGATGAATTCAAGGATCTTCGCAAAGTGATTGATCAAAACTTCAAAAAGGTTTTGGAACATATCAAAGTGAATCAAAATTCAGAAAAGGTAAAAAAATTAATAAATACATATTGAAATGATTGCTTTCAATATAAGTATGAAGCATATGTATCTAACAAATACATCATGTATTTTAGGGTGCTGACAGCGAAACTCATGTTCCTTTTTGTGATAGCAACATACATCAAGCAGCTGATGATTACATGGACCATGGTGATGGTATTCACATGGAGACTGATACGGGTCATGTACATTCAACAGAGGTACATAATATTTGATGTATTTACCAATTTTTACTCATTTTATATGTTATTATTTTTAAACATATTTTAGGTATGATGCAAATTTTGTGTCTACTGGACTTTAATAAAATATGTATTTGATCTTGATATGAAATAGCAGTATCATGTATTTGTATAATGTATTTGGAAGCATGATGGTGGCATTAATTGTTTTAACGTATTTGTTGTATGTTAGTAAAATTTTCTCAATTTAATGTTACTGTTTTTTCTTATTTTTTGATGTATTTGATTCATGTATTTATATATCTTGGGACTGTGTTTTAAATAATTTTAAGGAAAAGGGCTTGCACCGGATATTCAAGTCGGTAATGGCAATGAGAGTGGGATACAGTAAAAGCTTCAACTGAAGAGATTGTGGAAGGAGGTGATCTTTCAGGAGAACCCAAGACTTCGGATGAATGTCCGGCTGATGAAACAGGGAACGATATAGGAATAGAAAAAAGATTCTAATGATTCAAATAATACTAAGGTACGAAATAACCTGAGTCTGATTCAGCCAGTCTTCTTTTTTTTTTTATATGAATTAGACAAGTGCCTGACTAACATTTCTTTTTGTATTTTGAGTAGGTGATTGCACAGGTGCTAGCAGATATAGCAACATTAGAAATGGCTAATGAACAAGTTCAAAAAAAAAAAATCGGGGAAAACACTAGCTCGACTGTCTTAGAGGAACCCCAGGCAGCAGTTTGTAACGCGCAGCCTTTATCTCAGTGGTTGTTGCTGTTGACACCCAATTTTGCCCCACCTTTCCTCCGAAAATACCTATTTTTTTCGCTTCCAATATTTTGGCAAATTTAAAAAATAATTATTTGCATTTTTTACTATAATTATTAGCTTTTATTAATACCGGCATTTCACTATCCTGTCATTATCTTTTACTACCGTCACTACTACCATTATTATTATTATTATTATTATTATTATTATTATTATTATTATTATTATTATTATTATTATTATTTGTTATTATTATTATTACCAGTATTATCATAATTTGCGTTTCATCATTTTTACCACCTTATGCATACGCATCGCATTTATTTCACAAAATTAAATGATAGCGTTTATTTGTTTTCAAAATATTATTGCACGGCTATTACAACGTCATATGATTTTATTACCTGAGCACTAATAATTACATATTTTATATTTTAGCACACTTAGTATATAATTAATTAAAATGGGTCTTTTATTTAAATTTAGAAGCCGAGTTATTTCTTTCATTCAGCCCATATTTTTAATTCATCTAACCCAAATCCAAGCCCATAAACATTTTCGGACCAATCTAGCCCACCATTCATTTAAATAAAATCACCCAGCCCACAACAACCAGCCCATACCCGCCTAAACCTACCCATAACCCGACCCGGTTGTTTCAAAATATGAAACAACTAGGGTTCATTTTACCCTTTGACCTGCGGCGCCTCCCTCTCCATTTTTTCCTCATCGCCGCCTCCCTTCCCCGTTCTCTCTCTTCCCTTCCTCTCTCCCACGCTCACTCTGTCCCCCCCCCCCCCCACTTCGCCCTGCTCCCCACGCTTCTGCCACCTCTACTTCCCTTTGTCCCCCGCTCTTCTCTCTCTCCCGCTCCTCCCTCTTTCTTCACCGCCAAAAAGAGCAAAAACCCTATAAATAGTGGTTAGTTGAATCGTAAAGGGGAGGTTTTTGAAAGCCCGGGAATCGCAAAAATCCCTTACAAAACCAAAGCTTGAATCGCAAAATCCCCCCTGAAAATTAAGTTCTGAAACAAGTTTTTTTTGAAATCCCGAAAATCTCTAAAATATAAGTTTTTCAGTGGCAAAAATCACATAAGCAAGATTAGTTCATCAGCCTTATTTCTGAATATCGAGTCAAAATTCAGTCATTTCGTTTTCGTTTGCGTTGGTTGTGCTTTAAATACGAGCATCGCAAGCTCGGATTTAACGAGTATTCGAGGGTAGATCGGAGACTCAAAGCCTCACTTCGCCGCACCCGAAGAAAGTAATTCTCCATTTCTTTTTTTTTTTATATATTTCTTTCGCCTTTTGGTTGCTCTGTGTTATTGCAGTTTGTCATTCTGTGATTAAGCATGTTAGTATGGTTAATTTGATTTAGTTTGATGGATAAGTTTGTTTCTTGTATTGGTCTGTTTGCGTGGCTAAGCATTGTTTTTTACGTGATAATGTAGTTCGGCTTGTTTAAGTATGTGAACAGCTCTTCTTTATTTAGTTGATTTCTGTTTTAGCAGTTTAAAAGTTGTTTATGTATTTATATGCTAGATTCGGTTTACGTTTAGTTGGGTATGCTTCTGTGCTAGTTTAAGATATGTTTTTGTGTTTATCTGCAGTTCTTTGTCCTGTATTTGTTAGTTGAGGTTGAAATTTTTGTCCTTGCTGTGTTAGTTAGTTTAGGATTGATAGTTTGTTTTTCATGTGTTTGTTAGTTTAGGTGATTATTTGGTTAGTATTAATCAATATATGTTGTTCTAGGATTAATGATAGTTAACATGTGCCCAGCTAGATATGGTTTAGCTATAACTACTGATGTTGGTCCTGCCCTGGCCTGAATCACGAATTGAGTGTTCAATTTCGAAAAGGATCGGGAAGTGGACATATGATTAAAGTGCTGAAATGACATGCTTTTCTTCTAAGACATTTATTTGTTTTGAGTATTGAAATAGAGTTGGAATTATGGTGAATTTAGGAGTATGTATTTACTTTATTAGTTTTGCATCTGCTTTACCTAGTCATGTCTATTCTGCAAGTTGTGAAATAGCTATAGATTAGAAATAATATCGGTCTTAATATGCTGCTACTAAGTCTCTCCAGAGGCATATCAAATGATATCAATGTCCATTAATCTAGTGTACCTGTCTCGGTTCTCCATATGATGGATTACCTTGTATGATCACTTTTGATTCAAAATTAAGGCTGCATGTTAATGGAGTGTGTTTGGTTCGCTGATTATATACTTGAACCATGATAAAATGTCTGGGAAATCCTTCTGATCATACCCATAGCTGTTCATTATGTTTGCTTTGGTATATCTGTTTTGATATGTCCTTAGGGTAGTCTCTGTTGTGCCGCTTTGTTTCTGATTTCCTCCCTGTTAGTTAGAACTGCCCTGTTAGGCTGAGATTCATGTTTGAGAATTTATGTGATCCAGATATGTGACAGTTTATATGCTACTGCATTAATTAGTTTATACATGTTTAGCTTGGGTAGATGTTCAGTTAAATAGATAATGAGCCTAGCAAAGGCTAATATAAGGTTTTGTTCTTGACTTGAATCTGATGTGTTATAAAAGAGATTGCTAGGAATTTGCTTCCTCTCTTGAACCTATACTAGCATCATGTTAGGGGGCTGCCGTGTGCTTATTTAATTTGAAGTATATGAATTAAGTTTGCCTTGGTTAGCTTTGTTTTAAATTTCCAACTGTCTGAATATCATTCACCTTGCATATTATCTTCGATTTGAGGTCTAGTATGCTCACTGTCTGGAATGAATAAACCACATGTCCCCTTTTGTTTGGTCTGTGCATTAGCCAAGTGAAACAACGATCATATCTCGCACCCTGTTTTAAAATTGATCTGAAGCATGCCCATCTAGTCACTGGTTGACCAACATATTAGCATGAGTATCCATAAACCTGTAACATGATGATCCATATTCCCAAACCAATATCGCAGGCTAGTGTTCACGTATGATTTCCTGTTATGGACGAATTTTGTTAAAAAGTTTTTTTTTAAAACTAATAGAGACTAGGTGGTCATGTCCTGCTCTCTAATTTTTGTGGTCATGTACTGCTTTCTGCCTATGTCTAAAGGCGCCTTGCTCATATATTGCAAAGTATGTATTATATATTTCAGCGTTATTTGTTGATCTCGTGCTAATCTCTATCTTTCTTTTATGCATGACCATCGCACACGAGTCCGAGGGACTCGTCCTTCTCCCACATTCGGCGTTGGGCTAAAAGCCCAACGAAATCTCCTCCGTGTCCAGCCCATCCGCAACAGCTTATAAAATTTCTGTTGGGCCGAGGCCCAACAGCAGCAAAACAGGCCAAAGCAGCTTTAAATGGGCCTGGGCCCATCTATTTACATTTCTTGGGCTTCTATTTTTATTTTATTTTGTATTTATTAACTTGTGTTGTTTTGACTAACACTTAAGTGGGGTTTAATTTTTAGTAATGGGTAGTTAATTTAAGGAAAACTAATAATTAGTTTCATAAGTTTCATTTTTTTTTTATTTTTTTATATTAAAGTATTTATAGTACCTATAATATTTACTTTTAGAATAATTAATCCTCAGTAGCTTAAATTCATATATGAGTTAAGGGAATAATATTTTATTCTTATTACCTAGGGAATTTTTAAAACGTCACTAGCACGCAAATAGGAACTAAAGAATATTTCGTAGACGTCTTTTAGGGTTTATCCAATTATACATATTTTTAGTCAAAATGTAACTAATGAAACATAATCTTGTTTATACTTCTAAAACGCAAAGTCAATTAATACATTATCGTTTAGAGTTGTTTCAAGTGTTTATTAAAACATTGCCCAAATCCGCATTTTCATCTACTTATATATTTTATGCAAATCTTAGGTTTAATAACATTATTATTTAAAGTCTTTGCAACATTTATAAGTTTCCTTTTATGCGAATTATTATATTTTTTACAAATCTCATTCTAAATAGCATTTTTATTTAAAACCTTATCAACTTTTTTAAAGTTTCATTTTAAATGGCATTTAAAATCTTCTTCTATGCGTATTATTAGATTTTCTCCACGTCTTATCTTAAGTAACATTCCTATATTTTCTTAAAAACCTTAGCAACATTTCTTAGCCCCTTTTTTTTTTCTTAAAGTTTCAAGCATCTTATTTAGCATTAATTAATTAACCTAAGTTTGGCTGGATACCCGTAGTTAATGGATTCTAAAGGATGCCTAACCCCTTCCCTTTAGGATAATATAGAACCCTTACCTAGAATCACACTGATTAGGCAGACTATTAACGGAGGTTTAGCCAGCTTTACCTTAGTTAATAATTAGGTGCCCTAATTCACCATAAAATCAATTAGGTGGCGACTCCTTAAAACAAGCAAGATAGGAATCTCCAATATGTTGTACTCTATTTTAACCCGGTTTAAATGGGGTACGGCAGCTTGGCGACTCCACTGGGGAATATAGGTTCTAACCACAACAGACTTAGGTTTATTAATATTTTGTTGGGTGTTTTGTTTGTTTGTTTCCTTTATTTTTGCCTTATATGCTTTTAAATGTCTTTATTATTGTTTTATGCCTTATTTGCCTTTGCTATGTAATATATATGTTTTTTCTTTTATTAAATTGGCATTCCGTTCATATTTCTTCCACTCCTGGAAAACTCACACATATTCACACACTTAAAGCAGCTTCGCGGTTCGCGCCCGTGCACTACTAAATTACCCCTTTAGTTGGATTGGTCTAGTGGATTTAGTCGATCAGCGGTGCAGTCGACGGCCACGGACTTTCCACTCCCAAGTTGTCCGCTTGGGGGAGCCTTGTGTCATAGGAAAACAACTCCTAGTCAGCCTAAGATAGAGCTAAGCCAAAATCCTTTTAAGGACATGCACGAACCTAGGAGGCTTAATACCCAAGGTGTATTAAGTCCATTAGTCAACCTCTTCTAAATGTCCGAGTGGGTCTACGACCCCAAGCGACGATTATCACGTTATGTGCATTGATTTGAGGATAAACGTGTGTATTATGTGGACCATGTGCTATTTAAGTAAAACTAACCATTTGTGAACGCAGCCAGCCCTGAGTCAGTACACTACGAGCAGCAGGCACTTAGTTACGAGCAAAGCATGCAAGAATTAGATACACTTCCAGCCCAGCAAGAAGAAACTGGTATCAAAGAAGGCATCAAAATAGGAAGACTTCCTGCTATGTCATACCTTGTCCAGAATCGCCGAAAGATTGGTCAATCAATCCAGAAGTTCAGGAGCGACGAAGGACCTTCCTCATTTTAATTAGCTTATGAAAGTCAAGTAGCAATTGTAATAATTTCTTTTGCACCGGAATTTAAACATTGTATGTTTTGGGGGCCTTCAATTAACAGCACATTGGGATGACATATAATTGCATATTTTATCCTTCAAATCCGCGTTAGGCCTACCTCTGGCGCAAAAGAGGTCCCTCGCATAATAGGTCGCGCTGTGTTTGCTATATCTCCCTTTTGCTATGTGATTTGTTTGCTATGCAATATGTGATTTGTTTGCTATGCAATATGTGTTTCTTTCAACGTTGTTTGCTCAATGTCCGCATTATTTTAATCAGCAATCATTCGCACTATACTAACGCAGTTTTCTTCATCTTTGAAAGGTTTTATTTTCTTTTGATTATTCCCCCAAAAGTTGATTCGTGTTGACTGCGAACTAGCAGACCATCCGTACTACAAAAGATCAAAAGCACGAGCATCCAGCGATATGAATGATTCAGGGGCAAAAAGTTTTGAAATACGCGGAAGTTAGCAAAGGATAAAAATCAAGTTAGAGCCAAGCTTTAGTGTTCGAATAAGTCAGCTTTTTGCTCAAGCGTTAGAGCCTACTAGCCAATAAGCCGTTCTCCTCCGCTCGTACTATGCCTTAGTTTTGTTGCATTCTTTAGAGGTTGCCTAGCATTGAACATTGTTTTGGCTGCGCATCTGCATTAAGAACGGGACTAAAAATGGCAAAGAGATTTGAATCATTCGACACTGGCATGGAGTTGGTGCGAGAACAAAATGATGATAGCAAAAAGAATGTGGTTCAAAGAAGCATTTTGGTCAATTTAGGAAATACCTTCAGCCTTCTTCCTAACACAACCTCAGCTTCCGGCTCAACCCAAAACATTTCCTTCACTATTTCTCCTCACCCAGCTCCTACATATATACCGCCAAGATACTCTATTAAACCAGAAGTTTTGCAAGTCATGTTGATGCCTAATGTCCAAAAGCCTTCACTTGCAGCACCCTTCACAGAAAACCAGCAAAATCAGCTAGCGGTGTGCCCATACAAGAGATTGAGAAATGAAACAAATGCAATCAATTAGGATGATTCGGATAGAGAGCTTCACAATTGAAGGATAATTGTCGAAGAAGAGATGCGGGCAAGAAACGTCCAAAGTTTAAGATATGAAAGCTTGTGCATGCTTCCGAATGTTGAGTTGCCGCCAGGATTCAAAGTGCCAAAATTCAACACCTTCAATGGCAGAGGAAATCCTGTTTCGCACTTGAAGGACTATTGTAGCAGATTAATAGGAATTGGACAAGATGAAGCCATACGAATGAAATTGTTCATTCA
Source organism: Lycium barbarum (assembly GCF_019175385.1). Taxonomy (NCBI): domain Eukaryota; kingdom Viridiplantae; phylum Streptophyta; class Magnoliopsida; order Solanales; family Solanaceae; genus Lycium; species Lycium barbarum. The sequence continues at coordinate 103,201,711 of NC_083345.1, forward strand.
GAGCCTATCAGGGTTAGCATTAGATTGGTACACAGAACAAGACTTTCGCAAATGGTACACATGGGAGGACATGGCCCGCGACTTTGTAGAACAATTCAAGTTTAACATCGGGTTTAGTCCAAATCTTTATGATATGCGTGAGATAGAAAGAATGCCACATGAGTCTTTTCAGGAATATGCCATCCGATGGAGATTGGAAGCGTAAAAAATAGCCCCTCCATTGCCCGAAAATGAGTTAATTTCAACTTTCATCCAAATGCAAAAGGGCATATATCATAAAAAGTTGTTATGTGCGCGATTACGTGACTTTTCTGATCTAATTCAAATTGGAAAGCAAGTAGAAGCGGACATTCGAGCAGGAAGAATTGTTGACACTTCATCAGTACAAGCAACTTTTCAAGCTGAGACATTCAACAACTTGCAAGGCAAAAAGAGAGGAACCGACTCAGCTGTCAGGTCTACATATCAGCCGCAATCACGACAGAACCATCAAGTTTCGCGTGATCATATATCTCTTCACCAACGAGGCTTTCAATATCAACCCGATCAAGCACAGTCAAGTTTACGACAGTCAGAGCACGTAAAATTCCGCACTTTTACTCCTTTTGAAGAGTCATTAACCAGCATATTTGAGAGAATGAAAGCCAATGGACTCCTGAAGCCAAAGAAAGGATGGATCCCTAAAATCCTACCGCCAGATTTTGATTGGTCCAAGAGTTTTGCTTACCACTCTAATATTCCGGGTCATGACACAGAAGATTGCCCAGCACTTAAGCATAAGATCCAGAACATGATTGAAAAGGATAAGATAAGCGTGCAACAAAATAAATTGTGCGATAATGATGGCCCTCCAGTTGCAAATGCAATTATTGTTACCGGTGATCCATCAAGATTGGCACCGAGACATTTGAAAAGGAAGCGTGGAACTAAGTAGGATGGTTAAAAGGATCTACCGTCATTAGCATTCTCCACCCACCCGCCCTATGATCAGCTTTCTTTCTCGTAATTTTGCTAAAGCTTTGTATGAACTACTTTTGACCTGATTCCTTCGGGATAAGTAGGCAGTCCATTCTTGGACACGGTCTTAATATTGTGAAAAATTCTGTTTTCCCATAAAACAACACTGGGGCAGCTTTGCAAATGGCCTATCATTATTCGACAAAAGCATGAATCGAAATCCCGAGCAATATATTAGCGTCACCAAATTTGTCGCAATGCCATTACCATGAGAAATGCAGATTCGATGCCAAAGCTTCAGTGTTCAATGAACTTTTTAGATGTAAATTTTGGCAGGGTAGAAGATCCCCAAATCATTGGCACTGCATCATGAGTATTTGTTGCTGCAAGTTACGCACTGCGTCAAGCTCGTCTCACCGCATATGAATGCTCGCTACTACAAATCAATCATCGAATCAAGCTCTTCGCTCCGCACCAATTTTAGTAAACATAAATCAAGCACCGCATTTAGGCTAGTCCGCCTTTAATAGGACACTTTAGGCTTGTCCGCCTTTAATAAGACATTTTAGGCTAGTCCGCCTTTAATAGGACATTTTAGGCTCGTCCGCCTTTAATAGGACATTTTAGGCTCGTCCGCCTTTGATAGGACATATTAGGCTCGTCCGCCTTTAATAGGACACTTTAGGCTCGTCCGCCTTTAATAGGACATTTTAGGCTCGTCCGCCTTTAATAGGACATTTTAGGCTCGTCCGCCTTTAATAGGACATTTTAGGCTCGTCCGCCTTTAATAGGACATATTAGGCTCGTCCGCCTTTAATAGGACATTGTAGGCTCGTCCGCCTTTAATTGGACATATTAGGCTTAATTGAACATTTTAGGCTAGTCCACCTTTAATAGGACATTTTGGGCTCGTCTGCCTTTTATATGTTGCATGGGCTGAGCACCGCCCTCTGGAAGTCTCGGCATGAGGCATGGGCTGAGCACCGCCCTCCTGAAATTCTTGCATAAGGCTGAGCACTGCCTTTTATATGTTGCATGGGCTGTGCACCGCCCCTTTGGAATTTCTGCAAAAGGCTGAGCACCGCCTTTCTATCTGTGGTATGGGCTGAGCACCGCCTTTTATATGTTGCATGGCTGTGCACCGCCCCTTTGGAATTTCTGCAAAAGGCTGAGCACCGCCTTTCTATCTGTGGTATGGGCTGAGCACTGCCCTCTTGATGTTTCCGCATAAGGCTGAGCACCGCCTTCTATTTGTTGCATGGGCTGAGCACCGCCCTCTTGATGTTGCTGCATAAGGCTGAGCACCGCCTTCTTGATGTTTCTGCATGAGGCTGAGCACCGCCTTCTATATTTTGCATGGGCTGAGCACCGCCCTCTTGATGTTCTGCATAAGGCTGAGCACCGCCTTCTATATGTTGCATGGGCTGAGCACCGCCCTCTTGATGCTTTTGCATAAGACTGAGCACTGCCTTCTATCTGTTGCATGAGCTGAGCACCGCCCTTTTGATGTTTCTGCATAAGGCTGAGCACTGCCTTCTATATGTTGCATGGGCTGAGCACCGCCCTCTCGAAATTTCTGCATAAGGCTGAGCACTGCCTTCTATCTGTGGCATGGACTGAGCACCGCCCTCTGGATATTTCTGCGTGAGGCTAACCACCGCCTCTTATATGTTGCATGGGCTGAACACCGCCCTTTTGATGTTTCTGCATAAGGCTGAGCACCGCCTTCTATCTGTTGCAATGGGCTGAGCACCGCCCTCTTGATGTTTCTGCATAAGGCTGAGCACCGCCTTCTATCTGTTGCATGGGCTGAGCACCGCCCTCTTGATGCCTCTGCATAAGGCCGAGCACCGTTTTCTATCTCAATCTTATTCTGCTTTGTAATTTGAACTACGCTTGACCTGATTCCCAGGCGGCCTATATAAGGCTCGGTCTCGTCATTTTAAAAGTTCCACATCTTTCTGTGCCAGAAACTGGGACAAATTTTAAGGGGCATCATCGCAAAATGTCACCCTCCTATGCCAGTAACTGGGACAATTTTTAAGGGCATCATCGCAAGCGACATCGAGAAACATGAAAGAGTATATGGCCAACAGAGTCATCAGGCAAAAGGAAGACTTTGGAGAAAGGACGCTCGCTTTGTTTCACAATATGTCACAGCCCCAGTTAGCTAAGACTTAGAAATATACGGAGTTTACAAGTCCAAACAAAGTTGGAAGCATGAAGCGCCAAGAGCCAGATCTTCAAAGTCAACGCGAATCAACCTCCCCCCAAAACTTACAAATTTTCTTTGGATGTAGATTTCTAAGTTGCGGAAGCTCAGATATGTAATGTTTACAGCCTCGCAAGGATTGCGCGTTGAATGGTTTGAGTTTTCTTATAACAATTATGCCTCTCGGGTATCAATAATTTTCGAGATTTGCAACAAATTAATGCTGGAAGTCTTACAAATGATTATTGCTTTCAAATGCTTTGCATAAGTGCTCTCAAACGCACTGCATATGCACTATTGCTTTAAATACCCCGCACTGCATATGCACTATTTCTTTGAATACCCCGCACTGCATATGCACTATTTCTTTAAATACCCCGCACTGCATATGCACTATCGCTTTAAATTCCCCGTACTGCACATGCATTATTGCTTTCAAATGCCTCGCATCACATATGCATTGCATTATTACTTTCAAATGCCTTGCGAATGCTCGCAGACGCACCGCACCGCACCGCACCTGCATTGCTTTATTGTTTTCAAATGCCCTGCGTATGCTCGCAGACGCACTGCACCGCACCTGCATTGCTTTATTACCTTCAAGTGCCTTGTGAATGCTCGCAAATGCACCGCACCTGCATTGCTTTATTATTTTTCAAATGTCCTGCGTATGCTCACAGACGCACCGCACATCCATTACGTTATTATTTTCAAATGCCCCGCAAACGCACCGCATTATGCCGGCTTAGAAAGCCTCATTTCTCATAAATAATTCGGGCTTAAATAGCCCATCCGGTTTAAGGCCTCATTAATCATCGCCAAATAGGCATCATTCTCATGAATCATCGGCCTAAACCTCATTTGCATTAGCCTCAGCAAAGGCTGTCGTTTTAATCATTGCAGTTTTTATGGGTATTTTACATCGCTTTATTTCGATATTTATTTTTACAGACTATTTTTATCTAGTTTAAAGTTTCGCAGGAGCTTTGGCGCAACGTGGAACTATTTCTTCGGCAGCGAACTGGGGCAATGTGTTGGGAAGGATAAGCAGACTTCCCGACAAGGGTCAAAGATCTCCCTCGAACACTCGGCTCCAACTCCAAATATCCCGCTCGCATTCCAGCAGAATTTTCGAGTTCTAACATAATACCCAGTGTCATCATAATTCGACACTGGGACAATATTTTGCAAAGATTCGCACCAATCGGGATTTGTTATTCATAGGGGTCGTAGTCATCCCAGAACTACACACGGCCTGATTCTCATGCAGCCCAAGATATGTAGGCAACTCGGAGACCGGAGTTCGGCCGTAATCCTCTCAAATTTTTCTTTACCCTTAGTCCTCCAAAATCCTTTAGCCGGGACAAAATAGGCTACTAAGTCAACGTCTTTGCCCGAAAATTCTTTCATCATTACCGGGAAAAGAGGGACAAGTTGTTGACACCCAATTTTGTCCCTCCTTTCCTCCGAAAATACCTATTTTTTTCGCTTCCAATATTTTGGAAAATTTAAAAAATAATTATTTGCATTTTTTACTATAATTATTAGCTTTTATTAATACCGGCATTTCACTATCCTGTCATTATCTTTTACTACCGTCACTACTACCATTATTATTATTATTATTATTATTATTATTATTATTATTATTATTATTATTATTTGTTATTATTATTATTACCAGTATTATCATAATTTGCGTTTCATCATTTTTACCACCTTATGCATACGCATCGCATTTATTTCACAAAATTAAATGATAGCGTTTATTTGTTTTCAAAATATTATTGCACGGCTATTACAACGTCATATGATTTTATTACCTGAGCACTAATAATTACATATTTTATATTTTAGCACACTTAGTATATAATTAATTAAAATGGGTCTTTTATTTAAATTTAGAAGCCGAGTTATTTCTTTCATTCAGCCCATATTTTTAATTCATCTAACCCAAATCCAAGCCCATAAACATTTTCGGACCAATCTAGCCCACCATTCATTTAAATAAAATCACCCAACCCACAAAAACCAGCCCATACCCGCCTAAACCTACCCATAACCCGACCCGGTTGTTTCAAAATATGAAACAACTAGGGTTCATTTTACCCTTTGACCTGCGGCGCCTCCCTCTCCATTTTTTCCTCATCGCCGCCTCCCTTCCCCGTTCTCTATCTTCCCTTCCTCTCTCCCACGCTCACTCTGTCCCCCCCCCCCCCCCCCACTTCGCCCTGCTCCCCACGCTTCTGCCACCTCCACTTCCCTTTGTCCCCCGCTTTTCTCTCTCTCCCGCTCCTCCCTCTTTCTTCACCGCTAAAAAGAGCAAAAACCCTATAAATAGTGGTTAGTTGAATCGTAAAGGGGAGGTTTTTGAGAGCCCGGGAATCGCAAAAATCCCTTACAAAACCAAAGCTTGAATCGCAAAATCCCCCCTGAAAATTAAGTTCTGAAACAAGTTTTTTTTGAAATCCCGAAAATCTCTAAAATATAAGTTTTTCAGTGGCAAAAATCACATAAGCAAGATTAGTTTATCAGCCTTATTTCTGAATATTTAGTCAAAATTCAGTCATTTCGTTTTCGTTTGCGTTGGTTGTGCTTTAAATACGAGCATCCAAGCTCGGATTTAACGAGTATTCGAGGGTAGATCGGAGACTCAAAGCCTCACTTCGCCACACCCGAAGAAGGTAATTCTCCATTTTTTTTTATATTTCTTTCGCCTTTTGGTTGCTCTGTGTTATTGCAGTTTGTAATTCTGTGATTAAGCATGTTAGTATGGTTAATTTGATTTAGTTTGATGGATAAGTTTGTTTCTTGTATTGGTCTGTTTGCGTGGCTAAGCATTGTTTTTTACGTGATAATGTAGTTCGGCTTGTTTAAGTATGTGAACAGCTCTTCTTTATTTAGTTGATTTCTGGTTTAGCAGTTTAAGAGTTGTTTATGTATTTATATGCTAGATTCGGTTTACGTTTAGTTGGGTATGCTTCTGTGTTAGTTTAAGATATGTTTTTGTGTTTATCTGCAGTTCTTTGTCCTGTATTTGTTAGTTGAGGTTGAAATTTTTGTCCTTGCTGTGTTAGTTAGTTTAGGATTGATAGTTTGTTTTTCATGTGTTTGTTAGTTTAGGTGATTATTTGGTTAGTATTAATCAATATATGTTGTTCTAGGATTAATGATAGTTAACATGTGCCCAGCTAGATATGGTTTAGCTATAACTACTGATGTTGGTCCTGCCCTGGCTTGAATCACGAATTGAGTGTTCAATTTCGAAAAGGATCGGGAAGTGGACATATGATTAAAGTGCTGAAATGACATGCTTTTCTTCTAAGACATTTATTTGTTTTGAGTATTGAAATAGAGTTGGAATTATGGTGAATGAATAAATGTACACATCTCTTATGTGTAAAGATCTCATTCAATATATTTCGATAAGACCAGTAGTCCAGTACCTTTTTTGATATCAGAAACCTCGTTTTTGAATCAAGTAGAATTCCTAGGACCCATTTCATCTATGGATTATTGTTGGCCTTGTTTGCATTTCCTATATCGTGTTCTCTAAGCTGAAAAAGGTATGTCGAGATTTCCTCTTTCCAGTTAGCTGCTGCTCGTAGGCTTTTAAAAACCATAGTAAATAACTCTAAATCTTAAATCTCTTTAAGTTTCGGTCTAGACTGTCGCTGCTTTGATAAGCTCATTGTTATGGTTTGTTGTTTTGTTTGCTGAACCTTAAAAGAAAGAGCAAATTTAACAGAGATGGGATCTGAATATCTTAAAATCATTGAAAAGGAATCATCTGGTCACTAGGACCATTTAAAGCCTTTGTCTTTCAAAAAACATAACTGATTGCCTGTCCTTTGCTCTTTCTTTGATTTGTAGCAAGTGTAAGTCTTGAATTTATCTATACATTTCTTGGTATCATTTTGAATCTAGCTAAGACTTGATGTTTGTTCTGTTATCATGCCAGAATAATTGAACTTGTCTGCCTTTGTCCATTCTTGAGATGTCATGATATAGCTATTACCCTGTAGTACTCAAATGACTTCTTTTCGAGCCTATCTTAAGCTGCAGATCTTTTTTTTTTTTGATTAGTTAGACTATATCTCATCCGATTAGGATCTAATAAGAACCATTATAATGCCTATTCTGTTTGCTTCTACATATTGTTTAGAAGAGTGGTGATAATCCTTGCTTGACCTATGTGTTTGATATACTGAAATTTTTGTGGTGTGTTGCTTCATAGTCTGCAAACCTGCACCAATACCCTATTAAGTCCTGTAATACTGTTTAAAGTCCTTTGTTGACAAGACTATTAGTTGTGTACCATATGATCATTTCTATTTAAATTTGTACCTGATCAGGCTCATTTAGCCATGTTTGTTTTTTTAGCATTGAATCTGTAGTTTACTGGATAAGCTCAGTTAGTTGTTGGTTGCCTAATTGTGTACATGCCTAATCTTAGTCACACCCAATGTAGATTGTGCATGCTCATCCTAGTTGCCTACTATTCATTTTATCTATGTTTAGTCTCATATTATTTGGTAAACTTTCTGACAGAATTAATTTCTGTGTTTAGTTGAACTTAGATTAACCTCTGAAAAAATGATGTGCTATCTGCCTAAGTCATCTTCAAAGATCATATTTGCATACTTGAATGGCTTAACCTGGCATGTCTAAAGCTCACAACTTGCTTAATTATGCCCATATCATTAGTTGTGTATGATTCATTAAAATTATGCAACTTATGAACTAATCAATATCACTAGCAAGAGTTACATGCTTTTCCCACTATCATAAAAGATTGTCAGATGTTTAGCAAGAACTGTGAGTTAGTGTATGTTTAAGCATAATCTTCAATTGGTCTAAGATTTGTAGCCTTTGTTTTGACAAATGTACTATGTGTTCACTTAAGATGAGTTTTGAAAGATTCATTAAACTAGTAATAATATGCTCAAATGCATTTGCAAGATTTGCTTACAAGGCCCAAGATTGATATTTTATTAAGCATCCCTTGTTGAATGTTCAAATTGAAGCTTAGATTCAGAATCAAAAGCATGTTTTAAGTTCAATATAGGAGCTGTTGACTTAAAAGCATGGTGTATATATGTGAACTGTGTCAAATAAAGTGTAATGAAACAGTCTCCTATAGTTGAAAAAATGTCTTTGCCTCTTGATAATTCACTTGCATATGCCTGAAACTGTCCATTCAGGAGTATGTATTTACTTTCTTAGTTTTGCATCTGCTTTACCTAGTCATGTCTATTCTGCAAGTTGTGAAATAGCTATAGATTAGAAATAATATCGGTCTTAATATGCTGCTACTAAGTCTCTCCAGAGGCATATCAAATGATATCAATGTCCCTTAATCTAGTGTACCTGTCTCGGTTCTCCATATGATGGATTACCTTGTATGATCACTTTTGATTCAAAATTAAGGCTGCATGTTAATGGAGTGTGTTTGGTTCGCTGATTATATACTTGAACCATGATAAAATGTCTGGGAAATCCTTCTGATCATACCCATAGCTGTTCATTATGTTTGCTTTGGTATATCTGTTTTGATATGTCCTTAGGGTAGTCTCTGTTGTGCCCCTTTGTTTCTGATTTCCTCCCTGTTAGTTAGAACTGCCCTGTTAGGCTGAGATTCATGTTTGAGAATTTATGTGATCCAGATATGTGACAGTTTATATGCTACTGCATTAATTAGTTTATACATGTTTAGCTTGGGTAGATGTTCAGTTAAATAGATAATGAGCCTAGCAAAGGCTAATATAAGGTTTTGTTCTTGACTTGAATCTGATGTGTTATAAAAGAGATTGCTGGGAATTTGCTTCCTCTCTTGAACCTATACTAGCATCATGTTAGGGGGCTGCCGTGTGCTTATTTAGTTTGAAGTATATGAATTAAGTTTGCCTTGGTTAGCTTTGTTTTAAATTTCCAACTGTCTGAATATCATTCACCTTGCATATTATCTTCGATTTGAGGTCTAGTATGCTCACTGTCTGGAATGAATAAACCACATGTCCCCTTTTGTTTGGTCTGTGCATTAGCCAAGTGAAACAACGATCATATCTCCCACCCTGTTTTAAAATTGATCTGAAGCATGCCCATCTAGTCACTGGTTGACCAACATATTAGCATGAGTATCCATAAACCTGTAACATGATGATCCATATTCCCAAACCAATATCGCAGGCTAGTGTTCACGTATGATTTCCTGTTATGGACGAATTTTGTTAAAAAGTTTTTTTTTTTTTAAAACTAATAGAGACTAGGTGGTCATGTCCTTCTCTCTAATTTTTGTGGTGATGTACTGCTTTTTGCCTATGTCTAAAGGCGCCTTGCTCATATATTGCAAAGTATGTATTATATATTTCAGCGTTGTTTGTTGATCCCGTGCTAATCTCTATCTTTCTTTTATGCATGACCATCACACACGAGTCCGAGGGACTCGTCCTTCTCCCACATTCGGCGTTGGGCTAAAAGCCCAACGAAATCTCCTCCGTGTCCAGCCCATCCGCAGCAGCTTATAAAATTTCTGTTGGGCCGAGGCCCAACAGCAGCAAAACAGACCAAAGCAGCTTTAAATGGGTCTGAGCCCATCTATTTACATTTCTTGGGCTTCTATTTTTATTTTATTTTGTATTTATTAACTTGTGTTGTTTTGACTAACACTTAAGTGGGGTTTAATTTTTAGTAATGGGTAGTTAATTTAAGTAAAACTAATAATTAGTTCCATAAGTTTCATTTTTTTTATTTTTTTTATTTTTTATATTAAAGTATTTATAGTACCTATAATATTTACTTTTAGAATAATTAATCCTCAGTAGCTTAAATTTATATTTGAGTTAAGGGAATAATATTTTATTCTTTTTACCTAGGGAATTTTTAAAACGTCACTAGCACGCAAATAGGAACTAAAGAATATTTCGTAGACGTCTTTTAGGGTTTATCCAATTATACATATTTTTAATCAAAATGTAACTAATGAAACATAATCTTGTTTATACTTCTAAAACGCAAAGTCAATTAATACATTATCGTTTAGAGTTGTTTCAAGTGTTTATTAAAACATTGCCCAAAACCGCATTTTCATCTACTTATATATTTTATGCAAATCTTAGTTTTAATAGCCTTATTATTTAATGTCTTTGCAACATTTATAAGTTTCCTTTTATGCGAATTATTATATTTTTTACAAATCTCATTCTAAATAGCATTTTTATTTAAAACTTTATCAACTTTTTTAAAGTTTCATTTTAAATGGCATTTAAAATCTTCTTCTATGCGTATTATTAGATTTTCTCCAAGTCTTATCTTAAGTAACATTCCTATATTTTCTTAAAAACCTTAGCAACATTTCTTAGCCCCCTTTTTTTTCTTAAAGTTTCAAGCATCTTATTTAGCATTAATTAATTAACCTAAGTTTGGCTGGATACCCGTAGTTAATGGATTCTAAAGGATGCCTAACCCCTTCCCTTTAGGATAATATAGAACCCTTACCTAGAATCACACTGATTAGGCAGACTATTAACGGAGGTTTAGCCAGCTTTACCTTAGTTAATAATTAGGTGCCCTAATTCACCATAAAATCAATTAGGTGGCGACTCCTTAAAACAAGCAAGATAGGAATCTCCAATATGTTGTACTCTATTTCAACCCGGTTTAAATGGGGTACGACAGTTGCCTGATGAGTATTACCCGAGCCAAACTCCGGGAAAAGAAATCATTTTGCATCCACCAGTGCCTCGACCTACACGCCCCAGTAAATACAAGACTTCACCATACATGACAGATTTTGGTATGTAGTTATTCAAGTTTTTAATTTTGTTGATTGTATTTGAATATGCAATTGTTAATGTTTAAGTATCAAATACACAGGTAGTAGTTCGGTTACGGATCATTTTCCTGTGTTTGATAAAAATTATCCATTCGAGAAAGATCCCATTACCGGTCCACTAGATATACAGATTGTTGATGAATATCGTATTTGGCTTCATAAGGGTCTACTTGTGAAGCATGATAGCAAGTATGTTTTGATTCCACTATTACATACTGCAATTCAACATGTTAGCAAATAACTTAATGTATTGTTTATTTTGTTGCTGCAGAAAGAATTACGAAGACCATCACAAAAAAAAAAAAAAAAGATGGCAGTTTTTTATCATAGTGTCAAATACAATTTTGGCATCACAACTGTTGATGATAAGAACTGGTTTTACCTTTATCGATTGATGGCCAACTTTTGAATGATGAGGTGAATTTGATCATGAATAACATACACGGTTTGCTAAAAATGTTTAATGTATTTGACTGTGCTATAACTAATGTATTTTTGATCATTTCAGCACATTGACGTCATTTTCTACTACTTTCGGAAGAAAGAAAAGTATGACAAAAGGAACAATTACAGGTTCACCACTGTTGCTTGCCTATTCAAGCAGAAAATTGATGTTCTCCACCACGCATTTCACAATGTTGAAACTCAGACCTACGTGGCCAATGAAGAGCAAGTCTTGTGTGAGTATGTTAAGGGCCACAGGCTTATTGCGAATGTCCCGTGGCATACGGTTGACAATGTGCTAATACCAGCCAATATAAAAGAAGAAAATCATTGGATATTGGTAGTCCTTTCATTTATGGACAGGCATTTTTGTTGAGGAATTATTTTTAACATTAGTGTTTCATTTATCATTTTTGGCTGATTTTTTTTTAATGGACATGCGTCTTTATCTTTACAACTCGTATCAAGCAGCCGGGCATAACACAGTTGTTAGGGATGAAATACAAAAGCTTGCTACACTTCTGCCACATTTTCTACATCTGGCTGGATTCTATGTAAATAAAAAAATCATATATTTGGTGAAACACCCAGCATATGCGGATAAGGGACAGATTGATATCCTTGAAGGGGTCTATGTTGAAAATCTGCCTAATCAAGCTGCTGGTAGCACGTAAGTAGTAAACATATTTTTTGTAATATCACAGTGTATTTGAACAAGTTACTAAATGAGTTATGCTATCAAATACATGGGTGATGCAAATTGTTACTCATAAAAATACATGAGATATCCTATCAAATACATGAGATTTTATTGGAAAATTCAAATACATAAGGTATGCTATCAAATATATGGGTGGTGCAAACTGTTAGTCATTCAAATACATGAGTTTTGATTGGTGTTAGACTTTGAAATACATGATTTATGCCAACAGTATTTTGAAATATAAATACATATCTGACTTTTATTTCTTTAGGGACTGTGGTGTTTTTGTGGCAGCGTATGCTGAGTATTTGATCTCGGGTGAAAGGATTCCAGATGTTATTGATGCACATATGCAACGTGTGAGATATGGTGCACTCTTATGGGACTACGCTGAACGCAAGGTTGCTGACAATACCGAGAGCGATAATGAGGTTCCACCAAGATCAATTAGGCCAGCGATAGATTATGACACAGTTGATGCAATTGATGTTTGATCAATACTGTTCATACATTCGATGTTTTTTGTCCTTTTTTTGTTAAAGCAAACAATTTGAAGTTTTAGATGTATTTGACTGATGTTGGATTATCATTTTATCAAATGAATCTCAAGGTTTACGTTACTTATGTTTGATGTACTTAGTTATTTTTAGTCGCACCGAAAGTTGGTTCAAATACAGAAAATTGTGACAACTGTTATTTTCCCTTAATTTGGTGTTCAACTACATGAACATTACCCTAGAATTTCAGTCACCAGGTTCACAAAAATATGTATGTTTTATTACAGTTTATACATTTTTCTGAAGTTTAATAAACACATCTTGTGTACTTGCCATGACCAACACAACTATATGCTTTCAATCAAAAAAATTGAAAAAAAAAACAACTTCATCAGTTGCGGAAATAATATGTATGTTCTTTTACCACCTATGCAGTGTTATGAAGTTGATAAAAACAACATTTTTATCGGAATATGTTTGCCTTAATTTGGTGTTCAAATACATGAACATTACCCTGTAATTTCAGTCACCATGATCACAAAAATATGTATGTTCTATTACAGTTTATACAATTTTCTGAAGGCTGACAAACACATATGGTGTATTTGACATGACCAGAACAACTATATGTTTTCAATAAAAAAAAATTACAAAAAAAAACCAACTTCATCAGTTACGGAAATAATATGTATGTTCTTTTACCCACTATGCAGTGTTTTGAAGTTGATAAAAACACCATACGTATCTGAATAATATTTCCATTAAGATCAAAATGAATAGGACATACATTTCATAGCAAGAATTTCAGAAATACCACAACAATTGTCAATACAAGTTATTGACACGTTTGTTCAAATACTTAAAAAAAAAACAATGTATTTCCCTAAGAAAGTTAAATGGATAGGAATATAACAAAAATCAATTCACTTCCTTCGAGGCTCAAAACTACATGAACGTCTGTTGTGTCCAAGTTGTCCACAAGTACTGCAACCATGTCTTTTCTTCCCGGCAAGCAATTCACTTAAAGGCTTATCACTCCTCTTCTTTGGCCTACCAGGCGGTCTCTTGTATTTTGGTGGCAAAACCACATCCTCCAAGATGTATTTGGGAATCTTCCATTCACGCTCGTTGAGTAGAGGATCCACAGCTACATCATATGTCTTCACCACGGTCTCCGGTTTGAATAAATCAGAGCAATAATCATCAGCAACTAGATTTTTCTTCTTAATGACAGCCCATGCATGCGGGCAGGGGATTTCATCTAATTGAAACATACGACAACTGCAAGTTTTGTTATTCAAATTAAGAATGAAACGCCTTCCTCCATCATGTACTGTGTACATGAATTCGGTTGATAGTTCTACCCGCAAAATAAACATTACATGTATTTGTTAATCAACTAATCAGAATTTTAAAATAAATAAACATACATTTAATCAAATACATATCAATACTCAAGGAGGCATATATTCATTTACATATAACTAAATGTTCAGTGATATCAAATACACATTGACATTATGTAAAATAACACTACTGATTAGTACAAGTCCAAGTTTGTCAAATACATTATAACAAGAATTAAACTGAAACATACCGTCATTTGTAGACATAAATACTCGTTGATTGACAACATCTCCTGAAACTTTTTACCGAGTGTAGTGAACGTGTATGTTCCATTTCTCCGGTTATTGTAATTCCATCTCCCAAACATCCTTCTAACTTCTTCGAAAAAGTCATACATAGGCAGTTCTCTAGCTGCTAGAAGATGTCGGTTAATGCACTCTGCTATGTTAGAAGTCATTGTCCATCCTCGATTAACAGATGCATACACTCTAGCCCACTTGTCTCTACCAACGGATTCCAAATACTTTGCCACCCGCATATCTACCTTTTGAACCTTCCCCATCAACTCATCAAATTCATCCTGTGTGTATGCCTTTGCCATGGAATAAAAAACAGGACTCAACACATCATGGCTCTTCTTGTATTTTTTACATACATTACCCCACAGATGCCATATACATGTATAATGTGCAAGTTCTGGATAAATTCTACAAACAAACTTGTTTATACTTTCATGCCTATCGGATACGATACACATCTTCTCTCTAATTCCATGTGTTTCTCTGAAACGCTAAAAAAACCACGTCCAGGATCTGTCATTCTCAGAATCAATCACACCATATGCTAGGGGAAGTATGTTGCCTGAACATACAGTTACAAAAAACTCATAAATACATTATGTATTTGTTTAAAACAGAAATTTTTTCTTAAGTAACAAATTAATACGTACATTTGACATACCTGCACTGTCTAATGTGCTTGCTGAGACAAATGTTCCATTGTACGGTATTTTTAAGTGGCTCCCGTCAACTACCACAATTGGTCGACAACACTCAAAGCCTTTGATAAATACATACAGTGCTATAAAAATATACAAGAATTCGTTGTCGCGGGTTTTACGCATTTTGATATGTGAACCCGGGTAAGTTTTATCCAAGATGTATAGGTATCCGGGTAATCTGTTATAAGATTTAGCCGGTTCACCCATTAAATCGTTCATCGCCTTTTCTTTGGCCCGCCAAGAAACCATGTATGAAACATCCATGCCAAAGTCATTTTTGACGTCCTCCGCAGTGTCTTTAGGCGTATATTTCCTCTTATGGTTTGCTATTTTTGGTTTAACAATTCCATTTATCAACCGACTTGTAGCTTGGCGTTGGGAATAAACCTTTTCCTTTAACGGGCATGTATGTTTGTCATGAAACTCTCTAATTCTAAAAATTTCGAACTTACCTACTCTTGACGCCCTGAATTTCTAATCACAATCTTCTGATACGCACACAAGTGTATAGCTACATAAAAAAACATTAATAAAAAGTACATTAGTGTAAAATACATTAGAACACATAAATACATCAATGTATTTGTTGCCAAGGACAGATGAATATGTAAACAAGTTACTCAAATACAAACTGTGCCAAATACATTGTTCTGAGTTATAAATACATAAAAATCAGTTTTGTATTTACATCACACTAAACATGCACATGCTGAGAAATAAAACCAGTTTCCAAACAATGCACAACGTACAATCAAATGCCTCAGTTTTAGAATTCTAACTCTCTAAGTTTTCATTAGACCTACACCTAGTCTCAGAAATTAACCGGCAAGGGTAAAATGGTAGAAACGCTCCTAACGACCTAGCTGGTCGTTACATCAGCTATCAATTAAATAATCGTTCGTCCTCGAACGAAGAAGGGGAGTACAAAGTAGACGGCAACCAAGGAACCTATATTATACTATCCGGAAGCCTCTACGGCAAGAAGCGTGCCAAAACACTGCCCGTTCACTTTATCAATCAAACTTCTTTGATTTAGCTCAAAGATCCAATTTCCTATATTTCCCATACCCGAATTTCGTTGACAACTGATCCCCCGATATAAGAATTGTTTTTGCTGGAATTCTCTGATTCTATATAACCATACCTTTGAACGCAACTAATGGGTCCCATAACATTTCAAAAAAACACGAACCTTTAGATATAGCCACAATCATAGCCCACTCGGAACCGGTAAAATAATCTAATTCCGCTAACCTTACTTTCGCCCTTCTAAAGCCATTCTTCGCACCACGATTTCCTAGAATCAAATAAGCACATACCACAAGCCCGAAACCATGACTTACTCTTGCCAGAAAAGAATCCCCGCTCGATTTGAGAACTCTACGCAATTATATCAAAACTGATCTTGCTCAAGGCCGACTTCGCTAATTCCAAGTCCGTCAATTTCGTAACCCGGTGTGGAACCCATTTAACCAAAATCGTAGCCCAGACCTTCTCATACCCTTAATCACCATACTGAAAGCATACCCACTGATTACGTTGCTGAGACCAAACCCGTAAGGAGCCATCTGACTACTCTAAAGACTGCTCACAACCATAGTACCTCCTCAAATTATTACTAAGACCCGACATAAACCATTAAAACTATCCGAAGAACTCACCCCTGGAAGTAAATGCATATCTTCCCGAATACCACTAATAGTCACTCGAACCGACCCAAACTTTTCGAAACCAATCATAGTCCTATCACACATCTAAGGCGACTAATTCTAATCCTTTAATATTCTGAAAATGCCCACTCGAGCTATCCGATTAGTAATACCCACAACATAACACACTACCACGAATACGGTCTCAGCCCTAAAATTTAACTCTAGTCTTCACATTATAGGGATTTACAGATTTTCTTTCCTTTAAATCACACTAACTCCTCCATGGAAGAGTGCTACGAAATTACCTAACTGGGTACCACAAAAGCCACTTCCCATAAGCCTTAACATGCCGGTTACTCGAATTTTTCTTATCACAAGTCGTTGATCACGAAACCTCACGAAACTATGTCATATCACTTAGTCCATTTTTGTAGACTCCTTTCCTTAAGCGTACTCAACAACCACCACCCACCTGAAATATGCAAGAAAACGACACCACAATCCATAGTGTCCCAAGTAATTCCGAAGACGTGCCTCATCCTTATTGATTCTCTATCAACTATACCTTTTCTTGACTTTTAAATTCTCAGTTCCAATCAAATCACAATCATCGTCACCGTCTAACCATTTTTGAACCCATTCGATAGAACATTGCCAAATCATAAGTCTTGCCAACTAACCGAGTCTATCCTGGAGATAGTAGCATGTCACAAACTCTACACCCTAGAGTTACCTTAACGCATTCAACTCTAAAATGGAATACTCTCTAGATCCAGCATATCACATACAACATCCTACTAATGTCCCTACGTTCCTTCACTAAGGTGCCTTTGCTCAAAGTCCCTTAACTCAAATTCTGAAATGTTCTCTACAACTCAAATTAATTCAAACCTCATCATTAATTTACCACTTCGATGCCTGACTTATCGACTGGAACACCCTTAACCATTCGCGCGATTATCCCTTTCGTTCGATTAACTCAACCAAGTAGTAACACCGGTAGTAGTAGGAACTATCCAAACTTACAAAATAGGTACAAGGCTCTCAACCCTAATTCATTATTATATGCAACATCCGATAATTCCTTGAGTACTAAAACTTTATACTTGACCAACACTAGAGTCGTCCTTATTAGTCAACCACTGGCTCCCATTGGCCCACGGCATACCTAAACTTACAAACTAAACACTGAACCCTTATGTATATTCTAACATGCATGACCACAACATAATTCTCAATTGAACTAGCTCTCGATTCCACGATATCTTTATCATTCTTCTAAACACGAAGAACGGATGAACATACCCTTCACTGAAGGACTAGGATGACAGCCGCCCAACATTTTAAGTCTCCACTCGCCACAAGTAACATTGCTTCCCGATCTAAAACCGATAACCACCTTCTTGAAAGAACCCACAAACCACTACCATATAGTCACATCAAAACCCAAACTTGACTTTTCAAGATAGAATACGAAATTCACTCTCGTACAAATTGCAAGCTTAATCTGACGAGCATGTAAGATACCAATTGTTCCCTTCCTAATAACGAAGATTAATCTATCCCAATACTCCTTCTTACACCTCCATCCCATTAACACGAAAAGTACTCATACCAAAATACCCTAAGACATCTTACTTCGCTACGTGTTTCCCACAAAATTCGTTCTTCATGCTCATATTCTCAACTTCTCTTCTTTATTAATCGCGGTCACTATACTTTTGCCCAAATCCGATGATCCTTACCGAACTTACATTCGTGCCACGCACCCCATCATAATCCCTTGATGAAGTTGAAACTTATTCCCAAAACCAATCATACTTGTTAAGTCATAAATGCACTTCTGCCACTTTCGAGCAACTCAACACTGAAAATATGGAGATCATATGACCCTTTGCACCATCTCTCCCATTTCTCGGGAAAACCCACACAATGAACGTGTCTCAACCACTATTCCACACAACGGAAACCTTAAGTCATAGCTGGATACTAAACTTAGTCACGCGTCCGAATCAGAAAGACACATCTAGTACCATACCAAGCCACGTCATAACAAAAGTCGCTCGCATAAGAGATTAGGAAATGAGTTTCCACCATTCGTGGGAGAATAAGACAAGGAAATGAAGATACCAATTAGAATCGACTAGATACCAATTGGAATAAAGTAGCACGAAAGAATTGGAAGTTTCATAAATGTCCTGTAGCCTCTGGCAGATAAGTACGGAGCTCATCATACCGATCCGCAAGACTCTACTAGACATGCTCTTGTACTTGTAAGACCGGTAACCTGGGGCTCTGATACAAAGTTTTCACGATCCAATTCGTGAATCATGATGGCACCTACACTCTCCCCCCAGGTAGGCGAACCATTCCCAAATTATTTTTAGTCATTTATAAGAATTATGCGAAAATAGACAATGATTTATCTAACAATTCAAATTATATAAATGATAAGTGCGGAAATATTAATAACCCCAAAATCTGGTCTGGACTAGTACAAGAGCCACTATTACATAGATACAAGTCTGATAGAAAGTAAATACAAATCTCAAATATCAATACTGTCTCAGGAATGCAAAGAAGATAGCTAATTACAATCCAAAAGCTCATCCTGGAATCTCTGTGACGTAGACTCGGATCACCCTCGATGACAGGAACTGGAACTAGTAACAAACTTTGCACTCAAAAGAAGAGTACAACAAGAGTAACATCAGTACAAACAACACGTACTGAGTAAGCATCATAGGCCGACTAAGATTAGTTCACGCATACAAGCATAAAATCAACAAGATAGACAGATAGGCACATAATACCCAAACCAAGATCACAGAATATCCCATAACCGAATCACCACCTAAGATGAAGCTTCTAAACCACAAGTCTGTCTTATTAAAATAATCTCAATCGATGATCACAACCCAAGTTCTGACCTAGGCAAAGTCACTACCCAACGATCTAACCTAGTCCAATCCGATCCATGCCACCTGTCACGACCCAATTTGGACTCGTGCGGGCACCTACCTTCCTCTCTTGGTAGGTGAACCCTCTCATTTATATAACAGCTCAATCATACAACATTCCATTTAAAGCATTTGGTAATTAAGATATACAAGGAAATTCCATTTATAAATATTCGATAAACACTAGGTTTAAATGTTTACAATAACACCAATTTACAGACTCGATCCGACTTCCCATGACCTGGTCTAGACTAGTACAAAAGCGACTAATGACTCAGATTACCGCTACATTCTACGACTCAACCTTCGTCCCGGAATGAAATGGGAGGAGACCTTCCAGATAGGCATCACACGTTCCGCTTCATATCAATCAAATACCTGAAACAATCTACACCCCCAAAAAAGTGTAGCAAGTGCAATATCAATACAATCTACGCGTACTGAGTAAGTATCATTGGCCAACAAGGGTTAGTAACACATATTGGTAAAGAATTCACGAATAATGATAATAATCACTAAATCAAATCACATGTCCATATACAGTACATCACAACGTCAATATACCTTAGGCCACAACTACTCTCTAATGAAATTATAAGTTAACCAATCGCCTACATAGATTCTCAACATATATGTAATTCCCAAGTCGTTCAGTTGTGTTTAGGGGCGAGCTCATCGTTACAATGCCTTTTTATCCTACCTCATTTAGAAACAATTTATGACTAATTTTAGGTTAATTTAACATGCACAAGTCAACAATATAGTTCACATATAATCGAGTCCAAATGTTTGTCATTGCCTATGTTAAGCATTTAAACCCAGATACGTCAAGTCCGAATATATCCGATCCAATCCAATCATCACCATCCAATCACTAAGAATCTCAATCAAGTCATAATGCAATGCAGTGCAATGGTGGAATAAATGCAATGTAATTCCATGCAGATGAGGTGTACACATGTACTCCGGACGGAAATATCGACTTCTCCATAGCACAACCTAGCGTGACTCGCGAAGTCTAAGTACCACCCGTCCGGATCTTTGCCCAACAGACAGACGGGACCCTGGCTAATTGCTCACAGGAGGAGTCTCACCGGCACCACCCTGGGGGACTCGTGGAGTCCATGCACTAACAATGATTTTGGGATATCATCGGAATCGGCCATGCAACAACGATGCCGGAATTGATCATCGGACATCGGTCATCTCACAATCACTCAAGTAGAAGAGTCTATCAAATATCAATCTCACACAATCAATGATTCAAGAATTGATCTTCGGACATCAGTCTTTTCATAATCACTCAAGTAAAAGAGTTTATCAAATATCAGTTTCATACGATCAACGATTCCGGAATTTATCTTCGGACATCGGCCTTTTCATAATCACTCAAGTAAAAAAGTTTATCAAATATCAGTTTCATACAATCAACGATACCGGATCATCACTGGGTATCGGCCATGCATCATGAATGTGTGAGATTGCGTGCAATGCATATGTCAATCATCAACAATCAAGTTCAATATCACAATTACCAACAATATTGACACCAATTGAAGTCCTAGCCCTTAGAAGGAACAAAATAGGCATCGAGCAGAGAAGAGGCCGCAAGCACATTCATTGAATTGGATAGCTTTGTTAGCAAGAAGCGGTTAGCGGAACTCAGTTCCACGAGCTACTTCTTTTAAATGGTACGCCAACAATGTATCATATCGCAATACCAACAATGGTATGCCAACAATATATCAATATCACAAGTACCGACAACGCGTACGTGAACAATGTATCATAGTTCAAATACCAACAACGACATGTCAATTCTATGTCAAATCAAGACGATAACACAGATTCTAATTTACACCAACTACTCACGGCATCAAACCATCACAATGGAATTATCAAGTACATATAACAGGGTGGCTAGTCCCAACACCCAACAGATCAATCAATTGATATACAGTATTACCATTTCCCTAAATCAGCCTATTAGTTTAGGACAAGAATCTCACCCTACACTCGAGTCATTCATCACAATTTAACTAGAACTCAATCACAACTATGGTACATTTTATTCTCTCAGTTAGGAGCTAGATTTTACCATGAGTAATCATGTATTACCGGAAGTTTTCATCGTTATACCCAAATAGATTTCGTCCGTTACTCCCAGGTCACATAAATCCACGGATAATCAAGAAAAACCACATCAACACCTAAGGAATCTACAGGCTACAAGCCCGAACAAACAAGTCACAAGCAACAATACCATCCTAGAATTCCATCCCAGATCTCCAATTTCCTATACAGTCATTCTTCGTTTCTTCTAACACAACAATACGGGAAACTAACCGGAGTCTACCGAAAGGAATTCATAACCTACCTCATGGTCGAGCGGGTGCCACGAACATCCATTGATTCTTTCAATCGATCGCCACATCATAATCCGCATGAAATAGTTTGGAGACAACCATGTTACCCAACATTAATGCTTTCCACTTTAATCCTTCGTAAGAGATTTGGATTAATAGGGAGGTTTGGGGGTCTTAACCCACCTCTAGTTTTCTTCTATAGCAATGCTAAGAGATTTTCCCATTTTCAAGCTTATATTTGGAAAGAACCTATTTCCAAGATCCATGCAAGAATCTATTTTCAAGGGAAATTGAGTGTAGAGATCTAGGTTATTAGCTCATTTTAGGTGAAGTGCATGGGAGATGGCTTAGAGAGAACTTAGGGTTAAATGTTGCTACTTCATCACTCTTCCAACTCTAGATTACTTGAAAACCCACTTGATGATTCTTTAGGTGAATATGTTTAGGAGTAATTTCTTAGGTGGAAGGAGGGTTGGAGGGTGCTAGAAGGATTTATTAGGACTAAAAATCTCATTTTTATGCTTTCCCACTGAACTGAGCTGTGGGATTTGGGGTTTTTGAAAAATAGGACAATTCCCGAAATGATCCCTTAAATAGGGAAATTCACTGTGCGGCACTACCCCAACGATAAGTTCACCGCTACAGCGGTACCGCTAGTGCGGCTAATATGCCGCTATAGCGGCTCTGAGGTCTTTTGCACTTACCGCTGTGGTGGTTAGTACACCGCTACAACGTCACCGCTGTAGTGTCAACACAACCGCTATGGCGGTCAAGTTCGGTCTGGTCACCCACATTTCTATTCTTTATACGATGTGTACAACGATCTTGGTTTGGCTTAACAGGTTTCCAGGATGTGACGAGGTGGAGACACTGTTAAAGGGACATTGTAGTCGTCTTCCTTTGAAATTCACAGTAATGACGAAGCGGGTCGTTACACCACCATAATAATACGAACCGACCATACCAAATCAGAAATAAAGAGTCGTATAATGATGCATGATAATATGTAATGTGCTACAATGCAACGCACTGGCCAAAATACCTCAAACCTTTAGAGACATGCTAATGGTATTGTTTGCCCAATAGTCATGACCCATAGTGGACCCGCGAAGTCCATGTACCCCTTGCTCCGGAACAGACCTCGGATCACGAGTTCACAAACAAGCCACACCCTCACCCCCTGTTAAATGTACCTTTAGTATATATCAAGATAGGCCACATCCTCACCCCTGTCAGATGTGCCTTTTAAACATATAATGTATGCAAGATGAGTATTCAAGATATGGTTCAAGTTCAGAACCCCAAGATTAAACATCAACTCAACAGTAGCACGATAAATCAATGAAATCAAATGCCAATGAAAGTGAAAGTCACAATGCCATAAGCCATATCAGGACTTGGCTAAATCAGCTCAACCTTGGAATAAATCATACAGCCCATCTTGATCGTCGTAAAGAGTCTTTGACACCCTTTACTTCCAAATATAGCACGTACACCTCACAACTAAGTCTTGTGTCACCAAGTGCTCCACTTTCTCATGTATCATCATCAGTACCAAGTCATAATTCGATATCAACATACATGTGAAATGAGAATGTATGCCATGCATGATGTCATCATAATTATACAACACGATTCAGGCCAAATCTCGTTATCCTTCCTTTTTCCGATTATAAATGACATAACGAGAGAAAAATGAGTGCAACACGTATCATAACACAGCAAATTAAGTAACATGCCTAATCACAATAACAGGGCAACAATCCACAATCAATGACACGAGTATGTATATTAACTCCTTCCTCCTCATATCACAAAATACACCTCCTATTCAATACATAAAGTAATGGCGACAAGCCTACATAATAGAAGTCATACCAACCTAGGTAATATCTAACCAGACATCTTGTTCGAAGACCTATTCATTCTTTCTCCAGTCAATCCTACATAATATATACGTTTTGCTAATCAAAGTCTAACTAAAGTAAGCCGTAACCTACCTCGAAGGCAGAACAGGTGCCACGAACTAATCCATACGAGCCTTCTATTTCTGAAGCATCTCAGAACAATCAAAGTCTAGCAATATAATGCTAAATAAGCAATAGAGGTTCTAATAAATATAGGGACAACATTGGGGAAGAGGACCCAAGTAATTCTACCCTTTTCGAATGGTGAAACCATCATTAAATGGTAAATTTATCATAATCTTCCAATTTATGGGTTTCTAATCAATTTAATCCTTCCAAAATAGATTTTGTCCAAAGTTCCCCTTTTTAGTAGAATCCTAAGTCTCAATACACAATTCCCAACACAATTAACCAATTTCCCATCCTAGAAGGTGATTCCACCCTCCTAGATGATTAAACAACAATAAAATCAACAACCCGTCAATTATTCTAGGGTTTAACAATTCTAGGGTTCTAGTCTTCTCATTCGCCATTAAAGAACCTTAACTAGAATAAGAACTTAAAGATGATAAGGGAATGAACAATGAAACGGGTTAAGACCTACCTTCAAAGGAGAACTTTACCTTAGTCTTAGAAAATTGCTTCTCACTTTCTTGGGAACTGTTTTTGGTGTTATGTGGTGTATGACTCGAAATTCAGTAATATAAAAGTGTGTTTGTGTCTCACGTCGACCGCTGCAGCGGTCACTATGTTCGCAGTAGCGGTCTGACCCATCATTGCGGCAGATCTCATTAACTGCCCAACCCCACTGTGGCGACTGTTGCCCCGCTGTGGCAGACTCGCTGCAGCGGCCTCTAGCCCTCTGTGACAGTCCGCGCATCCGACCAGTAACCTATGTTTTTTCATCAGATTTTCAAACAAATTCCCAACATCAATCCGAGGCCCTACAGATACAAACCAAGCATGCACACATAACTAAAACGTGCTACGGACTCACCCGTAGCCTCAGAATTCTCAACAGATGTCTAATTTACCAAGTCACCCCCAACGGAAATAAAACTAGTTTCCAAACAATGCACAACATACAATCAAATGCCTCAGTTTTCATAATTCTTAACTCTTTAAGTTTTCATTAGACTTACACCTAGTCTCAAAATTTAACCGACAAGGGTAAAATGGTCGAAACGCTCCTAACGACCTAGTGGGTCGTTCCACTGGCATACTTCACTAGATCAAAATCTGCAATAGCATCCCTTTCCGAGTAAGAAAAAATCAAAGAGAAAATGGCTGGTACTCCGGAAGACGAGCACAACAAGAATGAACTCGTCATTAGGAACTCACTCCCTCCAAACCCGAAAGAACCCTCGCACTCTGAGGATGTAATCAACATGCTACTCAAGAAAGTTGCCGACGTTCAAGAGAAGGTCGCAAGAGCTAAAATGGCCAGTGCTGCCAAAGAAGCACCTGCTGAGGCAAGAAGACCTCCTCCACCTTTTCCATCTCTGAGCTCACCACTACCCGATCATTTTCCTACTTACCCTACCGGAACAATACCACCTACTCAAAACCACTCGCTACTGAACCAACTATGTCTTACCATACCCCACCACCTTTCAATACTACAAAGATCATTGGAACTACTCACTCAGTGCTATCATACCAGACACCACAACCCACTCACACCAACCCCACCATACGCCCAAGCACCATTTCTTTACCAACTTCACGAACTACCCACACACCCAAATGCAACCCCGCGCACCCAACAGTATCTTTCTATACCCCTGCCACACCAAGCACCTTTTCTCCAGATCACCATGAGCTTGATCATTATGAGGAGATGGAAAAGTCCTGGAGGGATAAACAAGATAGATGCGATAGAGAAATAGAGCGCAAAGTATCAGAGATGCTCTAACAATCTACTAAAGCTACTCGTAAGGCGACTCGCCTAAGTTACGATGATCTCTGCATGTATCTAGATTTGGATCTACCTGAGGGCTTCAAAGTGTCTAAATTTGAGATGTTCAATGAAACAGGCAATCCCAAGGCCCACTTGCGATCTTATCGACTGGTGGGTATAAAAAAAACCAAGTACTCATCATTAGGCTATTCAGCCAGAGTCTGACTGGAGAAGCCTCCGAATGGTTTGTCGCATAAGATATATGTCGGTGGGCCATCTGGGAAGACATGGCGAAATCCTTTATGGAAAAATTCTGATTTAACATCGAGACGGTACCTGATCGGTACTATTTGGAAAAGGTCAAGTAGAAATCCACCGAGAATTACCGCGAGTATACGAGTAAATGGAGGGTTGAAGCCGCCCGAGTGCAACCACCAATAAGTAAGGAGGAATCGGCCTCCGTCTTTATCCGATCGCAAGAGATGTACTTCTATGACCGAATGCTATCGATAGCCGGGAGGCCATTTTCGTAAGCTAGTAAAAATGAGAGAGGCCATTGAAGACAGTCTCAAATATAAAATAATCATTAGCCTAGCCGGCAAAGCTACCAGTCAAAGCACTGTGGACCCTCTAAGAAGAAAAAGGAAGACAGGGCGAACGTTTTCCGTGCACCAAGCTCAAAGCCTAAAAAGAGAGAGGAGCCGCAATCTCCCATCAAAGTTTATCAATCACCACCACCAAGTCCTTACTTACCCACACCTTACAACCTTGTGCCTGTCATTTACGCGCAACCAAATTTCCAAACACCACCATCAAACTACCAAGCTCCACAAATAAATTTCCAAACACCTACCCCAAATTACCAAGCTCCGCAGTCAAACTACTAAACTCTTGCACCAGTCCGCAGAGCCCCACAAAACAACCCACCCATAAACTACCAAAACCAACCTCCCCCAAATGCATACAATTTTTCACGTCCTAATTTTGAGAAGAAGCCTACTCGTGTATTCATTTCATTGATGGAGAAATGAACCTAATTGTTTGAAAGGCTAGGTGCCGCTGGATTAATCCAAGCGGTCCCACCAAAGGTTCTCAATCCTGAAAATTGATTCTTTCGACCCAAACTAACATGTGCTTACCATTCTAATGGAAATGGACACAGTACTGAAGACTGTATCAATTTGAAGCACAAGATTCAAGATCTGATTGATAAAAGCGAAACGACTCTTCAAACTGCTGCATCGAACGTGAACACTAACCCTCTATCCAATCATTTTAACAATACTATCCACATGATAGAGAAGGGAAAAGATGGGCCGTATTCAAGCCAATGGTTCGGGACCCGATCAAAGCACTTGAGTAAACGGTGGCATCACTCACAATCCAAGAGCGCCCAAAATTGAAAGTGTTAATCCTTGCGCCAATCATAGTGCTAGTATCCCAAGAGGCGGTGATAGCGCCAAGAAAATAATTCATTGTCCAAGCGACAATTGCCCAGGGAATGACTCAGTCTGGGAGGTATTATAATCCCAAAGAACTGGCCCAATTAGCACCAAGAAAAGAAGGGAATCAAAGAAGGCCATTACTGAGGGAGAGGCCGAAGACTTTTGGCGCAGAATGCAGCCGAAAGGATACTCCATTGTGAAGCATCTAAAAACGACACCAGCCCAAATATCTGTGCTGGCATTATTGCTGAGTTCACCTCAACACCTTCTGGCTTTAATAAAGGTACTAGGCGAGGCTCATATCCCCGCAGGCATGAGTAATGAAAATCTGGCTGACATGGTTGCACATGTCATGGGTGATTATCAAATCTGCTTCACTAAGGAAGAACTGCCCAAAGAAGGCATAACACACAACAAGGCATTGTATGTCACTATCATGTGCCGAGACAAGGTCGTAACCCGAGTACTGATTCACAATGGGGCTAGCCTCAATATCTGCCCTAAATCCACTATTAGCCAATTGGGTTATAACATCGGCAAGATCTACCAAAGCCATACGAATGTAAGGGCGTTTGATGGAGCCTAACATGATCCTACTGGAGAAGTGGATCTCTGCATCCAAATAGGACCCGCTGAGTTCACTACCGAGTTCCAAGTTATGGAAATTGCTGCTAATTATAACTTGTTATTGGGAAGGCCATCGATCCACATGGCCTGAGCCGTGCCATCTTCACTTTATCAAGATGTGAAATTTCTATGGGAAGGCCATGAGGTCGTGATTCATGCGGAGGGTAGCATTCATAACTACCCAGACAACTCGGTCCCAGTCATCGAAGAAACTCCAAAGGGAACAAATTTCCACGTGGTAGAACTAGTGTGGACTTCCCATAAAGAAGATTCCGCACAAGTGCCCATGCTTGCGGTCTATAAAATAATTACCTCAACCATTGTTCAGAATAGGTTTAAACTCGGGTAAGGTCTAGGAAGGGACCTACATGGTATCACAGAGCCAGTTCCAATTCTTTAAGACAATTTCTATTTTGGTTTGGGGTATGTTCCAAATGATGACGAAATCTTTAAAACCGACAGAACGAAGAAGAGTCCTGCAAAGCTGCGCAAGCCAATCCCAAGTTTTTACTAGTCATTCCCAGTCCCAATGCCCATGCTTGGCTGCGGAAGCATAGAATAAAGGTTAGAGATGCTATTCCAAGAGGAAGATTGCCTGGTGACATTGGAAGAATGCACTGAGGCTACCACCATCTGCGATGCTGATCCGAGCGAGCAACTATCCAATTGGACCTCTACCCCACTCTTGGATCTTCATAATAAAAATGATAAAATAACATTAAATGTCATGACATGTCACAACATGAGTGACTCAAGTGACATAGACGAACAAAAATATGAAAAAACGAGGAAATAATGTTACCTGAGGGTTTTGTGGAAGAGGTAGCACAGTTTGAGAATGAGAAAAAAAAACAACCTAGATGAAACAGAGGTAATCAATCTACGAGATGAGGAAACAATCAAGGAAACCTGGATAAGCGCACACTTGGAGGCATCTCGAAAAGAAGAATTGATAAATCTGTTAAGAGAATATATGGATATTTTCGCTTTGTCATACGCTGGTATGCCTGGGTTGAGCATCGATATAATGGCCTACAGATTACCCATTAATGAAGGCTTTGCACCAGTTAAACAAAAAATCAAGCAGTTTAAGCCGGATTTGAGTATCTATATCAAGGATGAAGTAGAAAAACAGATCAAGTCTGGAGTTGTGGAAGTAACTTCATACCCACATGGTTGGAGAACATAGTGCCAGTTCCAAAGAAAGACGGAAAGATCCGAATTTGTGTGGACTACCGTGATCTTAATAGAGTTAGCCCCAAGGATAACTTCCCACTCCCAAACATCCACGAACTCATTGATAACTGCGCAAAACACGAGCTACAATCATTCGTGGATTGCTTCGTAGGATACCATAGAATCTTGATGAGTGAAAAGGATGCAGAAAAATAGCCTTCATCACTCCATGAGGAGTGTTTCACTACAGAGTAATGTCGTTCGGTCTCAAGAATGCCGACGCCAGTTACATGAGGGCTATGACTACCATTTTTCATGATATGATCCACAAGCTATGTCATTATCAAATCAAAGGAAATCTTAGAGCATACCATACATTTATGGAAGTTCTTTGATAGACTCTGAAAGTGTAACGACCCGCTTGGTTGTTATAGTGTTCATGACCCTTTTTCCTCCATTGACCCTTCCCCGAGCCCTATAAGTACAATTTAGACTCGCAGAGATGGGTGATACGGTTCTTGAGATGATCGGGCTAGGTTTATGATGATTTGTGCGAATTAGAGCTTTATAGCGAAAAACATTTGACCAATAGTTGACTTTTGGGTAAATGGACCTTTTTTGGGAATCCATCGATTCCGAGAGGTTCGGATGGTCGAATGTTACTTGGTAGGATGTTTGGTTCAATTCCAAGGCACTTGGGAGAATTTTCAGCTATTGGTTGGAAAGTTGATCTTTGGCCATTGGGTGTTGACCGGGTCAAATAGACCTCCGTTGGGAATTTCGAGACCACGAGTGCGTTCGTAGCGTGTTTTTATGTGTGAATCTATGTTTGGTTTGTATTTGTGAGGTCTCGGGTGAATGTCAGATTTCGGAGTTCGACTTGTGAAAAGCCAGGAGTTTCTGGTGTTTGGTGTCCGCTTTAGCGGTACCAGACCCGCCATAGCGAAACCGCTATACCGGGGTCTTGGCCCGCTATAGCGGGTAATTGATATTTGGTTAGGGTACTACCGCAGATGGTAATCCGCTGTAGCGGGATTACAGGATTCAGAATCATTAAAGGTCAGGATAAAACCCTTAAACCCCTATCATTTCATTCATTATTTTCTAAGCATATTTGGGGAAAAGTGAAGAACTCTTGGCTGAATCTTCATTGTGGTAAGTTTCCTAACCTAGTATTCATTGGATTAATCTTTCCTAAGCTTGAATCCATGCTAGAAATCCATTAGAATCAAAGAGGGAAAGTGGGTTTAGATGATAACTTCTTGAAATGAGTTCTAATCTTTCTAAATGGAATTTGTTGATGGGTTTGAGTAATCTAATCATAGAATCTAATGATTTCACAGCTAATAGGCTTGGATCTTCCATTTGTGTTGATTAATTTGAAGGTTGGAAAATTAGGGTTCATACTCAAATTGGGGTTTTCACTTGAATCTCGAAATTAGCCTATTCTTGAGTTATTTTAGCAATTATTTAGTAGAATTGAACTCCTAGAACAGGAATTGCATATTTCACTTTCAAAATGACTGTTTTACCATTGTGGGCTCGTTTTCTCTTTCTCCATAGTTGAATTTGACCCAAATGATAAGTATAGCAATATGAGTGTTCTTCATTATTTCTAATATGAAATTTGAATATGATTAGACTTTGAGTATTTAGAGTCTCAATGAAAGGGCAAGGCAAACGTTTGATTGTTCGTGGCTCCTGCTTGGCTACCAGGTAGGTTACGGTTTACCTTATGGTTAGACTTCGGTTAGCGAAGCATATGTAGAGTTAGTGATTGTTGAATAAAGCATGTTACGCCTTCGGGTATGAAGTTGGGATGGATTATTTAGGTTGGTACTGTTGTTTGATTGTGGCTTGTTGCCTTGTTGTGATCTATTGGCTTATTGCCCCGTTTGTGATGCTAGACTTGATATTGATAGATCCTCGTGATATGTGTCCATGTGTGGCACCATTGACATCTTTAAATTCCTGTGATATGTGTCTATGTGTGGCACCATTGACATCGTTAAGTTCTCGTGATATGAGTCCATGGGTGACACCGTTGATATTGATAGATTCTTGGGATAGGTGTCCGTGTGTGCCACGATTTGGCATTGATATACTCTTGTTGACATTGATATCATGCATGCATTCATATTTATATATTAGGATTGGGTTGCACGTTCCGTAACATATATTTGATCGGGTTGCACGTTCCACAACATATATTAGACCGGGTTGCACATTCCCCAATAGATATTGGATCGGGCTGGGTACATGGACTTCGCCCGTCCCCCCATGGAGGTATTCTTCCTGGAGCGTGTATGTCTCATTGCATTCATATTTACATATTCGTATTGTTGGATTTGAACTTGATACTTGTACTTGTGGTGGTGTTCATACTTGGTGATCAATACTTGTGGAGGTATTTGGATTTGGTATTCTTTACTTGTGGTGACATTTGGACTTGGTATTTAGTGATCGTGATTCTGAACTTGGACAGTGTTGATTGCACTTGTTGTGAGCATGTCTACCTTCAGTCTCTTACTTATATATATATATGCTAGCTAACTGTTTTCGCCCTATGATACCTCTTCAGTACGTGTTGTTGTACTGATTCTACCTTGCTGCATTCTTTTATGAGTGCAGAGTACGTGGCTGGATCGACTTCTTCCCCTCGAGACTGACTCCCGAGGCATTGTTGACGAGCATCTAGGGTGAGCACCTGGCCAGATCCGCAGCCCGGATGACTCCTCTTATTTTACTTGTGTTATTCGCTGCTTCTGAGACAGTATTTGCTTTTGAGACTATGTATTCAAACTTTTAGTTATGTAGTGGCTCTTGTACTGCCTAGGCAAGATTTTGGGATTGATGTAATATTTCCGCACTTATTTACTTATCTATTTTAGACCTGTTAGACATTTATTTTGGTTGGGTTATTTTATTGTTGTATGAATGTTGATAAAGGGACGGGTTCGCCTACCAGGTGGGAGAAGGGTAGGTTCCTGCATGTTCCCCGATTTAGGACGTGACAAGTTGGTATCAGAGCTCTAGGTTACCCTATCTATAACTACAAGAGCATGTCTAATAGATTCTTGCGGATAGGTACGATGAGCTCCGTAATTATCTGCGAGAGGATATAGGACATTTAGGAAACTTCACATTCATTCATTCTTTCGTGCTACTTTATTCAAATTGGTATCTGGAATTTTCAAATTGGTATCTGATTCATTTCTATTCTCTCACAGATGGTAAGGACACGTGCCACCATTGCAAGGGATGAGGTGCCCGAGCCTGCTACTGGGACAGGCCCTAGGGACGAGGACAGGCGAGAGGCAGCGACAAGGCTAGAGGTCGTGGAGCTGCACCGGCTAGGGGCAGGGCCCGTTCAACTTGACAGAGACGAGCACGATCAGCTTCTTCGGAGCCTTTGCCAGCACAGCAGGCGGAGCAGCAGCTCGAGAGGGCACAAGCAGTCAGGGAAAATGTGAGGCCAGCCCAGGCCCACCTCGGGGTATGTCAGACGTAGCCTGCCAGGATACCGTGGCCAGGATACTTCTACATCTCAATGGGAAGCATACCATAGGCGGTGCCACTACACCTAGTGGTGGTTCCCAGACTAGAGCGAGGGTATGGAGTCCTGAGCAGGGCTAGACTATGGAGATGTAGAGTGCTGTTGCCATGACCCCACATATAGATGGTATCCCAGCCCCAGTGGGTGCTTCCAGACCAGTAGCAGCACAGACCCAGATAGTTGGAGATTAGGACCTCATCGGCAAGTTTCTGAAGATGGAGTCGCTTAGATTCTTTGTCACGTGCAGTGAGGATGCATACCAGTTCATAGTGGAGATGCATGAGAGGACTTACAAGATAAGCATTGTGGAGTCTCACGACGTAGATTATGTGTCCTTCCAGTTTCGCGGCGACGCAAAAACTTGGTGGAGGTATTATATTGAGAGTAGACCTATTGATGCACCTCTACTCACCTGGACCGAGTTCAATCAGGCCTTCTTGAAGAAGTACGTCCCGTGAAATTTGAGGGACGTGCGTAGAGATGAGTTCTTCCATTTACAACAGAGAGGGACGTCTGTATCAGAGTGAGGCCTGATTTATGTTTTTTGCTAAGTATGCGACCCAGTTGATTCCCACTGAGGCGGAGAGGGTTCGTAGATTTATTGGTGGACTTGTGTTTCCACTCCATATTACTTGTCTCCAGTTGTCGCCATGGGTTCTTCTTTCGCAGTCGTTGATCATGCCGTGAGTGTTGAGTCTGCCAAGGCTTGTTCTTTGAGAGGATCTAGTGAGAAGAGGCCACATCAGCATGGCAGTTTTAGTGGTTCCAGTTATAGGGGCGAGGGACAGTCTTCCAGGACCCTATCAGTCAGCCTGCAGCCGCCCCTTTCAGTTCGCATTACAGGCATCTTCTGGTGGTCCTTCTAGACCCAGTGATTATGGGGATGGCCAATCCCATAGTGGATCTTACTCCCGACCAGCTGACCGAGGTGGTCCCTCTAGTTCATCAGCTTTTGTATATCAGCCTCCAGCTCCCAGGTTTTTTATGTATGTGGTAACCCCAGTTACCTGATGAGAGACTGCACCAGACCTAGACAGAGTAGGTCCCAGCAGGGTTTTCAATTTCAGACCCCAAGGACTGCGACACCATCTAGTCGTCAGGGTGTATCGTCAGCTAGAGACAACGCCTAGTCAAGCCGCAGTAGTTCTCATTCGTACAGGGGTGGACACCAGTCAAGTAGGGGTGGTTCCCAGGTCTCCCGAAGAGGAGTGCAGTTTGGTCAGAGTGGTCGTGGTATGGCACATTGCTATGCTTTTTTGGGTAGGCCCGAGGATGAGGCTTCTGATGCTGTGATCTCAAGTGCTATTTCTGTTCGTCATCGGCCAACTTCAGTCTTGTTTGATCCCGGGTCAACTTTCTCTTATGTGTCTAAGACCAGGGTAAGGATGGCAGGAGGAGACTTAGAGCACTTCTCTGTTCTGATGGGGTTGCATCAGAGATCAGCTCTTAGCCCGTTTCTATTCGTCTTGGTGATGGATAAATTGATGTGATAAATACAAGGTGAGGTGCCTTGGTGTATGTTGTTCGCGGATGACATAGTCTTGATTGACGAGACTCGCAGCAGAGTTAACGCTGAGCTGGAGGGATGGAGACAGATGTTGGAGTCTAAAGGATTTAAATTGATTAGGACCAAGATAGAATACTTGGAGTCCAGTTTCAGTGGCGTACCGCATGAGGCTGACAAGGAAGTGAGGCTTGGTACCCAGGCCATCCAAAAGAAAGGAAGTTTCAAGTATCTTGGGTCTATTATACAGGGAGATGGGGATATCGACGATGATGTTTCACATCGTATTGGAGCAGGGAGGATGAAATGGAGGCTCGCTTTCGGAGTGCTGTGTGACAAGAAAGTGCCACCAAAACATAAAGGCAAGTTCTACAAAGTGGTGGTTAGACCGACTTTATTGTATGGGGTGGAGTGTTGGCCAGTCAAGAACTCTCACGTTCAGAAGATGAAAGTCGCGAAAATACGAATGTTGTGATGGATGTATGGGCAAACTAGGAGGGATAGAATTAGGAATGAAGATATCTGGGACAAGGTGGGAATGGCATCAGTGGAGAACAAGATGCGGGAAGCAAGGATGAGATGGTTTGGGCATGTGAAGAGGAGAGACACAGATGCTATAGTTCGGAGGTGTGAGAGGTTGGCTATGGACGATTTCGGGAGAGGTAAAGGGAGGCCGAAGAAGTATTGGGGAAAGGTGATTAGACAGGATATGACGCAGTTTCGGCTTGCCGAGGACATGACCTTAGATAGGAGGTTGTGGATGACTCAGATTAGGATAGGAGGCTAGGTTGCTTATCCTTTCATCCTAGTAGTTATAGTTTTGCTCATTCGTTTATTGCCATTTGATTTCTGCTTGTATTTGATAGGCCTTGTGCTTTGATTATCTTATTTATCTATGGTAGCTAATGCTCCTTTCTTTCCAGACTGTTCTATCATGACTTTCTCGCTTTTGTTATTCCTCGTTTTCATATTGTTTTTGATATGCTTGTTCCTATCTGACTTTTTGTGTTGTTTTCTCTCTTGAGCCGAGGGTCTTTCGGAAACAACCTCCTTACCTTTCAAGGTGGGGGTAAAGGTCTTCGTACACTCTACCCTCCCCAGATCCCACATTGTGGGATTCTACTAGGCATGTTGTTGTTGTTGTTGTTGTGTCTACTACGACTTAAGATTCAATTTTGGTTAATTGAGTCTATCGGTCTTGCTTAGTTACTTTTATGGGGTACGATACGTGGATAGACTTGATGATTTTGGATATGGTAGATTTTGATATTATCGTGGGTATGACTTGGTTGTCATCGTATCACGCGATCTTAGACTATCATGCCAAGACAATCACCTTAGCTATGCCTGGGATTCCTAGACTTGGGTGGAGGGTACTCCGAGTCCCGCTCCGAAGAAGATCATCTCTTATCTCCACGCGAAGAATTTAGTCGACAAGAGGTGTTTCTCCTACTTGGCCCATGTTTGTGATACTAGCATTGCTTCTCTGCCCCTTGAGTCTATGCCTATTCCATGTGTGGCACCGTTGACATTGTTAAATTCTCGTGATATATGTCCATGTGTGGCACCGTTGATATTGATAGATTCTTGTGATAGCTGTCCATGTGTGGCACGATTTGGCATTGATATACTCTTGTTGACATTGATATCATGAATGTATTCATACTTATACATTGGGATGGGGTTGCACATTCCGCAACATATATTGGACCGGGTTGCACGTTCCGCAACATTTATTGGATCGGGTTGCACGTTTCGCAACTGATATTGGATCGGGCGGTGCGCCAGAACAGCTACATGGACTTTGCAAGTTCCCTATGGGTCATGACTATCGAGGCGTGGAGGTATTCCTCCTGGAGCGCGTATGTATCATTGCATTGCATTGCATTCATATTTATATATTCATACTGTTGGATTTCGACTTGATACTTGCACTTGTGGTGATATTCGGACTTGGTGATCTATACTTGTGGAGGTATTTTGACTTGGTATTCTGTACTTGTGGTGACATTCGGACTTGGTATTTAGTTATTGTGATTTCGAACTTGGACAGTGTTGGTTGTACTTGTTGTGGGCATGTCTACCTTCAGTCTCTTACTTATACATATGTTAGCTAACTGTTGTCTGCCTATGATGCCTACTCAGTACACGCTGTACTGATTCTACCTTACTGCATTCTTTTGTGAGGGCAGAGTACATGGCTGGATTGACTTCTTCCCCTCGAGACTAACTCCTGAGGCATTGCCGTCGAGCATCTAGGGTGAGTACATGGCCAGATCCGCAGCTCGGATGACTCCTCTTATTTTACTTGTCATATTCGCTACTTTTGAGACAGTATTTCCTTTTGAGACTATGTATTCAGACTTTTAGTTATGTAGTGGCTCTTGTACAACCTAGACCAGATTTTGGGATTGATGTAATATTTCCACACTTATTTACTTATCTATTTCAGACTTGTTAGACATTTATGTTGGTTGAGTTATTTTATTGTTGTATGAATGTTGATAAAGGGATGGGTTCGCCTACCAGGTGGGAAAAGGGTACGTGCCCGCACGTTCCCCGATTTGGGACGTGACAGGAAGTTTAATTTGAAGCTAAACCCGGTCAAATGTGCGTTTTGAGTTCCTGCCAGAAAATTATTGGGATTCATAGTCAGCCGAAGGGGCATAAAGCTAGACCCATCAAAGATTAAAGCCATCCAAGAGCTGCCACCTCCAAAGACTAAGAAAGATGTCATGAGTTTCCTGGGAAGACTGAATTACATTTGGTGATTCATAGCCCAATCCACCGTCATTATGGAGCCAATACTCAAACTGCTAAAGAAAGGCACACCAACGGAGTGGACTGAAGAGTGTCAGAAAGCATTCAACACATCAAGAAATACTTGTCCAACCCACCGGGTGCCCGTTGTTGCTATACTTGTCGGCATCAGATAATGCCATTGGATGCGTGTTAGGACAACACGAAAAAACCGACAAAAAGGATCAGGCAATTTACTACCTGAGCAAAAAGTTCACCGCCTGCAAGGCGAGATACACTTTGGTAGAGAAGACATGCTGTGCTTTGACGTGGGTAGCCCAAAAATTGAGGCACCACGTTTCATCATCCACCACTCATCTCATATCCAAGATGGATCCACTTTAGTACATGTTCCGCCAACCCATGCCTATAGCGAAATCGGACAAGTGGCAAATGCTATTGAACGAATTTAACATCACATACATAGCACAAAAGGCAGTCAAGGGACAAGCATTGGCTGACTTACTGGTAGAAAAGCCCAGTTGATGAAGACTTCGAACTACTTCAAACCTACTTCCCAGATGAAGAAGTACTGGCGGTACATGAAGACATAGCTGAACCTTATTCAGGATAGAGATTATTTTTTGATGGTGCGGTCAATCATAAGGGTTCAGGAATCGGAGCAGTCTTAGTATCAGAAACTAGGCAACATTATCCAATGGCCGCAAAACTCAAGTTCCGATGCACCAACAACATAGTGGAGTACGAGGCCTGCATTTTGGGCCTCAGAATGGCTTTGGATATGGACATTCATGAGTTGTTGGTCATAGGCGATAAGAAGTTCAAGAAGATCGATTTCAAACATATACCAAGGGCTCAAAACGAGCTCGCTGATGCTTTGTCCACCATAGCATCCATGATACAACACCTTGAAAGCAGTCATATTGACCCACTGGAGATAAGCCTAAGAGCAGAACATGATTACTGTTCCCAAGTGGAAGCAGAGACCCGATGGCAAGCCATGGTACATTGACATAAAAACATATCTGCAAAGAAGAGAGTATCCCAAGAATACTACGAG
The DNA here is from genome assembly GCF_019175385.1 of Lycium barbarum. Lineage (NCBI taxonomy): Eukaryota > Viridiplantae > Streptophyta > Magnoliopsida > Solanales > Solanaceae > Lycium > Lycium barbarum. The sequence goes on from NC_083345.1 coordinate 103,239,618, forward strand.
AAACCAGAAGAAAGCCATCCAGAGAATGGACAATGGATTCTTCCTAAATAAGGAGATTCTTTATGAAAGAACACATGATCTAATATTACTCTGATGCCTGGATGCCATCGAGGCCACAAAATTACTAGAAGAGGTATATGCTGGAACCTGTGGGCTTCACATAAATGGGTTCGTTCTGGCTAAGAAAATCCTCCGAGCATGTTATTATTGGATGACAATGGAAAATGATTGTTGCAAAGATTCCACCAATTCAAAATCCATGGAGATCTGATCAGAGTCCCACCGAGCTTACTCAATGTTATGAGCTCACCTTGGTCATTCATCGCCTGGGGCATGAATATCATTGGGCCCATAGAACCTGATGCATTAGATGGACACCGATTCATCTTGGTCGCCATAGATTACATCACTAAATGGGTTGACGTCACATCACACAAATCAGTTAATGGTAGCTAATTTTGTGTGAAACAAAATTATATGCCAGTTTGGCATACCCGAGTCCATTATAACGGACAATGGAACGAATCTGAACAGTCATATTATGAAGGACATCTGTGAACAATTTCGAACAACCCATCGGAATTCCACCGCCTACCGGCCACAAATAGAGCTGTAGAGGCAGCCAACAAGAATATCAAGAGGATATTAAGGAAAATGACAGACAACTACAAGTGTTGGCACGAACAATTTCCCTATGCATTGCTTGGGCACCGAACAACAGATTGGACTTCAACAGGGGTAACTCTGTACTTCCTTGTCTATGGTAATGAAGAGTTCATACCTGCCGAAGTAGAGATACCATCACTAAGGATCATTCAAGAAGCAAAATTGGACAACATAGAATGGTTTCGAAACCGATACGAGCAACTGGCTCTAATAGATGAAAAGGGAAGTCATATGCCACGACCAATTATATCAACAAAAAATGGCACGCGCCTTCAACAAGCTGGTCAGAGCCCGACTCTTTCATATAGGACAACTGGTGCTCAAGCAAGACAATTGGTACTCAAGCAAGTGTTTCCACACCAAGACGAGTATAAAGGTAAATTTGCACCCAACTGGCAGGGCCCATACGTGGTCCGTGTAACGGTTGGCATTTTGCGGACGGGGTTAGCGCTCGGAAAACTTCTTTGAGCTCGTTGGTGCTCTTTCAGACTTTGTTATAAAAGAGTCGCCACCTAAATTTTAGGAAATTAGGAAAACCAGTTTGGAAGGGTTTGTTCATACACCGTGAAAAATCCTTCGTAATCCAAAGTTCTGGGCAAGGGTTTTGGTGATCCCCTAGGGAAGGTGTTAGGCGCTCTAGTATTAAGGATCCGTACTATACGGTTGACCTTCGAATTCCAATGTATGAGTATTTGCGTGAACTATTTATTTAGTGTTTTGTTCCCGCATTATAAAGTCTGTCATTTTTCCTATCTTTTTTTGAAATAAATTGAGTATATCCCCTTTGCATATAGGGTATTTAGGTTTAGATTTATAATATCCGGATATGACTAGCTCCTTTTATATATAAGGATAGTAGTGGTTTTGCAAAGATAATTTTATTTATTTATTTTAAAGTGTGGAATGAATGGGTTTTGTTCATGCTTGACTCATACATGGTTCGAGTTAATCCGTTTAATACGTTTTCAGAATATTTCTATCCCAAAAACTTTATGCTTACAATTGATTTATACGGGGTTTCAATTAATATATATATCTATATCTATATATATATATATATTTCTTTGTCCTTGAAATTCAATTTAAGGCCCAATACTTGTAATAAAGAGGTTGCATTTTGTTTTACGTGGGCTTTGGCCCAAATTTTCATTTTTTCTGAAAATTAATTAAGTACAAGAAGATGTATTGATTTTTCCGTTGGCCCTTGCCCAAAAATTTTGTTTTTCCGCTACTGGGCTCAGCCCAAAATAGTCACCCCCCCCCCAACACTTTTCCTGAAATTTTGTTAAGTGGGGTTTAAAAAAGGTGGTTTTAATTGGGCCTTTGCCCCAAAATTCTCATTTTTTTTCCTGACTCGGCTTGGTCCAAAAATCTTTTATTTGTTTTAGGAAAACTGAGTTTTAAAGAAACATTCTTTTGGTTTAAAAACATCAATTTGGTTTTTCCTTCCAGAAGACGGTGACAATAATCCATAATGATGCAATCCCCTTATATCCTCTTTGTTGATTTATTTACTTAGCCACTTTTACTTTAAAAAAAATCATTTATACTATGATAAGATTCAACCTAGGGAAACTCTAAGAATTAAACAAAAATAAAGGAAAACAAAAGATAGATGAAGAATTGGGGATTAAGGAGAATAGAGGATAGATACTTGACCCAAGAGTAAGAAATCTATGGACAAGAAAGGGTATATTAAACCCTAACCCTTCCAATCGGATTTACAAACCCTAGAACCTAAGTAATTCGAATCAACAAACAACTCAAATGAATCCACAAATGAGCAACATTGAATTCGATGGAATTAAGCAATTCACTTCACAACTAGGAAGCAACACTTGGTTAACCAACCAAACAATCTATAGTAATCTAAAGTTATCAACTACAATCTCTCATAAGAGTTTCTTCATTCAACATAATCTAAAGATGAAAATAACCTAAGTCTAGTATTTATACTAAGAGACTTAAGAGCTAGGCTAGTTATTACAAGAATGCCATTAATGAGGCAAGAGCCTTGTTTGGCTAGTTGGATATTGGCTTGAAATCCGAAAAAGGCTCCTCTTGCACATATAGCCATCATCCAATCCTCAAGCTTGCAATTGTGACCCTTTTTCATCTATGGACCTTCTTTGCACGTCTAGCCACATTTGCATTTCTGTCCCTTTGCGACTCTAGCCACTTTGAGTGTTGGCCTTCTTTCTTGTAGCTTCTTCTTTCATTCCCCTCCAAGATACTTTCCATACTTCATAGGCCTTCTTATGGGGCTTGTGTGCCTCTCCATGGGTCTCCAATGCTCCTTTGGTCATCCTCCTAGCTTGAATGGATTGGAGTCCCATGCCTTGGTCTTCAATGTGAGCCTTCAAGTGAGGCTTCAAGCGACGTGTGCCTAGTAGGGTCATATCATCCTCCCCTTCTTGAAAAGGATTCGTCCTCGAATACAAACCTTGAAAAAGCCAAAGGAAGATTGAAGACAACATACTCCTCAAAGATTGAGGGTTAGCACACACAATAATAACCACATAATCATGCCAAGGATGAACAAATTGGTGGTACAACCACACTTCAATAGTAATCATGCATAGAGAGTGTACACATGGGATTTCAACAAGGTGAATTCCCCAAAATTCAAGAAATAACGCACTCCCCAAGCAAGTTCTACCTTCATTTTGTGTAAGTGTAAGATGTAAAGTAAGGTCGTTCCAACCTAGAGCCCAACCCTCTACACTAGTCTCCTCAAATAATGGTTTCACTACCAAGACAAAACAAGAGGACACTACACCGGGGTCATAAACAAAGATATGCCTCAGGTCATGGTCTACACATCCCACTTCAAAACCCATCATAAACTTAAGCAACAACGTACAAAGGGTTTTATAAGCAAAGAGGTCATAAGGAAAGGTATCACACAAGAGATGGTTAGCAATTTGTAGCCAAGTTTTACCCTCCTTTTCAAGATAATCCCTTTTAGCAATCAAGTAAAAATCCCTCAAGAGACGGTTTTTCTCACCAAGAAATTGTCACGACCCGACTAGGCGTCGCGACGGGCACCCGGTGCTAGCCCACCCGGGCACCCCTTACCGTACCTTTACACTTACATCTAGGTGAGCCACATAGTAAAACATACATTTCTACTCATTAATCATACTAGTCCCATTGGAAAACGATACCTTTATATCATCATTGGCATCTATGTCATACCAATGCACATAAGCCGACAAGGCTAGAAAATGATAGACAAAATATAGGCCGAAAAGGCCAATCACATCTAACCATATACACATGTCTACGAGCCTCTAAGGAGAGTATGTCATATCACATAGGCGGGGCAGGACCCCGCTATGCCCATACATATGTACACAAAAGAATAAGTACCCAAAAGCTATAGCTCCGAATGAAATGGAGCTCCGCTATGTGTCCCTGAGAATGTAGCTATGGATCAAGTCTGTCTCCCTGGGCACCTGCGGGCATGACGCAGTGTCCACAAACAAAAGAATGTCAGTACGGAGAATGTACTGAGTATGTAAAGCATGATCAATATCAATATAGAAGCATAATAAGCAATATGAGAAATAGCATAGGAGGGGAGATAGCAGTATCAACGTCATAAGCACTTACTTGCCTTTCATAGAGACTTTCCATTTCTAGTACGTAATTGTGTACATACATCCGTATCCGTATCCGTATCCGTACTCTTTTACATTACGTCCATAATCGTATTCATAGACATAGTCTTATTCATATTCATATCTATATCATATACATAACCATATCATATACATAACATTTACATAGCATGCCCGACCACGAAGGTTCAGTGTTTCATACATACTTGGCCAACCAAGGCTCAAGGTTACACATACCTGGCCCTACCAAGGCTTCAGGGTTATCCGTACCATCTGCAGAGGTGTGCGCGTGTTACATAATCATATACATATTCTACCCAGCCTTATAAGCTCGGGGTTCCATAATAGTCATACATAGTTACATATACATAATAGCTCATAAGCATCTATACTATTAACATCACTATCATCATCGTCATCGTTATCGTCATTCATTACATCTATCTTTATAGGCTTACTCGTCATATGAGGAACTTAGTACAATCGTAGCATATCAAGAATCGTGAGCTTAATAGCTCGGAAGATCGAGTCATTTGAAGGACATCATAAACTTATAGAAGATTTAGATGTTTGGACAAGAACCCATGCCTTACGAAAGAAGGGTTAGCCTTACATACCATTCCGTTCAACTATTTACCACTTGCACGTTCTCCTTCAACGCTCGCGTTTCTACCTTCATTAAAGTCATACTATCATTAGAAATCGATAGCTAGCATACACGACTAAAACTAGAGAAAATCGGACAACATCTCCTTTATTTATACGACATTCCTCCATAGTGTACATCAACTCCCAAACATCAATAATGCATTCACAATATCATAACAATAGTCTTTATTCATCCACATATCCACATTTCTCAATTCACTTTCAATCACCCATATCCATGGTCATAACACACGACTACGTTCACTCACATACATTTCCTATCCCATGTTCTCAACATCATTTGTAGCATATTTAGATCATGACACATCAAGAATCATGACTCAATTCAAGCTATTACTCAAAATGGCACTATTCCACATTCATGACCCATTTTTCTATATCCTTCTACAATCCAAGTATTTCAACTCTCAAATACCTTAAACAACATAGAAATACCATAAATCTTACCTTAGATATTGTTGGAACAAGCCTTGGTTGGTAATACTTCACTTGAGCAAAAACCCTAGTTCATCTCCAATGAGATTTCTTGACTTGAATGATCTTTAATGGGTTTTCTTACACTTGATTCACTTAGTTTATGTTGTTGATCACTAATAACTCTTGAATCCTTGTGGAATAAATGTAGAGAGATGGTTTAGAGAGAAGGGGTATGATATGGAAGTGAAATGAAATAAAACTTGGATCCTTTATTTAATGAACCATTCAGTCCCAGACCAGGTATACAGACCAACATACGGTCCGTACATTTTATATGGGCCGTATGTTTGGCCGTATGTTTGGTCCAGAGAAGTATTCCATTCTGGGCTGATTATACGGTCCTAACATACGGACCGTATATTTTATACGGCCAGTATGTTTGGCCGTATAATCCTCAGTATTCCGAAGCTCGTTTTCGTCGACTCGTTTGATCTCCCATCCTTATGGAACCTTCTTAACACTTGTTTAACACCTCAATACCAATCTAAGGGATGTTATCACTCTTCTCCAAGACATCATTAAATCCTCGTTAACTCGTTACTCGTATTTCCTTTCCATTACCTATCGTATGCCTTGCCTTCTCTTGGCAACTTTTTTCCCCTATCTCGAACATCTCTGAAATCTTATCTAGAGTCATCAAATGTCGTTTCTTGCCTATTGAAATACCGTATGCTCATACTCTTCACTAGTATAATCCACTTGAGCATCAACGGAAAATTTTCCAAGGTGTAACAGAAATGGATCATCATACCATAGTGGAATTTTGGTGACTTTGTGATTCCAAAGAATGGATTCATTTTCAACATCACAAAACACAAGGTCATGCATTTCACAATCATCCACTATATCATGATTAAGCAAATTACCATCCTTGAAGAGAGTATGCCCAATCACAAGATCACATCCAAAATAAGAAAGTTCACTCTCAAAAGGATCATTATCAACACAAGTGCTACCACCATATGGACACAATTTACTCTTGCAAGAAGAGTCAATATAGTCATCAAAAGGATCAACTAGCATGTAAGCACTTTTCACCAAGACATCATCAATTAACAAGGGTCACTAATTCCCACACAAGGCAAAACTTTACCTCTACTCAATCATTCATCAAGCACAAAGTGATCCACATTTGCTAAAGTAGAAGAGTTAGCTTTGTTACCTCTTTGTTGAAGCACATCACCTTGGTCAATTTTGTCAAGTTCCTTGTATTGGCCTCCCTCTTTGGAAGAGGGTAGCACCACTTCATCCTCCAAAGGAACTTGGAAACTCGGGTCCATGTCCTCTTTGGGGTGATCATCCACATAAGTACCTACAAAAGGAACAAGACAACTAGAAGAAATAGAAAGGTTAGAGGGGTTAGCTTGACTTGGCACCAAGTCCTTTTCTTAACCACACCTTTCCTCTCCTCCTAACATTCCTCTAGCCACCATACATTTCTTACTCTTCTCTTGGGTCGAACCTTGTCCTTTTTGAGCAACCAAGGTCTTTTTTTCACTCACCATTTCCTCCCTTTTCATCTTTTCACGCAGCTCTTTCATGACTCTATAGTCTTCACGCACTTCATGGGGAGACAATGGAGCAAGGACATACTTTTTACCGTTGACCACAAAAGAATACTTGTTGGTCCGCCCACTATGTTGAGCATCCACATCAAATTTCCAAGGTCTTCCAAGAAAAATATGGCACACTTGCATTGGTACCACATCACATAAAATTTCATCCTCATATCTTCCAATGCTCAATTGCATAATCGCTTACTTGGTCACCCGCATTTCTACACTTTCATTGAACCATTGAAGCTTATAGGGGCTAGGGTGTTTTCTTGTGGGGAATTTCATACTTTCAACCAAGAATTGGCTAACCAAATTAGTGCTACTCCCACCATCAATGATCAAGGAACAAACCTTGTCCAAAATCTTACACCTAGCATGAAACAAGTTCTCCTGTTGGTCACTCTCTTCCATAGCTAGAGCTCCCATGGCTCTTCTAGCAATAATAGCATAATTCAAAGCCTCCTCATATCTCAATTCAACTCCATCCTCGGAATCACCCTCACATTCACTACTTTCTCCTTCCTTATCATGACCAACCCCGCCCTCATTTTCATCATCGGTTCAATACCCATCCCTAACTATAGTAATAGTCCTCCGGTTGGGACACTCACTTGCAATATGTCCTCTACCTTGGAATTTGAAACATTGAATGGTAGATGGACGAGGTAAGTTAGGTTTAGTGTTGTTACCTCCTTTGGCTTGGTCGCCTCCTTTAGCCTTGTAATCAAACTTAGCTTGAGGAGTGATAGTAGTGATCTTGGGATTCTCCCAAGTGGACGGCTTCCACTTCTCTTTCCCTTGGTTTTAAGTTGAAGATGATTTGTTTTTGTCTTTGTAAGGCCTCTCTTCTTTTAGATCCGCTTCAACCTTGGATGCTCATGGAATGCCTCTTCTAGACTATTATAAGTCTTGAGCCGCATGTGTTTAGCAATGTCACGATTCAAGTAGGCTACGAATCTTATAATGGTGCACTTTTCTTGTTCTTCTAACTTGGCTTTCATCCGCAAGTCCTCAAACTCATCAAAGTACTCTTCCACGCTTTTCGATCCTTGTTTCAACAAATACACCCTTTTGAGTGCATCTTGACGATATGTGGGTGGAAGCCACCTTGTTTCCATGAGCTTGATCAAGTCTTTCCAAGTTGGAAGATCATAGATGTTTTGTTGAGCCCTTTGTAATTTCTTAGATTCCCACCAAGTAGAAGCGTACCCCTCAAATTGAGCGAGGGCATACTTTGTCTTTAAGGCCTCGGACACATTGTTTGTAAGGAAGATGCGCTCACTTTGCAATTTCCATTCAAGGAACTCTTCCGGATTGCTACCTCCTTGGAATGTAGGAAGGTTTACCTTGATGGTGTTCAAATTTCGCTCATTATCTTGCCACCTTCCCCTGTCCTCATAACCTTGGGCCCTCCCTAAGTCTACATGACCTTGGAATCTAGGGTTATGGCCCGGAAACCTCTCAAAACCTCCTCTTCCTCCCCTCCCTAGATTATTCATTCCTCCACGCCGCCTTCTTTTTCGGTTATCATCCCACCACCTACCTTGTGGATAGTCATCATACTCCTCTTCATTCATGGGGTATTAGTAGTGGCGTTGGTATTGGTTTTGGTTAGGAAAGGGATCTTGTGTTTGGACTTGGGGTGGAGCTTGGGGTGTTTGTTGTAAGGTTACTTGAGGGATTGCCTCATTCGGGTTGTGTTGGTAAACTTGGGGATAGGTTTGCCAATTGGTGTTTTTGGAATGTGGAGTTTTGAGATGTGAGGTTGGTTGTTTGGGGTGGTTGTGGTGTTGGGATTGCACAAGGCATGTGCTTGTCCCGGAGTAATAGTTGGAGTGGTATCTTGTGTTTTATCCCCATCACCTTCATTCCTAGAACGGGGAGTGCCCATTCTACTCGAACCCTCCATTTGAACTTTCTCAATACTCACCATCTGTTCATCCATACCCTTCAACTTCCCATTCACACCATTCATCTCTCCTCTCATCTCTTCCATACCCGCTTACATGCCCGAGATTTGATTTATGATCATAGCCAATGAACTTGCTATGGATGACATATCTACTACTTCTTGTATCCTATCACCTTGGTTAGACATGATGACCTGCAAAACTAGCAAATAAGATTAGCAATAAAAGCCTCACTTCACTCGTATTGAACTCTCAACCTTACCACACGTCGTGCTTTTTTGAAGTTGTTGATGAATCACTCGTCCAATCGAATTCACACGTTGCTTATCCTTTGTGGCAAAATGGATTCTTGTTTAGATGAATGACGGATGACTCAAAAGCAAAACGGACGAGAGCCAATAAAGTTTCAACGAAATAAAACGAAGAAAAGCTTGAAAGAAATGCGGACACAAGAACTAGGAAACACACATAGGAACAACTACTATGTGACTACTAGTTGAGAGACACAAGAAATTGAAATGCTAAAACCGGAAAATAAATGAAATTTCGGGCCCGGGTAGGTGATAATTTGAAAATGGGGTCTTGAAGCCTCAATTGATCCAATGCATCAATTTGAAATAACGAAATTTTTTAAAATTCTATACTCTTTTTTTTATTTTTGTTCCCTACTTAAGGAATAGGGAAACAATCACTTACAATTAAGGCTCAAGAAGTTTTTCAGAAATGAATTGAGATGAAATGAAAATTTGGAATTGAAAATGTACTTCAAATTCACGGATTGGGTTGTGGAATTTATACGGTCCGTATATAATTCACGGACCGTAAAAGGTGTCCGTAGAACAGGGACAAAAACTCAAAAATTTGGTACCAAATTTACGGGCCAAAATCTACGGGTCGTAAAATTTTTACGGTCCGTATTTTCCCATCGTAAATCACTTACAAAATGTAACTTTTGGGCCTCCAATTTTGCGGACCGTGAAAATTTATACGGTCCGTATGTGGGACCGTATAGTGGCTTCAGTGATTTCGTATTGAACTCGTGCTCCTCGAAATTTGGGCCGAATTTTCTTGGATCTGATGACGTCTTGGGCCCCACACAACCTAGGACTTGCCCTTTTTGGCCCAACAAACAACTTTCCACTTGTCCTTGGAAAAACCTTTGGATCAAACCCTCTTCTTTGGTCTTCTTCTTCACTATGAAGATATGAATGTTCTTAACAACACCAAGAACACCAAAATGCAATCTAGGACCAAATCAACTCGTTTTTGCTCCAAATTTCAGATCTAAGCTCCTTATCACTTAGAGAACAAAGCCCAATATTCAATTTGCCTCAATTGCTTCTCAATCACTAAACCCACTTTTGAGTTCCTCAAGCTTTGATGAAGCTTCAATGGTGAAAACTTCAAAACCCACCCAAACAACTTCAAACTTCGGATTTAAATGTTTTCCACCTCAATAAACTCAAATCTAACTTCAAAAACAACAAAATCAAACCACAAAACAATTTTTGATTTTTTTTTTGTGATTTACAAATTTTTAGCTTGGGATTAGAAATTGTGGGAACAATCTCTTAGCCTATGCTCTGATACCAAATGATAAGATTCAACCTAGGGAAACTCTAAGAATTAAACAAAAATAAAGGAAAACAATAGATAGATGAAGAATTGGGGATTAAGGAGAATAGAGGATAGATACTTGACCCAAGAGTAAGAAATCTATGGACAAGAAAGGGTATATTAAACCCTAACCCTTCCAATCGGATTTACAAACCCTAGAACCTAAGTAATTCGAATCAACAAACAACTCAAATGAATCCACAAATGAGCAACATTGAATTCGATGGAATTAAGCAATTCACTTCACAACTAGGAAGCAACACTTGGTTAACCAACCAAACAATCTATAGTAATCTAAAGTTATCAACTACAATCTCTCATAAGAGTTTCTTCATTCAACATAATCTAAAGATGAAAATAACCTAAGTCTAGTATTTATACTAAGAGACTTAAGAGCTAGGCTAGTTATTACAAGAATGCCATTAATAAGGCAAGGGCCTTGTTTGGCTAGTTGGATGTTGGCTTGAAATCCGAACAAGGCTCCTCTTGCACATATAGCCATCATCCAATCCTCAAGCTTGCAATTGTGACCCTTTTGCATCTATGGACCTTCTTTGCACGTCTAGCCACATTTGCATTTCTATCCCTTTGCGACTCTAGCCACTTTGAGTGTTGGCCTTCTTTCTTGTAGCTTCTTCTTTCATTCCCCTCCAAGCTACTTTCCATACTTCATATGCCTTGTTATGGGGCTTGTGTGCCTCTCCATGGGTCTCCAATGCTCCTTTGGTCATCCTCCTAGCTTGAATGGATTGGAGTCTCATGCCTTAGTCTTCAATGTGAACCTTCAAGCTAGGCTTCAAGCGAGGTGTGCCTAGTAGGGTCATATCATACTAAGCTCGGGTTTGACCATCGTGTGGGGACCTAAAAGTCGAGCTAAACGGTGTAGGCACCTTTGTCCTATGATGACTAGTTTATAATCATAATGATTCCAATAATATACACGAGTTTTACAACTTTACAGGATACAATCAATTACACATAACAAATAACGCATAAGTAAAGAGAAAGGGAAGACTAGGGGTGTACCAAGCCCCTAGTTGGCCATTTTCACCCATGGCTGGGACTTCTTTGAGTCTTTAACAATATTAGCTTTCATTTCTTTTCTTGAACTCAACAATCTTTGAAAGAATTTTCCTATTGGGCCAAAGGCTGGACTCGGCCCAAGTGGCCATGCAGTGAAGAGGAGAAAAATAAAACAGGACCCGGTAAGTTTATATTTACTGAACTTATCACATGCATAACTATGCACATATATATCAAATTTTTACAAGTTACATAATTAAGGTATTCGATTATATGCTATTGGCCTCACGGGTCGAGATTTATACAATGAAAGGGGAAAAGTCGTTACAATCCGTATTCCCGACGCCGCACAAGATCCAAACGGTTTCATGAACCTCAGGCATGGATGGACATCGGGGAATGGCTAAGAACAGACCCCAAATCACCTCAAGCTCCCCAAACCAGTATAGCCAAAGGATAAATCAGAATCCCATAATCATGCACAAATTGGTATAAATCACCATATGTGGAAATAATTTAATTACAAACAACACTAAAACCAAACTCAAGGTCATAGTAATGGAACCAGAACAGATACTGCAATATGATGATATAAGATAACAAAAAAACTCCAAAACACTTAATCATACGATGAACCAAAACAGAATCACCCTTTTCTTCTCTTACTTTTGGGGCTTAATGAAATCTGGTTAATTAAATCTGAATTGGGCTAGGCCCAACTGCCTTCTAAATGGAGATTCAGTTAAAATTTTAAGGCTTAAATGAGGTTTTTATCCCCTTTGTTCATTGATATACACCCCCTAAAGTCCTATATACTTATGTGTACATATAATATACCAGCTGATATATCATATGTATATCTTCACCTAGTCAACGTCAAACTTAGGTATATCCCTATGAATATTTACTCTCAAGCTTAAACTAATTATTAAACTTGTCCGACCTTATTAACCACCTAATTATCTTTCACTTTTAAGCAATAATATCAATCCTAATCTAAGGCTGACTTTAGACTTAAACTTCCCCAAGACTAGTACTGAACCAAACCAACATTATGTAGATTAATTCAAAATTCAGCAGAGTCCTAAGATGGAGTATGAAACAACCAAGGCCAACAAGTATTTATACATTACACAAATCTAGGCAGGGCTCAATCCCTTCAGAGATGCACTCATAACAAATCATAACAAACTCAAGATAAAACTGCACACAAAGGTTTGCAGGTCCAGTAAATAAAATTCAAGAACCATTATATAGAAATAAACCATGTTGTTACTGTATTACTTCAAGTTTTAGGCACAACCCTTATACTCTTTCATCTTGCTAGATTTCAGAGAACAAATAAAAAAAGAAGCAAGACACACAACATAAGCAAATATCCAATCTTTATGTCATGATGCATATTCCAGATTCCAGATCAACTCTTTTAAGACTCTTTTGATCCCATTTCTATCAAAGGTAAGAAGATAACCAGTAACAGACAAGCCAGCCAGAACAAGGAAAGTAGTAAGCATTGTAAACAAGGATAGGACAGGTTTATTTTAGGCTCCCTTTGATCTAATGAACAGGGAAGGAAGAAAAATAGAGTATGGATACTACAGATTTTACCCCATATGCATATAAGGTATGCCATGGCAACCTTTTATTTGGAAGAAAACATTATGAACCAAGTAAAACCTGATCCTATGTCTCCCTTCTCTCAAAGTGCTTTTAAAAGACTGTCTCACTGCCAAGTGGTTTACAATTTATGTGTCCATAACCTATGACATTTTCAACCCTTTCATTTGTATTAATCTCAATAACACAAAGGAAAAGACAAATCATATTTACAACTTATCCACATGAGACTTTACTGAGACAGATCATTTCAAACCCCATTTTGTCCCATTTCACCCCCTCAAGTTCATATTAAGGTCATATTCAGAATGTCAGTCCCTCACACAATATGATCGATACAAGTTTAATTACAATAACCAACTAAACCTCTGGGCAGATCAGGATAGAACCAGAATAACATATTTCAACCCTAAAGAAAGGACAAACACCACTATCAGTCTTGTTTTTGTCTATGATCAACAGATACTCAATATCTAAATGGAATTTTATAAAATAGTACAGGCAGCTTTCATGAAATGACTTGTACAAATCCATATCAAGTTTTCCTTTCCTCTTTTATTCTTCCCCTCCCCCCCCCCCCCCCCCCCCTTTTTTTTAAAGGACTAAGTGATCCATCATATGGAAACACAATATACTCAATGACATGTAAACAATCTGTGCTAACTTACTACAACTTTTTTTTTAATCACTCTTAAAGCCATTAAGGGGTTCTGCAACTCTACCTTATTTTTGGCAAGCATTTAAGTCCATTTGTATAATCAGAAGTCAAATTTAGATTATAAAAGCACACCCTTCATTTTAAACTGCCTAGGCCCTTTTATATTCTTTACACATGAATTGATTTCACAAAGACAAGATCACTAAGTGAATAGATTTATAATATCCGGATATGACTAGCTCCTTTTATATATAAGGATAGTAGTGGTTTTGCAAAGATAATTTTATTTATTTATTTTAAAGTGTGGAATGAATGGGTTTTGTTCATGCTTGACTCATACATGGTTCGAGTTAATCCGTTTAATACGTTTTCAGAATATTTCTATCCCAAAAACTTTATGCTTACAATTGATTTATACGGGGTTTCAATTAATATATATATCTATATATATATATATATATATATATATATATTTCTTTGTCCTTGAAATTCAATTTAAGGCCCAATACTTGTAATAAAGAGGTTGCATTTTGTTTTACGTGGGCTTTGGCCCAAATTTTCATTTTTTCTGAAAATTAATTAAGTACAAGAAGATGTATTGATTTTTCCGTTGGCCCTTGCCCAAAAATTTTGTTTTTCCGCTACTGGGCTCAGCCCAAAATAGTCACCCCCCCCCCCCCCAACACTTTTCCTGAAATTTTGTTAAGTGGGGTTTAAAAAAGGTGGTTTTAATTGGGCCTTTGCCCCAAAATTCTCATTTTTTTCCTGACTCGGCTTGGTCCAAAAATCTTTTATTTGTTTTAGGAAAACTGAGTTTTAAAGAAACATTCTTTTGGTTTAAAAACATCAATTTGGTTTTTCCTTCCAGAAGACGGTGACAATAATCCATAATGATGCAATCCCCTTATATCCTCTTTGTTGATTTATTTACTTAGCCACTTTTACTTTAAAAAAAATCATTTATACTATGATAAGATTCAACCTAGGGAAACTCTAAGAATTAAACAAAAATAAAGGAAAACAAAAGATAGATGAAGAATTGGGGATTAAGGAGAATAGAGGATAGATACTTGACCCAAGAGTAAGAAATCTATGGACAAGAAAGGGTATATTAAACCCTAACCCTTCCAATCGGATTTACAAACCCTAGAACCTAAGTAATTCGAATCAACAAACAACTCAAATGAATCCACAAATGAGCAACATTGAATTCGATGGAATTAAGCAATTCACTTCACAACTAGGAAGCAACACTTGGTTAACCAACCAAACAATCTATAGTAATCTAAAGTTATCAACTACAATCTCTCATAAGAGTTTCTTCATTCAACATAATCTAAAGATGAAAATAACCTAAGTCTAGTATTTATACTAAGAGACTTAAGAGCTAGGCTAGTTATTACAAGAATGCCATTAATAAGGCAAGGGCCTTGTTTGGCTAGTTGGATGTTGGCTTGAAATCCGAACAAGGCTCCTCTTGCACATATAGCCATCATCCAATCCTCAAGCTTGCAATTGTGACCCTTTTGCATCTATGGACCTTCTTTGCACGTCTAGCCACATTTGCATTTCTATCCCTTTGCGACTCTAGCCACTTTGAGTGTTGGCCTTCTTTCTTGTAGCTTCTTCTTTCATTCCCCTCCAAGCTACTTTCCACACTTCATAGGCCTTCTTATGGGGCTTGTGTGCCTCTCCATGGGTCTCCAATGCTCCTTTGGTCATCCTCCTAGCTTGAATGGATTGGAGTCTCATGCCTTAGTCTTCAATGTGAACCTTCAAGCTAGGCTTCAAGCGAGGTGTGCCTAGTAGGGTCATATCATACTAAGCTCGGGTTTGAACATCGTGTGGGGACCTAAAAGTCGAGCTAAACGGCGTAGGCACCTTTGTCCTATGATGACTAGTTTATAATCATAATGATTCCAATAATATACACGAGTTTTACAACTTTACAGGATACAATCAATTACACATAACAAATAACGCATAAGTAAAGAGAAAGGGAAGACTAGGGGTGTACCAAGCCCCTAGTTGGCCATTTTCACCCATGGCTGGGACTTCTTTGAGTCTTTAACAATATTAGCTTTCATTTCTTTTCTTGAACTCAACAATCTTTGAAAGAAATTTCCTATTGGGCCAAAGGCTGGACTCGGCCCAAGTGGCCATGCAGTGAAGAGGAGAAAAATAAAACAGGACCCGGTAAGTTTATATTTACTGAACTTATCACATGCATAACTATGCACATATATATCAAATTTTTACAAGTTACATAATTAAGGTATTCGATTATATGCTATTGGCCTCACGGGTCGAGATTTATACAATGAAAGGGGAAAAGTCGTTACAATCCGTATTCCCGACGCCGCACAAGATCCAAACGGTTTCATGAACCTCAGGCATGGATGGACATCGGGGAATGGCTAAGAACATACCCCAAATCACCTCAAGCTCCCCAAACCAGTATAGCCAAAGGATAAATCAGAATCCCATAATCATGCACAAATTGGTATAAATCACCATATGTGGAAATAATTTAATTACAAACAACACTAAAACCAAACTCAAGGTCATAGTAATGGAACCAGAACAGATACTGCAATATGATGATATAAGATAACAAAAAAACTCCAAAACACTTAATCATACGATGAACCAAAACAGAATCACCCTTTTCTTCTCTTACTTTTGGGGCTTAATGAAATCTGGTTAATTAAATCTGAATTGGGCTAGGCCCAACTGCCTTCTAAATGGAGATTCAGTTAAAATTTTAAGGCTTAAATGAGGTTTTTATCCCCTTTGTTCATTGATATACACCCCCTAAAGTCCTATATACTTATGTGTACATATAATATACCAGCTGATATATCATATGTATATCTTCACCTAGTCAACGTCAAACTTAGGTATATCCCTATGAATATTTACTCTCAAGCTTAAACTAATTATTAAACTTGTCCGACCTTATTAACCACCTAATTATCTTTCACTTTTAAGCAATAATATCAATCCTAATCTAAGGCTGACTTTAGACTTAAACTTCCCCAAGACTAGTACTGAACCAAACCAACATTATGTAGATTAATTCAAAATTCAGCAGAGTCCTAAGATGGAGTATGAAACAACCAAGGCCAACAAGTATTTATACATTACACAAATCTAGGCAGGGCTCAATCCCTTCAGAGATGCACTCACAACAAATCATAACAAACTCAAGATAAAACTGCACACAAAGGTTTGCAGGTCCAGTAAATAAAATTCAAGAACCATTATATAGAAATAAACCATGTTGTTACTGTATTACTTCAAGTTTTAGGCACAACCCTTATACTCTTTCATCTTGCTAGATTTCAGAGAACAAATAAAAAAAGAAGCAAGACACACAACATAAGCAAATATCCAATCTTTATGTCATGATGCATATTCCAGATTCCAGATCAACTCTTTTAAGACTCTTTTGATCCCATTTCTATCAAAGGTAAGAAGATAACCAGTAACAGACAAGCCAGCCAGAACAAGGAAAGTAGTAAGCATTGTAAACAAGGATAGGACAGGTTTATTTTAGGCTCCCTTTGATCTAATGAACAGGGAAGGAAGAAAAATAGAGTATGGATACTACAGATTTTACCCCATATGCATATAAGGTATGCCATGGCAACCTTTTATTTGGAAGAAAACATTATGAACCAAGTAAAACCTGATCCTATGTCTCCCTTCTCTCAAAGTGCTTTTAAAAGACTGTCTCACTGCCAAGTGGTTTACAATTTATGTGTCCATAACCTATGACATTTTCAACCCTTTCATTTGTATTAATCTCAATAACACAAAGGAAAAGACAAATCATATTTACAACTTATCCACATGAGACTTTACTGAGACAGATCATTTCAAACCCCATTTTGTCCCATTTCACCCCCTCAAGTTCATATTAAGGTCATATTCAGAATGTCAGTCCCTCACACAATATGATCGATACAAGTTTAATTACAATAACCAACTAAACCTCTGGGCAGATCAGGATAGAACCAGAATAACATATTTCAACCCTAAAGAAAGGACAAACATCACTATCAGTCTTGTTTTTGTCTATGATCAACAGGTACTCAATATCTAAATGGAATTTTATAAAATAGTACAGGCAGCTTTCATGAAATGACTTGTACAAATCCATATCAAGTTTTCCTTTCCTCTTTTATTCTTCCCCTCCCCCCCCCCCCCCCCCCCCCCCTTTTTTTTTTTAAAGGACTAAGTGATCCATCATATGGAAACACAATATACTCAATGACATGTAAACAATCTGTGCTAACTTACTACAACTTTTTTTTTAATCACTCTTAAAGCCATTAAGGGGTTCTGCAACTCTACCTTATTTTTGGCAAGCATTTAAGTCCATTTGTATAATCAGAAGTCAAATTTAGATTATAAAAGCACACCCTTCATTTTAAACTGCCTAGGCCCTTTTATATTCTTTACACATGAATTGATTTCACAAAGACAAGATCACTAAGTGAATAGACCCACAAGAGGATCATTAAGACTACATATTTAAGTTAACAGGTTTTGACAAGGCTATTGTACATTCAGAACCTCAACAGTTTAGTTAATCTACATTTTAGTTAACAAGCATCTTGTTTTAAGAGCATCTTCATATTCAGGGTGGTTGGACTGATCCTAACTTAAATTATGTGATAGTAATGATCCTCTAATCTCAAAATTAAATTACCACATCATTTCAATTCATTTTTTAAATAACCAGAATTCAAAACTAGCTTACATTTTCCATTTTTTCTTCATGTTAGGCCTAGAAAATCTCTTCATTTAACTCACATATACTCTATTCCTTATGACCTTATCTTTAACAGTTCTAACTAGAGTGAAAACAAACTAATCACAAGTCACAACTTGGGTTAATCCTTTAAGATCAACAAACAACCAAACAAACCTCAGACTAAATCATCAGGAACAAATACATGTTACCATATTGATCATTTGGGTAAAGCATAATGTGAAAACAAGTAAAACATAGCTATATCAACATCTTAAACTAAAAACAGACCACTTAATTACAACTAAACTAACTTTAAGACAAACATAAATTAAATGAAAGCGATAAAATAGTAAGTAATTACCTTTTTGATGTGCAACCGGAGCAAGAATGGACTTGGAGCCTCTGTGCTTCCAATTCTCGAACTCAGCCGCACAAGAAAAGGCAAAATCAATAAATTTTTGAACTAAAGACCCAACTTCACAGTCAAATCTAAACAAAATTTTACTGAAAACTTTTATCTCGAGTGGTTTCCTCAAAATTCATGCTATGTGGTTTTTTTCCCCCTCTCCTAGCCCCTCTTCCTTTTTTTTCGTGAGGATTGGGGTTATATTTATAGAACCCCAAAGCTATTGAAACCCTCAAAACCAACGATGTGGCACTTGTGGGATTTTTGCAAAATTACTACTGAAAACGAATTCTATGGCTTAGATCAGCATCTATCAGTAGTGAATGGCTCGATTTGAGCATGTTTGCATGGATCCAAAACTCATGTACTGACCAATAGGACCAATAGGATTCTAGGATTTATGAACATAAAACAACAAAAAATTATAAAGGAAATTCAGAGATTTTGACTAAAACGAGTTAAAAGGTTGAAAACAAAGGAAAATATACCTTGTTTGGTGCTTTAGAGGTTAAGTTTGGGTGAAAATCGGAGGAGAGAGATGAGTTTGCTTTAAATGCTTACTCATTTTTTGCCATGCTCGGACTGAGGCACGACTGACATGCCTGAAATGTTACTATTTCTGAAAAAATGACATGGAGAGGAGAGGGAATGTGTGGCGGCTGCTAGGGTTTAGGGAAGGAGGAAGAGGAGAAGGCGTAGAGGTGTGTTTTGTATAAAATGAAATGTAAAGGGGGGTATTACCCCCTTTAGCTGATGCACATTTGGGTCGGGTCATGGTTTCTTCGGTTATAACCCGTATTTTGTACGTTCGGATAATTCGAGATAATTGCGAAAAGTCAAGGCAAGACTATCTTCCAAATTATTTCAATAAACAAGTTATTTATTAGTATGGGAAATATTGAGAAAGGCTAAGGGTAAAAAGGGAAAGTCGCAAGATGGTTCATAGAAATATTGCGGAAGGCTAAGGGCAAATTTGGAAATTCAAAAAATAAATTTTCATGAATTACAAAAAAAAAAAAGGGCTTGGTTAATTTGGGCTAAGGTGGCCGGCCATGTGGGGTGGCCCAAGGCCCACATGGAGATCTAATATATATATTCCCAAAAGATGACTGATTAGTCACAATTTTCATTCTTAATATTTGGAAATAGAAGAAGCTTGGAGAAGACTCCAAACAAGGGCCATATTCGGCCAAGAGAGGAGAAAAATTGGAGCCTCCAAATTTGATCCAAAAAAATATTTTCTTCAAGTATTCCTACTAATTCAAAGGTCCTCTTTAACGTGGTATAATTGTTGGAGCAAGAGAACCACTATTTGTTGCAAGTTCATAATTCTAGACAAAAGAGAAATCAAGGGAAAAAGGTAAGAATTAATTTCCTTTTATATGTTATGAATGGTTGTGTATGTTGTAGTGTGTAGAAATGGGTAAAATTCATGAGATATGTATATGTGTGTCATGGCCGAATAGGGTGTGTTGTGTGGAGAAGATGAGATGATTTTATTTAGTAGTTTGATTGTTGCGTTGTGGATTCCATGATGTGAAATGAATGAAAACCATGAATTTAGTGTGTTGGAATGGTGGCCGTGTGGTGTAGAGCTTGGCCGTATGTGTGTGTTGTGTTGTATAGGGATGATGAATTAATTTTACTTAGTATGTTAGTTGTGTTATTGTGGATTCTATAATGCAAATGAAGGATTAATGATTCAAGTTGAAGTTATAAGTGTTGGAAAGTCATTTTAGAAGCTAATAGGACTATAATATTACTTTTTGTATTTATGGAAAATAATGTTGTTAGCATGTGAATTGTTGGTTTAGTTCACGCATTGGGAAGAAGAAAATGTATTGTGGTTGTTTTGTTGCATTCGGAAGGTTTTGGGTGATGTAATATGTTGATTGGGTTGTTGGAATATTATGTGAATTGTTAGGAGTATTCTTGAATCATGTTAGAAAGATTTCAGATGAATACTTGAATATATGTGATTGAATTGGATATAAATGAAATGCCGTGAATTGTGTGACAAGAGTTGTTGATGTTAGAATATGTTTTGGGATTGATTGTTGAAGTTGTTAGTATGATTGTTGGCAATGTTGTTAATAATTTGGCCGAGTTGAATTCTCGGATTGTTGATTGTTGATTTGGCCGAGTTAGATTTTCGGGGATGGTGTATTTACAGGGGAAATGCTGCCAAAATTTCGGCAGATTATAAGTGAGTTTACTTGAAAGATTAAGACAAGTGTGTGACAATATGTCTGATGATTATGTAAATCTCCTTGAATGTAGACTAACGAGCTTGGACGAATAAACGTAGCCAATAGGACGTGGAGCAGGTATGTAAGGCTTACCCTTTCTTTCTTTTGGCATGATCTTTATGAAATGAACAAATGACGCATATGTATGATTTCAAAGAAATTTCTATTCTTAGAGCCACTAGGATGGCTAATATCCTTGATTTCCATAAGCTGTTTCATATGATTTGGATGCGTATCTATGATGTCCGAAGATCTGTTTGATATGCTTCCGGATTGGCATTCGAAAGATAAGTGGTATGACTAATGTCTTGATTTTTAAATGATAGCACGTCTGATCATTCCGTTAAGTCTTTGATACATTTTGATATGTACATATGATTCCAAAACCTCTATTTGATCTGATCCATAACGATATCCGAAAGGTACTTGACATGATTATGGCTTTGATTTTCCAAAAATGACTTCTGAAACGCTTGTAGAACGTTCTGTACTTCAAACGCTCATAACTTTCTTACACTAAGTCGGATTGACCTGAAACTTGTTTCTGAGCCTTCAGGGGTCGGTAAGTATACTTATCCATCGAGTCTTGATTTACGTGCATATGGTTTCTCACTACTCTGCTCGTGCATACTACTATTATGTCGTTCGCCGAGTCCCGGGCCGATATATATCGTGCGCATGGTTCGCCGGGTCCCTTGCTTGAGGGCCGGGTGCCATATATGTATTCCGGAGTATGATGTGTTACGGTGTTATGATGTGTTCATGGTTCGTCGAACCATATATGTGTATATGTATATTTTGATCTTATGATGTGATATTATGATGTGTGACGGAGATTACAGAGCAAATCTTCTGGAGTATGATGTGTGTGGCGCCAAAGGCAGGGTGGCGCCACGTTCCCCGGGTCCCGTAAGGGGCCGGATACCGTTCCTGGCATGCATTATTCGTGTTTCCAGTAAGTTGTTTTTATTATTCTGCATATCGTGCTTATTGTCTGTACTAACCTTCTATATGTGCCACAGCAACATAATATGTGTATATGGATCGGGTTGCACGTTTCGCAGCAAATACATTTGTGGATCGGGCCGAACGTTCCTCGGCACTAATATGATATATATATATATATATATATATATATATATATATATGGATCGGGTCGTACGTCCCTCGGCACTATTATGTTACATATGAATCAGTTATGTGTGTATGTATATGATGACATACGATGTGGCACGCACGGTCTGTGTTTGGAAAATACGCATTTTGGCACTCTGGATGATCTACTTATTTTCTTTACTTCTTCTGACACATGACATCGGTATACACGATTTGCATTTTGAAAAATAAGTATTTTGGTATTCTGAAAATGTACTTACGTTTGTACTGCTTGTTTCGATTATGGTTTTGTTTTCTGTATTCCATGCTTTACATACTCAGTACATATTCCGTACTGACCCCCTTTTCTTCGGGGACTGCGTTTCATGCCACGCAGGTACACCCAGATAAGTAAAGGACATTGCTAGAAGATGCTTCAGCTGGAGTGGCAACTCCATTTGCTCCTGGAGTGTTGCCGAGTCAGAGTATATGCGCTATGATGTTTTGTTCGAAGTTAGAGACTTTGCAGACAGAGTCGTGGGTATAGGATGTCAGTTTTGTAAGCGGCTCCATCAGCCGATATGTCATCTTATGCTATGTTACATATTCTGTGTGATTACAGATTTGACTTGTTTCTGAAGTTTGCAAAAGCATTTATTATGTTTGTCATTTTCACTGATTAACAGAATCAAGCAATAAAAGAAAGATTTTGAAAGCCTACTATGTATTTCACTTTTATGTGATTTCAGAGTCCGAAGAGATTATGTATGTAATAAGAGTCTTTGGGTTCGCTCGGCTCCGGATATGGGGTTGGGTGCCCATCACACCCTAGGGAGATTAGGGTGTGACATCTTCGGACTGGGCTCGGTTTATTTTTAAAAAGAGAAACGGGAAGGCCCCTTTCATATACGTATATAGTGTATATAAGTATGTATATCTAGTGTATATACATATATAAAGGGTAAAGTGGGTAATTCAATAAACGGGCAAAACTAAAATATTGATTATTGATCATAATATTTCAATTATAATCAAATTAGGACAGAATTAACCTATTAAATAATTTAAAAAGCGGCCAATTGTGTAAATGGGCTTAATTTGTGCATATGGCCTTAATTGATTTTAATCTGATTGATTCTTTCAATTATGGACATATTTGGCCTAATTAGCCAATTTAAAATTAAATTACACTAATGACCTTAATTAATTTGAGCAAATGAATTTGGTTATCTGTAACGACCCGTTTAGTCGTTATAGTATTTTGACCCATTTAACCTTGTTGACCCTTTCCCCAAGTCCCGTTAGTATGATCTATAACTTAATGAAGTCATTGGGTTGGTTTCCGCATGGTTCGAGTGTAATTAAGTCATTGATAGAGAAACTAGTTAAGTTGACGAGTTAGAGTTGACCACGTTCAACTCCGGGTTAGGATGACCCCGTGTCAAGGTTTTGGAAGTTCCAACATATTATTATGATGATTTTGAACTTGTCCACAAGTTTTGGTGAGGTTCCAAAGAGTTTCAGATGCGTTTGGATATTATCGCGCTCGTATTCGGTGTTTTCGCCGGAGGTTTGTGGATAGAAACGGCTCCAGATTGAGCATTCGATCTTTGTTTTGAGTGAGGTCTGAAACATTAGATCCGTATCAAAATTACAAAGCTATACGAAAAAGAATCGACGCGTTTGGCTTCTGTATGAGGGAGTTATGCCTGTTCTAGTGCGGACTGTTCCAGCCGCCCGCTGGAAGCGGCCAAAGGGCCGATATAACGGTACCACTGCAGCAGTGTGGAGACCGCTGCAGCGGCCAGAAACCTATATTTTAATATCCCAACTCCGAACCATTCACCCCAAGACCCCAAAGTCAGTTTTCAAGAGAGAAAGAGGCCAAATTCATTCCATTCATTGGTGAAAACATCTTGGAGGGTAAGTCCCCATCTTTATTTGTTCCTTTTCCATTCTTCTTCAAGTTCCATGATTAGTTTAACGTCCATCAATTGTGGGTGAAAACCCTAGAACCCTAGAATTAGTAAACCCTTAAATAATTGATGGGTTGTTGATTTTATTGTCGATTAATCATCTAGGAGTATAGATTATCACTTTCTAGGAAAGGAATTTGATTTCTTACGGTTGAAATTGCATGTTGAGACTTACGGTTCTAATAAAAATAGAAGCTTTGTTCTAAAATCTGTTGGAAAGGGTAAAATTGATTAGAAACCCATGAATTGAAGGTTAATGATTGTAGAGATAGAAGTTATGATAAATTCACCATTAAAGGATGGTTTCATCCATTGAAAAGGGTAGAAGTAAGTGGGTGTTCTTCCCCAAATTGTTGTTCTTGTTTAAATACATGATTTGTTGCTTACTTAGCATCATTGTTAGACTTTGACCGTTATGAGGCGCTTTGAAAATAGAAGGCTCGACTGGAGTATTCTGTGGCTCCTGTTCTGCATTCGAGGTAGGTTATGGCTTACTTTAGTTAGACTTTGATTAGCGACATATATATTGTGTAGAATTGTCGGGAAAAAGCATGATTAGGTCTTCGGACATGGTGTTTGGCTGGATATTATCTAGGTTGATATAACTTCTGATTTTGTGGGCTCGTTGCCATTACTTTATTTACTGATATATGAGGTGTAGTCATATTCATACTGTGGCGATTCGGGATGGATTTCTATTAGGTTGATTGTTGTTGACGGTGGCTTGTTGCCCTGTTATTGTGATTTGACTTAATGCCTAAATTGTCATGTTGTACTCAGTTCTCTCTTATTGTGACACATATTATCGGAGGAAGGAAGGATAATGAATTTAGGCTTGAATTGTGATATAAACGTATGACAGTACGTAGATGAAAACTTGACGTATGAATTACTTTTGATGATAATATATAGAAAAATGGATCTTCTTGGTGATACAAGGCTTAGTGTGAGGCGTAGTTGCTACATGTGGAAGTAAAGAGGGACATAGACTATGATGTTGGTTGAGATGATTGTATGATTCATTTCTTGGCTGAGTTGATCCAAATCTTGATATGACTTGTGGCTTTGTGACTTGTACCTTCACTGTTGCTTTATTGGCTTGTATTGACTTACCACGTTTACACTCATTTATGCATTCATACGCTCATGCATGATGGAAATGTTTTGGAAGACTTGTGGCATGATGCCTTGTGTTTGACATTGATATTGCTGATTGTTCATAGTCCATACATACTAATGAACCGAAATACATTGAGACATACATTGTGATATGAAATTGTGCAGAAGTTAATATAATCTTCTTGATGAACTTGTGATACAAATTGATGACAATTGTGGTGAGAAGCTAATATGATCTTCTCGATGAAAATAATATACTACTTGATAATTTCTCATTAAGAGGGATGTAACAGTGTTTCTTGTATAATCGAGTGGCTCCGGGTCCGAAGTTCTTTCCGGAACGGAGGGTGTAGAAGCTCGAGTCCGAGGTAAATTTCGGGCGGAGGGCAATAAGTGACTCGGGTCCGAGGAGTGTTCCGGAACGAGTGATACGTGATGTGGATCCGCGACCGAGGTTCTTTCCGGGGCGGAGGATTTATGGCTCGGGTCCGAGGAGTGTTCCGGAACGAGTGGTACATGGACACCATGGGTCCCCTGCAGGTCATGACTACTGAGCAATGATTTTAGTTGGCATGTGTGTACAGTTCGAGTGATTGGCCAGTGCATTGCATTGTAAATTATCTTATATGCATTGCACATCATTACATTTTATTTTGCATTATTATATGCTCGTTTGGCTCTGATTTTGATATGGATGTTGAATGCCTATTGTGATATCAGTATGACCATTGACTGAGTTAAATTGTGGATTAGTGACTCTACCTAGGGACGGAACTTGGACTTGTGCTTATCAGGTGAGATTATTAAAACTTGACGGACTTGTGGGTTAGAAGCTCCATCTTAGGTAGTACTTGGATTTGAGTATTAAGTGCCTATTTGTTTATTTTGTTGATTTTATGCTTATATGCGTGAACTAATCTTACGGCCTGTGATGCTTACCGGTACATAGTGTTTGTACTGATACTACCTTGCTGCACCCTTTTTGAGTGCAGATTGTGTTCCAGAGATGTAATCTGAGATTTCATGCAGATTACATCTCTAGCTTGAAGCTAGTTTGCTCGATCAGATCCGAGGGTGAGCTTCTACTCATGCCATGCCACCTGAAGATCTCTCTTTCCAGATGTCTATTTTTTTTATTCTAGACATTATTTCTTATTATAGTTGAGATATTCTTCATTCTTTAGACATTGTTAGTTAGAGTCCTTGTACATGACTTTCAGATCTTGGGGGTGTAATAGTTAAGACTTCCGCACTTATATTATCTATTAATTATGACTTGTTTTATTTATTTATTCATTCACCTATCTATTGACTGTTAATAAATGATTAAAGAAGTTAAAAATGGCTAATGATTAATGGGTTAACAGATAAGGGTTCGCCTACTAGTGATAATAAGGTAGGTGCCCGCACGATCGGTAATTAGGGTCGTGACATTATTTCAATCAAGGCCATTAAGAGGCTAATTTTACAAAAATGACCCTTGTTTCCTTATACCATGAATTGGTTAATTTAATTGTGGCCATAACAAAAATAATTAAACAATTAAAAGTCAATTTGCAATAATGACCATAGTTGACTAATCAACTAATTATCATGATTAAATACTAGAAATAATTATGATTAATTCTACCAAATTGTGCCAATGCATATTAATTATATAGAATTAGGACTGAAGGGTAAAATGGTTGATTCTTTTAATTAATCAAATTTCTTGGATTAAAGGGAGTAAAATATTTGCTAATTTGATTTTTGACAATTTAATCAATCAAATAATTATTTAAATTGCTTTTCCTTTTTTGGTTAAATTTAGAAAATAGCTCATAATTGTCACAAAATGTAACCATTAATTCCTAAATGTTTTATAATATTATAGAAATTATTTTACCCAAAAAGAATGGTAAAATATTTACCTAAATAATTTTATAAAATCATTCTAACCTCTAAAAATGCATGATTCAATTCGTTTATCATCCAAGGACACTGATTAATTAAAATAATTTACGGGAAGGTCAAAAATTAGGTGTCAACAGTCCGCAACGTACTCTCCAGAAGAGTAGTGATACTAGCAGAAATGGACGGCCAAGAGTGGGCCAAAGCAATCAACTCAGAAGCAATCAAGCGGTAGTATGCGTGAAGACACACCTTTTTAATTTCTAATAGTTATTTATTTACTTGTAACCGTTTTCTAATAGATAGAAAAACCAAATGATTTCCTTATAATATGAACTACACAATGACCTGATTTCCTCACAGTGGGAGACCTAGGCAGTCCGTTTGGGACCCGTTCGCATTATTAGTAAAAACAAAAAACTCAACTACTTTATTTTGAACAACGTTCGACCTGATTCCTGCTGCAACAGGATACGTAGGCGCTCTTCGAACTCGGCCATACCAATAAAAAAACGCAAGAGGACCCCTAGGAAGCCACAGAGACAAAACTTCAAAAGGAACTAGGAGTTGACATGAGAATTTGTCACATACATTCATTCACAACAGTCTGGCCCAAGAGTTAGGCGCCCCAAAAACCTAAACTGGGGTAGAAATTTTGAGAGGACTTCCATCAAAATGCAGCACGAGAGTTCGCCAAAGCAAGACTTTAAACTAGGGAATTTTTTTTGAGAGGGTCTAAAAAATTCCCCTCGAGGAAGCTGAAGTTTCAACCATAGCATACAACAGAAGAATGGAGATTCCTCATTCAAATCCACATGTCATGACAATTAATTCAAATAGTTTTTCAAATTTTAATTTTTTTCCAACAAAGGTTTGAAAAAACTTATGATCAACAATTTTCGAAAAATGCTTTACTTTAAGATAAATTCATCTTTCAAAACTATAGAATCCAACAAGATCGGATCCAGGAGAGCAGCCAAGCCGGCGAAGCAATGATGCAACAGAGGACAATAACATGGATCAACCTTATAGGAAACTAACACTCTTCGAATGCAGGTCTCCAATGTCGTCAGGAGGACGACTATTTATTGCTAACTTTGTTTGTTCTTAATGATAAAGCAGGTAAAAGCAACTCATCAGAGGAGAATCCGGACCACAATTAAGCCGAGGAGACTACACGAAACAAAACCGCCACGAAGATGGCCAGATCAAGCCAAAGAGGCTATAAAAGGTCAAATATGCCAGAAGGGCAACAATCTAGCCAAAGGGGGATACAAAAGGACCAAAACGCTACAAGGGCAACAATCTAGCCAAAAGGGCTACAAAGGGTCAAAAATGCCACAAGGGCACAATCCAGCCAAAGAGGGCTACGGTAAAGAACAAAAATGCCATAAGGGCAACAATCTAGCCAAAAAGGGCTATAAAGGACAAAAATGCCACAAGGGCGACAATCAAGCCAAAGAGGGCTACAAAACGGCATATCTGACCAAGAGGGTCACAACCGACATAAAGAACGAAAGAAAGACGATCTAGCCAAAAGGGCCATATCTGTCATATGCATGCCAAGAGGGTCATTCATACAAACATGCCAAGAGGGCCATTCATACAAATATTTCCAAGAGGGCCATTCATACAAACGTTGCCAAGAGGGCTATTCATACAAACGTTGCCAAGAGGGCCATTCATACAAACATGCCAAGAGGGCCATTTATACAAACATTTCCAAGAGGGCCAAACATTGCCAAAAGGTTCATTCATATGCATTCCAAGAAGGCCATTCATACAAACATGCCAAGAGGGTGATTCATACAAACACTGGCAAGAGGGCCATTCATACAAACATTGCCAAGAGAGCCATTCATACAAACATGCAAAGAAGGTCATTCATACAAACATGCCAAGAGGGCCATTCATACAAACATGCCAAGAGGGTCATTCATACAAACATGCCCAGACGACCATTCATTCAAACATGCCAAGAGGACCATTCATACAAACATGTCGAGACGACCATTCATTCAAACATTGTCGTAAAGGCCATTCATTCATACAAACATGCCAAGAGGGCCATGCATACAAACATTGCCAAGAGGGACATTCATAAAAACATGCCAAGAGGGCCATTCATACAAACATTGCCAAGAGGGATATTCATACAAACATTGCCAAGAGGGCCATTCATACAAACGCTGCCAAGAGGTTCATTCATACAAACTCTGCTAAGAGGGCCATTCATATAAATCATGACCAGAGGAGGTCAAACAAATCAAACATCGACAAGAGGGCCATTCATACTGACGATGACCGGAGGAGGTCAAACAAAGCAAACACTGCCAAGAGGGCCATTCATGCAGACAATGACCAGAGGAGGTCAAACAAATCAGACATCGCCAAAAGGGCCATTCATCCAAACAAATGCCAAGAGGTCCATTTCATGCAAACAATGACCGGAGGGGGTCAAACAAATCAAACGGTGCCAAGAAAGTCACCTACATTCAAGGAGACGGCCAAGAGGGCCATGACATCAAAACCACTCAAGGGTGGTAAAACAAAGACACAAGGCCAGGATGGTCATTTAATTTAAGCGGTGCCAAGAAGGTGTCGACACCTAATTTTTGACCTCCCGTAATTTACTTTAATTACTCAGAGTCCTTGCAAAGTAAATAAAATGAGCTATACACCTTAAAGGGTTTAAATGATTTTTACAGGTTGTTCAGACCAATATTTTACTCTTTCAAATTGGTGAAAGGTTTTCATGGCATCACAAATATATTTAGAAATTAATTGGCACTTTATGACATTTATGAGATGCTTGTTAGATTTAAACAAAGAAAAAAGGGCATTTTGTTTTAAAGTAATAATCATTATTTAATTGTTAAATTATCAAAAAATCAAAATTATTTAACACTTTATTCCCTTTAATCCATGAAGTTTGAGTAATTTAAACAATTCACCATTTCACCCTTTAATTGTTAATTTTGCATAATTGTGTAATCTGCCAAAATATTATTTATAATTATCTATAAATGTTTTAATTAGTCTATGAAGTGGTCCTTATTGCAAATTGATGTTTAAATTATTTAATTATTTTTTGTTATGACCACAATTAATTTCACCAATTCATGGTTTAAGGAAATTGGGGTCATTTTGTTTTTGTAAAATTAGCCTCTTAATATCCTTAATTGAAATAACCAAATCCATTGGCTTAAATTAATTAAGGTCATTAATGCAATTTAATTTTTAAACTTACTAATTAGGCCAAATATGGCCATAATTGAAATGACCAGCTAGATTAAAATCAATTAAGGCCAAATTTGGCCATAATTGAAATAATTAGTTGGGTCAGAATCAATTAGAGCCATATTAGCAATTTTCAGCCCATTAACACAATTGGCCAAATTTTTATCTATTTTAATAGGATTATTATGTCCTAATTTTGTCTATAATTAAATATCATCAATTTTAATCTTTATTTAATTATCAAATTATCTTTATATATATATATATATATATATACAAAAAAAAGGCCAGCCTTTTAATTCCTTAAGATCTGGACCGAGTCAAGCCCAAACCAGGCCGAGACCAGGCCCAATCGCTTAATACAGATATGGGGTATATCCCCCTTTTCTCATTTCATTTCCCAAACACCCCTTTCCCTCCTCCCCTTTCTCTCTCTTCCTCTTCCGTGAAACCCTAGCGCCGCCTTGTGTTGCTCTTTTCTCTCTCGGCCAAAAATGGCAAAAACTTTGGGCTTAGCAGAGAAGCACAACTTTTGCATGTCTATTGTAGTGAAACATTTAATGTTTCATTTGATTTCATGAAAATATAATCCCAAACACGGTAATAAATCGTCCCTTTGATTTATTTTCTTTATTATTCTCTGATTTACATGCTTTATTATTGTACCTTGCTTGATTTCCATTGGTTGGGGTTGAAGGGTTTGGATCGAGCGAAATGAGGCTCAGATCTGGCCATTCATTTGTTTGATGAGTCGTTTGAGCCATAGATTCGTTTTGAAAGTTCACTTTTAGGGAAAAAGAGTTTTTCCCACATCGATGTTTTTTGGAAGGTTGAACAATCTTTGGGGTTCTATTTAAAATTTAAAAGAAGGCTAGAAACTTCGAATTTCAAGCCTCCTAAGGATAAAAATTTTAAGACTTCAACTAGTTTGAGGTTTTTTCTGAGTTTTAAAAAATTATTTTCCTTTTTGTTTTCGAGTCTGTGTTGTTGAGGGTAGTCTTGGAAGCACAAATTAAAGGGCTTTCAAATTCGATTTTTGACCAAGGCTGCACTTTTAAAAGGTAACATTTTATCCTTTTACTTATTTTGTTATTGTTTAGTAGTTAGTTTATGTGATAGTAGCCTGTTTGATGTTAGTTTGTTGTTGGACTGCTTTTTATTTCAACTAAGTGACAATGTGCTGTATGGGTAATGTTTAAGGTTCATTATCTTGTTTGGATGTGGAGATTACTTCCTTTATTTTCAAAGTACATGTTTAACATTAGTAAATAGGTTTTGATACAGACTGAATATATGAGTTTTAGATAATGCATTGATGTTGCTCCATAGATATGGATGAGCATGTTGTTGTAGTGTTTTGTTAGCTGATTGAAATTTCCTATTTGGCTGCTTCAAACCTTAAATAAGATAAGAATAGGATTACATGAGTCATAATAAGTAATTTAGTGTACCTTTAAATCAGTACTGATCCTATTTGAATGCAGTAGAATGCTAAAGTACTATGATGATCTGTTTTAAATCATTTAAGGCATTTACTCTTTCTTGGATGAGACTATGTAAAACTTGATCCTTCAACCTATTTTCATAGGTTTGTATGCTTTGTCTATATTAATTGGATAATAGAAATTATAATTAGGATAAACAACAATAAAGGATCATAATTAAACTGAGGTAAGGTTTCAGGAATCTAGGCATACTTATAGGAGTCTTTGATGTGTTTCAGGTATTAGAGTAAGGTCAAGCAGGATCTGTTTGCATCTGAGTGGGTCTGAGTCTGTATGAATCTGTTTGGATAGTCTAGATAACTTTGAGTAGTTGAATGTTATACAATAAAGGTAATTTGAAACAACAACACCCTAGAATATGATATAGAAGCCTTAAAATGAAGGTTGGGATTAACGTCCATTTGTTCGGTAACAGGTTCTCAAATGGTTCATTAAAAGCTAATGAAGTTTCAAAAATCATCTAAAATGAATAAGAATACCTAGATGATACTAGGAGTATTGTGTGTCCTGATTGTTTCATTTGAACAGAGTTCAGCCCTGACATTCATGTTATCAGACCCCCTCTTTTTTCCTATCTAATCCATGGTTGAGTTTTTCAAAAAGAGTCTAAGGGGATTGAAAAAGATAATTGACTCGTGATGTTCTCCTAACTATTGAAAATGATTAATCCACTGGAAAAAGGGAGTTGTTTGAGTCTAAAGGCTGGTGCTAAGTCTGAACTTAAGTTTTTAAAGTGATTTAAATGTTCAAACCTTCTCAAAGTGTTAATGTCTAAAAAGGAATTCAAAAATGATTTTACACAGTTGGGGCCCTAGGCTGAGTTGATTAAAAGCTATTAACTTATGTGGTCTATTAGGTGTT
Organism: Lycium barbarum; assembly: GCF_019175385.1. Lineage (NCBI taxonomy): Eukaryota > Viridiplantae > Streptophyta > Magnoliopsida > Solanales > Solanaceae > Lycium > Lycium barbarum. The sequence continues at coordinate 103,272,537 of NC_083345.1, forward strand.
TAGATGAAATTCAGTTTAAGGGCAGTGTCAAACTACTCTTGTCCATAAGTTCTTCGTGATTGTCATTAGGTATGGGGATAAGGTAAGGGAGCTGGGGTTGCCTTGGGAGAGTAAAAAGTGAGCTTAGGCATGAACTGGAAGTGGTGGCCAGTGGGGCCTTTGATCCCTTTTTACTGAAAGTAAGACTCAAGAGAGGGATGGGGAGGTGATGACCTTACCCTATCCTGTTTCTCTTTCAGGACCCTGAGGCTTCCTTGTCTCCTAAATCTTGTTGTCATGACTGTGGGATTCACAAAGATCTTGGGATTGGTCAAGGATAGTTTATCATGACTTGGGGGGATCCTTAAGATTTCATGCTATTTAAAACTAAGTTAAAACAAAGGGTAAGAGTCTGTCACATTTTTGTCATAATTAGAGGGAATAAAAACTACTATTAAGTAAGTACTAAGGGGTAAGTTACTCACCAGGGTCTGAATCCATATTCTCAGAGTTTAACCTGCTTGCTTTTCTGTTTGCTTCATGATGAATATGTTTAGAACTTGTGTGATACATTTATGTGTGTACTTTTCTATGTGATGTGCTAGACTTAGGTTGAACTTAGGAAAAAGGCATTTAGTTAAGCTAAGATTGGTGAGAACCCTTTGTTCTTAAACCTGAACCGTGGCACTTAGACTTTAGTAGGCATTGTAGTGTAATATGGATTAAAAAGGTAAAGTTGTGCTCTGTCTAGTAAGGTCTGATTCTATGATGTTGATGTGTTTAAAATCCTATCATGTTAGGAACTATGGAATGAGCTAACTGGATATTGAGTCTCTGTTTTAAAAGATAAATAATGATAAGCTGAAATTGGTTTGATGTTGTTGTTTGGGAAATGGTGAGTATTCTTAAAAGCTGTTTGAACCACTTGACCAAGGATGGTCTTTTCAAGACACCTCAAAGAGTGGGCAGGGAAGAGTCAAGCCTAGCTTGACTCATAGTACCTACCCTCCAAATGAGGGGTGTCATGACCAACCTATGGACCATGGGGGGCATTCCTGTCTTGAGGGTATATTGGCCTTCCTTAAATCTCATCATTTTACCAGAGGGTTGGAAATAGAAAGAGTTGGAAAAATTAGCTTGTTTAAAGGCTTAAAGGTAACTTAAGGAGTTAAGGAAAAGATACTGGTCATTCAAAGAGGATGATTTTGCCTTCTTTTAAAGAGAAATGAACTAGTTTAAGGCTGATTGACAATAAGTGCCCAATTTGGAAGTTAAAAATCCTGAGTTGCTAAGAATTGTATTAAATTTTATGCTATTCTTTTTTCTGTGAAACTTGGTGGCATACATAGCTGACCCTTTCTCCTTTTTATTTCAAGTGGCAACTTACATGAAATCTTGTTATACTACTGTTGTACTAAAAGAAAGGTTCTTTTTTGTGGTCTTTTGCAGGGAATATAAAGTTGTACACTCTCAGTTTCATTTGATGTTGTTTGGTCCAGACTTCTTGGTGCTCCAATCCTGTTTTGGTGATTATAAGTCATTGAATTTTTCCACTTTGTCTACATCCTTCTACTGTGCTTCTGTGATCACATTAAACAGTCCTCATTTCCTGCTATGAGGAATGTTAACATATGAAGTTGATGAATCACTTATTTGATGTGCTAGCTAGTAAGAGTAACAAAGACTTGGCTGGATTGGTAGCCCACATAATTGGGTAACACAAAATATGCTTCTCGAAAGAGGAGTTGCCGGCAGAAGGAACCTCCAATAACAGAGCCCTTAACATCACCATAGAGTGTCATGGCAAGGCAATAGGGAGAGTTCTTGTGGACAATGGATCAGGCCTCAATATTTGCCCTATTACTACATTGACACAGCTCGGTAATGACATGAGCAAAATTCACCAAAGCGGGATGAAGTCGGAGGGTTTGATGGATCCCAATTTGATTCCCTGGAAGAAGTAGACCTATAGATCTAAGTTGGGCCTGCCTCTTTCACATCAGAATTCTAAGTCATGGCGATCACGGCCAACTACAATATGCTCTTGGGAAGACCCTGGATACACTCTGACGGCGCAGTCCTATCAACTCTACACCAGGCCATAAAATTTGAATGGCAGGGATGGGAAATTGTAGTGGTGGCTGAGAAGGATACTCAGAAGTATCCTTACAACATCGTTCCTGTGATCGAGAGGAGTCCTCACTTCTCAATCTTTCATGTAGTGGAATACGTTGGGGCCACTCATGCGGAGGAAGAGGTCAATAAACCTTTGCCAATAGTCTACAAGATAATTGCTTCCACCATGCTGAGATGTGGTTTTGAAACAGAAAAGGGTCTAGGAAGGGACCTCGAAGGGATAACAGAGCCTGTGCCAATCCCAAAAGAAAATTACCACTTTGGTCTAGGGTCTGCTCCCAGCGAAGACGAGCTCACAAAGACTATCAAGACAGAACCCAGAATAAGGAATTTACCTTATCCAATTCCGGGTCTGTACCAGTCATTTCCCAGAAATATGTCAATACTGAATGAAGAAAAAACTAGCGAGGGTCTCGAGTCGCTATTCCAAGAAGAGGGATGCTACGCGATCATTGAAAAAAGTCAAGAGATGCTCACCATATGCAGTCTGAGGTCGGGAGAGCGCCTGAACAATTGGACGTCTGCCCCCCGCTTGGCTCCTCGGTAGAGAGATGGATATTCCTTAAAACCTTTTGCTAAAAGCGGCGACATCAGCTGAGGCAGGAATGATCGCCTTTTCTAAATTACTTCATGATGTTTAAAAATGAAATGGTCAGACATTGTTCCGAACTAGGACCATAGTTGTAATCAATTACTCCTGAATTAATGAAAAGCCTCGATCTACATAAAACTGCTACTTTTACCAATTAATAATAAGGAAAATTTTCTAACCAGTAGTAACCATAATAAAACAACTGAAAATGTCATGACGTGTCGTGAAACGAATGAGGAAAACAACCAATAGGAATACGAGGAGTACGATGAATCGACAATGATGCAAGAGGGACTTATAGAAGAGTTGGAAGACCTAGAGGATAAGAAGAAGCCGAATATGGATGAGACTGAGGTGATCAACCTCGGTGACGATGAGGATGTCAAGGAGACACGAATCAGTGCTCACTTGAGAGCTCCACAGAAAGAAAAGCTCATATCTCTGTTGAAGGAATATGTGGATGTCTTCGCCTGGTCATACGCAGATATTCCAGGATTAAGCACTGAAATAGTGGCCCACATATTACCCATTAAGGAGAGTTTTACCCCAGTCAAGCAAAAAATGCGAACATTTAAGCCAAACATGAGTATCAGGATAAATGAGGAAGTAGAGAAACAAATCAAGTCTGGAATAGTGGAGGTGATGTCCTACCCCACTTGGGTGGCCAACATAGTGCCAGTACCAAAAAAGGACGGAAAGATTCAAATCTGTGTGGACTACCGAGATCTCAACCGGGCTAGTCCGAAAGACAACTTTTCTCTCCCAAACATCCACATTCTAATAGACAACTACGCCAAACATGAGCTGCAATTATTCGTGGATTGTTTCACCGGGTACCATCAAATACTCATGAGAGAAGAAGATGCTAAAAAGACAGCCTTTATTACCCCATGGGGACTCTACCATTACAGGGTAATACCGTTTGCCCTAAAAAACGTTGGCGCCATATACATGAGAGCCATGAATACCTTGTTCCATGATATGATGCATTGAGAGATTAAAGTCTATATGGACGATGTCATCATAAAATCAGGGGAAAGCTCGGAACATACCATGCACTTGCGTAAGTTCTTCGACAGACTTCGCAAATTCAATCTAAAGTTGAACCCTGCAAAGTGCGCGTTTGGAGTGCTCGTGGGTAAGTTGCTAGGATTCATAGTCAGTCGTAGGGCTATTGAACTAGATCATGCCAAAATTAAAGCAATTCAAGAGCTACCGCATCCCAAAACTAAGAAAGAAGTCATGAGATTCTTGGCAAGGTTAAACTACATTGGACGGTTCATAGCCTAGTCAACTGTGAATATAGAGCCAATCCTTATGTTGCTTAAGAAGGACACTCCCACAAATTGGATGGAAGAATGCCAAGAGGCATATGACAAAATCAAGAGATACCTTTCCAATCCTCCCGTCTTGGTGCCGCCAAGGCTAGGGAGTCCTCTATTACTATATCTATCGGTATCAGAGAGTGCTTTCAGGTGTATGCTGACCTAACACGATGAAGAGGGAAAAAAGGAACATGCCATCTACTATTTGAGCAAGAAGTTCACTTCCTGCGAAGCCCAATTTATGCTCGTAGAGAAAACCTGTTGTGCTTTGACCTGGATCGCCCAAAAACTGAGACACTACCTATTGATGTTTACCACTCACCTCATATCCAAAATGGATCCATTAAGATACATTTTCTGGCAACTGATGCCCGTAGGAAAATTGGCTAAATGCCAGATGCTACTGAGTGAATTCGACATCGTATATATAGCACAAAAAGCAATCAAAGGACAAGCCCTGGCTGACCTGTTGGCAGAAAGTCCCGCCGATGACGAGCTTAAACCATTACTAACTTTCTTCCCAAATAAGGAAGTGATGGCTATGGAAGAAGAGGTGGCAGAACCATACTCGGGCTAGAAAATATTTTTCGATGGAGCAGTCAATTACAAAGGATCAGGCATCGAGGCGGTGTTGATATCAGAAATAGGGCAAGACTATTCGATGGCCTCAAAACTCAACTTCAGATGTAACAACAACATGGCGGAATATGAAGCATGTATCCTCGGCCTCAGGATGGCTTTGGACATGAGCATACAAGAGTTGTTGGTAATCGGGGACTCCAATTTGCTCATAAATCAAGTAAAAGGAAATTGGGCAACAAAAATGATAAGATACTCCCATATGTAAATCTGGTACAGAGATTGTGCGGGAGATTCAAGAGTATTGACTTCAGGCATACTCCAAGAGCTCAGAATGAGTTTGCAGACTCATTGGCTACAATAACATCTATGATCTAGCACCCTGAGAGTACCCACATTGATCCATTAGAGATAACACTGAGAAAAGAACAAGCTCATTGCGCCCATGTCGAGGCTGATCCAGATGGCCAGCCATGGTATGCTGACATCAAGGCCTACCTAGAGAAAAGAGAGTATCCCCCGGAGAGTTCAGCAAATCAAAAGAAGTCCATTAGGAGGTTGGCTAATGGGTTCTTCTTTAACGAACAAGTGTTGTACAAAAGGACCCCTGACCTTGGGTTGCTCAGGTGTGTGGACGCCGAAGAGGCTACAAAATTTCTAAAAGAGGTGCATGCAGACCCCACATGAATGGATTCACCCTTGCTAAGAAAATCCTGAGGATAGGATATTACTGGATGACTATGGAACATGACTCCTGTAAATTCGTACAAAAGTTCCATCAGTGTCAGATACATGGGGATCTGATCAAGGTTCCCCCTACATGCAATGAGCTCGCCTTGGCCTTTCGTGGCATGGGGAATGGATGTCATAGGACCTATCGAGCCTCCGGCCTCCAACGGACATCATTTCATCTTAGTCGCCATTGACTACTTCACTAAATGGGTGGAGGCGACTTCCCACAAATCAGTGACCAAGAAAGTCATGGCCGACTTCATAAAAAACAATCTGATATGTCATTTCGGTGTGTCGGAATCCATCATCACAGACAATGGTGCCAATCTAAATAGCCATTGATGAAAGATAACTGTGAGAAATTCAAAATCACCCACAGAAACTCTACCGCTTACCAGCCACATATGAATGGAGCCGTAGAGGCTGCCAACAAGAACATTAAAAGAATCCTGAGAAAAACGATCGACAACTACAAGAATTGGCACGAGTAGTCGCCTTATGTTTTGTTGGGACACAGAACGACAACTCGAACTTACACTGGAGCCACCCCATACCTCCTTGGCTATGGTACGAAAATGGTCATACCCGCAGAAGTGGAAATCCCTTCACTCAGGATCATCCAAGAGGCAGAGCTAAAAGATGCAGAATGGGTTAGAAATCGTTATGAGCAACTGGCCATGATAGAGCAAAAGAGAATCGTGGCAGTACGCCATGGACAACTATACAGACAAAGGATGTCTCGAGCCTTTAACAAGCAGCTCAGAACCCGACTCTTTCAGATCGGAAAACTCGTACTCAAGCGAGTCTTCCCTCACCAAGAGGAATATAAAGGGAAATTCGCGCCAAACTGGCAAGGACGATACATAGTCAGGAAAGTACTCTCAGGAGAAGCCGTAGTCCTAGCTGAGATGGATGGACAATAGTGGCCTAAAGCCATCAATACAGACGCGTTCAAGAGATACTACGTTTAGGATTCCATTTGCTTGTAATCACATTATTATATCCTTGTAATCGTACCTTTTGCTTGTAATCGTACTCTGTAATAGAATAGGAGAAAACAAATCATCTATGTAATGAACTACACAATGACCTGACTTCCCCATAGTGGGATACGTAGGCAGTCCATACCGGATCCGGTCGCTTTAATAGTAAAACCAAAACTCAATTACTTTATTCCGAACTATGTTCGACCTGAATTCCTACTGCGATAGGAGACGTAGGCCCTTTCGAGCTCGGTCGTCACAAAAGAAAAATCAAGAAACCCCTAGAAAACCACAAAGACAATAAGGCAGGAAAAGTCAACAAGATCAAGCTTGTAAGGGTCAGCACAAGAATCAGACAGTATCAACCCTACACTGGGGAAGAATTTTTTAGGGAACCTCAAAAATTCCTATTAGAAACAGTCAACAAGGAAAGAGACAAAGTAAAGAAATAAATTGGGGCAGAACTTTTGAGGGGACCTCAAAAATTCCTGCATAGCGAGACAAAACAAGGGTTACTCAGAGCAAATCCTGAAACCGAAGCAGAATTTTTGAGAAAGATCTCAAAAATTCTATCAGCATAAAAGTCAAAAATCATACCTCTGGGAAGAATCGAAAGACCTCGTTCGAAGAAAACACACATCATGACACATAAAAAATGAAACAAACATTTATTTTGTAAAGTTTTTACTCTGAATTTTCAAAAAATAGTATAATTACCTCCCCTGAAACATCTCTCGAAATACTGAGCCCAAAAGGGTTCAAAAAAGCATCAAGAGGAGACATCATACAGGAAGACAACAACGCTAATCGGCTTCTTAGGAAACTCACAATTTTTCTGTGGATGCAATTTTTTTTTCTTTACAAGAACAGTAGGCACGCCACCAACCAGTTTACTCACGAGAAAGGAAAAAGGCAAAGCTTAGCTCAGCAGAGGAGGACTAAAAAGGTCACGAAAAAAATGGGTAATAAAGACACATCTGGCTGCAGGGGTCACGAAGCAAATAAGCATAAAGACAAGTCTGACCAAAAGGGTCACACAAAGAGTGAAAAACAAAGATATATCAGACCAAGAGGGTCACAATTGATGAGCATAAACATGCATACGACCAAAAGGGTCATGACAAATACGAAAGGGCATATATGACCGCAAAGGTCAACATCCAATACAATGGACGAAAGAAAAATTATCAAGCCACAAGGACCATATTTGTCATCTGCATGCCAAGAGGGCCATTCATTTATTTTTTTTCCAAGAGGGACATTCATATCAAACTGCCAAGAGGGTCATTCAAACAAACTACTGAGAGGGCCATTCATACAAACTGCCAAGAAGGCCATTCATACAAATTGCCAAGAGGGTCATTCATACAAATTGCCAAGAGGGCCATTCATATCAAACTACAAAGAGGGTCATTCATACAAACTGCCGAGAGGATCATTCGTACAAACTGCCGAGAGGGCCATTCATACAAACAGCCAAGAGGGCCATTCATACAAATTGCCAAGAGGGCTATTCATTCAAACAAGCCAAGAGGGCCATTCATACAAACTGCCAAGAGGGCCATTCATACAATTTACCAAGAGGGCCATTCATTCAAACAAGCCAAAAGGGCCATTCATACAAATTGCCCAGAGGGTCATTCATTCAAACAAGACAAAAGGGTCATTTATATAAAACTGCCAAGAGGGCCATTCATTCATATTGCCGAGAGGGACATTCATACAAACAGCCAAGAGGGCCATTCATCTAAAATTCTACGAAGAATATCTGCATATTGTCAAGTCCAGGGAAAAAGCACACAACCGCCAGAAAGAAGCCGGCTTGCTCAACTAGATCTAGACAAATTGCGGACTAAACGTGGAACCTTTTCTTACGCAGCCGGTCAAAATTGGCTGCCCATGAGAGTCAAGCTCTCCGGCCAGGATTTGGAAGCCATCTGATCTCAGACTCAGCCACAATTTGTCTTGTTTTTATTTTCTTTTCTAAAAATCGCGACCGGTCGGACACACACCGGGAAATATGAAAGTATTCCTGCATAAGGGGCATATTCTTCTCCATCGAGTCGAACTACATGTGACCTGATTCCCCGAGACCAGGGATATGTAGGCGAACTCAAGACCAGCGAGTCGGTCACATTCTAACAGCCATCTGGAGCAACCCCGGTCATAACACTAAGGGTCTCAGGACTTTCCTTCCAAAACACTCAAAGAAGTCTTTAGTTGAGTCAAACTACAGATGTCCTGAATTCCCATATAACCTGAGATATGTAGGAAAACCAGAAACTAGGGTCCGGCCACGTATGTGAAAATCGCATGAAAAGATAAAGGGTGAAATGAGCCGAGTCAGTCAAAAATTAGGGTTAGTCAAATTTCATTGCTCAAGGATGGTCCTGCCATCCCCGAACACCGAAGGGGCAGTTGTTGACACCTAATTATTGACCTCTCATAATTTACTTTAATTACTTAGAGTCCTTGGAAAGTAAATAAAATGAGTTATGCACCTTAAAGGGTTTAAATGATTTTTATAGGTTGTTCAGACAAATGTTTTACTCCTTTAAATTGGTGAAAGGTTTTCATGGCATCACAAATCTATTTAGAAATTAATTGGCACTTTTATGACATTTATGAGATGCTTGTTAGATTTAATCAAATAAAAAGGGCATATTTTGTTAAAATAATAATCATTATTTAATTGTTAAATTGTTAAAAAATCAAAATTAGTAAACACTTTATTCCCTTTAATCCATGGAGTTTGAGAAATTTAAATAATTAACCATTTCACCCTTTAATTGTTAATTTTGCATAATTGTATAATTTGTCAAAAAAATATTTATATTTATCTATAAATGTTTTAATTAGTCAATTAAGTGGTCCTTATTGCAAATTGATGTTTAAATTATTTAATTATTTTTTGTTATGACCACAATTAATTTGACCAATTCATGGTTTAAGGAAGTTGGAGTCATTTTTTTGTAAAATTAGCCACTTAATATCCTTAATTGAAATAACCAAATTCATTGGCTTAAATTAATTAAGGTCATTAAAGCAATTTAATTTTTAAACTTACTAATTAGGCCAAATATGACCATAATTGAAATAACCAACTAGATTAAAATCAATTAAGGCCAAATTTGGCCATAATTGAAATAAGTAGTTGGGTCAGAATCAATTAGGGCCATATTCGCAATTTTCGGCCCATTAACACAATTGGCCAAATTTTTAACTATTTTAATAGGATAATTATGTCCTACTTTTGTCTATAATTAAAATATCATCAATTTTAATCTTTATTTAATTATCAAATTATCTTTTTAATATATATACCAGGAATACATATATATGTATACGCGAGGTATACATATACATGTATACACTAGGTATACATATATAGATTTATAAAAAAGGGGCCAGCCTTTTAATTCCTTAAGATCTGGACCGAGTCCAGCCCAAACCAGGTCGAGACCCGGCCCAATCGCTTAATATAGATAAGAGGTATATCCCCTTTTTCTCATTTCATTTCCCAAACACCCCTTTCCCCCCTCCCTTTTCTCTCTCTTCCTCTTCCGTGAAACCCTAGCGTCGCCTTGTGTTTCTCTCTTCTCTCTCCACCAAAAACGGCAAAAAATCAGGGTTTAGCAGAGAAGCACAACTTTTGCATGTATAGCAGTGAAACATTTTCACTTGATTTCATAAAAATATAATCCCAAACAAGGTAATAAATCATCCCTTTGCTTTATTTTCTTTATTATTCTGTGATTTACATGCTTTATTGTTGTACCTTGCTTGATTTCCATTGGTTGGGGTTGAAGGGTTTGGATCGAGCCAAATGAGGCTCAGATTTGGCCGTTCATTTGCTTGATGAGTCGTTTGAGTCATAGATTCATTTTGAAAGTTCATATTTAGGGAAAAAGTGTTTGTCCCACATCGATGTTTTTTGAAAGGTTGAACAATCTTTGGGGCTATTTAAATAGAGCCCCAACCCTCTGACAAAAGGGGAGTTTTCGGAGAAAGAGTTTTCAGAGGTCAAAAAAATTAAACATTTACAAGAAGGCTAGAAACTTCGAATGTCAAGCCTCTTAAGTATAAAATTTTTAAGACTTCGCCTAGTTTGAGGTTTTTTCTGAGTTCTAAAAAATTATTTTCCTTTTTGTTTTCGCGTCTATGTGGCTGAATGTGGTCTTAGAAGCACAAAGGGCTTCCAAATTCGATTTTTGACCAAGGCTACACTTTTAAAAGGTAACATTTGTTATACCCCATTTGAATCGGGTCAAAGCGGAGTACAACATATTGGTGATTCCTAATTATTTAACTTAAGGAGTCGCCACCTAATTCTTTTTAAAGGCGAATTAGGACACCTATTTTACCTAAGTAAATGCCTAAAATAAACTCTAATTTAAAAGGTCTTACAAACCTAATAAATTCTAGATAAGGGTTCTAAATATCCTAATGGGAAGGTCTTAGGCATCCATTAGAATCCGTTAATTACGGTTACCGATCAAACTTAGGTTAAAACAAGAGATTGTGACGAAATACGATAAATTAGTATCTTATAAGTAATTTAAGAAAGGTATTTAATAAAGGTATATACGTAATTAAAATAGAGAACTTTGCAAATAAATAACACAATGTGTTTCTAAACTTAAATAAAGAAATAACTATTTTCAAAAGGACTGAAAATCATTTTATAAATCATACATCTTAGTGTCATTTGTTTTCAAACAAAAGTACTTCCACAACACCTTGTATGAATTTAAGTAAGGAGTTGCACATAAAATAATCGCTTTTAAAGAAAATTTAGCAAATTTGAGTTTTGAGTGAGAATCACGTTATATGAATTTGTTGATGATGAAAGCTGGGTTTATTCTGAAAAATATGATATACAAAAGGACATAGGTTTTTTACAAAATAATGCTTCGGTTGATTAATTCTTTTCGGACTTGATGAAAACGAAGCTGCCTTTCTATATTAATTCGATATAAAAAAAAATTGACTTCAACCCATACTTGTTTAACAATTGATATCTCATAAGAGACTTTCACCATAAAGAAAATTTAGCGAAACATTATAACTATGTACTTACATGGTATTTCAAAGTGTCTGTTAACAATTGATATTTCAAAGTATCTAAAACGTGAATGAAAAAAGGATTAAGAATATATACTTAGATTCTAATAAAATCAGAAGTTATAGGTATTAGACGGGACTTTTAAAATAAGAAGTAATTAGCTACCCTTCCTAAACTCAAAGTTATCCATGATCCTATTCTCCTAGCCAGGGAATTAAAGCAAAATCAGAAACAGCAAGGTTATAATAGAACCACATGAAGAAAGCTAGGAAATAATCCCCCTCGCTCTCATTTTGTATTTTTGTTCGGATGGGAGAGAGCGATGAGATAAATAATGAGGGATGGAAGCTTCGTCGCCCTCTTCCAGTTTGCCTTTCTGTTCGGAGGTATTGCGAGGTAGGCGCGACATATGTGTGAAGGAGGAAATGCAGATTTCCCAACTATCGGTAAAGTTTTGAGTCTCGCTTGACTCAAGAGTGCTCCCATATGTCATGAAAAACTAAGAAAAGAAAAATATAAAGAATTAGGAAACGAGCAGATTCAATAGGGAAAATAAATAGACAAAGATGAATTCTTAAAGAAAAGCATGACCAGCAAAGTCCAGCAAGATGAGTTCTTAAAGAAAAGCATGACCAGCAAGACACAAATTGCAAAGAAAACAAACATGAAACTTAATTGCAAGCACAAACTAAAATCGATAGAGTTCAAAGAATCGTTGTATAAATCAGTTTTTAGGGACTCAACAAGACTGGAATAAAAAAACTCTTCAGATCAGATTTTACGCAGCTGGTTTCTTTAAAAAAAGACAACAACAACTATCCTATTTAATTTCTTAAACGTAGTTGGTTCAAGTATGTTTACTTCTAAACTTATTTAGGGCCTGTTTTTCCAAAAGAAATAGCTTAAAACATATGGAAGTAGGCAGGAGATTTAGGGATAATGCATATTTGACTTGAGGATTTTGTCAACACAAGCAAGCTAGGAAATGCTTAAACATATAGCAAGAAAACAAACTATTCTCCAATTAAATATCTCAAGTGAAGATGAAAAAAAATGCTGAAGTGTCAGGCTAGTTTATTCTTGAACTACAAAATGGTAAAGGTTTGAAATGGAAGCTGGGGCAGAACAGCAGTTAGCTCATTCAGACAAGAACAAAATCAACTAATCAAACTATTTTTAGGTTAAGGACAAGAGAAAAAAAAACCTAGAGTTTTGAAATTACATGACATGTTTTGACCGGAGCATGTGAATAATATATTTTAGAAACTATAGAAACTCATATTTGGAACTTAATACATAGTCAAAGCAGTGAAAGGTCACTAAATGGAAGAGGATGAATGTATCATCTCAGCATATATGTTCTTTCCCTACATTTTTTGAAGCCAAAAATATAGAATGAGGAACTCAAATTATACTAAGCCAACCACATTATGAATTGAACAGATTTAGGATAGTATATTGATTTGTATTTTATACTCATAAACTAAGAATTTGAACATCTAGATCATTCAAGAACTAATGTGGGGAAAGCTAAAATGAACATACATACTAAATACTCAATCTAACAGCCCAAAGGTAATAATAAGAAACAACATGTCTAAACCTGTATCAACATTTGAATCCAACACATATAGAATGGAGCCATCAATAACTAAAGTACACAACCAGATTCCAATAGTGATGTTTAAAGAAGACTGCAGCTATTTTCAAAAAGGAACTAATTTTTGTAAACAATTTCAACACAGAAAATTTGGATCATACAAATATATTATACAACAGCTTCATCAGGATCTTAACTTAGATTAAGCTGCTTCTCAAAGAATTTTGAGCTCACACACACAAAACTAACTCTTCACTAAACCAATCTAGATTTAATGTCAGAGAAAAAAAGGCTATACCGAATAGAACCATACATGAGTTAAAAGACTTGTCAATATATAAGTTGAACCTTTACACTAATGCTTAGTTAGATTGATTAAGTGTTAGACCCAAAGCTCAAACTAACCCTTAAGAGTTCTGAAGCTACACAATTCAAACTAATCTAACTGAAGCAAACTAAACATGATCCATCATATTTATGCAAAATCAATATCGAAAGGGTTCGAAATGACTTCATGCCTCCTACTAACTAGTGCTAAGACGGGGAAATAGAATTACTCATATAATTCTAGCACAGCGTCTCAAAAACTAAGCTAACCCATACTAGAATTCAAAACGCACTCAGAACTTGACAAAGGGAAAATAAAGCTGAGACGAAAGAAAGATTACCTTCCAATGGTGCAGTGAAGAGGGTGCGAGGTCTTAGATCCGACGCAATCCGACCTCGAACTTAAGTATATATTTTATATGTAAGAGATGGCAGCAAGCAGTTGAACTTTTGGGAGGTAAGGAAGAAGAAAGAAGAAAACAAGAGGGTTTTTTAGAGAGCAAGAGTGGCGGCCAGAACTTGGTCCAAAATGGACTCCAAATGCTAGTATTTATAGATACCAAGTAGGTTTTTTTTTAGGATTCGAAGTTTTGGGCGGGATTTCCATCATCTAGGGTTTTTGAAAACGAGTCAAAATGGAACCGTTTAAATCTGAGTATGGAAGGTGTTTTCGAGCAGATCTTCACGTGATTTGACTTGGGTATTAAACAAAAATGGTTCGACCACTTATGGTCTTTGAAGATCATAGCGCGTCTTGAAGAAAGAACGGGAAAATCTTCTCTTTAAACAACAAAGCACATAGGTAGGTAGACATAGAGACAAATTTTGTTCAAAAATGGGATAGGCAGGACCTGCCCATGGCTGAATCGCGGTTGAAAATAAGCCGGAAATGGGAAAGGCGACAAACGGACCTGCCATGGGAAATATTAGCAAGGAGGCACATAGAGAAAAGGGTTAAGGTTTTTGATATGGTGGAAAGTCCTTTTGGTCATTTAGTGCGGCTAAGCTGGGGCAAAATTGTCTTTTCGAGTTAACAAGCCAATACGAGATTGGCATGTGGCAGGGTCATGTGGCGGACATGGGAGACACGTGAGTGGCATGCGCTGGTGGTGTGTGAGCCGTGTGTTATTGTCCGTTTGGCGCAGATGTGGCGTTTGCGTGACATCCACGTGGAAAAGTTGTGTGGAATGGGCTGTGTGGATTGGGCTCTCCTTTGGGCTATTATTTACCAATAGGATCATATTTTATATGAATTGGGCTAGTATGAAGCCTATTTATCTTGGACCTAATATGCCTCCTTCCTTATAGTTATTTGGACTCCTAAATTAAGACGAAAGACACTCTTTAGTTAATTATATATTAACGCGTGCTAAAGTATTACCTAATAAAATAAAATAAAATAAAATAAAATATTCATTAGTACTCAAATAAAGTTATGCGATATCGTAATAACCGCGCGATATTTTTTTTTAAGTAAATGCGATGCGTAAGTTGTTAAAGGCGATCATGGCAATTACGCTATTAGGTGATGCAATATGATGAAGATAATAATAATAATAATAAACGACGATATTAATAGAAAGCTAATAATTGTAATAGACTATAAATAACTATTCTTAAATTGTCAAAAATATTAGAAACGCAAATAAATATTTGGAAGAAAGGCGGGACAAAATTGGGTGTCAACAACTTGTCCCTCTTTGGCCGGTAATGATGAAAGAATTTTCGGGCAAAGACGTTGACTTAGTAGCCTATTTGGTCTCAACTAAAAGAATTTGGGAGACTATAAGGATAAAGAAAAGTTTGAGAGAATTGTGGCCGAACTCCAGTCTCCGAGTTGCTTACATATCTCGGCCACTACAAAAAAAAACAGCGTTTAGTGATGGACGTATTCCGTCGCTAATCAGCATATATCTGTTGCTAAACATGTGTTGCGACAGATTAGTGACGGAATGTCGTCTGTTACGATTTTGCGCGTTGCTAACCTATTAGCGACGGAAAAATGAAATCCGTAGCAAACTTAGCGACAGAGTAGCGACGTATGAGATCCGTTCCACATTATAGCAACGGATTATTTTGTTGCTATTGTTATGAATTCCGTGACTAATTTCATATTTCATTTTGTCATTTTAGTAAATTAGCGATGAAAACCATTGTTGCTAATCCGTCGCAAAATATTTGAATTATTTGTGCCTACATTTAGCGACAATCTGTAGCCTACTGTTTTCCCTCTAGCAACGACCAAAATCCGTCACAAATATTTTTCTTCCGATTTTTTTTTTTAAATACACCTGTTGAAACATACTAAATACAAAATAATAAATACCCTTAAAAATAACTGACATTCACATAAAATAATATTTATAAAAAAGATTCAAAATAGATAGCGGAATCCTAATCGTTAAGTCCAAAACACCGACAACACCAAGCTATCAACTACCAAGAGAACCCACACATCCATCAAGTATTGTTAGTGCATAATTTTGTTCTTTCCAACAAAAAGCAGATAACATAAAAAACTAATGCATGGGTGAAGGACTACGATCATTATCAGAAACTAAAGGATCAACATCGTCAACGTTAGCAATAAATAAAGGAAGCAAGCGATCAGTCAGTGTAGGAATCAATTGCATCACTAACTCCTCCATATTTTCTGTCGGTGCTGATTGAGAAGTTGAAGGTGCTGCTGATGCTGAAGATTAAAGCCAAAATTGATGCAAAGATTCGACCCATAATAACTTTGTGCTTGAGATCCAAGACCATATATTCTTCTCTTCCTTGTTCCCCCAGCAACTTCGTAATATGCTTCACATTGATCAATATCAGACTGAGACTGTGATTTTTCCCGTAATACTTCTTGATATCTTTCCTGTAATAAGTAGTGAAATTAAAACATCAAGAATACTAATCATTCAATTTTTACCAAATAAAAAGAGAAATGAATTCCAAAGATAAGGGAGCAGATATTTATCCATTTTTCGTTGGAATTGAAGTCTCACGATGACCAACGAAAAAGAGTTTCATACAACTTGGATATAAATGATCATATACACTGTCTCATAGTCAAGTAACAGAACATGAAAACAAAGTAAATTAGAGTTCCTAAACAACAAATGTAGTATCATGTTCAAAATAAGAAAAATATTTAAAGTAAACATCTGAGTATCAACATGAGGCAGCTCTTTCCAACAACCTTAGACTAGTAGTTTTTGACCTTTGAACTTGCTCAAGTATAAAATTTTTATCTCCAGCCCAACATCAACTATTCTGCACTGTATTGCAGTTTTAGTATTTTTGTACTGCATTTTTTGCATTTTCTGCACAGCTTTTTCAGCATTTCTGCACTGCGTTTCAGCATTTCTGCACGATTTTCTAAACTGCGCTTCAGTATTTTTTTAGTGTTGTGCTTTAGCAGTGATGTTTTTCTGCACTGCGTATTTGTATTTTTGCACTGCATTTTCCGCATTTCTGCACAGGTTTTTCAGCATTTTTGTACTAGTTTCAGCATTTTAGTACAGTATTTTTAGCATTTTTGCACTGCATTTCAGCATTTTGCACAATTTTTCTAGCATTTCTGCAGTGTTTTTTTTTGCATAGCATTTCAGCAAAGTTTTTGTTTTAAAACTTTATCACCATGTTCTCCTCCAGATGGACTTGAACATGATGATAATGCTTCCTTTTCAGTTCATCACCAACAAACTTCCTCTGTGAACTCAGGTATAGCACCCGTTCCAACCGTTTATATGCAGTAACAGTAATACAAATTCCAGCAAAAGCACACCAGTAACAACATAGAACATCAATAGCAATGCAGGTTTATATCCCATTTGTAACAAAAGCATACATATATCTGAGCAGTAACAAAAGCATACATATATCCCATTTGTAAAAATATAAAGCAGATTAAAGGAAACATATGAAAATATATATAAAGATACCTGGAGATGGCTTGCCACATTCCCTCTTGTAACTCCTTCAACATTCATCAGGTCAAAATCTTCTTACGGACATTAGAAACAGGACGAAAAAATTAGTCCATTAATATGGAAGTATCCATATAATAAAAGATATACAAAGACTAACCACAGTGATGCTAAAGAAAATCACCTCCAATGCATAAATATGACTGCAATTTGTGGATACCATTTATGCGGATGACTGATGTGGGAAAAGCATAAATTAGACTTCTCTCTGCAAGTGGGAAAAGCATAATTAACTCCAATATGATGAGTGGAACTGCAATGATGATCCAGTTGAGGAATTCTAAAAGACCTGGTAATTAAAAGATCATGTTTCTCACTTGGGTAGGTTCATCCCATGGCTTATAATCCAATAATCCTATTTCTTTATGAAGCACCAGTCCTCAAATCCTACAGTTGTTCCCAAATACCATCATTACCCTCTCGCCTTATCCCAACCTGGCTTAAATCTTAGTACCTTATAATATTAAAATACTATTGATATAATAGTATTACCAATTAAATATTAATGAGAACAAAAGCACAATAAAACAACTGAACACAAAACAAAGGTATAAGATAATATGTATGTTGTCACTTAATAAAAAATAATATATATGCTATTCCCTTGCAGCGAGAAGTCTAATTTATGCTTTTCCCACATCAGCAAAGTCGTTAAGAAATTACAAATACAAAAAGAAGCTTCAGTTTCCATATTCCAAGGGAGCAAATAATACTCCACACCACCTGTCCAACAAGAAAGTGCTAGAATCATTAACAATCGGTTGGCTGCTATAGTCTTGCAACTACAACTTCATAGTGTTACAAATGACCAAATAGCAAAGGGCATATTATACTCCACAAGTAGAATCAGTAAAGCATAGAGACATAAACTTGGCATGATGTCAATCTATGCCTGCACACATAGCTACCGTTGACACCCAATTTTGTCCCTCCCTTATTTAATTTTTATTTACTCGGGCTTCTAAATTTACTGCCGAGCTAAATACTCTATTTTCACTATTCTATTTTTACTTCACTACTATTATTTTCGCTACTTTTATTTTCAATATTACTATTATTACTTTATCACAAATTTTAAATGGTTCGTCATCGTTTCATTTTAGGATTTGTACTCGTTAAATTAATTTTACTTTGTTAAATCCTTTACTTTCTATATACTAATTACTATTTATCTTCACATAATATATATTGTACTAGTTGTCAAATTAGAAGCCCACAAATAATTGAAACAAAGAAAGAAGAACTCATTTTCGGACCAACAAACGGACCAGCCCACATTATTCCCCTACCCAAAACAATCCAGCCCACACTTAAAATTCAACTCAGCCCCCATGTTAATTTCGGACCAGCCCACTATTTTTATACCTGACCCGGCCCAACCTTCACAAATTCACTTCTAAACCTAAAAAATCAGACGCCTCATCTTCATCTCTTTCCTCTCTCTCTCTCTCTCCTCCTTCCTCAAAAAACCATAGTCGCTCCCCTTTTTCTTTCATCGTCACCTCCATCCTCACCCACGTTACCCGCTCCTGTCCACTCACCCTTGTCCCCCACGCCTCACGCTCCTTCCACTTCTCTTTGTCTCCCACTCCTATCTCTCATACACTCCTATCTGTCCGCATATTTTTCTATAAAAAGGGAATTGGGATGAGATTGAAGAAGAGGAAAAAGAAAGAATAAAAAGGAGGGTTTTGAAGAGAGGGGGAAAGTTTTGGAGGGAATCATTCAATGTTCTGAGGGGATTGGGATGAAAAGAAACCCGATCCAAAATAGATCGGAAAATCCCCTAAAAAAAAGAACACGGATTGAGGAAAATCAAATATTTTACCATAGTCAACTTTATTTTTTTTTCGACTACTACTCAAAATCTTGAACTTGTTCAAACCGAGTTCTTTTTCGGGTCTCAAAACAGTAGCCACATATCACTCTATCTTCACTTTCGGTTTGAAACTCTAATTATTTTAATTGGGTTCGAGTTTTGTCGAGTTCGGTTATAGATTCGACGACCTCGACACCCCGTTCACTGCGCCAACAAGAGGTAAACTTCCTATCTCTTTATTTTTTTTATTGGGTTTTTGAGTTATGCTTGCTAAGTTTAGTATCAGTTTAAGCTTAATGTGGTTAATTATATTATCAAGTTGATTTGATTTAGTTTGAACTGAGTAATTAGTTAAGTGGTAATTTTGCTTAGTCGTGGATATTTGTTAAGTTATTTGCTGGCTATGTTAGTTAAATGATGTTTATGTGTTGATGTTCTGATTTATGGTAATCAAGGATTGTGTCCATTGGGTCTGAATTATTGCTGTTATACTGCCAGCTTTAAACCTCTTGTGTATGACCTGATTTCGGTCAGTGCTCATCTTATATGGCTTTGTGCTTTGACATCATCAGTAGTATATAAATTGATGTGTATCCTTGAAGCATTGACCGTATTTGTCTAATGTATAAGGCTGGCAACTTGTCTAGGTATCTTGACCCCTTCGGGTCTAATTCTGTGTTTCTCAAAAATAGGTGTGTGGTCTGATACATACTCATACCTAGAGCAGTTGGTGATTACCTTCTCTATGCTTGTCCATGTCTATTTAGTTGTTAGCTAAATCTGTTGTTTGGCTGCCCATGGAGGTGTTGAGAATGCTCTGTCAACATATTAATCACAATTTACTATACAAGCATGTCTTTATTTGAGTTCAAAGTGTCGATTTTCTGTTTTAGTGTATAGGAGATATGCCTAAATATACTAGATGTATATAATTTCAGTATACTTTCGATATACAAGGATTTGTATATTAAAGTATATATAGGGTACATCATTTACGTGGGCTTTGGATTATTAGTTGGTCCATCATATTGATATTAAGTTAGACCTGGTTCATAATTATTTGCTTCTTTGGCCATCTCCTTTATGTATTATTAGTTGGTTTTTCTCTAAATCATCCTTGCTGCTCGAACGACAGTCATTACATTTTAGAACTAAACGCATCTCAATTCCCAGAATCCTGCCTTGTCAAGTAACTGTCTGTAGAACTTTTGGAGATGAAAATGTGTGTTGCTTCAGTTTAACATTGCCAATAATGACTTTCTTTTGATTTCTGAAATCCTTGTCAATTTATTCTGATGGCAGACGATTCTTTGGTTTAAGTTTAATTTCATTTGATAGTAAACTTTCAGTTTCTTGGACTTATTGGATACTTGCTTTTGCATTCCTTGATACTGTTTTTGTTTGCTTACTGAAAGGGATACTAGACACCTCCATTTACCATGTTTGTCATTGCCTCATGCTTGCTTTTGCATTCCCATGCATAAATCTCCCCTTAGTCTAAAATGTGCTTACGAATTATGTCCATTTATGCCTTCTTTATAGTTGTGAATGAAATGTTTATCATGAACCAAATGATGATCCTGCACTGCTCGCATTACACTATCCTCAGATCTGCCCTATTCCTTCCTTATGCTTTCGAACTTTAATAAAGAGGACTTAACTGGTTTTAGCCTATCATGTGTAAGTTAACAAGGGATTAATCTTATTTATGCCCAGTTATTATATTAGAGGTTCTCATGTTTGGTTGTAGCACTTGCTGGTTTTTTATGGGAAGGTTTTGGAGAATTCCAGCACTTCTAACTTTCTACCTCACTGCTATGCTTATTCTCATAAGTTTTGCTAGCATGTTTAGTAGTTTTATTTACATGGTCACTATTAGAGGTTCTGGCCATATGGAACCAAGCAGGTCATATTTGGAATATCATCTTGAGGATTATTCTGGCTTGGCTTAGAAAGAAAGTTCAAAGTTCTTACAAGTGGGACAAAATTAGAAGTTGCCTTAGCTCCACAACAATATGTGCTCAATTGAATCAAAACTATAAAATGACCCAAGGTAGCTAATGAATTAGGCAAATCTGTAAGGAATTTGTTTTGATGACAAAGTGTACAACCAACCTTAGAATAGGGCTCTTATGTTCACTGCATATATAGCTATATTTGTTGAGGTTTGGGATAGCATGTCATTTGATTTTTAATTGACTAATCTGATATTCGGTGTGCCATATGTTTCCATTAAAGTATGGAAACTAAGACCATCTGCCTGCAGCCATTTTCGTGTAAAATTCATCAGAACATGCTATGAAGGCTTTTAAAAGGGTCTTAAATCAGTTTTAATATCTACAAATGTTCGTCCACATCATGCTAAATTTAATAAAGTCATAGGATGTTTCCAGGATAGCAAACATACTAACTGCACTCCATATGACTGTTTCTTGGGTAAACTTGAACCCATTTATGCGCTTGTGGACATTACACGAGTCATTTATATTGGAGATTGAATTTTCCCTTGCTCTATTTATTTCCTTAGTTGTTGGAACATGATTAAAGGCCTGGATTTGTTTTCCTCTAATTGTTTTGTTGGTGTGGGCCTTACTGCCCATTTTAATTAAGTTTTATATGTCATCAGATCAGGCAAGTGAGCTTTGTTTGGACTACCATTATTTACGTGATGTTTTCCTTGTTCTTTCTTGTTCGGCTGCTGCCCTTTCTTTGTTCTTGTGTCTGAAGTATAGTTATTATAAATCCTCACCGTACTAATCCTTTTCTTTTCATTTTTTTGTGCATGACCATTTTGCATACGAGTCCGAGAGACTCGTCCTTCTCCGCATTCGGTGTTGGACTAAAAGCCCAACAATATATTCTTCTCGTGTCCAGTCCATTCGAAACAGTTCCTAAAAAATGTTGGGACGAAGCCCAATAGCAACAGTAGCGGACAGCAGCACTCCTAAATAGGGCTGTTCAAAACCGACCGCTACCGATAACCCAACCGCAAAACTGGCTTATTGGCTTATTAGTATTGGGTTATCGGATTAGCGGGTGGGGAATGGATTTAAATTTTATAATTAACGGCTTATCGGTGCGGGGGACGGATTACTCAATTTTCTTATTGGGTAAACCGTTAACCCGTTAAGAATCTATTATATTTTATTATATTTTTATCCCTAAACATATAAAATATGTATGGTAATTATAATTTCTAAACATATAAAATATGCATGGTAATTATAATTTGTAAACTTAAAATAAGCCTCAGCACTCAACAGGCCAAGCCTATTTAATTAATAAGACAACCCATTTAGTAAATAAGGCTGCAATAGTTGCAACAACCCATTTAGAAAATAACCCTCATTTTACTAAAGAGTAGGAACTGCTGTAGTGCTGTCATTTTCCACTCAACTCATTTTCCACTCAGACGTTTAGTGCTGTAATTTTCCACTCAACTCATTTTCCACTCAGTTGAACTAATGGATTCCTAGGGTTTTGTTTTTTGCTTTTTACACGGCGTCAAGACTGAAGAGAAGATCGCAAAAGTGGGTTGCATTTGTTGCTCTGTTTCTATTTTCAATTTTGCTTCCACTACCATAATGTGTCTATGTTGTATTTGGATTAAGAAATTCTCTATTTTTCTGTGCTATGTGTATTTTCCGTTACTATTTGTTGTGTCGATCATATTTTGCCTGTTCTAATTTTGGTTGTTTATTGAATTGTTTTTTCTTATTACAGGGACTCAAAGTCTTAAACTTGTAGCATGGCTAAACAAAGTGATAAGGTGATAGGTGAAAGTGAGGCTTCAAATGCAGTAAGTCATGCTGAGATAACTCTGTCAACTAGTGCTAAAAAAAGGAGAAAAGGGTCTGTTGCTTGGGATCATTTTACAGAAGTTGAAACTTCCGAAGGTACGAAAGCAAATTGTAGCCATTGCTATAAGTTGTACTATTTTAAGTCAAGAGATGGTACGTCGACTCTTCTTGGTCATTTGTTGACATGTCCTAAACTTCCTACTCCTCTTGTTGATAAAAAAACAATCAACCATAGGCTTTAAATCTATTCCGAGGGGTAGTCAAGGTGATGTAGTTGTTGTCTCTTGGAAATTTGACAAAGAAGAGTGTAGGAAGGCTTTATGTCGTATGGTAATAGTTGATGAGCTTCCATTTAGCTTTGTCGAAAAAGAAGGTTTTAAAGAATTTATGAAAATGGCTCAACCTCATTTTTGGACCCCTTCCCATAGTACTGTAACTAGGGATTGTACTAGTCCAGTAGTGGACTAGTGGTAACCAAAATAAAAGATTGAATGTGGTAACCCATACTTAACCGATACACCGCCCGATAACCGTCCGATAATTGCTAATCCAATACCGAACCAACCGTTATCTTATAGGTTGGCTATCAGATTAGTACTTTTAAAAGCCGATAACCGTTAAGCCGAACCGTTAACATAATAATCCGTCCGATCCGCCCGATAAGCAGCCCTACTCCTAAATGGGCTGAGCCCATTTAAATCATCTTACTCCTCCATTTTATTTCTTTAGTACATTTAACTTGTATTGTGTGACCGACTCTGTGTTTGTTAATTTAGATGCCTTAGCGAAATTAGTGGGGTTTAGTTTTAGTAATGGGTAGTTAATACAAAGAGAAACTAACAATTAGCTCCATGGGTTTCATTTCCCTTTTATGTTAAAATTATTTATAGTATCTATAATATTTATTTTCTAGAATAATTGATTTTCAAAATAGCATGACTACATATTTTGGCTAAAGGAATCATACTTTATGCTTACTATCTTAGAAGTTTAAAACGTCACAAATTTTACACTAACGTTAGCTTATTCTAAGAAATAAAAGGCAAACTAGTTTCAACGGATAACTTTTCCACTTTAGTTCCTTTCCAACACTTGAAATACATATTTGTTTAAAACAACCTTCGCACAATATACATTAAACTAATAGTTTTTCTATGAAACTTTTAAAATTTATTTAATATTAATCTTACAATAACTCTTTTTAATTTGTGAGTCGGCATAACTCACCTTTCTCCAAATACATATAAACATTACATGTCCCACTTCTTTTAGCTTATTTTTTTAACTAAAATCTTTTATGCAACTATTCTTTTCTACAAGTTTTACTTTAAATAACTTTAGCAATACTTACAAGATATTTTCTTAAATATTTAAATATTACATCTACATTTTAGCCTTAATTAATTAACGTAAGTCCGGTCGGTTAATCATTGTTAATGGGTCTTAAAGTATGCCTAATACCTTCCCTTTAGACTAATTGAACCCTTATCTAGAATCTTAAGTTTCGCAGACCTTAAACAGAGTTAACTTTAAACATAACTTTAATAAACTTTAGGTGTCCTAATTCACCATAAATAATTAGGTGGAGACTCCTTAAAATAAACAAAAAATAGGAATCACTAATATGTTGTACTCTACTTTAACCCGGTTAAAATGGTGTATGACAGCTACAATACAAAAAGAGCAAGAACTGCTGAAACGCTCCAAATAGACTCAACAGAAATCATTCTCACCGTTTTGTCAATAATAATTGAATTTTGACATGAGTAATCGTCTTATCTCAAGTAATCGTACTAGTTCTCCACAAGACAGCATGAACATTTTAATAACAAAATGACGGAAGGAGATCTAGGAACAACGCAAATCTTGCAGTCTCAATAAATGTCATTTAAAAAAAGTATATCATCTTCTGTGTTTTAACAAAATGCAGTCATTTCAGTGCAAGAACAACACCAAACTTACTCAAGTTTCAGCCAACATAACACACCAGCAGAACGATCAGAAAGGCTCAGCAGCTATCAAAACAACAACCTTGTCTAGTGTAGTATCTGTTTAAACACAGAAGCCACGACAAACTGATGATCAGCAACATATTCAAAATGAACCAGATTATCCTAGGAAAACAACAACCACAAACATCTATGTATAGCCTTGGGATGGGGTTACAAATGCCAGAATCAGTCATGCCTCAAGATGCAGTAGCATCAGCAGTTACGTATAGCAAAGAAC
Source organism: Lycium barbarum (assembly GCF_019175385.1). Taxonomy (NCBI): domain Eukaryota; kingdom Viridiplantae; phylum Streptophyta; class Magnoliopsida; order Solanales; family Solanaceae; genus Lycium; species Lycium barbarum. The sequence continues at coordinate 103,297,686 of NC_083345.1, forward strand.
ACCTTTTCTCCTAGTGCAGCCAAGCATGAAGCCACAAATTGGCTCAAAATGCCACAAAGATGGCTCAGAACATAGCAACAAAATAGCAGGGCTTAAGGTAGTAGTAACCTGATTCAGAATCATCCTCAAGTGTTGTATTTCTTTGCCTTCTAAAAGATAAAAATCATGTCAAGTGTAACAGCTTCTATCAAATGCACAACTATATATTAAGAGCAACAGTTTTACCCCAACATACAACAGCAAAATGACTAAAAGTGCAACAATTTTTATTCAGGATTTTCGCAATGTAGCATCAATTCTTGTTTGGCAAAAGTAGGCACCAATCAAGTATAGGAGTTTCTATCTCAAAGACCACATATGTTTGTTGTAAATGCAATCATTCAAACACAGTAAACAACTCTCAAAGTGCAGATACAAAACTCATTCAAATGTTGTAGCAGTTCATCAAATAACAACTCAAAAAATACCATATGCTTGCCTCACTTGAACCATTAATTTGCCTCAAAGGTGTCTCAAGAATGCAACTTATTTAACCCTCAAAAGTGCAACAGTTACCTACCTCAAATTATAGACATGTATTCTAAGGCATAATGCATACCTTTATTAATACCTTTAACAGAGATTCTAAACTCCGAAGAATCTATATTTCTGTCATGCCATATTCAATAAGTCAGTAATTAAGTCCTAAAACATAGTACTCAAGCATCGCGCCACAACACAAACCAATATTATGTGCTCTCTATAAAGATCAAAGGAGAAGTTAAAAATCTGACCTTTTCAGACTTAAAGAAAGCGGTGATATCTTATCACTTTTCAGTTATGAAATCCACCTTAGCATCGCGAACTTAAGAAAAATACCGACAAACAGAAAAATAACTCAAACCATAATAATAGCCAAGAGGAAAAGAAGAATAGAGCACTGTTAGGGGAGAAAGAGCAGAAAGGTCTGGCTAGGTGAGTGCAGTGTTTGTGCGAGCCTGCGAGGAGGGTAAGAGCAGTCAGTTAACACTCAACATAGGTCAACAAGAGAGCAAAAATCAGAGCCTGAATAGAAGCAGTGACAAGCCAGTGATTAGTAAAAGAAGCTTTTTAGGCTCAGTATGTAGTATTGCCAAGCAAGGGGACAGAGACATCGTCATGCCTGCGAACTCTGGTTGCACCGATGCTATCGGCCAACCGGGTTGCCTTGCCAAGAGCGAGTAGATTTTTTTTCTCATCATGCTTATATTATAAGAAATTATCATCATTGCAAGAAAAGTGGTCTCAAACATACCATCGCCTTAAGCAACAGGAAGGATCAGAAAAAAAATGTCCTCATATGCCACCATTGGAACGAGGCCAAACCTTAGAGAAGAGGGGGTACTGCAACCTTAAAATTCCAACACAACAAGCAGCAATGGATAGATAATAGGGAAGTAGAGGTAACACAGGCTGACAGTGAAGTGGTGGTCTCCGTGAAGCAATGAGTGTTGCTTTGAAACTCTATTTTTGACTCCATTGTGTGTGTCAGCTTGTATATGCAAATAAAAGAGAGGAGAAGGATATTAGTCACTAACAATAGAACTTGCAATTGACGTTCAAATTATTGCAGCATTAACTAATCAACAAACCAGAGTGAAAACATTTATACAGAAAGGAGGCAACCTCACGTCTTAGCCAAATGGAAGCCCCATAAACCATAATTTTCATGATATGTATGTATGTATATATATATATATATATATATATATATATATATATATATATATATATATATATATATATATATATATATAAGTTCCTTCTTCAATACCCATATTCATAAAGTACAAAATGATTATTTTAAGGACATAATTTCTCCTTCTTTATGAGATCTAAATTGACATTGTTAGATACAGAAGCGAAAGGCCTAGATTATGGTCCATGTTTTGGTTACAAGAGAACTAAACAGATTTGCATTTATTGAGCAAAGTAATTGAACTAATGCATGTCATCCAGAAAGTATATAAATCCCTATCAAGCATACTTTCTAAATCATGAAACCTAAAATTCAAAACATAACCAAATCATGGTACATATTCGACATAGGAACATATTCACATCCATCTAGCAAGTGAAATAGAGCAACTACTAACTTCTATAGTCATGATTTTCAGAGAGCACATAATTTAATCTAAATTCTATAACACATCAGGACACGAAATACATACAACCAATAAGACATGAAAAGCAAACATGAATAAGTATCTAATTACGATGTTAAAAAAATCAGTTAATTGAAACCCTTAAGTCATCAACCACAATCGCAACCTCCAACATCGGGAAGCGATAAAATGAAAATCAAATTCGAGAATCACATAAAAGTCCACAATAGATAAATTCCCAGGGATACAATTAACAAAAGAAAAACCTAACATTTTAGCAAATCAACCTCAAATACTCTACCTGATGAATTAAATAGAAGTCGATTTTGAGAAACAGCAACAACAGGTGGTTAAATCAACAAAGGAGTGAACCCCAAACCTTAAATCAAAAGAGAGAGAAAGGGAAAAGGCCATGGACGACGACGACGATGGCAATGTAGACGGCGCTCTCTCTCTCTCTCTCTCTCTCTATCTGTGTTGTGTTGGGTGTGTTTGAAGTGAGAGGAAATAAATGAGTGCCCTAGCATATATCTTTTTTTTAATATTTAACAACGGACTAGCGACAGATTTTATATTCCGTCGCTAAATAATACATTGACTTCTTTTAATAATTAATATTGCAACAAATATTTCTGTTGCTACGAATATATATTTTTTGGAGAAAAATTGAAAGGTCTGGCGATGGATTTTCCGTTGCTGAATCCGTCACTACATAAAAATAAAATTTGTCGCGCCTCTTCTGTTGCTAAATCTGTAGTGAAATTTAAGGCGCCAAAATTTCGCACTAATAATTAGTGACGAAATTCAGTTTTCGTTGCTAGTCCGTCGCTATATAATGAGATAAAATTTTAGTTGTTTTTCTTGCGACAAAATGAGCATTCCGTAGCTAATCCGTCATTAATTAGCGACAGAATATGGTCTGTCGCTAATATTCCGTCACTAAATGCTGATTTTTTAGTAGTGGGCTTGCACGAGAATCAGGCCGTGTGTAGTTCTGGGAAGCTACGACACTTGTGAATAAGCAATCATGACTGATGCAAATCTTTAAAAATATTGCCCCAGTGTCGAATTATGATGACATTGGGTATTATGATTGAGGAAATATATCGAACTTGAGAATTTTGGAATATGAATACGTGTGAACTCGATGATCGGATTATGGATGTAAGCGGAATATGTGAGGGTAGTGATGAGTGTTCGAGGTAGATCCTTGACCTTTGTCGGGAAGTTTGATTTCCCTTCCCAACAAATTTCCCCAGTTCACTGCCGAAGAAATAGTTCCACGTTGCGCTAAAGCTCCTGTGAAACTTAAACTAGATAAAGTAATTAGTAAATAAATATCGGAAGTAAAGCGATGTAAAATAGCCTCAGCTAAGGCTAATGCAAATGAGGTTTTAGGCCGATGATTCATGAGAATGATGCCTTTAGTGATGATTAATGAAAATGAGGCCTTAAACCAGATATGAAGATGAGGCTATTTAAGCCGAATGATTTATGAAAATGAGGCTTTCTAAGCCGACATAATGAGGTTTTTCTTTAAAACCCAATGATTGATGAAAATGAGGTTTTTCAACCCATCATGATTCATGGTGTAAAGCATTTATGCAGTGAATTTTAAAGCATTTGTACGGTGCATGTGCATTTGAGAGCATTTACGCGAAGCGGTAGAAAGCATTTGTGAAGTGCGTGTGCAGTGTTTCTTAAACCAGGCATGCAAAGCATTTTTTAAGGCAGTTGTGCAATGCATGTGCAGTGTATTTGAAAGCAGTATTGCAATATATGTGCAGTGTATTGAAAGCATTTATGCAGAGCATTTGAAAGCAGTGGTGCAATGCATGTGCAGTGCATTTGAAAGCATTTATACAGAGCATTTGAAAGCGGTAGTGCTATGCGTGTGTAGTGTATTTGAAAACAGTAGTGCGATTCATGTGCGGTGCGTTCGAAAGCATTTATGCAGTGCATTTGCAGAGCATTTGAAAGTAGTAGTGCAATGCATGTGCGGTGCGTTTGAAAGCATTTGTGCAGGGCATTTGAAAGCGGTAGTGCTATGCGTGTGCAGTGCTTTTGAAAGAATTTATGCGGAGCATTTGAAAGCAGTAGAAAATATTTGTGCGTCGGTACATTTGAAAAATCATTTGTAAGACTTAAGCATTAATTTATTGTAAATTCGAGAATTATTGACACTTGAGAGGCATAAATTCTCCTAAATGTTATAAGAAAACTCAAACCGTTCGACGCATAGTCCTTGCAAGGTTGTAAACATTACATATTTTCAGCTTCTGCAATTTGAAAACTTGCACTCAAAGAAAATTTGTAAGTTTCGGGGGAGGTTGATTCGCGTTGACTTTGATGATCCAGTTCCTGATGCTTCATGCTTCTAGCTTTGTCTGGACTTGTAACCTCCGCCTATTTCTAAGTCTTGGCCAATTAATAAAACTATTTGATTAAAAATCATATTATTTCAAAAGGAAATATGCATAAAAATATGTATATAGTGATAAATAATTCCTGCTAAACTTTGAATTGTGACACGTTGTGAAACAAAACGAATGTCCTTTTTCCAAAGTCTTTCCTTTGTCTGATGACTCTGTTGACCATATACTCTTTTGTGTCTCTCGATGTCATTTTGCAATGACGCCCTTAAAAGTTGTCCTAGTTTCTGGCATAGGAGGATATTGAACTTTTAACATGACGAGACCGAGCCTTATATAGGCTGCCTATGTATCCCACTAAGGGAATCAGGTCAAGCGTAGTTCAAAACATACAAGGCAAAATAAAATTGAGGTTCCTAATAATGTGACCGAAGCCTATGCAGGCCGCTTACATATCCCACCGCGGGAATCAGGTCAGGCGTAGTTCATATCACAAGCAAACGGAAATTTTAGAAATTTCTATCTTAAAGAGACCAAACCCGATATAGGTTTCTTACGTATCCCACCGAGGGAACGTAGTTTTCATTACATAGAAAGACATTACAAGATATTACACCTAAAATAAATGAAAAGCTCCTAGACGTAGTATCTCTTGACTGCATCTGCATTGATAGCTTTCGGCCACACTTCGCCATCCATTTCTGCTAGAATTAGTGCTCCTCCAGTCAGTACTCGATGAACCATGTAAGGCCCTTTCCAGTTAGGTGCAAATTTTCCCTTAGCTTCATTTTGGTGTGGGAATATGCGTTTCAGCACCAATTGCCCCGGTTTGAATTGCCCCGGTCTTACCTTCTTATTGAAAGCTTTAGCCATTCTGTTCTGATAAAGTTGTCCATGACAAATTGCATTCATCCTCTTTTCATCAATGAGCATCAATTGTTCATATCGATTTTGTATCCACTTGGCATCACTCAACTCAGCTTCTTGGATAATTCTCAAAGATGGTATCTCTACCTCTGTAGGTAACACAGCCTCTGTCCTATAGACCAAAAGATAAGGCGTTTCCCCAGTTGAAGTCCTAACAGTGGTGCGATAACCGAGAAGGGCTAATAACAATTTTTCATGCCAATGTCTGTAATTATCAATCATCTTCCGCAATATTCTCTTGATGTTTTTGTTGGCTGCTTCAACTGCTCCATTCATCTGAGTTCTGTATGGGGTGGAATTGCGGTGAGTAATCTTAAATGTTTCACAAATCTCACGCATCAGACCACTATTAAGATTAGCTCCATTATCTGTTATAATTGACTCAGGGATTCCGAATCGACAAACGATGTTATTGCGAACAAAGTCTACCACCACCTTTTTCGTCACTGACTTGTGCGAAGATGCTTCTACCCATTTTGTGAAGTAGTCGATGGCTACCAAAATGAACCTATGTCCATTTGACGCAGCTGGCTCGATAGGACCAATGACATCCATGCCCCAAGATACGAATGGCCATGGAGAACTCGTCACATTTAACTCATTTAGTGGGACTCGAATCAAATCGCCATGAATCTGACATTGGTGACACTTTTGCACAAAACGAATGCAGTCTGCTTACATAGTCATCCAGAAATAGCCAGCTCGTAGAATTTTCTTAGCCAGAGTAAAACCATTCATATGAGGCCCACATGTACCGCCATGCACTTCTTCAATCAACTTGATCGCTTCTTTGGCATCAACACACCTTAACAATCCTAAATCTGGAGTCCTCCTACAAAGGATTTCTCCGTTTAGGAAAAAGTGGTTTGCTAACCTTCAAAGTGTTCTCTTTTGAACACTGGTTATACCTTCTGGGTAGTCTCCTGCCTTGAGGTACTTCTTAATGTCATAGTACCAAGTTTCTCCATCAGGTTCTTCATCTACATGGAAACAATAGGTTTGCTGATCTTGCATATTCACCTTGATAGGATCTATGTAATTCTTGTCCGGGTGCTGAATCATAGAGGACAAGGTTGCCAAAGCATCAGCGAACTCATTTTGAGCCCTTGGGACATGTTTGAATTCCACCTTGATAAATCTCTTACACAAATCTTTCACGCAATGCAGGTACGGAAGTATCTTCACGTTCTTAGTGGTCCATTCGCCTTGTACTTGATGAACCAATAAGTCAGAATCACCTATAGCCAATAATTCTTGTATGTTCATGTCAACAGCCATTCTGAGTCCAAGAATACCAGCCTCATATTCTGCCATATTGTTGGTGCACGGAAACCTGAGCTTTGCTGAAATTGGATAATGCTGGCCTGACTCCGAAACTAAGACTGCTCCAACGCCAACTCCTTTGGAGTTTGCAGCACCATCAAAGAACATTCTCCATCCTGGATATTCCTCTGAGATATCTTCTCCGACAAACAACACCTCTTCATCCGGGAAATAAGTCTTAAGGGGCATGTATTCTTCATCTACGGGATTTTCAGCAAGATGATCGGCTATTGCCTGCCTTTTGACAGCCTTTTGGGTAACATATACAATATCAAACTCACTTAGCAAAATTTTCCATTTGGCTAACTTCGCAGTATGCATAGGCTTCTGAAAGATATACTTGAGTGGATCCATCCTTGAGATGAGATAAGTAGTATATGCGGATAGGTAATGTCTCAACTTTTGTGCAATCCAAGTCAAGGCACAACAGATGCGTTCCAACAAAGTATATCGGGCCTCATAAGGCGTGAACTTCTTGCTCAAATAGTATATCGCTTGCTCCTTCTTTCCCGTTTCATCATGTTGTCCCAACACGCATCCAAATGCATTCGCTGACACAGACAAATATAATAACAACGGTCTTCCGAATTCTGGAGGCACCAAAACAGGCGGATTAGACAAATACTCTTTGATTCTATCAAAAGCTCTCTGGCAATCTTCCGTCCATTTGGTAGCAGCATCTTTCTTCAATAACGTGATTATTGGCTCACATATTACCGTCGATTGTGCTATGAACGGACTAATATAGTTGAGATGACCGAGGAAACTCATCACGTCCTTTCGACTCTTTGGGGCAGGCAAGTCTTGAATAGCCTTTATCTTCGAAGGATCCAATTCTATGCCCCTCCTACTCACAATAATACCTAACAGCTTCCCAGCGGGAACACCAAATGCACACTTTGCGGGATTTAATTTCAAATTGTATCGCCTCAACCTGTCAAAGAACTTCTTCAAATCTGTCAAGTGATCTGAACTCTTTCGTGACTTGATGATGATATCGTCCACATAGACTTCAATCTCCTTATGGATCATGTCATGTAAAATGGTAGTCATTGCTTTCATATAGGTGGCACCTGTGTTCTTGAGTCCAAAAGGCATCACTCGATAATGGTATACTGCCCAAGGTGTGATGAATGCCGTTTTCTCAGCATCTTCTTCATCCATCAGAATTTGGTGATATCTTGCGAAGCAATCAACGAATGACTACAACTCATGCTTCGCACAGTTATCAATAAGTATGTGAATATTTTGGAGGGGAAAATCATTTGTCGGGCTAGCCTTGTTGAGATCCCGATAATCCACGCATACCCTGACTTTGCCATCCTTCTTTGGTACCGACATGATATTGGCTAGCCAAGTGGGATACCTTGTAGATCGAATAACCTTTGCATTAAATTGCTTGGAGACTTCTTCCTTGACTTTTAAACTCAAATCCGGTTTAATATTTCTTTTCTTTTGTTTTACCAGTGGACAAGATGGATTAGTAGGCAACTTATGCGAAACAATGTATGTGCTTAGACCCGGCATATCATCATAAGACCAAGCGAACACGTTTATATATTGTCTCAAAAGGTTGATCAATTCTTCCTTTTGTGACGGAGTTAAATGGACGCTAATTCTTGTATCCCTCACTGTTTCTGAATCTCCCAAGTTTAAGGCCTCTGTTTCATCCAAATTTGGTTTTGGTTTATCCTCAAAATGTTCAAAATCTTTAGTTAACTCTTCAGGTTGCATGTCCTCTTCATATTCTTTAGAGTCTTGTTCGGCATTTACTATGAGCTCGCTTGTTTCATTACGTGTCACATTCACAGTATCAACAGATTTACTAGTTTGATTGCTGAAAAATAAAAGAGAAATTAATTAAATAAAGACGGAATAAGAAATAGAAAAGCATAGTTTGGATTTGGCATTTAAGCTTTCAAAAGGTGGAGGCAAAACATAACAAAAGCATAAACACGATTCAGGCCTAAATTTTGAATCGCGTTGTTTCATCAAATACTAATACAAATCATCTACCAAGACTCCCGGAGAGCCGGGGGCGGGGTACAAGTCCAATTGTTTTTAGCATCTCCAGGCTCAGCATCCCAGATAGTTGGAGTTTCAGGGCAATTATCCAGAATCACGTTGCATTCAGCTTCTTCCTCGGCAATGAATAGATTCTTGAGACCTTCCGCGAGGTTGTCTTCAGCAGCTTCCTCTGATACTCGAGTGACGGACGCCTTGAAAAATGACTGATTCAGGAGAGGGACAGGCTTTGGCAAAGGAATATCACCTTTTCTTTTGAGACTAGCCAATGAGATTTCTTCAAGAGTGGGTTCATATCCAAGACCAAAAGTATCCTTCTGCCCGGGTAATTGAATTGGTTCCACTATTCCATCCAAGTTCACTCCGAGACCTCGACCAGGCTTAAAACCATTCTTCAACATTTCCCAAGCCGCCATCATAAGCGCACGTGGAAATTTTACCCTTTCAGCTTGAGTAGTACACATGGTCTCCTTGATATAGAAAACAGATCCATCTAGCCTTTCTACAGTTTTAATAGCAGGAATTGAGTTTTCGGGATAGATCGAATTGTTGCCTTCTCCATGGATCACAATTTCCTAACGATTCTAGAAAAATTTTAAATTTTGATGCAGGGTAGAAGGGACTGCACCAGCCATACGGATCCATGGCCTTCCTATCACCAAGTTGTAACTGGCGGATATATCCATCACTTGAAATTCCACCGTGAACTCCACGGGTCCAATTTCCAATGCTAAGTAAATCTCCCCTACGACACCTCTTTGAGCTCCATCAAAACCTTTAACTCTCACGTGATTGTCTCGAAGTTTTCCGATATCAATTCCTAAAGCTCGGAGAGTAGTGACAGGACATATGTTAGCAGCTGAACCCCCATCAATCAACACCTTAGAAATGAATTTGTCCCTGCATTTGACTGTAATGTTCAATTCCTTGTTGTGCCCCAAACCTTTAGGTGGCAACTCATCATCATGAAAAGAGACTTTGTGGGCTTCGAGGACTTCTCCCACCATGGCTGAAAATTTCTCGCTAGAGGTCTCGGCTGGAACATAAGCTTCATTCAGTACCTTCATTAAAGCGCTCCTATGAGTTTCAGAATTCATCAACAATGCCAATAAAGAAATTTGGGCTGGTGTTTTCTTTAGTTGTTCTACAACAGAATATTCCTTAGTTGGCATTTTCCTCCAGAATTCTTCGACTTTAGCCTCGATCACAGCCTTCTTTTGGCCGTTTTCTTTACTCGGTGCTTCTCGTGCTACCTCTTCGGGGGCATAACACCGCCCAGATCTTGTTAATCCAGCAGCAACAATTTCTATAACCAATTTTCCTTTTTCTTTGTTCCTTTCATCAGACGATAATTCCAAGGAACTGCTTTGGTGTTGAAAGAAGGTGCCTGAGCAACTAAGGCGGTAATCCTAGGCCTTGGAGTGAGCACTTCCACTTCAATTGGGGCCCTCATTTGGACTGTGATTACGGGAGCCATAAAGGCTGACGATTCAACCTTTTTCTCTTTTTTGACCGATACAATAGTCCCTTCCAAGTCACAATCTTCATCAATGGTAATCATGTTCACATTTCCATCACCATGATTGGGTAGAGGATTGTTGTTTATATTTGGGGGAGCTCCTTTGAGCTGGATGACTCCTTCTTTGATTAATGCCTCAATTTTATCTTTGAGAGTAAGGCAATTTTCAGTATCATGTCTGGCAACTCCTGAGTGATACGCACAATGTTTAGTCCCATCATACCATCCAGGAAGGGGGTTAGGAACTCTTTCTTGAATCGGTTGGAGTATACATGCGGTTCTCAACCTTTCGTATAATTGGGCTAAGGGTTCGGCTAATGGTGTATAAGTTTTAGTTGGTTTTCTTTCAAAGTTTGGGTGAGGTCTGGGTGCATTTTATGGACGATTTTGTGGTTGGTATTGGGGTTGAGACGAGTAGGTTGGCTGGTATTGTGATGGGCTTTGATAGGCAGATGCTCGAGGTGGGTAATATGTTGGCTGGGTGTAGTAAATAGGATGGGGAGTGGGTGGAGGTTGATAATAAGGCTGAAGGGCTTGGGCATATTGGCTGTAATATGAAGGCTAGGATGAAGGGTATTGGTAGGTTAACATCTGGTTTGGTCTACATTCCTGGATGGTCATGACCGCGAACACTCCGTCCCTCTTCTTTTTAGCTGCTCCCCCAATTGAATCTGATTGAATTGCCTTATTTGTTGCTTGCAAGGCTGCCAAATTTGTGATTCTTCCCGTCTTGATACCTTCTTCTATGAAATCTCCCATCTTAATAACTTCAGAAAACTTTTGCCCGATGACACTTATCAGTCTTTCATAGTATGTTGCATCTTTTAGAGATTGTACAAAGAGCGTCATCATCTCACTCTCCACCATTGGGGGCTGGACTTTCGCGGCTTCTGCTCTCCAACACATAGCATATTTTCTGAAAGTTTCTGTTGACTTCCTTTCCAACTTCATCAAATAGAATCTATCTGGGACAGTCTCAGTGTTAAACTTGAACCTATCCATGAATTCTTGCGCCATCTCTCCCCAACTATGCCATTTCTGCGGATCTTGGCATGTGTACCAATCAAGCGTTTCTCCTGTCAAGCTCCTTATAAACAGTTTCATCCTAATGGCTTGATCTTTCCCTACTCCCACAAGCTTATTACAGTATGATCTCAAGTGAGCCCGAGGATTTCCTTTTCCATCAAACATATCAAATTTTTGCACCTTATATCCAGCAGGCAACTCAATATCGGGATGAATACGCAGATCCTCGTATTTCAGTCCTTCACATCCCTTGTGGGTTTGGATGATTCTAAATGCCTCTTTCAGACTATGAATCTCCTTTGCAACATTCTCGTTTGCTTTTGCCCTACTTTCCCTTTCCATCTCCTCATAAGGGTCAGCCTCTGGATGCTGCACGACCTGCAATTGGGTAGTGAAAGGTTGAGCTTCCGCTACATATACCGGTGGCACATACTGCGTGTTATGGTTAGTGGTGTGTGCCAACTGTATGTGTGGGGTTGCTTGGTAGCTTTGGGTAAGTGGGGTAGTTTGGATAACTGAAAGGTAACGGATTGGCTTGTTGAAAGTTAACTTGTTGTGGGTTGGCTTGTTGCGGGATGGTTTGTTGTAGGTTAGTTTGTTGCGGCATGGCTTGTTGTGAGTTAATCGGGGTGGGATGGCTTGTTGTGGATTAGATTGTTGTGAGATTGTTTGTTGCAGGTTAGTTTGTTGTGGGATGGGGGGCGAATTAGTAGTGCTTGGATTGATTGTGTGAAGCGGAGGGTTTAAGGGAAAGGGCTGAGGGGCGGGCGAGTCAACAGGCGAAAAGGATAGTGGGATTGTCGCACTTGTTCTCTGTTCATGATGAGGAGTGTTGAGGGTCATCGACAGGTTGGTGAGATTTCGCAGTCGCTCAATTTCACTTTGCATGTTGGCCATTTGTTGCATCAATTGCGCAATAAGTTTATCGGCATTCCTTCCCTCCGAAGCCTCAGGTTCATCTCTCGGAACGGTGATAAGTCCCAAGCCAGTCTGTTCAGATGCACCTGAATCATTCATGTTGTTGGATGCTCGTGCTTTTGATCTTGTGAAGTATGGGTGATCCGCCAGTTCGCAGTCAACACGAATCAACCTTTGGGGAAATAATCAAAACAAAGAAAATCTTCAAAAATGAAGAAAACTACGTTAGTATAGTGTGAATGATTGCTACTTTAAATAAAATAATGTCAACATTTGACAAATAATGTTGAAAGAAACATATATTACATAGAAAACAAATCACATAGTAAAAGAGAAATCTAGCAATCATAGCGCGACCTATTATGCACGGGACCTCTTTTGTGCCAGAGGTAGGCCTAACGCCAAATATTCGAGATTATGATAGAGTGATCCAAGCCATTTAATTGAGACACTTGTGTTTGGAAATAAAAGGCCAAGTTTTCATTGAAATAACAAAAGTGAATACATTGATGAGACAATAAACCAAAATACATAAAAGATGACATAATGTAAAACAATCCTAAGACTTGGCCTAGATCCTTTGCACTTGATCACGCTGGCGGGAGAAATGAAGATAATGCTCCGTCATTGCTAGGCCCTGCTCCCGCATTTCCCAAATACTGCATTATATTCGCCATTTGAGCCCACATCTCGGGAGTGATAACCATGGTCCCTAAGCGAGAATGTCTTATCCAAATGGTCTTCCCAATATCCTCGAAGCCTGATTCACCTGCTGGGCTAGGATCTATGTTACCATCATCTTCTTGCAGCCACGCATGATATTCTGGGATACCTCCTGCCGGTCCAGCCCCAATACTTATCTAATCAATATTAACCCATTCATCGAGAATTTGGCCAGCTCTAGGAACTTTGAAGTCTGGCCCAAAAAGGATTGCAGAACCACTCATATTAGCTTGGAGAGGGATTACTTGATCTATACCGAACTGTCGAAGCACGCGTACCGGAGCGTATGGCTGGAGGCCTTTCAACCCAATAAGCTCAATATAGTAAAGCCTCCTACCTCTTATGTAGGTCGTGGTACGTGATAGCAAAGGATACTTCCATTGGATTTGATCACCAGTTCGGGAAGCCAAGAACTCATACCAATCATTAGTGCCAATTGGAGATACAAATAGTTTCGTTCTTTCATAAAAACTACCAATTTTGTTTGATTCACTGAAGCATATGTCTGCCATATTTGGACGTTGGTAAAAATGCTCCATTGCCCACATCTGGAGGAGAAGATTGCAACCCTCAAAGAAATTTGTTTCACCCCGTTTACACTTTCCCAAAGCTCGGAGTATTTCTGCTAAAATCATGGGAGCCAAAGTGAGTTGCGCGCCATCAACTCCTTAAAAAAAGTGCTCGAGCCACGGAACATATCCAAGTACTGATCTTGCCGTATTCACATGGGAATACCAAAGTCCCAAGTAAGGCAACAACAAATGCAATGGGACATCTAGCTTGTCAATGAGCGGGAGTGCATGAGAATTCCTTCTTGAACAGCTTGTAACCATCCTGACGATCGTACCTCTCATACAGATAATCCAAAGACATCCATTTATTCTCAAAGCATCGGAGTTCCTTGGTGTTCTTCAACCCCAAGTAGCAGAGAAATTTCTTTCCTGATTGACTGTGTGGGATATTCTGACCCCTCCCTTGGTATTTTAAATTACTGAAATAACTTATTTCTTTCAATGTGGGTGTGAGTTCAAAGTTTTTAAATTTGAAGACAACTCGATTTGGATCCCAAAATTGAAGTAAGGCTCTAACTACATGTTTGTCAGGAGTGATCTGAAATAGTGAAGGGAGGAACCTCAACATCCTAGTGACAGCCAGTCTACTACCCAAGTCCAAATCTTCCCACCATATCCTCAGCTTGATTGGAACGCCACTGATCATCTTAATTTTGGAGATCTGAGGGACGAAATCCATCCTACAAAAAAAAAATGATTTTCCAAACTCGACATGTCAAGGTTAGGCTTGGATCCCTCTATCATTATCACTTTACACATAATATGCTTGTTGGTCGTTAGGTTATGAAACCCGCCGACAATTTGGTAGGTTTCCTAATTGTGGAGTCGATACCTAGGACCGACCCACCTAAGGTTTATGCATGCATGACTTAAATAGAATTGGAGGCATAGCTCTATCTTAAGTTTTCTAAGATTTGGCTTACTAGGCGCAAGGTTCCCTAAGGCTACGCGGTCACCGGAAAGTCGAACACCCCGCGCAAATGCCAACTCTCCTAAATTTTGGGATTTTTGAAAGAAATTTGCGGGTGCGCAAAACACACCTCGCGTGTACGTGTGATAGTGTGAGTTTCCAGAAGTGGAGAAAGTATGAACGAAATGACAGTTAAAGAAAGCGGTAACACATAAATACAAGAAGTCACATAAAAGAAATAGTTAAAGCAAATAACAAAAAATATCACATAAAATTCTTAAAAAACACATAAGAGGAACAACTAGCACAATAACTTAATTAACCTAAGTTTGCTATGGTTAAGAACCTAAATGTCCCTAGCGGAGTCGCCAAGCTGTTATACCCCATTTTAATCGGGTCAAAGCGGAGTACAACATATTGGTGATTCCTAATTATTTAACTTAAGGAGTCGCCACCTAATTCTTTTTAAAGGAGAATTAGGACACCTATTTTACCTAAGTAAATGCCTAAAATAAACTCTAATTTAAAAGGTCTTACTAACCTAATAAATTGTAGGTAACGGTTCTAAATATCCTAATGGGAAGGTCTTAGGCAGCCATTAGAATCCGTTAATTACAGTTACCGATCATACTTAGGTTAAAACAAGAGATTGTGACGAAGTACGATAAATTAGTATCTTATAAGTAATTTAAGAAAGGTATTTCATAAAATTATATACGTAATTAAAATAGAGAACTTTGCAAATAAATAACACAATGTGTTTCTAAACTTAAATAAAGAAATAACTATTTTCAAAAGGACTGAAAATCATTTTATAAATCATACATCTTAGTGTCATTTGTTTCAAACAAAAGTACTTCCACAACACCTTGTATGAATTTAAGTAAGGAGTTGCACATAAAATAATCGCTTTTAAAGAAAATTTAGCAAATTTGAGTTTTGAGTGAGAATCACGTTATATGAATACGTTGATGATGAAAGCTGGGTTTATTCTGAAAAATATGATATATAAAAGGACATAGGTTTTTTACAAAATAATGCTTCGGTTGATTAATTCTTTTCGGACTTGATAAAAACGAAGCTGCCGTTCTATATTAATTCGATATAAAAAAATAGACTTCAACCCATACTTGTTTAACAATTGATATCTCATAAGAGACTTTCACCATAAAGAAAATTTAGCGAAACCTTATAAATATGTACTTAGATGGTATTTCAAAGTGTCTGTTAACAATTGATATTTCAAAGTATCTAAAACGTGAATGAAAAAAGGATTAAGAATATATACTTAGATTCTAATAAAATCAGAAGTTATAGGTATTAGACGGGACTTTTAAAATAAGAAGTAATTAGCTACCCTTCCTAAACTCAAAGTTATCCATGATCCTATTCTCCTAGCCAGAGAATTAAAGCAAAATCAGAAACAGCAAGGTTATAATAGAACCACATGAAGAAAGCTAGGAAATAACCCCCCTCGCTCTCATTTTGTATTTCTGTTCGGATAGGAGAGAGCGAGGAGATAAATAATGAGGGATGGAAGCGTCGTCGCCCTCTTCCAGTTTACCTTTCTGTTCGGAGGTATCGCGAGGTAGGCGCGACATATGTGTGAAAGAGGAAATGCAGATTTCCCAACTATCGGTAAAGTTTTGAGTCTCTCTTGACTCAAGAGTGCTCCCATATGTCATGAAAAACAAAGAAAAGAAAAATATAAAGAATTAGGAAACGAGTAGATTCAATAGGGAAAATAAATAGACAAAGATGAATTCTTAAAGAAAAGCATGACCAGCAAAGTCCAGCAAGACGAGTTCTTAAAGAAAAGCTTGACCAGCAAAGTCCAGCAAGATACAAATTGCAAAGAAAACAAACATGAAACTTAATTGCAAGCAAAAAATAAAATCGATAGAGTTCAAAGAATCGTTGTATAAATCATTTTTAGGGACTCAACAAGACTGGAATAAAACAACTCTTCAGATCAGATTTTACGCAGCTAGTTTCTTTTAAAAAAAAACAACAACTATCCTATTTAATTTCTTAAACTTAGTTGGTTCAAGTATGTTTACTTCAAAATTTATTTAGGGCCTGTTTTTCCAAAAGAAATAGCTTAAAACATATGGAAGTAGGCAGGAGATTTAGGGATAATGCATATTTGACTTGAGGATTTTGTCAACACAAGCAAGCTAGGAAATGCTTAAGCATATAGCAAGAAAACAAACTGTTCTCCAATTAAATATCTCAAGTGAAGATGAAAAAAAATGCTTAATTCTTGAACTACAAAATGGTAAAGGTTTGAAATGGAAGCTGGGGCAGAACAGTAGTTAGCTCATTCAGACAAGAACAAAATCAACTAATCAAACTATTTTCAGGTTAAGGACAAGAGAAAAAAAACCTAGAGTTTTGAAATTACATGACATGTTTTGACCTGAAGATGTGAATAATATATTTTAGAAACTATAGAAACTCATAATTGGAACTTAATACATAGTCAAAGCAGCGAAAGGTCACTAAATGGAAGAGGATGAATGTATCATCTCAACATATATGTTCTTTCCCTACATTTTCTGAAGCCAAAAATATAGAATGAGGAACTCAAATTATACTAAGCCAGCCACATAATGAATTGAACAGATTCAGGATAGTATATTGATTTGTATTTTATACTCATAAACTAAGAATTTGAACATCTAGATCATTCAAGAACTAATGTGGGGAAAGCTAAAATGAACATGCATACTAAATAATCAATCTAACAGCCCAAAGGTAATAATGAGAAACAACATGTCTAAACCTGTATCAACATTTGAATCCAACACCTATAGAATGGAGCCATCAATAACTAAAGTACACAACCAGATTAACAATACTGATGTTTAAAGAAGATTGCAGCTATTTTCAAAAAGGAACTAATTTTTGTAAACAGTTTCAACACATAAAATTTGGATCATACAAATATATTAAACAACAGCTTCATCAGGATCTTAACTTAGATTAAGCTACTTCTCAAAGAATTTTGAGCTCACACAGACAAAACTAACTTTTCACTAAACCAATCTGGATTTAATGTCAGAGAAAAAAGGCTATACCGAATAGAACCATACATGAGTTAAAAGACTTGTCAATATATAAGTTGAACCTTTACACTAATGCTTAGTTAGATTGATTAAGAGTTAGACCCAAAGCTCAAACTAACCCTTAAGAGTTCTGAAGCTACACAATTCAAACTAATCTAACTGAAGCAAACTAAACATGATCCATCATATTTATGCAAAATCAACATCGAAAGGGTTCGAAAAAACTTCATGCCTCCTACTAACTAGTGCTAAGACGAGGAAAGAGAATTACTCATATAATTCTAGCACAGTGTTTCAAAAACTAAGCTAACCCATACTAGAATTCAAAACGCACTCAGAACTTGACAAAGGGAAAATAAAGCTGAGACGAAGGAAAGATTACCTTCCAATGGTGCAGTGAACAGGGTGCGGGGTCTTAGATCCGACGCAATCCGACCTCGAACTTAAGTATATATTTTATATGTAAGAGATGGTAGCAAGCAGTTGAACTTTTGGGAGGTAAGGAAGAAGAAAGAAGAAAACAAGAGTTTGTTTTTAGAGAGCAAGAGTGGCGGCCAGAACTTGGTCCAAAATGGACTCCAAATGCTAGTATTTATAGATACCAAGTAGGTTTTTTTTAGGATTCGAAGTTTTGAGCGGGATTTCCATCATCTAGGGTTTTTGAAAATGAGTCAAAATGGAACCGTTTAAATCTGAGTATGGATGGTGTTTTCGAGAAGATCTTCACGTGATTTGACTTGGGTATTAAACGAAAATGGTTCGACCACTTATGGTCTTTGAAGATCATAGCGCGTCTTGAAGCAAGAACGGGAAAGTCTTCTCTTTAAACAACAGAGCACATAGGTAGGCAGACGTAGAGACAAATTTTGTTCAAAAATGGGATAGGCAGAAGGACCTGTCCATGGCTGAATCGCGGCTGAAAACAAGCCGGAAATAGGAAAGGCGACAAACGGACCTGCCATGGGAAATATTAGCAAGGAGGCGCATAGAGAAAAGGATTAGGGTTTCAGATATGGTGGAAAGTCCTTTTGGTCATTTAGTGCGGCTAAGCTGGGGCAAAATTGTCTTTTCGAGTTAACAAGCCAATACGAAATTAGCATGTGGCAGGTTCATGTGGAGGACATGGGGAGACACGTGAGTGGCATGCGTTGGTGGTGTGTGAGGCGTGTGTTATTGTCCGTTTGGCGCAGACGTGGCGCTTGCGTGGCATCCATGTGGAAAAGTTGTGTGGATTGGACTCTCCTTTGGGCTATTATTGACCAATAGGATCATATTTTATATGAATTGGGCTAGTATGAAGCCTATTTATCTTGGACCTAATATGCCTCCTTCCTTATAGTTATTTGGGCTCCTAAATTAAGACGAAAGACACTCTTTAGTTAATTATATATTAACGCGTGCTAAAGTATTACCTAATAAAATAAAATAAAATATTCATTAGTACTCAAATAAAGTTATACGATATCGTAATAACCGTGCGATAATTTTTTTTTAAGTAATTGCTACCGTCTAAATATATAAAATAAATGCGATGTGTAAGTTGTTACAAGCGATCATGGCAATTACGATATTAGGTGATGCAATATGATGAATAATAATAATAATAATAATAATAATAATAATAATAATAATACTAATAGTAGTAGTAGTAGTAGTAGTAGTAGTAGTAGTAGTAACAACGATAATAAAAAAAATGATAATAGCTAATGACTATAGTAGGATAATGAAAAACGACGATATTAATAGAATGCTAATAATTGTAACAGAGTATAAATAACAATTCTTAAATTGTCAAAAATATTAGAAACGCAAATAAATATTTGGAAGAAAGGCGGGACAAAATTGGGTGTTAACAACGTTTTATCCTTTTACTTATTTTGTTATTGTTTAGTAGTTAGTTTATGTGATAGTAGCCTATTTGATGTTAGTTTGTTGTTGGACTGCTTTTTGGTTCAACTAAGTTACAATGTGTTGTTTGGGTAATGTTTAAGCTTCATTAGCTTGTTTGGATGTGGAGATTACTTCCTTTATTTTCAAAGTACATGTTTAACATTAGTAAATAGTTATTGATATAGACTGAATATATGGGTTTTAGATAATGTATTGATGTTGTTCCATAGATATGGATGAGCAGGTTGTGTTTTGTTAGATGATCTATTTGGCTGCTTCAAACCTTAAATAAGACAAGAATAGGATTACATGAGTCATAATAAGTAATTTAGTGAACCTTTAAATTAGTACTGATCCTATTTGAATGCAGTAGAATGCTAAAGTACTGTGATGATGTGTTTTAAGTCATTTAAGGCATTTGCTCTTTCTTGGATGAGACTATGCCAAACTTAATCCTTCAAACTACTTTCATAGGTCTATATGCTTTGTCTATATTAAATGGATAGTATGAATTATAATTAGGATAAACAAAAATAAAGGATCAAGATTAAACTAAGGTAAAGTTTCAGGAATCCAAGCATACTTATAGGAGTCTTTGATGTGTTTAAGGTACTAAAGTTAGGTCAAGAAGGGCCTGTTTGCATCCGAGTGGGTCTGAGTTAGTATGAATCTGTTTGAATGTGTTTGGATTAGTCTAAGATAACTTTGAGAAGTTGTATGCTATACACTAAAGGTAATTTGAAACAACAACACCCTAGAATATGATATAGAAGGCTCAAAATGAAGGTTGGGATTAAAGTCCATTTGTTTGGTAACAGGTTCTCAAATGGTTCATTAAAAGCTAATGAAGGTCCATGAAGTTGTAAAAATCATCTAAAATGAATAAGAATACCTAGATGCCACTAGGGTGATTGTGTGTCTTGTTTGTTTCATTTGAACAGAGTTCAGCCCTAACATTCATGTTATCAAACCCCCTTTTTTTTCATATCTAATCCTTGTTTGAGTTTTTCAAAAGGAGTCTAAGGGGATTGAAAAAGATAATTGAGTCCTGATGTGATCTTAACTATTGAAAATGATTAATCAACTGGAAAATGGGATTTGTTTGAGTCTAAAGGCTGGTGCTACGTCTGAACTTAAGTTTTTTAAGTGATTTAAACATTCAAAGCTTCTCAAAGTGTTAAAGTCTAAAAAGGAATTCAAAAATGATTTTACACAGTTGGGACCCCGAGTTGATTAAAAGATGTTAGCTTATGTGGTCAATTAGGTGTTTAGATGAAATTCAGTTTAAGGGCACTGTCAGACTACTCTTGTCCATAAGTTCTTGGTGATTGTCATTAGGTATAGGGATAAGGTAAGGGAGCTGGGGTTGCCTTGAGAGAGTAAAATGTTAGCTTAGGCATGAACTGGAGGTGGTGGCCAGTGGGGCCTTTGATCCCTTTTTACTGAAAGTAAGACTCAGGAGAGGGATGGGGAGGTGATGACCTCACCCTATCATGCTTCTCTTTCAGGACCCTGAGGCTTCCTTATCTCCTAAATCTTGTTGTCATGACTGTGGGATTCACAAAGATCTTGGGATTGGTCAAGGATAGTTTATCATGCCTTGGGGGGATCCTTAAGATTTCATGCTATTTAAAACTAAGTTAAAACAAAGGGTAAGAGTCTGTCACATTTTTGTCATAATTAGAGGGAATAAAAACTACTATTAACTAAGTACTAAGGGGTCAGTTACTCACCAGGGTCTGAATCCATGTTCTCAGGGTTTAACCTGCTTGCTTTTCTGTTTGCTTCATGATGAATATGTTTAAAACTTGTGTGATACATTTATGTGTGGACTTTTCTATGTGATGTGCTAGACTTGTTTGAACTTACGAAAAAGGCATTTAGTTAAGCTAAGATTAGTGAGAACCCTTTGTTCTTAAATCTGAACTGTGGCACTTAGACTTTAGTGAGCATTGTAGTTTAATTTGGATTAAAAAGGTAAAGTTGTGCTCTGTCTAGTAAGGTTTGATTATATGCTGGTGGTGTGTTTAAAATCCTATCATGTTCGGAACTATGGAATAAGATAACTGGATTTTGAGTCTATGTTTTAAAAGATGAATAGTGATAAGCTGAAATTGGTCTGATGTTGTTGTTTGGGGATATGGTGAGTATTTTTAAAAGCAGTTTGAACCACTTGTCCTAGGATGGTTTTTTCAAGACACCTCAAAGAGAGGGCAGGAAAGAGCCAAGCCTAGCTTGACTCATAGTACCTACCCTCCAAATGAGGGGTGTCATGACCAACCTATGGACCATGGGGGCATTCCTATCTTGAAGGTATATTGGCCTTCCTTAAATCACACCATTTTACCAGAGGGTTGGAAATAGAAAGAGTTGGGAAAATTAGCTTGTTTAAAGGCTTAAAGGTAACTTAGGGAGTTAAGGCAAAAAGACAGGTTATTCCAAGAGGATGATTTTTCCTTCTTTTAAAGAGAAATGAACTAGTTTACTGCTGATTGACAATAAGTGCCCTGTTTGGAAGTTAAAAATCCTGAGTTGCTAAGAATTGTGTTAAATTTTATGCCATTCTTTTTTCTGTGAGACTTGGTGACATACATAGTTGACCCTTTTTCCTTTTTATTTCAAGTGGCAACTTACATGAAATCTTGTTGTGAATGTGCTCTTACTACTGTTGTACTAAAATAAAGGTTCTTTTCTGTGGTCTTTTCCTGGGAATATAAAGTTGTACAGTCTCAGTTTCATTTGATGTTGTTTGGTCCAGACTTCTTAGTGCTCCAATCTTGTTTTGGTGATTATAAGTCATAGAATTTTTCCTCTTTGTCTACATCCTTCTAATGTGCTTCTGTGATCACATTAAACAGTTCTCATTTCCTGCTATGAGGACTGTTAACATATGAAGTTGATGAATCACTTATTTGATGTGCATAAGAGTTAAAGTTAGACTTTAATTAGATTTGGTTTTGTCCTTGAACACTATTCTAAGGGACAGGGTTTAGTTAAGTGAAATAAAATAATCTTGAGGCCTAAAGTTGAACGCATAGAATGTGGATATACACAAAATATGTATAGATTAATGAAAAGGAAGAGGAATATACACATGGTATACACATCATATCTATATCACAAGTATACTATGTGTATACAAGAAAATAGGCTAGTTATAGGCAACATGTATACATGAATAAAAGAGTATGGCTTGTTGTATTTCTTATTTGACTAAGTATCCTAAAACTGTTGTGTTATTTTTATATGCATCATCGCATGATTTTTTTGAGTTTACTTTTAATGTTGCTTGCATTTAAATTACTTCCCATATGATGATGCTTGTGAACAACTTTGGGACTCTGATTGTATACTATGGCAACATTGTTTTTGAGAGTTTGAGGTGGTTAAGGGGATAGGTCTAACCACTCCCCGATATCCAGTAATGCCTGAGGTTCGTGAAACCCCTTGGGAATAAGGGTGGTGACGGGAATAAGGGCGGTGACAACCTTTTCCCTTTGGTATGGTATGAGTTGGAGTTTCAGTGAAGCCAATAGTGTGTGATCAAGTCCTTTAGTTGTGCATTTGTGATCAAACTGGATGTATATGTATATATGAGTATAAATATGCTAGTAATAGGTTCAGCAAACATAGACTAATTCGATTCCTTTTTTTTCCCCTTTCTCCTACTGCACGGCCATTTGGGCCAGAGTCCAACCAGCCTGTTGGGCCACAGGCCCAATAGGAATATTCTTACAAAAACGGTTAAATCCAAGAAGAGAAAGGGAAGCTAATATTATTGAAGTCCCATTCATGGGTGAGAATGGCATGAAGGCCCAACCATGAGTAAAAATGGTCTATTAGGAGTTTAGTACACCCCTAACATATCCCTCTTTTTCCCTCAAATTTCATTACGCCAACTCCTTTTGATTAAAGTGTCGTATTTGTATGATTGTAAAACGAAACTCACATTATTATTGGAATCATTTATGTTTGGATTAGGCATCTT
Source organism: Lycium barbarum (assembly GCF_019175385.1). Taxonomy (NCBI): domain Eukaryota; kingdom Viridiplantae; phylum Streptophyta; class Magnoliopsida; order Solanales; family Solanaceae; genus Lycium; species Lycium barbarum. The sequence continues at coordinate 103,321,070 of NC_083345.1, forward strand.
AGGTGAACGGTTCATATGCCGTTTAGTTCGACCTTAGGCCCCAACGTGATTTTCAAAACCCGAATTAGTATAAACGCTTTCTAAAAGAATAAAAACGACTAAAAACAGTAAAGGAATAAAGAGGATTAGTTTCATCTTTACTGAAAAAACATATGTTGTTATCATTTTTCCTAAAACCAGGGTTAAACATGTTAAACTAGAAAAACGTTTTTCCTAGTTATACGTTCAGTTTTCAAAAAGTTCTTTTTCAGTCCAGGCAGAAAAAATAGGCTTCAAAAATGTGTGTAAATGATATGCTTTCAAAAAATGAGTTCCTTCTTTTGAACTAAAAATCAGACGGAAAATGATTTCTAAACATATGAATATGTAGCTCATTTGTATATCAAAATACACATAATTACAAAAATCACACATTGATGCTCGAAGGTCAATCGTATTCTACGGATCCTTAATGCTAGGGTGTTTAAAACCTTCCCTAGGGGATCACTAGAACCCTTACCTTGAACTCTGGTTTAAAGGGATTTTTCTCTTGTGTGAATAACCTTTTTTAACTCGGTTTTCCTAATTTTCCTTAATAAATTAGGTGACGACTTTAAAAAATACAAAAATCCAATAGAGTCCACAAATTCGAAGTAGCTTGTATGCCTCACGTAAAAGTGAACCCTAGCATATATGATGATCTTTCCTTAAAAAAATTAAGGCCTCTATTTGAAATTTGCTTTATGCCTCAATGTTATTGAGACGGCTGTTATTGAGTATGATTTTTTCACGAAAAAATCTGCAAAGTTCCATATTATTATAGTGCCAGGCTAAGAGGTCTAGATTCTTGGTTTGGTGGCTAAAAATTAAAATGTAGGAACCAAGGTTGCGCATAAACATGATGCGTGTTGGGATCTCGCATGCGGCATATGTTCAGTATTTTAGATGTCCAAGCTGCCCACAACTCGTGAATCAGCACCCACCAAGTAGACAGTAATTGCATCTCCATATAGATTATATATTTACTTCCTCCATCTCAAAATACATACCCTACTTATACTAAAAATATTTGTCAAAATACTTGTCATTTTAAAGAATCAAAATAAAATAAAATAGTTTTCTCATTATACCCTTTGTATTAATTACATCAATTGTTGAGTTTTTAGTTGCCCATTTGCATATTCTATGTTCAGATTGCCTTATGCATTTGTGATTAAATGGATCATTGATGGAGAGGACACAAATATAAAATTGAGGAGATATCACATGGTGAAATAGGTTAAAAGGATAAAATACTCAAAATGATATCTTGATTAATGGTTTTTTAAGGGGCGTGAAAAACACGATAACTATATTGAGACGAAGGGACTAGCACGTAAAAAGGACTACAATTAATTGTAACACACAATAATTACTAGATAATTCTTACATATATGTAATATTATAGGTATATAATATTTTAGGAATAAAGTATATTCCCTCAAGGGCTTAAATTTATTTTTCTAAATGACAAAAGTTTTAAGTAACTCAGCAACTTAAATCAAACCTTAAAGCCATATTTAATAGCGTACTCCTATTTATGGTCCAAAAATAAGTTTCATTGGCCTTAGCTCAAAATACAAAGACTAGCTGAGCAAAATACATAGAACCAAAACCGACTCATGTGAAGAAAAGATCAAAAGAACATACACAGCAAGAAGTCATTCGTCTGAAAACGTGTCAAGCATTTGCTAACAAAGAAGGGCTTCGTTTGATTTGGTGACTAAGTTACGCAGAAAATAATAATACAATTTCACATATTTTGTTTGGTTATCTGTCACGTTTTTCCCCTTTCTTAACTGACTATAGTGCCATTGTTTTTATCTCACTCGCCAATATCTTTCGACTTGTGGATAATATATCAGAAAGAAAACGACACCCTTAACCATTTTGATTTTGGCTTAGTAATTTGAAATTTGGAGCTTTACAGAAATTTAACTTGGCTGAAATTAATAATCTTTACCAATTTTATCTATGGCTCAAATTTGAATATAATGCATAAACACCAATTTTACCTAGTCTAAGGAGACCTTTACTTATGCGGGGTAGATCACTATCATTGTCGATTATAGGTCACAATATTGAGTTTTGTAGGAAACTATACTATATATCCGCAGTGGCGTAGCTAGAATTTTCACTAAGGAGGTTCAAATTATAAAAAAGTAAACTTACGAAGAAGCCAAAGGAGCTCAACATCTACTATATATACATAAAAAATAATTTTAACCATGTATAAACATTATTTTTTCCCTCCCGAAGGGGGTTAACAGTGTCCCCCCCCCCCCCCCCTCCCCACCCCGAAGGGGATTCCTATTTGGCTATGCCCGTGTATATCCGTATTATATATAGACACCCAACACCTGAAAACATCCAGGTTTAGAAGTCGTAAAATAATAATAATAATAATAATAATAATAATAATAATAATAGTAATATTTTTTTCAAGTATGAAGGAAAATATTTTTCAATTTGTTCATATTTGATTTGTAAAATTTTTTGAAAAATAATTTCTCTACGAAAACAAGTTTCTTATAAACGAGAAAAATGACTTGTCTAGCGGAAGCAGGGAAAACATATTCCACAAGTGATATTCCTCACTGATTCCCCCCCCCCCCCCCCCCCCCCTGCACCCCTAACAACCTCAACAAACCCCAACACCACTCCCAACCCCCTTAGTCCCCTTCCCCACCATCCCACTCCTACCCCAACCTAACCACATAGTATTTGCCTAGATTATATATAAATGTTTTTGAAATAATAGTTACTGTTTACTTAACAAACACAATAAAATATACAAGAATATCACTTATATATGTTCTAGATTTTTTTCTTTGCACCAAACACACCTTAACAGTGTAACTTTTTTTCTTTCATATTATCAGTATATTTTAATGGGATATTTAAAAAAATTACAACTTTTGAAAATACTTATGCCACGTAGCCTAATGTGCAATATTATACAATATTACACTTGAGGAAAAACATTATACATAATGTATCAACTTTGTATAAAGTGTATAAAAAGTGTTTATACACAAATATATTGAAAATCAGATGTTTATACACAAAGCTACGTAGAGTAAATATTTTTCAAAAATAGATACAGAGCATAATATTATAATATTGTAAGTCATTTGTCATGATGTGAATAAGAAAAAAGCTGTATATTATCAGCGGAGAAAAACAACCAAAGAAATCGCACAAGATTCTGCAAAAAGTAAGAAATGACACGATGATGATAACATGGCACTTTATTGTACAAGGGTATTTAAATTAAACACAAAAAAACAGTAGGCGATGAAAAAAAAAAAAAAAAAAAAAACCTTGGTTTTTCCTACCTTGGAGTTCCAACTTCAAACCAAGACCAAAATCTTTCCAAACTTGTCTATTGGATGACAAAATCCTAAAGTATTTTTCCTAAATTTGGCTATTTTTGACCATGTCGTATTTTAATTTTCTTTTCAAACAGTCCCAGCCTATCATCACCCAACTTTGTCTTGTAGGCAGATGCCTTGTATTCATGCCATGTAAATTCCTTGTACAAACGTTCTTCTCCTTCCTCCATTAAAGAGGATAAGGGTGCTATTTTTTCACTTAAAGGGGGTCCACCAAAATAAATCATTGATAACCTTGCCTTCATACTGTTTGCCAAGACTCTATGCCTTACACTCCTAAATCTCCCATTAGTCATTACCTGCCATCAAAACATACAGAAACAAATTAAAATAAACACAAAATTTCAATTAGAAAAAAAAAACCCCTAACTAATAAGGGATATTTAGTTTATTATGTATTAAAGTTATATTACATGGATAACATATAATTTTGTACAATCAACATTAGTTACCATTTTACCAATTTTACCTTGTTACATATAAATACTCCTTATTATGGATATTTACTTGTAATTATCTTATAAGTAATATTTATGTAAATACTATTTACTCTGTCAATGCTTGAAACCTAAAATCATTAATTGTTTGAAGAAAATTTGTCATTTCCTGCCATAAAAATGCTCAAAAAGAAGTTATAATAAAGCAAAACATTCAATTAGAAAAAAAGAAACTGTAACTATAGTAAGGAGTTTATATTTTTTAATTATGGGAAGAAATAGGGTATTTGACTGGTTATATCATATGTTCAAGAGTCCGATGACCGAAAAGAAAAATATAGGAAACAAAGAAATAGAAGAAAGAATTACTAGCGGTTGTTTGAAATTATGAATTTTTGCATGTAAAAGTGTTTGTTTGAGTTAATCTCGACATAAAAATTACGGACTACTTTTTAATTTTTAAAAAATTTTGACCCCAGTTTTTCGAATCTTTCGAAAACTCAAAAACTAGATTTTGGAGTTTTTTAGTAGTTTCGAAAAATTCGACAAACCGAGTTGAAAAATCTTAAGAAGGATACTAGTCCCCCTTTCCCATTTTATTGACAATTTTCACTTAGCGAGAGTTAATTTGATTAATCATCAAAACAAACTTGAATTAGATCAATTCAATATTTTAAAATTAAGATCTATATATTTAAAACTATATGAAAAGTACTATAAATTACAATTATTCTCATGGTCAAAACGGTGAAAACTAGGGCTAGACATAAATACCGAAAACCGAAAAACTGAACCGAACCGAAACTTCAACAAACCGAACCAAACCGAACTAGTTTGGTTCGGTGTTTGGTGTCCACCGTAAAAAAACCGAAATCGAAATAGCCGAACCGAAGTTTGATAAAACCGAACCGAAAAATCGAACGCGCACCGAAATTTAATACATTACCCCCAAAAAAAATAAAATAGTCCAGGCCCATTAAATTTAAAGCAAAAAAAACCCAATTGTAATAAGTCCTGTTTTGCATTTGTATCCCTAATTTTCCACTTCAATTGAGAAAATCAAATATCCTTAACAAAGAAAGGTAACTAGGATGTGTCTTTAGGATTAATGTATGTCCTTTATGTGTTTTCTTAATTATTCTTATGGTATGTATATAACACCTAGTAATCCTATATCATGATTATAGTTTTCTGTTCTTGTGTATCTTGTTTGTTTGATTTTGATTTTTATTTATCAGTTTTATGTTTTATTGCTTTTGAGAATATGAATTAGTGTCAATGGAATCGCTTCTAATATTATATCAAAAAAACCGAATTGAAAAAACCGAAACCGAACCGAACCGAACTTTAAAAAACCGAAACCGAAAGAACCGAACCGAACTAGTTTGGTTCGGTGTTCGGTGTCCACCTTAAAAAAACTGAACCCGAAATAGCCAAACCGAAGTTTGATAAAACCGAACCGAAAAACCGAACGCCCACCCCTAGTGAAAACAATATTTAAAATGTTTTCAAAATTTACATAGTTTGAATCTCGAAAACGAGAAGAATCACATAAATTGAGACAGGGGAGTAGTAATTTTCTTAGATCCTCATAAATTGAGTGTGCAATCCCAAAACACTCAAAAATCGAGTGTGCAAATCCAAAAAGATTCAAAACCTTAAAAAAAAAAAAAAAAAAAAAAAGAACATGAAAAATGTTACTAGTACAATTGTTACCTGCAGGGAATCACCAACAATGATGAAAAAGGAGTACTGATCAGGTGGGACTGAGACCCATGTACCATCTCTGAGGGAGATTTGAAGACCAGTAGTGTTATTAGACCTAATAACAGATATTACTTGAGGGTCGGTATGTTCACCAAAACCAATTAAATTTCCACCATTCAATGCTTCAAGTTCTGTGCATGGTGGATAGTGGTTTAGCCTAAAACAAGAATCACTCTTTTGATCCCTTAATACCCTACTCAACACATTTTTTGGCTCAATTGTCAAACCATCTGCTATTTTTTCCAGCACAAGGCATGCCATATTTCTAACTGCTGTGACATATTCATTGAGAGCAGACCTGTATATAGACAAAAAAGAAAAGAAAATTATGAAAAAAAAAATGAAATTGCCATTTTTTCTTGATATAATGGTTCACTTCCTACTATTATCATTCGTACAAGTCGAATCCTAAATGTATGAAATCAAAGAAGGTGGATCCTCTCCTTCAAAAGAAATACTTAGTAAGTAGCTAGGCCTACGGAAGATATTTGGTTGAAATTGAAAAAAATAGTAGTAGTAACATTTAAGTGAACTTGAAAAAAGCATTTGAATGTCAAGTTGTGTTTTAACACGAATTTTACTTGAAAAAGATCGATTGTGAGTGAAAATCAATATCTCAATTAAAATACTGCTAGACAAGTTTTTAAATATTTCAAATATTAAAATTCAGTATTTTCGGGTCCGTCAACTCAGAATTACCCCCTGAACATACCATATCAGAATTGTCCCCCACTATTTTTAGTTAGGACAAGCTTAGGGTGTCTCAATGATCATGTATAAAGTTTCTGATGACAAATTCAAATGGTAACTTTTCACCCATCATTGATCAAATGAGACTTTTAAATTAAAAGAAAAAAAAGTTAGCCAAACAAATACACACAATAAATATTAGTAAACGAATTTGTCCAACTTAGAGGAAATCAAGAAAGTGGCATATGTGAATATACGACTTATAGAAAATTTAGCTAATCCAATCAATCTTGTATAATGGAAAAGGTCGCCGATTTTTCTCTCCAAAAATAGTCATAATTTTTACTGAAAAAAGTGTTGTTGGTGACAGAGATTTGGTAACGGCAATGTCCGTGGACAAAAATAGCAAATACTAAGGTAAAGGAGAAAAATAGTTAGACACGTTCTTGGTTGTGTCAAAAAGATATATATTAATATATCACATTCGGAAATTTCAAGAGTTTGTTGGCCTTACCAGAAAAGCTGAGAATTTCCAGGAATGCTGACGGATTTTTCTGAAACAATTTCCGAGTTTGTAGTAAATAGAAGATATTCAACCCAACCGACATCACCATTTGATCCAATTCTTTTATTACCATAACCAAAAGGATTAGCAGGACCAGCTTTGTCCTTCTCACACTGTGGTAAATTAAAGAATTTGACAGCATCACCTTCTAAATTTGTCATTGTTTCATTGGGAACACCATGATTCACAACCTTAAAAAATCCAAATTCTTGACAAGCTTTTGTAATAGAGAATTTAGCTTGAGGGTCTAACATGTCAATCACTGGAATATTGCATGTTTTAAATGTATGAGAAGAGTTTTGGAGAATTGGTTGAGATGAAACCACCATATCTGCTAGGATCAACAACAAAATTTCGTTTTTGTTTTTCTACTAGGAAGAACAAGATGAAATTTTAATAGGGAAAATGGTTATGCATGAGAGCAAAGGTAGGAGGCGTTACAAACTATATATACTATACGAACGTAAGCCATCTGGGGCTTAGTAACACATGTACTACAGTACTGGTGTATTTTCTAGGCAGTTTATGCCATCTGGAGTTGAGTTTATTTTTTTTTCCTCTTTTTTTCTTTCTTGAATGTAATTTTTTTTTTTTTGGCTTAAAGAAAATGATAAAGAGGAGGAAAAAAGTTTTTTTTTTTTTTTTTTTTTTTGTAAAGATACCTGGATTATGAACTACGTACATTGAAACTGTCAAGTGTGTATGTTGCTAGCCTAGTAACGAACATTGAAGACGTGTAATGTACGCAGACCAAGAATAAATCCTGTAAAGGGTGGTTGATATATATATATTTTAATTTGAGTATTAAGTTTCACATAAATAATTTCACATAGATAATACAGAGTTTAATTGGTTGCATAAGAAAAAATAATCCTAGCTTTACTACTGCAACATTTGGTCGACCGTATAATAAAAAATAATCAACACATACCTATTGTTGCATTTGATTGGTGGTTTAAATAATACTAACATTAAATTAAGCGAGAATCTATGTAGGATATTAATGTGGAATATGAAGTCGTGCATCAACAACATGGGAATTAAACTATTTAAATACAGCAGTATTGCACCTAAAATTATGTAAGTCATAGTTTGAAGCATAAACCCCTCATTATTAATGACCACTTAACAATCTTTTTATTTTTAAAATTATGTAAAGTCATAGTATATAGCAAATCCTCATTATTAATGACCACTTAACAATCTTTTCAATATTAATTACTGTACAAGTAATTTCTTCCTTATAATTCTTGCATTACTAATACTCCCTCTGTCCCAATTTGTTAGACATTTTTCGCTTTTCGAGAGTCAAACTTCTTAATTTTGACCGTTTGTTTGAACATAGAATCTTTCATTTTTTTGAGATAAAATTTACATATTTTGAAACTACGCATTTAAAATATTTAAGAGACATGAAAAATTACGGTCAAAGAACAACTCATTTGACTCTCGAAAAATGAAAAGTGTTAAACAAATTGGGACAGAGAGAGTATGTGAATCTGTAGATGATACTTACTGAATGATAATTAAAGATAGAAGGGCAGATTAGTCTTTGTATGAATATCAAGGTAGTTAAAGACTTAGAGGCTTCTAGAAGATAGAGTTCACATAGTTAGTTATAACTAACTCTAAGCTTGTGAGTAGTTATATATATGATCCATTGTATTCATTATGGTTGATCACATTCTAATAATAATTACTTCTTCTTCATCATCATCTCTTAACCTTCACACGATTACCTCCATCTTTACAGTTTTTGTTTTCTCAGTTTGTGATCATTGATACACTGTATATTCAGTGTATATTCACACATTATAACATGGTATCAGAGCAGCCTGTTTAGCTTGTCAGTATATTCATATTCATTTCTATTGTTCTCTATGAACAATTCAAGATCTTGAGTCTTGCTTCCGCAAATCAATATTGTTTCAGTTTCTTTCAAGGATAAATGGAAAACTTGAATCCTGCAAATGGTGTCTCAACTGGAGATGGTTCTGGTGTTCAAAATGGATCTTTAAATAGTGGTGCAACTAATTCATTACTAGGAAATTCATCTGGTGTAAATGGATTACAACAAGGACCTGGAATTGACTACAATCATCCGCTATTCTTGTCACCTGCAGATGTGATTGGGATACAGATTATTTCTTTCCAACTTACAGGTATTGAAAATTATTCTATCTGGATTAACTCCATGAAACTTGCTCTATTAGGAAGAAATAAGTTGGGGTTAGTTACTGGTACTTGTAGTAAGGAGAATTACCCTGAAACTATGTCGGATCATTGGGAAAGAGTAAATGCCATAGTTCTTTCTTGGGTAATGAATGCGGTTTCAAAGAATTTACTAGGAGGAATTATGTATGCTACTAGTGCTCAGGTGGTATGGAAAGATTTGTGTGAAAGGTTCAATAAAATTGATGGATCAAGAACCTATAATCTACATAAAGAAATTGCCACTCTGAATCAAGGCACAACTTCTGTGTCTGTGTACTTCTCAAAGTTAAAAAGTCTGTGGGTAGAGTTTGAGTCAATGGTACCAGCTCCTAGTTGTAATTGTTCTAAGTCAAAAGAATTTGTAGAACACTTATAGAAAATGAAGTTGTTTCAATTCTTGATGGGTTTAAATGATGCTTACTCTCAGGCTAGAAACCAAATACTTATGATGATAGAAAATGAAGTTGTTTCAATTCTTGATGGGTTTAAATGATGCTTACTCTCAGGCTAGAAACCAAATACTTATGATGAACCCTATGCCTAATGTAAATCAGGCTTGCTCTCTAGTTATAAGTGATGAGTCCCAAAAAGTTGTAGCAGCTAACTTTGGAGTTCTAAGGACTAATCTAAGTGCCACAGTTGGAAACATTGATCTGGCAATGTATTCAAGGAGCAATGTGAATCAAGGTGGTTCAAATCAGTATGGACATCAGAAATTTAAGAAACCTTATAATAGTTTGATTTGTGACTTCTGCAAGTGTAAGGGTCACACCAAAGACACTTGTTTCAAGCTAGTAGGATATCCTTCTGATTTCAGGTCCAAGAAAGGTGTGGTAGATAGGAAAACTGGTCAGAGTCAAAGGTATGGTGCTGCTTATAATGTGGTAGGAGAGAGTTCAAATACTGATCTTGGACTTGTCAACACTCAAAACTATAATGCTCAACAGGCATCTGTGCCATATAGTATGAATGGGGCAAGTTCTAGTTTTGGATATGGAAATAACATGGAAGGATATGGTTATCAAAATGGACAACAGCTGATGGTCAATGGAGCTGATGCAAGCAATTCTAATGCACAACTACAAATAGGAAATGCATTTAATAGGGAGCAGTATGATCAGATCGTTCAGTTGCTAAACAAAAGTTATAGTGCCAATGCAGTTGTATCTTCAGCAAATGCAGTAGGTGATATAGCAGGTACGGTAGAGGACATGGCACTAGTAGCTACTGATAACAATAGTCCTGAATGGATCATTGATATAGGAGCCACTAATCACATGGCCTCTGATGCAAAATTACTGAACCAAGAAACAATAAGTGGACCTAATAATTCCAAAAAGAGTACATTTGCGTAATAGTGACATTACTCAAGTGTCTCACATTGGAACTAGTTCAATATCTAAGAACAACACAATATCTAATGTGTTTTTGGTTCCTAAATTCAAGTACAACTTACTGTCAGTTTCAAAACTAACCAGAGAATTGCAATGTTCTACAAAGTTTTTCCTGACTTTTGTGTTTTTCAGGATCTCTTCACTGGGAGGGTGAAGGAGATTGGTAGAGAAGAAGCTGGTCTATACTTGTTGCTGAATCAACATACATATAATGGAAAACATATCAGCCTAGCAGTGCAGAATCATGAGCATACAGTGTTCAAACAAGATATTAGTTTGTGGCATAAAAGACTTGGCCACAGTTCTTACTCAGTTTTAACTAGATTGTTTCCTTGTAATTCTAGTGATGTGAAGATAGTATAGGTAGTTGCACTATATGCCCTTGTGCCAAACATACTAGATTACCATTTCAATCTAGCCATATAAAAACTAGTGACAGACTTGAAATGATTTATGTAGATCTTTGGGGTGCTTATAAAATTCCTACTTTTGATGGCAATAAATTCTTTCTGACTAATGTTGATGATTTCTCAAGATTTACATGGGTACTGCTACTGAAAAATAAATCTGATGTATGCACTTGCTTAAAACAATTCTTCAAACTGTTCAAAAATCAATATGACAAAACTATCAAAGTTATCAAAACTGATAATGGCTCAGAATTTCTGAATAATACTTACATTAGCATGTTTCAAGAATTAGGCATAATTCACCAAAGGACCTATGTCTATACACCACAACAAAATGGTGTGGTTGAAAGAAAACATAGGAATATTTTAGAGGTTACTAGAGCTATGAGGATTCAGGTTCATATTCCTATTGATTTCTGGGGACATTGCATTTTACAGCAGTTTATGTGATTAATAGGTTGCCCACTGTAGTGCTTAATGGTGTTTCACCATATGAAATGTTTCATGCTAAACAATCAAATATTAGTCACTTAAGGGTACTAGGTTGTTTATGTTTTGCCAAAGATATGACTCAACATGAAAAAATGCAGTCAAGGTCAAAACCAGCTATACACATGGGCTATTCTGATGTGCAAAAAGAATATGTGTTGTATGACTTAGCTAATAATAGTTTCTTTGTTAACAGGGGTGTTATATTCAAAGAAGGAATATTTCCATTTCAAAAAAAGGATACAACATCCACTTATGTTTTCAAAGACACTGCAGTTGAAGATATGTCTCAATGGCCTAAGTATATTCAGTTTAATAATCTTATTCAGCCTGAATATAGATAAGATGAGGGACAAATACAGGATCAAATGCTAAATATAGACACTGAGACTATGCCACATGAAGATCATGCACAAGAGTCAATAGCTGAGCTACATAGTCAGCAAAGAACAGATTTGCAGATTGAACAACCAGTACAAGATTCAACAACTGCAGTTCAGGAAACAAGGAAGTCATCAAGGGGTACCAAATCACCAGTATGGATGAAGGACTTTATCAGTTTGAATATACATGAAGATGCTTCATATGGACTAAACACATACATTAACTCTGACAAGTGAAGTCCCAAATATCAAGCATATATTGTTGCATTCTCAACTCTGACAGAACCAACTACATATAATGAAGTTGTTAAAGAACCAAAATGGATTCAGTCAATGAAGGAGGAGATATCAGCATTGGAGAACAATCACACTTGGGATATAGGTAAACTGCCTCAAGGAAAAACAACTATTGGTTGCAAGTGGATATACAAGATTAAGTATAAAGCAAATGGTGAAGTTGAGAGGTTCAAGGTAAGGTTAATAGCTAAAGGGTATAGCCAAAAGGAGGGAATTGACTATCGAGAGACATTCTCACCTGTGGTGAAAATGGTAACAGTAAGAACTATCTTGGCCTTAGCAGCAACACAGAAATGGCACATCCATCAAATGGATGTGTATAATGCCTTTCTACAAGGAGACTTATATGATGAGATATATATGTGGAATTACCTAAGGGATTTGCCAATCAGGGGGGAGAATACAGTATGTAGATTGGTCAAATCATTGTATGGCCTAAAACAGGCACCAAGACAGTGGAATGCAAAACTGTCTGAAGGTTTACTCAACTTCAAATTTCAGCAAAGCCAGTTTGATCACTCATTATTTGTTAGGAAGAATGATCAAGGTACTGTGATAATACTTGTGTATGTGAATCCGCGACTTAAGTAGTATAAAAAAAGAAAAGTTGAACCAAAGTAGTACAGAAAAAAAAGCACATAAATAGGATTCACGCACAAATTTCGTGCGTGAAAGGACCAAAGTGCAAAAATGAACCTTGGGCCTTTCACGCACGAAATTCGTGCGTGAAGGAGGCTTTGCCCAAAATCACTTTCGCTTCTTTCTTACTGTGATGGAAATCTTATGCTTCTTTCTTACTGTAATGAAAATCATGATTTCCAAGTTGCAGACATTTATTATCATGATTTGCAAGTTGTACGTGCAAATGGGCTTGACAGTATATGTAAGTTGGTCAAAGTATGGAAAAAAACACTAAGTCTTTTCAAACAAAACTTACTTCGGGCACCTTTTCAACCCCTAAAATAACGATCTGAACGTCTACGTATCCTTGATGTATTGGGCCTACATTATTGTACGCAGAAAAAAATATCAGGTTCTATATAAAATATTGACTTTTCGGAGTCTTGACACACGGCTAATCGTTGGTCAAAGTATGAAAAAAACACTAAGTTTTTTCAAACAAAACTTACTTCGGGCACCTTTTCAACCACTAAAATGACGATCCGAACGTCTACGTATCCTTGATGTATTGGGCCTACATTATTGTACGCAGAAAAAAATATCAGGTTCTATATAAAATATTGACGTTTCGGAGTCTTGACACACGACTAATCATTGGTCAAAGTATGGAAAAAAACACTAAGTGTTGCAAAAAATAAAGTTGGCCAATTTTTTTTTTGGTACTGTTTCTATAACGCAGTATTTTACTGCGTTATAGATATTTTTCTTTTTTGGTTCAAAGTGATTTTTTTGGGGGCATTTTGATTCCGGACTCTAGTAATAGATAATGTCAAGCCCATTTGCACGTACAACTTGCAAATCATGATAATAAATGCCTGCAACTTGCAAATCATGATTTCCATTACAGTAAGAAAGAAGCATAAGATTTCCATCACAGTAAGAAAGAAGCGAAAGTGATTTTGGGCAAAGCCTCCTTCACGCACGAATTTCGTGCGTGAAAGGCCCAAAGTCCATTTTTGCACTTTGGTCCTTTCACGCACGAAATTCGTGCGTGAATCCTATTTATGTGTTTTTTTTTTCTATACTACTTTGGTTCAACTTTTCTTTTTTTGTACTACTTAAGTCGCGGATTCTGTCTATGTAGATGACATGCTAATCACACGAGATAGCTGATACGCTCAAATTATACCTATTAATGGTATAACGCGGACGTTGTCAAATATAGTAACCCAACAAGGTTGGGGTCGAATCCCACGGAGAACAATATGTAGGCAATTTAAGCAGATTAGGAATTATCACTAACAATAGGTAGACCGAACGCATCAATGGTGGTTTTTGATAAGGTTGTGATAAAATACGGAAATATAAATTCTAATCTAGAAAGCAAGTAAATTGATCAATGGCCACAAGAATGGAATAAAGGAAACTACTTCTCAAGTAACAATCCAATATATTTCACGAATTATAAATAATAGCAAGTTTATTTTATTTAGCCTCGGATAATGACTCTAAATTAACTTCTCCCGAAGATTAACTAGACTACCCAATTGAAGATCCCTCAAGCAATTAAGAGCATTAAGAACACCCGAATATAGCTACAAGTGGTATCGCCTATTCCTAGGTCAATTTCCATTAGATGAGGGTTAACGCCCCAAATTCATGTTAATTATTCTATCCCAACCCTGTTCTTCCTCTTCCGAGTTTCAAACAAAGTAAATGGGCAAGTCTTAGGGTTAGCTACTCCCTTGAGAAACGTTGAAGAACAGGAATAATTAAAATAACAATAATTTACTTGATTAAAAATAATGTCGATCAATAAATAAGCACAACAAGAGTATCAATCTTAATTGTCACCAAGAAATTCACATAAACAAGGATTAAATAAAAGAAATAATATTTACGTAGGAACCCTAGCCTCCAAACTTGTGTTTTATGCCAAAGATGTCTAAGAATTGTGGCTTATGAAATATTTATAGGTGTAGAAAAAAGCCCAAATAAAATAACCCAGTCCAAAACGAATTGGGAGAATATGTTTTCCCGAAAATTGTTTCCGTGTGCAACTTCCCTTATTCACTGTTGCGGTGAAGAAATTTTTGCTTCTTTTTCCCTTTGTTAATTGTCACTTATTGCACCATAAATAGCCAATGATTAGGCCATCATGATGTCTGCCACTTGTCTCTAGTTGTTTTTCTCCTTTTAACTTTCAAATTGAGCTTCAGCACGTCCTTCTCGTCTTTTCCTTTTTTCTTCCGCTTTTTATTCAATTTTGCTCCAAATCTCTTCATCTTCATATCGCTTTATTCACTTCCCTAAGAACTTTGCAATTTTAGAATTCATAACCTATTATTTTCAACTTTTCGCTCTATTTTCCACACTTAGGCTCTAGGGACCTTGTATTACCTGAAACATAATAAAAACCACGTAAAATCACATAAACTTGCTTAAAAACAAGTAAAACTTATAGCCGAAAAGCATTGATTGTGGCGTAAAATCACGCCACATCAATAGATTGGCACTAATTGAAGAAACAAAGACGGCATTACAACAAACTTTCAAGATGAAAGACCTTGGAGAGTTGAAATATTTTCTTGGGATTGAATTTGGAAGATCAAGTGAGGGCATCACAATGCATTAAAGGAAGTATGCATTGGAGCTTATATCAGAGGTAGGACTTGCAGGTGCCAATACAGCTGACACACCCATTGACACTATGTCAAGCTCACTTCAAAAGAATATGATGAAGGGATACAGGTCAAAGCTAGAGATGAAGAAGCACAGATTAAGGCCACATCTGAAGAAGATACTCCAGCTGACGAAGCTGCCTATCAAAGACTCATAGGAAAGTTACTTTATTTGACTGTAACAAGACCTGACATATCATTTTCTGCTCAAAGTTTAAGTAAATTTCTACAACATCCTAAGGAGTCACACATGGAAGATGCACTAAGGATAGTGAGATATGTTAAACATCAGCCTGGACAAGGCCTGTTCCTCTCAAGCAGTGTCAACCATACAGTAACTGCATACTGTGATGTAGACTGGGATTCATGACCCATAACTAGAAGATCAGTGACAAGATTCATGATTAAGCTTGGAGATTCATTTATGTCATGGAAATAAAAAAAGCAAACAGTTATGTCAAGGAGTTCTGCAGAAGCAGAATATAGGAGTTGGCCACTATAACAGCTGATCTGATCAGGCTATTGGGATTTCTGAAGGAATTAAATTTTAGCATTGATCAACCTATTGCTATACACACAGACAGCAAGGCAGCTATACAAATTGCACACAATCCAGTGTTCCATGAAAGAACAAAACATATCGAGATAGACTGCCATTTTATTAGGGAGAAAATTCAGAAAGAAATCATCACAACTCAGTATATCGACACTAAGGAACAACCAGCTGATATCTTTACAAAGGGGTTAACTAGAGTGCAACATGAGTACTTGAAACTCAAGCTAGGGGTTCTCAACATTTTTACACCACCTAGGTTGAGGGGGAGTGTAGATGATACTTAGTGAATGATACTTAGTGAATGATAATTAAAGACAGAAGGGCAGATTAGTCTTTGTATGAATATCAAGGTAGTTAAAGATAGCTAAAGACTTAGAGGCTTCTAGAAGATAGAGTTCACATAGTTAGTTATAACTAACTCTAAGCTTGTGAGTAGTTATATATATGATCCATTGTATTCATTATGGTTGATCACAATCTAATAATAATTACTTCTTATCACGACCCGTCTAGAGGGCCGCGACGAGCACCCGGTGCTAGCCCACCCGGGCACCCTTGACTTACACATATACTTACATCTAGGTGAGCCACACGATAAACATACATTTCTTTTCATCAATCACGCTAGTCCCATTGGACGACAACATCTTTAAATCATCATTGACGTCTGTGCCCCATCAAATGTACATAAGCCGACAAGGCTACCAGAAGATATACAAAATATAGGCCGACAAGGCCAGACATGTCTAACCATATACACGTGACTACGAGCCTCTAAGGAGAGTATAACATATCATATGAGCGGGACAGGACCCCGCTATGCCTATAACTATGTACACAAAAGAATAAGTACCCCAAAGCTATGGCTCTGAATGAAATGGAGCTCTGCTATGTAATCTCTGAGAAAGCAGCTATGGATCAAGCCTGTCTCCCTGTGCACCTGCGGGCATGACGCAGCGTCCACAAACAAAAGGACGTCAGTACGAAGAATGTACTGAGTATGTAAAGCATGATCACTATCAATATGGAAGTATAAACAACAACATAAGAAATAACATAGGATGGGAGATGGCAATATCATCGTCATATGCACTTACTTGCCTTTCATAGGAACTTTCCATTGCTAATACGTATTCGTGTACATACATCATTATCCATATTCCATAATAGTGCTCGTACCATATTTGTGCTCATATTCGTATACATGCCTTTAATCCCGTTCGTATACATAGTCATATCACATTCGTATCCATATTATATACATAATCATATCATATACATAGCATACCCGACCACGTAGGATCGGTGTTTCATACTTACTTGGCCAACCAAGGCTCAAGGTTACTCATTCCTGGCCCTACCAAGGCTTTAGGGTTACATCTACCTGGCCCTACCAAGGCGTCAGGGTTATCCGGACTATCTGCAGAGGTGTGCGCGCGTTTCGTAATTGTATACATACTTATTTACATATCATACCCGGCCTTATAAGCTCGGGGTTCCATAATAGTCATACATAGATACATACATATACTAGCTCATAAGCATCATTTCTATTAATCATCATTATCGTCATCGATATCATTATCACTATTATCGTCATTCGTCACATTAGCCTTAATAGGCCTACTCGTCATACGAGGAATTTAGTACAATTGTAGCGTATCAAGAATCATGAGCCTACAAGCTCGGGAGATCAAATTATTTGAAAGACAACATACTCGTATAGAGGATTTATATGTTTGGCCAAAGAACCATGCCTTACGAAAGAAGGGTTAGCCTTACATACCTTTCCGTCGCACTATTCTACACTTGCGCGTTCTCCTCCAATGCTAGCGTTTCTACCTTCATTAAAGTCATACTATCATTAGAATCGATAGCTAGCATATGTGACTAAAGCTAGAGAAAATCGGACAACATATCCCTTACTTATACGACATTCCTTCCATAATGTATTTCAACTCCCAAACGTCAATCATACATTCACAATACCATAACAATGATCATTACTCATCCACATTATTCACACTTCCCAATTTACTTCCAATCCCCCATACCCATGGCTATAATACACACGACTACGTCCATTCACATACATTGTTTATTTTCATGATCTCAGTGTCATTTATAACCCATTCATGTCACAACACAACACAAACCATGATTTAATTGAAACTATTTCTCAAAATGGCACTATTCAACATTCATGACCCATTTTACCATATTCTTCTACAATCCAAGTATTTCAACTCTCCAATACCTTAAACAACATATAATTATCATGAATCTTACCTTAGACATTGTAGGAACAAGCTTTAGTTGATAATACTCCACTTTGAGAAAAACCCTAGTTTACCTCCCTTTGGATTTCTTGACCTTGGATGATCTTTGATGGTTTTATTACTCTTGATTCACTTGTTTAATGTTTTTAATCACCAAATATCCTTGAAATATTGGGGAATATATGTAGAGATATGTTTTAGAGAGAAGGGATGTGAAGGGAAATGAAATGAAATATAACTTGGCCCTTTCATTTATTGAGCCAAAATCTGTCCCGACCAAATATATGGACCAACATATGGTCCGTATAAATTGTACGGGCCGTATGTTTGGTCGTACATTTGGTCCAGAAACTTGGCCTTGCTGGGTTGGCTATACGGTCCCAAACATACGGACCGTATAAATTATACAGCCAGTATGTTTGGCCGTATAACTCCCAGGGGTTCCAAAGTCCATTTCGTCGATTCGTTTGATTTACAATCCTTATGAAACCTTCTTAACACTTGTTCAACACTTCAATACCAATCTAAGGGACGTTATTACACTTCTCCAAGACATCATTAAGTTCTCGTTAACTCATTACTCACAGTTCCTTTCCGATACTTATCAAATACTTTGCCTTATCTAGCCAACTTTCTCGTCTTACGTCGGATGCCTTTGAAACTCACTTAGGGTCATCAAATGACATTTCTTACTCACACAAATATCGTATACTTGTACTCCTAACTAGTTCATTCACTTGCGTACCAACGGAGGATTTTCCGAGGTGTAACATTCTTCCCCCCTTAAGAACATTCGTCCTCGAATGTTAAAGCTGTCGGGAATTCTATAAAAATTTCGCCAGAATCCCGAGTGTTTAACATTCGAGGACGAATGTTCCAAAAGGGGGGAAGAGTGTTACAACTCGGAAATTTCCCCGTGAACGTGCAGTGAAAAGTTGGAGATTTGCACTTCGGCCAAGTGGTTGTAAAGTGGAAGACGGCCCGTAAAGTAGTTTACGGACCGTAAACTGCTATCGTCCTCCAACCTTCCAAGATTTCAACTTTTTGTCAAATGTCTAAATGCTTAAATACGACCCAGAATATGGACCGTAAATCGAAATACGGCCCGTAAACTGTGACCGTAAACCACCATGATTCCATCAAACCTTTCTGTTTCTGATGTGCTAAAATACGGTCATGAAGGGCGGACGGTAAAACCACAATACGGCCCGTAAACTGGGTTTATGGCCACTGTACACCCCGATTACTGTTCACAAAAATCAGATTTTTAAGTTAAGTATAAGGGACCCCAAGCTCATTTTATTTCATTTCTCATCTTTACAATTCAAGAACTCTCTAGAATACTCCAAAGCACTTAATCCACAATAATTCAAGAGAATCAAAGGAAAAATCAAGATCAACAACACCAAATCCATGAAATCAAGAGTGTGAGACCTATCAAAGTTCATCTACACCAAGAAATATCAAAGGAAGTGAAATAGGGTTTTTGGTATAGAAGAGTATTGCTACACAAGGCTCGTTCCTACAATATCTAAGGTAAGTTTGATGACCTTCTCATGATGATTGAAGTATTTATACATTGAAACACTTGGATTATAGAGGAGTGTAATAAATGGGTCATAAATGAGTGAATAGTGCCATGAGTGAATGATAGCTGAATTGGATCATGAATGTTAGTGTGTTGTGAGTGTGAATACGTTATAAATGACATGTAGACCATGAGATAAGTGTGATACATGGGAAAATACGATAGCGAACCCAAAACCATAAATGTGGGAAAAATGAAAAGAAATGGTGGATCATGGTCATTGTATATGAATGATGATTGTTAATTGCTATATTATGATTGTTGTTGTGACCGTTGGGAGTTGATATGGAATATGGTAAAAGTAGTATAAACAAAGGAAGTGCTGCCCAATTTCCTCTAGAAATAGTAGTGTGTTCTTATAGTTGATTAACTAATGATAGTACGAATCCTCTTTTGAAGGTAGAGGCGTGACATTGAAGGAGAATAAGCGAACGCTAGATTGCTTAAACGAGAAAGGTATGTGAGGCTTAACTCTTCTTTCAAAAGGCATGAATCCTTCAAGTTTCCACAATCCTTCTATAAGATGAACCTTATGAATTCTTCTATATTTTAAATCACCTATGAGCATGATAATGATGACAATGAGCTAGAGTATAAAGATTCAAGAAATTGTGGCACAATGTTCCTGCAATGCTAATGATGTTATTATTGTTAACACTCACCTTATGTTTTATTCCCGTCAAGGCGAGGCATGATACTCATAAATGTCCATAATACAATCGGGGGTTCACGACCTTACGTCACCCCGACATAGTGTGATATGCTCTTAATGCTAATGTATGCTATGACAATAAGATGATGAATAATACTAACTTGTAATACGACTATGGGATACATGGAATACTAAGAAATTATAACATGATGCTATGGCATGAGATGTATAATATTGATGTGTTATGATTGATTTTGTGATGATACGATTCCACCGTGTCTATATGGCCGGGCATGTCACCGCTAATGCGGGCTGCGTATGATTTCACCGCGCCTATATGGCCGGGCATGTCACCGCTAATGCGGGCTTCTATGTTTACACCGAACCGAGAGGGCCGGGCATGATCACCACTAGTGGGCGGCATATGAGGGTTACCCGGACGTGGGTGACGATGCAGATTATGATGTGAGGATGTATGTGATGAAGTATATGATGATGTATGGGATGTGATGACATGTATGCTATGATTATGTAAAATGTGATATATGTAGGTAATACGATTGCCTATGATGATTCTTTTGTATACAATTGTAGATGTCAT
This sequence comes from Lycium barbarum, assembly GCF_019175385.1. Lineage (NCBI taxonomy): Eukaryota > Viridiplantae > Streptophyta > Magnoliopsida > Solanales > Solanaceae > Lycium > Lycium barbarum. The sequence continues at coordinate 103,342,107 of NC_083345.1, forward strand.
CTCTTAGAGGCTCGTAGATACTCAATGTGGGTCATGTGGTTCCACAGCGTGGTCATTGTGTAAATATATATATATATATATATATATATATATATATATATATATATATATATATATATATATATATATATATATATATATATATATATATATATATATATATATATATATATATATATATATATATATTATTTTTCTAGCCTAAAGGGCTCATGTGTATAAAACATTTTTGTTTCCAAATGAAAACGGGTTTTATTATAAATTGAGCATGAATGAGATAAATGATAGTTAAATAAGCCTAAGAAGTAATAGTACGAGCGGTGCTCGGTGGTTAGCCCCGGGTACCCGTCACGGCCCCTCCGGGTCGTGACACTTCTTCTTCTTCATCATCTCTTAACCTTCACACGATTACCTCGATCTTTACAGTTTTTATTTTCTCAGTTTGTGATCATTGATACACTGTATATTCAGTGTATATTAACACATTATAACAGAATCAAACCACTCTACTTGTTTTTCTTTTTGACAATTTACGCTGTAAAAAACTACAAGTTGATTATCATGTTGACATTTTGCTATCGGTTGTTTTTACTTGGCCTAATAGCCTAGTAAGCACTATGCAGCAGTGATAGAGCCAGGATTTTCACTAATTAGATTTAAAATATAAAAAGTATACACACGAAGAAGCTAAGGAAATTCAACATCTACTATGTATATATAAAAAATAATTTTGACTTTATATGTACAATGTAATATTATGGAGTAGGGAGTTCGAATACCCCTAGCTCTGCTCCTGGTATAAGGCATTTTCTGCTCGTCAAACAACAAACAAAAATCTAGAGAAAGAAGCTCCTGCTTCTCTCGACCTTTTCCTTTATGTTATTTCCTCTTCTTTGTCTCTAATAGTAACATTTTAATACAACAATTATCTCCAGTGATCTCTTTGGACAAGTATGATTTTCGTAAGACGATTCCTCCTGAAGGAACAGTTCAAATTGGCGTTCATAATACGCATAATGTTTTTCTTGATTATTCTCTAGAGGAAGATCATATAAATGTTTATAGCGGAAATTTCTCTCAATCTATGGTATGCAAGTGAAACTTTTTGAAATGGACCACAAATTTCAGATTGGAAGTGGAAAATATACTAGCTCCAGTCAAGGTCAATCTTTTCTATCTGAGATGTCATGTTTCTAATGGGATGCCTGCTGTTGAATAGTTGTGAACAGGGTAGTATCCCACATTGTTATCCACTTGCATTTCATGATTTTCTTTGTTTTTTCCTTCATTGGGAGATGCGCGGATGTCCCACTGTGAAGGTGTGATAGGTTGGCTATGGATGGCTTCAGGAAATGTAGAGGTAGACAGAAGTTGGAGAGAGTTGATTAGACAGGACATGCGCAGGTACAGCTTACCGAGGACATGGCTTTAAATAAGAGGTCGTGGAGGACACGGATTAGGGTAGAAGGTTTAGTAGGCAGCAGAGCGTTGTCTCGCTTTTCCTTTCTTACTAGTAGTCGTCATATTTCTCATGTAGTTTCTTATCCTTTATTTTCTATTACTATCTACTGTCTCTTGTTATTCACTTAGCGTATTGTTTTGTTTTAATTGTTGTTCTTTTTTCCTTTTTGACCTGCTTTACTTTTGTTTTATCCTGAGATGAGGGTCTATCGGAAACAACCTCTCTACCTCCCAAAGTAGGGGTAAGGTCTGCATACACTCTACCCTGTCAGCTCCATTGACTAAGTTGACTCAGAAAAGGTCAGGTTTCAGTGGTCAGATGCATGCCAGAGAAGTTTTGAAGACTTGAGAAGAGGTTGACTTCTGCTCCAGTTTTGACGCTATCAGAAGAAACCGAAGGGTTCGTAGTTTATTGTGATGCTTCGAGAATTGGTCTCGAATATGTCTTATACAGCATGGTAAGGTTTTAGCTTATGCATCTCGTTAGCTTAAGGCTCATGAAAAGAATTATTCGACTCATGATCTGAAATTGGCAGTCGTGGTTTTGCACTTAAGATATGGCGTCATTATTTATATGGTGTGCATGTTGATATTTCACCGATCATAAAAGCTTGCAGTATATTTACAAGCAAAGAGAGCTGAATCTTAGACAGAGAAGATTGCTCAAATTGCTTAAGGATTATGATGTAGATATTCTCTATCATCCAGGGAAGGCGAATGTAGTAGCCGATGCTCTTAGTCGACGATCCGTGGGAAGTTTAGCTCACCTTGAGGCAAATAAGATAATTATGACCAAAGAAGTTCATCGCTTAGCTAACCTAGGAGTTCGATTCTTGGACTCCGAAGATGGTGGAGTTGTTGTTCAGAACAGGGCTTATTCCTCCTTAGTGGCCGAAGTAAAGGAGAAACAGTTTAGTGATCCCTGCTTGTTGCAGCTGAAAGAGGGGATTCACAAGTATAAGACAACGACTTTTGAACAAGAGGGAGATGATGGTACCTTAAGGTACTAAGGCACATTATGTGTTCCAGATATTGATGAGCTTAGAGAATGGATTATGTCATAAGCTCACCATTCCAGGTATTCTATTCACCCAGGTTCCATGAAGATGTACCATGACCTTAAGGAAATCTTTTGGTAGAATGATATGAAACAGAATGTAGCACATTTTGTGGCCAAGTGTCAGAATTGTCAGCAAGTGAAAGCCGAGCACCAGAATTGGCTCAGAATATTGATATTCCTGTTTGGAAATGGGAGATGATAAATATGGACTTCATAATAGGGCTACCTCGTTCATCGCGAAGACATGAATCAATTTGGGTGATTGTGGACCGACTTACTAAGTCAGCGCACTTCTTGCCAGTTAAGACCACTGACTCAGCAGAAAATTATGCCAAGTTGTATATTCATGAGATTTTCAGATTGCATGGGACCCCAGTGTCCATCATTTCATATTGTGGGGCTCAATTCACAATGAACTTTTGGAAATCCTTTCAGAAAGGATTGGGTACAAAGGTAAACCTCACCACAGCTTTTCATCCGCAGACAGACAGCCAGGCAGAGCATACTGTTCAGACTCTTGAGGACATGTTGGGAGCATGTCATCTGCTGAGCTGACATCCTAATAGATGGATCACCAACCTGTATCTCGGGACCTGCGGCATGAAACGCAACCTTCCAAGAAATAGGGGAGTCAGTATGAATAATGTATCGAGTATGTAAGTCATGGAAATAGTATATACATAAGAATCATGAAAGGAGTCTGAGACATGAAAATCAATCTTTGGATCTGAATGTATCTGTATCACTGTATACCTGAAAGTGTCTGTATAATTCTGTATAACTGAAAGTGCCTCTGAGGTCGTATGATATGTATGCTTTCTTTCAAAAATCATATACAAATATCATAATATAATTGTTAGTGTTGTGGAACGTACAACCCAATCCATAAATGTTAGTGCTGCAGAACGTGCAGTCCGATCCATATATCATATCATCCCGCATCCGGGGTGTAACGACCCGTTTGGTTGTTATTGCATCTCCGACACTTTTGAACCTTTCCCGAGCTTAGTTAGCTCACTTTTGACCCGAAGGGGACCGTTGACACGCTTCCTGAGGTGTTTAGATTTGATTCGGGTGACTTTTTGTGAAAATTGGGCTTAAAGCGAAAAATGATTGACTCAAAGTTGACTTTTAGATAAACGGACCTTTTTCGAAAATCCGTTGATTACGAAAGGTCCGGATGGTCATTTAGAACTTTTGTGCATATGTGGTTTGTGCCTGGGAGGTTCTGGCATGGTTCCGAGTGATAATTTCAAGTTTGGAAGACACTAGAATATTCTAGTGTTTGGTGGCCGCCGAAGCGGTCGACAGGCAGAATCTTCTATTTTTAAGTTTAAAAGCCCCAACCTTAAATCATTATTTCATTTTCATATCTCTAAGCTTGGGGAGGCGATTTTGAGAGGGTTTTTCACTAGTTCTTCACAAAGGTAACATCCTTGACCTTAGAATCATCTATTCACTTTTCTTAACCATTAATCTATGCTAACATTCTTCCTAAGAGTATGAAGGCTAAGTGGGTTTTGGGGTTTTCTTCTAAAATGAACTTGTGGTTAAAAAATCTTGATTTGTTGGTTGGGTTAGCTCTATTAAGCATAGATTTGATAACGAAAATTTATTATTGCATGATTCTAACCTAGTAATAACTAGAATCAAAGAGGGTTTTCATGGGTTTTGGGGGAAAAAGTGTTAAAAACGAAATCGATGGCTAGATGGAGTTTAATGATGAAATTGTTGATGCTTATGATAGATTATCATGTTTCCATGCTTAGTAATCAATAACCCATGATTATTTCATAGAAATTCTTGAATTAAAAATTAGGGTTCTTAGACCCTTAAGTCCCATTTTCCTAAATTAAAGAGCGGGTTTGATCCGAATAGAATATAACCAATATAGGTGTTGTTCTTCTCGTATTCTTACATAGAATCTCTATTTGATTAGAGTTTGATTGTGTGGAGATTCACCGTGTGGGCAAGGAATTAGCTCGTGGTCTGTGATTTGCTGTTCGACATTCCAGGTAGGTTACTGTTTACCTTTGTGGTGAGACTTTGACTTGAAAAGTGTATATTTAGATAATATTATCAGAGATTTCATGTAAACCTTCGGGTATGAAGTTTGGGTTGGATGTTGCCTTAGGGTTTGGTATTGCTTGTTACTTGTTTGAATGGGCTTGTGGCTTGTAAACTCCATAAGACCTTGTTTGGTACGTTGTGTATAAATTGGTGGATTGTCTGTGAATTGGGAGTCAAACGGAAGGACTAAATTACTTGATATTGATACTAGTACTTAGTGTACGTCATGTTATTAGTATAACAATTTTGGGATATTTGGCCCTCAGTTTCATGGAAATTGGATATTCATTATGATTACTGTATGGATCATTTGTGATATTGGTGGGCTATGTTTAGCACGGCTTGAAACTTAAGATTGTTCACAGTTTATAGTTTCATTGTCCTATATTCATACTCATATTCATGGAATATTGATTATTGAGTCACCCTAGGCTTTGTGACACGGTATGACAAGTCATTCTAGGCTGTGTGATACCGAATGACTGAGATGGAAATACTGATACTATATTGTTAGGCTATGTTATTGGTACTGATCATAGAAATGAGAAGGAAACATTGATGAATATGATATCGTGAGACTTGATTATTAGTAAAATTGAGAGTCGTGACTCCTTTGTGGTTTGTCTCGTTGCCATATGATGATATTACTTGTGCGCCCTTCATGGCACGGTTGGTTGATATGATTCATTGATATTATACTTGCATCATATTCATACTCCATACATTATTGCATTGGATACTGAGTCATCTTTGGGCTGTGTGCGGGGTGGCTGATACGAGACATATTGATACGAGTCATCTCTGGGCTGTGTGCGGAGTGACTGATATTCTTCTAAGACATATTTGATATTAAGTCATCTCTGGGCTGTGTGCAGAGTGACTGATATGGAACACTGATGTTAGGAGATTTTCGGATATTTGGTCTTTTTAGCTGTGTGCGGAGTGACGGTGCTTGGACTTCGCTGGTCCCCCATGGGTTTTGCTGTTGAGGCGTGGAGGTATTCTGCCGTCAGAGTATAAGAGTACAGGCATTGCATTGCATCGCATTGCATTCATACCTCATATTGCATTGCTTTGATTATACTTCTTATTGATTATGACTTGGTTATGGTGTTGGTTATACTTCTTGGCTGTTTGTGAGTTAGACTATGTTGATTGGATCATACTAGTAGACTTGTTTGATATATGGGAATGGTTGGAACAATCGAGATCAGTTGCTATAACATAAGGTTGGATATGAACGGTGATTATGTGGAAAAGCATGACTTGTATTCTATCGTTTACTTATTTTCTTTTACCTTATTGTCATTATATATGTCAACTAGTCTCAGTCGGCCTATGATACCTACCAGTACCGTTGTTTTGTACTGACCTACGCTTGCTGCATTCTTTTATGGATGTAGAGTATTAGACAGGTTCACTCCTCTCTCTCGCGGCTGATCGGCGAGGCTGCTATAGAGTCATTCTAGGGTGAGCATGATGACGGCTGCTGCCCGGATGTTCTTTCCCTTACTTACTTGTCTTACTCTATTTCGAGACAGTTGTATTTTGAGACTTTTTCATCTTTAGACTTGTAGTATTTAGTTAGTGCTCTTGTATGACCAGACCAGATACTGGGGTGGTTTGTGATTACTTCCGCATTTATTATATATTCGAATGACAGGCTTCGTTGCTTATTTTCTTCCGCTATATATATTATGTTTGTAAAGGTTGAATTAAGGGTTCACCTACCGAGGTGGGATAGGTAGGTGCCCACGCGACTGTGAAATTGGGTTGTGACAAGTTGGTATCAGAGCCCTAGGTTACCCGGTATAAAATATAAGAGTGTGTCTAGTGGAGTCTCGTGGATCAGTACGGTGAGCTCCGTATTTATCTGCGAGAGGCTGCAGGGCATTTAGGAAATCTCACTTTCTTTCATTCCTCTGGTGCTACTTTATTCTAATTGGTATCTGATTCTTATCTCTCCTCTCATAGATGGTGAGGACTCGAGCTACTACAGCCCAAGGTCAGGTACCAGAGCCTGCAGCCGCGGCTGGCACCAGAGGACGAGTGATAGCCAGAGGGCGCGACAGAGCTAGAGGCCACAGGACTGCCCCAGCTAGGGGCAGTGCTCCTGCGATAGGACAGCGGCGCGAGAGATCTCCGTCTCCTGAGCCTGAGGAGGTGGCTCCAGCACGGACATAGCCTGAGGTTACTTCTGATCAGGCTATTCATGACACTATAGCCAGGATGTTACGTCATCTTGATACCCAGTAGGCGGCAGCTGGGGTTACGACTCCTGGCGGAGGTTCACAGACCAAAGTTGGGGCGCAGACCCAAGAGTAGGGACCTACTCGGGTAATACACCCCGCTGCAGCTATGACTCCCCGCATTGATGCGATACCTACTCCCAGTGATGATATTAGACCCATGGAGGGCGCTGTATGACCGCGTCGGATCAGGATCTTGTTGGGCGATTCTGGAAGTTAGAGCCGCCGAGGTTTTTGGGTACTTTTTCTGATGCTTATGAGTTTATTCTGGATATGCATGAGTTGCTGCATCGGATTGGGATCGTGAGGACCCATGGGGTTGACTATGTTTCCTACCAGTTTTGCGGCGACGCGAAGACTTGGTGGAGGTATTTCGTGGCTTGCAGACCTGAGGGTTCTCCTCCCATGGCGTGGACTCAGTTTTACCGGGCAGTATGTGTCGCGGTCTTTGAGTGAGGCACGTAGGGAGGAGTTTTTATTCCTTGAGCAGAGGGGCATGTCTGTGGAGTCCTATGTGACTCGTTACCTGTATCTGGCCCGTTATTCCACTCCTTTGGTCCCTACTGAGCCTGACAGAATTAGGCGTTTTGTTAGTGGGTTAGTCGGTCCTCTTCAGATTCCTTGCCTTCAGATGGAGGCCATGGGGGCTTCTTTCTAGGCCATAGTCGAGCATGCTTCTTTAGTCGAGGTCGCTAAGGCCAGTGCATTTAGAGGGGGTAGTGAGAAGAGGCAACGATAGATTAGGAGTTGTGGTAGTTCTAGCTCGAAGGGCGCCAGTCAGGCTTCTTGGCCGTATCAGCCTTATGCTGGCAGTCTCGTGCAGTCAACTTTACAGGCTTCGTCTAGTAGGCCCTCCAGGCAGATTGTTCTGGAGAGATCTCATCTCTGACCTGCTGGTAGTGTGGTTTCACTTAAGTCTGTAGTTCTTGTTCGTCAAGTTTAGCCTTTGAGGATCTGCTATGCATGTAGGGAGCCTGGCCACTTTGCTAGAGAGTGTACTCAACTCGGGCAGGATATTCAGTCTCCGAGGACTCTGGCACTGTCTAGTGGCCGTGGTGGTGTTTCATCTAGAGGCGGTGCTCAGTCAGGCCGCGGTGGTTTGCTGGGTCCTCGAGGTAGATCTCAGGTAGGGCAGTTAGGTCGAGGCAGATTTTATGCATTTTTGGGTAGACCCGAAGTAGAGGCTTCAGATGCAGTTATCTCAGGTACTATTTCTGTCCGACTTAAGTTATGTCTGTATTGTTTAATCTAAGGTCTATCTATTCATACGTGCCTTCCTGTCATGCTATAGGTTGGGCCTTGTCGTATGATTTGGGGCTAGCCACCCTATTGTGTTGTTACTTATCTCGTTCTGTTTGTTATTGGCTTGCTGCCATGTGGAGATAGTAGATATTGGTGACTAGTGATATGCCTTGATCACGATATTGTAGTATCTTACTTGTTGACATTGGATACGGGGATAATGTTTTATTATGGCCTTTTGGCGATACTATTGTGATGTATTTGCGACATACGAGTTCAGATTGAGTAATTGGGAATTGGCATAATTGGGTTTAGCTACTAAATGTAGGTGATGACGTGTACTGGGATCCGGCACTTGCCCTATTTCTTTTCCGTTATATCGGATGGCACCGGCCGAGTTGAAAGAACTTAAGGAGCAGTTGCAGGATTTATTAATTAAGGGATTTGTAAACGTGGATACTTCATTAAGGGATTAAGCGAGTTCAGTTCGGGGTAACATTTCGGAAATTGAGTGAGGCTATTCGGGAAAGGACATTTCTGTGAGATACATTAGGATATTATGGAGATGGTTATGCGATACGCAGATTTAGAGAGTGTTCGGTTTAGATTGGCAAGCGTTAAGGAAACTACAATGGATATAGTTTGTGGCCTACTATTATCTTCAGGTGTGATTCGGTTAGTGTACGAGACTCATAGTTATGTGATAGATTACTGAGTGGGTTCGTGTAATGGTCAGATGATGGTGGTATAAGTGAACTAACGGAAATTGAGGAAAATTCTGTGAAATTCGTGATCGACAGCTAGTAATAGGCATATTTCAGTGAATCGGCATGTTGAGATTCATAAGAAGTGGCTTGGTAGTACACCGTTGGAAAAGTTCGTAACATTCTATAGTAGACGAGTTAGCTTGCATTAAGAGAAAGGATTGTGGAGTTCCCATTATATGAGGCTACAGGTTTTACGTCAAAAGGTTCAGGATGCTATCGGATTTGCATATCGGGTAAAAGTTAAGAAACACGAAGATCAGAATCGTAAAGTATAGCTCTTCGGTACTAAGTTGATACCTTGGATAGGACTCAACTTGTGGAGTCGAGGGTGACGGACATGAATTGTTATGCATGGTATGACTGTGATTGGTTTCGAACTTTGGAGTCAGGTCTAACGGCTATCGGTGACATTCGAGAGCTTTGCATTCATTCAGGGTTACCGAGGTTCGAATTTAGCTTAATGGTCTATGGTTATAATTCTAGGAAGACATTTAAGGATTTGATGCGTTTCGGCTCAGGTTTGAGGTATGACATATTTACCAAACCTTGTTAAGATTTCCTAGTGGATTTGATGATATTTTCTGAGAATAGTTACTTGGATAGAATAGTGGATTACAATGATTTTAGTACAGATTCGAGGAGGAACTGTTGTGCGAAAGGTGATCAATTGTTTGCTCGACGAGATATTCAGTGGTATGGTTCCTGTATTGTGATTTGAAGGATTAAGAAGATTTGGAACTGGCCAAGTTGGCTGCTGGTAAGATCAGTTTTGATGGAATTGAGTAGAGATAGCAGATGAATCAAGGATTGTTTCTAGCGAGAGTAAGTTATGGGTTTAGAATTTTGGTATGTGTGATCATATGTTTCTAAGGAATCGCGATACGAGAAACGACTCTAGTAAGTACGAAAGAAAGGTTAGCAAAATCAGAGTATTTCATCGGTTCGGAATGGGCTGTGGTCTGTGGTCATGTGATTTGTTTGGGATTCAGTTTGTTTGATGAGGATCTTTCCTATTATGAGTAGCCCGATATGAGTTCGAGATACCCCCAGTTATTGCGGACTTAGGTATCTTCCTCATTCCCTTCCTTGTCGCTCGAGGACGAGCGATTGTTTAATTGGTATATGATGTAACGACCCGTTTGGTCGTTATTGCATCTCCGACACTTTTGACCCTTTCCCAAGCTTGGTTAGCTCACTTTTGACCCGAGGAGACCGTTGACACGCTTCTCGAGGTGTTTAGATTTGATTCGGGTGACATTTTGTGAAAATTAGGCTTAAAGCGAAAAATGGTTGACTCAAAGTTGACTTTTGAGTAAACGGGCTTTTTTCAGAAATCCGTCCATTCTGAAAGGTCCAGAGGGTCATTTAGAACTTGTGTGCATATTTGGTTTGTGTCTGGGAGGTTCCGGCATGGTTCCGAGTGATAATTCCAAGTTTAGAAGACACTAGAAAAATTCTGGTGTCTGGTGGCTGCCAAAGCGGTCAGCTGTAGAAGCGGTCGGGTGGCTGCCGAAGTGGCCGGGTGGCTGCAGAAGCGGCCGGGTGGCCGCCGAAGCAGTCGACGGGCAGAATCTACTATTTTTAAGTTTAAAAGCCCCAACCTTAAGTTCATTATTTCATTTTCATATCTCTAAGCTTGGGGTGGCGATTTTGAGAAGGTTTTCACTAGTTCTTCACAAAGGTAACATCCTTGACCTTAGAATCATCTATTCACTTCTCTTAACCATTAATCTATGATAAGATTCTTCCTAAGAGTACGAAGGCTAAGTGGGTTTTGGGGTTTTCCTCTAAAATGAACTTGTGGTTAAAAAATCTTGATTTGTTGGTTGGGTTAGCTCTATTAAGCATGGATTTGATAATGAAAATTTATTATTGCATGATTCTAACCTAGTAATAACTAGAATCAAAGAGGGTTTTCATGGGTTTTGGGGGAAAAAGTGTTAAAAATGAAATCGATGGATAGATGGAGTTTAATGATGAAATTGTTGATGTTTATGATTGATTATCATGTTTCCATGCTTAGTAATCAATAACCCATGATTATTTCATAGAAATTCTTGAATTAAAAATTAGTGTTCTTAGACCCAAATTGGGGTTTTTCATATAAAAAGGGTTTTGAGGATTAGTTGAACATTCCTTTGATTTTAATGATGGGTTTGGGTTAATTGGTGTTGAAATTGGTATTTTCATCATAAAATTCCCGTTTTTCCCTTAAGTCCCGTTTTCCTAAATTAAAGAGCGGGTTTAACTGAATAGAATATAACCGATATGGGTGTTGTTCTTCTCGTATTCTTACATAGAATCTCTATTTCATTAGAGTTTGATTGTGTGGAGACTCACTGTGAGGGCAAGGAATTAGCTCGTGGTCCGTGATTTGCTTTTTGGAGTTCCAGGTAGGTTACAGTTTACCTTTGTGGTGAGACTTCGACTAGAGAAGCATACATTTAGATACTATTATCGGAGATTTCATGTAAACCTTCGGGTATGAAGTTTGGGTTGGATATATTCCTTGTGACTTGTTTGATCGGGCTTATGGCCTGTAGACTCCATAGGACCTTGTTTGGTACGTTGTGTATAAATTGGTGGATTGTCTGTGAATTGGGAGTTAAACGAAAGGACGAAATTACTTCATATTGATACTAGTACTTAGTGTACGCCTTGTTATTGGTATAGCAATTTTGGGATATTTGGCCCTTATTGACATGGAAATTAGATATTCATTATGATTACTGTGTGGATCATTTGTGATATTGGTGCGCTATGTTTGGCACGACTTAAAACTTAAGATTGTTCACGGTTTATAGTTGCATTGTCCTATATTCATACTCATATTCATGGAATATTGATTATTGAGTCACCCTAGGCTTTGTGACATGGGCTGACAAGTCATTCTAGGCTGTGTGATACAAAATGGCTGAGATGGAAATACTGATACTATATTATTAGGCTATGTTATTGGTACTGATCATAGAAATGAGAAGGAAACATTGATGAATGTGATATCGTGAGACTTGATTATTAATAAAATTTAGAGTCGTGACTCCTTTGTGGTTTATCTCGTTGCCATGATGATGATATTACTTGTGCGCCTTTCGTGGCATGGTTAGTTGATATGATTCATTGATATTGTACTTGTATCATATTCATACTTCATACATTATTGCATTGGATATTGAGTCATCTTTGGGCTATGTGCGGGGTGACTGATACGAGACATATTGATACGAGTCATCTTTGGGCTGTGTGCGGAGTGCCAATATTCTTCTGAGACATATTTGATATTAAGTCATCTCTGGGCTGTGTGCGGAGTGACTGATATGGAACACTGATATTATGAGATTTTCGGATATTTGGTCCTCTGAGCTGTGTGCGGAGTGACGGTGCTTGGACTTTGCGGTTCCCCCATGGGTTGTGCTACCGAGGCATGGAGGTATTCCGCCGTCGGAGTACAAGAGTACAAGCAATGCATTGCATTGCATTCATACCTCATATTGCATTGCTTTGATTATACTTCTTGTTGATTATGACTTAGTTATGGTGTTGGTTGTACTTCTTGGCTATTTATGAGTTAGACTATGTTGATTGGATCGCACTAGTAGACTTGTTTGATATATAGGAATGGTTGGAACAATTGAGATCAATTGCTATAACATAAGGTTGGATATGAATGGTGATTACGTGGAAAAGTATGACTTGTATTCTATCGTTTACTTGTTTTCTTTTACCTTATTGTCATTATATATGTCTACTAGTCTTAGTCAGCCTATGATACCTACCCTTATCGTTGTTTTATACTGACCTACGCTTGCTGCATTCTTTTATGGATGTAGAGTATTAGATAGGTTCACTCTTTTCCCTCGCGGCTGATCGGTGAGGCTGTTGTAGAGTAATTCCAGGGTGAGCACGATGACGGCTGCTGCCCGGATGTTCTTTCCTTTACTTACTTGTCTTACTCTATTTCGAGACAGTTGTATTTTGAGACCTTTTCATCGTCAGACTTGTAGTATTCAGTTTGTGCTCTTGTATGACTAGACCAGATACTGGGATGGTTTATGAAAGATAGGGAGGGGGGAAACCTCACCTTTGAGGTTTCTCAACGGTTGAAATGGGGCGAGAGTGGTCAAAGCAATTAATGCTTTGCCTCTTTCGCCTATGCATAAACGAAGACAGGCACCGTACTCTGCACCGTTGCCATTTTTGGCATAGTGACGATGTGAGACAGAGAGAGTGACCACGGCAGCGTCTAGGTTTTTTGAACCCTCTTAGACACAAGAAATGTGTTTTGTGTGTTGATGGGTCGTATTGGCTAAGCTTATACACGTTTTGGGCCGGGTCTGGCCATATTTTAGGCTGAACCTAAAACTAAATTAAAAGAAAAGGGGAAAGAGCCTGATATACCTATAAATACATAGTATACATGTATATACACGTATATCTGTGTATATGCGTGTATACATGTGTATATATGGAGGGATGAAATATGCTAAATTTAACAAATATACAAAATTAAAAGGTTGACTCTTAATAATATTTCAATTGTGATCAAATTAGAAACTAATTAGCCAATTAGACCCTTTTGCATAAAATAACTACTTATTGCAATTATAACCTTAATTAACCCTTAACATGCAAGCTACTATTTTTATTATAACCCCAATTAACACATAGCAATCAATTTGGCTATTTCAATTATAGCCGCAATAAATACATAACTAAATGTAGTTAAATCTTAAAAATAAATGCAATTTAGTCAAGTAAATTGTAAATTTAAGATGCAAATTGACTAATTTATTTAATTAACCAGTTTTCTTGAATTAACGGAGTGAAATATTTGTCAATTGACTTTTTGGTAAATTAAGCAATTAATTAAATAATTGTTTTGGGTTATTTTATGACTAATCTTGACAAATAATTTAATATTAATAGTAAAATATGTAAATTATTATTAAATGTCTTACAATATATATCTGAAGTTATTTTGCTAATGAAATGGCAAAACATTATCGAAATAATTTTGTAAAAAATCATTTAGTTTATTTAACACATATTCTACTCCGTTTTGAGATCCAAGAACTCCGGATAATTAAATAAAATTATTAGAGGGCCAAAATTATTGGGTAAGATGAATTTAAGCCTAAATTCCAGTTTTGCCCTAAGGGGCTCAGGGTTACCTTTTTGGATTCATTTTTGGGTTCCGGGCTAAAGTTTAGCAATATGGGTATCGTTGGATTCATATAACTTCGTAGAATCAAAATTAGACCATATTGAACCCTATTTTACAATGAAATTATGGTTTTGACCTTCGGGGTTTGGGATAGGGTTTTGAGTTGACTTTTTGTACCTGAATCCTTTATATGGCAATATAGTATCGATAGACTCGTATTTTTATATAGATATCATATTTAAACAGATTGGGCTCGTTCGGAAGCTCAAAAGATGGGGAAGACCGCGGAGTGACTCTTCGACTTTGAATTCAAGCAAATTGATACTTACTAGACTCTTTACATAGTGTTATATGTTGGTCAATGTAATTAAGGGGCGTAATAGAGAATTGGGGGTCCCGTACTCGTGAGGTGACAAGCACTTGTGTGGGTAGTTGTGTACTTGTATGGGCTAAGATACAAAATAAACATGCGAAGTGACGGAGATTATGTGTTTAGCCTTCGGGCCATGAAGATGGTGGATAAATCCATTAGGTTGGTGTGGTTGCTACTTATTTTGGGCTATGATGACCATATTTGATTGAATACTTGTGAATATTGACTTGATTTTCATTCATCACCCCTCATATCATCTAAATTAGGAAAAGGACATATATACTTGATATTGAATTGATGGTATGCATTTGCATGGTGCACACATATCCATTTCACACTTTTATGATATTATTGACATTTAATTGATAAAATACGAGAAGGGCCTTGAAGGTCGGATATTAGATATGGTACATGGAAGGAGTGATGATAATATTATATCCTATCAGCTGGTACCCGATGTGATATAGGAGATCTGGTATTCCAGGTGGGTATATGGACCTCACAAGTTCCCCATGGGTCACGTTAAACCTACTGCAAAAGCGTGTGCATACCGGTACATATGGCCATTTCATTGCATATCGCTCACTTGCATTTTGTACATTCTTTTACATCTCATGCCATCTATGCTTGTTTGACTTGATTTCATGCCATATGTGTTTGAATTGATGAAAGATGGGATCTTGATATGTATACTTGTCTGATTGATATAAAGATGAGATCTTTATACTTATACTTGTCCTGATTGATGGAAAGAATGAAGCTTTATATCTATACTTGCCTTAATTGATGTAAACGCTGAATCTTTATGAACTATTTGAGTTGTGGATACTTTCCTTGTTTATTGAATACTTATAAACTATGGATTTAAGACTAACTAAGCAAGAAGAGGAGTATAGGAAGTACCAACCCTCATCATCCCTGTAGTTTAGGGTCGGTCAACGATGCTACTGGGTACAAGTGCTTCCCGTACTCACTCTACTTTTGCTGCACCTTTTGTGTACAAATATGGACCCGGGCACGAGTGGAGGCTTATAGGTTCTTTGGAGCATTTCTTGATGTTTTAGGGTGCGCCGATGATGGTTCCACGGCACCAGACTCCTTCCTAACTTTTCTTTCTGTCTTTCATTACTTTAGATAGTATTTATGTATTAGTCAGACTTGTATTCGGATTATTAGCTCTGTACTTGTGACTTTGAGGTTTTGGGGAGTGTTTAGACTTATACATATTCCTACTTGAGTATTATTAAGACTATTAAATACCTTGGTTTGTTTTTACTTTACTTCCGTATTTACTTTACGCTTATTTTGACTTGTATTGGTTTGGGGTTCGTCTAAGGGTTTGGTTAGGTGCCCTTATGGCATACATGATATTTTGGGTCATGAAACATTTGGTATCATAGCTCTAGGTTCAATGGTCTCACAAGTACAAGAGCAATGTCTAGTAGAGTCTTGTGGATCTGTATAATGACGTTTGTACCTATATTCGAGAGGCTATAAGGCATTTAGGAAATTTCACTTCTTTTATTCTTATTGTGTGATCTTGACTTTATCGAATTCTGAATTTCTTGTTTCATTCTTTTCTCAAAGATGGTGAGGACTAGATTTACCATGGCTAGAGAGTAGTAGCTGGCACCTGCACCAGCACCTGAGCCGGTTGCTAGGGCTACTGTTCGAGGCAGGAGTAGGGGGTGACGCAGAGGCAGAGTTCGAGTGGCGGCACTAGCCCAAGGCCGAGCACCAGTGGCACCTTAGGGTCGTGCTAGGGCAGTATCTCTTGAGCTGGATGTGATTGAGTAGGATAAGCTAGTTCAAGATGAGGAAGTTGGACCAGGGTAGGTACCTCCGGTTTTCATTGCTACACATGTGCTTCAGGACACTTTGGTTCGCATGTTGGGTTTTCTTGAGAGTACGACTCAGGCGGGTATTCTACCGGCTACTTCTTATGGTTCTCAGACTAAGGTTGGAGGGCAGACTCCTGATTATATGACTGCTCCCGGATTTCAGACTCTAGGGGTGTCACGACCCAAACAGCCGTGAGTGGCACCCACCTAAATCCCCTAGTGGGCAAACGATCTACTTAACCAACCATCCAAACCATTATCAAATTACTTAGCCAATTTTAAAGCATTCAAGGATATAACAAATATAAATATCTCCAAAGTCTAGTCATGCCATAAATAAATAAAATCTGCGGAAGTCTAAACTATTATAACTCCAAAACCCGAAACTCATCATACAAGGACTCTAATATAACTGCCTAAGAAAGAACCATTGTCAAAAAAATAACATAAATGTCTGAAATAAAATAGACATCTAAAATAGGAGGGATCTTCAGGCGGCCTGGCATGGATAATAGATCACAGTCGAATCTATTGGAAACTGGCCGCAAGCTAAATATGAGGTCTCATAGAAGTCTCTGGATCACAATCTGCACTCAAAGAATGCAACAAGGGAGAATCAGTACAAACACTATGTACCGGTAGATATCATAGGCCGACCAAGATTAGTATCATGCATACAATCACAAAATCAATAAAATAGACAGATAACAACACATAACCACACGAAATTATCAACAAGAATCAACCCATGCCAAAGTATCCTCCAACACAGGGATAAAATAAATCCACACAAATAGAAATCAATAAGAGTAACTCAACCCACGTAATCACCAAACACAATCGTAAAACACAAATCATCTCAACTCTGTCACATATCAGTACACACATGCTAAATGGTAGTGTTTGACCCATTAGCCATGACCTGCAGAGGACCCATAGTGTCTATGTACCCTTGCTCCGGAATCTTACCTCGGATCACGAGCCTTTAAGTTAGGCCATATCCTCACCCTTGTCAAATGTGCCTTTTCATATTTATAATATCTTCCTCATCACAATGTATTTCCATTATACAAACAAACAAGAAATGGGAACAATCAATAAATCAATATCAGGGAACACAAGTCACCACGTCACAAGTCATATCAAGACTCAACAATCAATAACATGAATAAGGGAATTCTCCAAGTCAACAAGAAGAGTATTTATGAACTCCTTCTTTATCATTTCATATCAGTTCATCACATAATCAATCAATCAATATCACACTGTAGGAATTACTAGCCACACTTTATGTCTGAAGCCCTATTCATGCTTCTTCTATCAATTTCGTACTACATACAATCTACTAATTACAGTGTAACTCAAGTAGACCATAACCTACTTCAAAGCTGAACTGGAACAATGTAATCACTCTGTGATAGCTTTCCCCTTTCGCAAAGCTTCCGAACGCTCAAAGTCTTGAAATATAGAACTATATGAGTATTCAGATCATCTAATAAAGCAATACAACCCTTTGGGAAAAAGAACCCAACTACTTCTACCATTTTTCAAGAAGTTTTTATGCCAAAGTTATCATCTTTATGAAACCCTAGGTCTCATTCAACAAGTTCCATCATTAATAGACAAGTTCTCATCCTCGAAAATGGTAATCTATACTTCTAGATGATTAAACAGCGATAAATTCAACAACCCATTCATGAATCAAGGGTTTCTTAAGTTCTAGGGTTTTTGTCCTTGCATTCACCATTACCGGACCTTTAACTACTCATGGAATCTATCATGATAATAGAATTAACAAAGTCAAGGGTTGAGACTTACCTTTCAAGAGTATTTTATCCCTAGCCTTAGAATTTCTTCACAGCAGTTCTTGAAAACTGTTTTGGTGTAATGTAGGGAATGGGTTTGGAATAAAGAATATAAAACATGGATTCTGCCTCCCGTTGACAGCTGCAGCGGTTAGTGTCTCGCTACAGCGGTCTCACTATAGCGAGAAAGCTCCCGCTATGGCGGACCTCATTAAAGTCCCACCTCCTGTAGTGGCGACCCGCAACCCGCTACGACGGACCCGCCGCAGCGGTCCCACACTCGCTACAGCTGTCCATTTTGACCAGTAGCTCGAGTTTTTGCACTAGTTTTCACCAAAAATTTTGAACACCATTACAAGGTCCTACAGACGCAAACAAAACATATACAGACATATAAAATCATGCTACGGACTCACCCGCGGCCTCGAAATTCCCAACAAAAGTCTAGTTTTCTAAGTCACCCCCCATAACAACCTAGTGGGTCATTACAAGGGGCTAGGCCAGCACCTGTTGTGGTTCCCTATTTTATGGGTATATTAGTGCCTGGCTTTGCTTCAGCCGCAACTACTCATCCCACGATGTTTGTGGAAGAACAAAAGACGTTTGATCGCTTTAGACGGATCCCCCTAAGTATCATGAAGACCCAGAGGCTGACGCTTATGAGTTCTTGATCAGCTGTCATGAGGGGCAGCACAACCTCAGCTTATTGGAGTCTCACAGGGTATACTATACCACTTTTCAGATGATTGGCCCCGCCAAGAAATGGTGGATGTCGTTCGTTGAGACTAGACAAGAAGTGTCCCCTCTTTCCCATGGGATTCATTTACTCAGGCATTCTTGGAAAAGTTCTTACCCCATAGTGTGAGTGAGAGAAGAAGGGATCAGTTCGAGGGGTTACGCCAGGGGAGTATGATTGTGACAGAGTGTGAGACACAGTTCCACGTGTTTTCTCGCCATGCTTTGATGATTCTTCCTGATGAGGCTGAGAGGGTGAGGAGATTCACTAATGGGTTGAGTTGTCCACTTCTTTTGATTGGAGTACAGATGGCTACCACAGGCTCTTCTTTCTAGAAGATTATGGATGTGGTTCGAAAGACCGAGTTTTTTAGGCATGAAGACTACGAGGAAAGGGTGGTCAAGAGGCCCCAATTTTCCCCTAGTGTTGGTACTTCATCTGGAGGTAGGGAACATCATGGTGATGATCATTATCATCCACCCAGCTAGCCGTTTATGCAGTTATGCCAATATCTGAGGGATGTCAGTCTGTGCATACTTCTTATGTTTCTAGACAATTGACCCCGAGCACTTATAGACCATCTGGTGGTGGTGGAAATTCGGGCACTAGTTCCTCTTCTCATCGATCCGCAGTTCCCAGAAGGTGTTTTGAGTGTAGTGACCTTGGCCATTTCAGGAAGGATTTTCCCAGACTTAGGCATGGTGGTGTGCATTAGAGTTCTAAGGTTCTCGTGCCTAGGATAGCAACACAATCAGCTAGAGGTTGTTCTCATGATTATAGAGGTAGTTCTCAGGCAGGTAGGTGTGGTACTCATCCTGGCCGAGGTGGTGGTCGTGGAGGTACTCAGACTCGGGTGATCGTACTCATTTCTAAGCCTTTCAGGGTAGACTTAAGGCAGAGGCCTACGATACAATTATTGAAGGTGCTATTTTAGTTTTCCATCATCCCGCTATAGTATTAATTTGATCCAGGCTCTACCTATTCTTCTGTACCTGTATACTTTTCTTTGAGTTTGGATTTGATGTGTGATTCCCTAGACTTTCCTATCCATATTTCTACCCCTGTTAAGGATTCTGTAGTGGTATACCCAGTATATAGATGTTGTGTATTTACCTTGATAGGCTATGAAATCCAGGTAGATTTGAAGGTCTTGGATATGGTAGATTTTGACGCTATTCTTGAGTAGATTGGTTATTTTCGTACCCGCCATCTTGGATTGTCATGCCAACATAGTTACTTTAGCATGTCGGGTATTCGTAGATTGGAGTGGAAGGGTGCTCTTAATCAGTATCCGAAGAGGGTTATATCGTTTCTTAAGGCCTAAAGGATGGTGGAGAAGGGGTGTTTTTTCCTACTTTGCTTATATTCGAGATACTAGTTCAGAGACTCTTCCATTAGAGTCATTTTCAGTAGTGAGAGAGTTTCTAGAGATGTTTTCAACGGATCTTCCAGGTATTCCACCTGATCATGATATTGATTTTTGTATTGTCTTGGAGCTGGCACTAAGCCCATTTTTATTCTGCTATATCGGATGGCACCGGTCGAGTTGAAGGAGCAGTTGCAAGATTTGTTGAGCAAAGGGTTCATTCGGCCTAGTGTTTCACCATGGGGTACTCCCATATTGTTTGTGAAGAAGAAGGATGGAGCTATGTGCATGTGTATTGACCATCGACAGTTGCGCAAGGTGACAATCAAGAACAAGTATCCGATTCCTTGCATTGATGATTTGTTCGATCAGCTTCTGGGTGCTTCTGTCTTTCCTAAGATTGATTTGAGATCCAATTACCACCAGTTAAAGATTAGGGCGGAGGATGTTCCTAAGACAACTTTCCAGATGCGTTACGGGCATTATGAGTTCTTGGTAATGTTATTTGGCTTGACGAACGCCCCGCAACCTTCATGAATTTGATGAATGGGGTGTTCAGACCCTACTTGGATTCCTTTGTCAACATATTTTATCAATGATATCTTGATATATTCTCGTAGTAGAGAGGAGCACGAGAAACATTTGAGGATTGTGCTTGGGATTCTAAAGGAAAAGAAGCTTTATGCCAAGTTTTCAGAATGCGAGTTTTGGCTTAGTTCAGTGGCATTCTTAGGGGCATGTGGTGACTAAGGTATCACGGTCGATCCTAAAAAGATAGAGGCGGTTCAGGATTGGATTAAGCCCACTTCGATTATTGAGGTTCAGAGATTCATAGGTCTTTCAGGTTATTATTGGAGTTTTGTGTGTGTGTGTGTGGGGGGGGGGGGGGGGGGGGTTATAGCTATTGCATCCCCGTTGATTAAACTGACTAAGAAGAAGGTGGCATTTTATTGGTCCGATGAGTGTTAAGCGAGCTTTCAAAGGCTCAAGACTTTGTTGACTACCGCTCAATACTTTATTGACTGCCACTCCAATTTTGACCTTACCTGTTGAGGGAGAGTGCTTTATGGTCTATTGTGATGCTTTTGGAATGGGTCTTGGGTGTGTGTTGATGCAAAGATGGAATGTGATATTTGATTTAAATCGAGCCTTTGGTTCGGGTCCCGAGGCATTCAGGTTTGATTTGGGTCTTTGGTTGCAAAGTTGAGTTTTTGATTTAGAGTTGACCTTGGTCAACATCGAATCAAGATCACCTTTCTCGGGAATTTCGAGTTCGTAGCGTGTTTTATGATAGAAATGCATATTTGGTTTGTGTCTGGGGGATCCCGAATGAATTTCGGGTGTTGCTTTGGGTTTTGGAAGAAACCAGTAAATCTGGTTTTCAGCTATCTGGTTTCCTCCAATACGATCGAGTAGGAAGTCTCGCGTTCGCGAGGAGTAGAGACCAGGAGGATCGCAATCGCAACCTCCTCCTCGTGTTCGTGGAAGGGAAAATTTTGGTTCGGGTTTAATGCCTCGCGATCATGAAGGCCATTTCGTAGCTAGGCAAATTTAAAACTCCAAATTTGAGTTTCATTCCTTATACACCCACTTTAGAAGCTACAGAGTTTATAACATGTTTTATGATAAAAATGCATATTTGGTTTGTGTCTGGGCAATCTCGAATGAATTTCGGCTGTTGTTTGGGGTTTGGAAGAAACAAGTAAATCTGCTTTTCAGCTATCTGGTTTCCTCCAACGCGATCGCGTAGCAGGTCTCGCGTTAGCGAGGAGTTGGCAGCAGGAGGGTCGTAGCAGGTCTCGCGTTAGCGAGGAGTTGGCAGCAGGAGGGTCGTATCACGACCTCCTCCTCGTGTTTGTGTAAGGGAAAAACTTGGGTCGGGGTTAATGCCTCACGATTGCGATGATGGGCCTCGCGATCGTGGAGGCCATTTTGTAGCTGGGTAGATTTAAAGCCCCAAATTCGAGTTTCATTCCTCATACACCCACTTTAGAAGCTATAAAGCTCGGATTAAGGTAAAATCAAATGCTATTTGCATGTTTCTTCATTAGGGTAAGTTCTAAACGTTTATTTAAGTTATTATTAATGAGTTCTTTTATTTATTTACGATTCTAATCATGATTCCTAAGCAGTGAATTGAGGGTTTCCATGGAAATGGGTTTTGATAAGATTTGCAAAATTGAAGGCTTAATTGGGATTAGAACTTCATGATTTAGGATATGGACTATCTAGACTACGGGTAAGACGATTTTCCTCTTAAATTCGAGTTTTACTCTTGTGGGCTCGTGGTTACCTTTTTGGGTTCCGTATCTGACTTTTTTGTCTTGTTTTCTCTTGAGCCGAAGGCCTTTAGGAAACAGCCTCCCTACCTCCCAAGGTGGGGATAAGGTCTACATACCTTCCCCAGACCCCACATTGTGGGATTTCACTGGGTATGTTGTTGTTGTTATTTTGGGTTCCGGACTAAAATATAGCAATATGTGTATTGTTGGATTCATGTGACCAAGTTGAGTACTAATTTGACTATGTTGATCCTGATTTAAGTATAAATTACTGTTTTGACCTTCGGGGTTTGGGACGGGGTTTTGGGTTAACCTTTGGACCCGAATTCCTTATATGACTTTATGGGTATTGTTAGACTTGTATTCTTATGTAGTTATCGTAATGGAACAGATTAGGCTTGTTCAAAATCTCAAAGGAAGGTAAAGGCCATGAGCTGACTCTTCGGCTCCGCATTCAGGCAAGTTGAGATTTACTAGACCCTTTATGTAGTGTTATGTGTTGGTTAATCTAAATAAGGGGCATAATTGGGAGTTAGGGGTCCCGTACTAGTGAGGTGATGAGCACTTGTGTGGGTATCGGTGTATCTGTATGGGTAACCAATACATGAACTAAATATAAAGTGTCATGGAGATTATGTGTTTAGCCTTCGGTCCATGAGGAATTGTGGCTAAATCCATTTAGATTGGTATGATTGATGTTTATTTGGGCTACGATGGCCATCCTTGATTGAATAATTGTGAATAATGACTTGATTTGCATTCATCACTTCACATCTCGTCTAAATTATGAAAAGGACATATTTACTTGATATTGACTTAATATTGTGCATTTGTATGGTTTACGCATATCCATTGGTACTTTCATTAGATTATTGACATTCGATTGATGAGATGCAAGGCAGGGGCTCAAGAGGCCAGATATTGGATATGATACATGGATGGAGTTATAATTATATTATATCCAAAAGGCTGAGAGCCGATATGATCTAGGAGATCTGGTATTTCGGGTGGGTATATGGACCTCATAAGTCCTCCATAGGTCACGTTAAACCTAATGCAGGAGCGTGTGTATACTGATGCATATGGTCGTTGCATTGCATATCATTCACTTGCATTGCATGTATTTCTTTATACCTCATGCTGTTTATGCTTGTTGACTTGATTTCATGCCATATGCGTGCTAAATGACATAGAGATGGGATGTTTATATATATACTTGGCATAACGATATAAAGATGGAATCTTTATACTTGAATTTGTCTTAAAATGACGAAAAGGTTGAATCCCCATACTTATGCTTGAAAAGGGATGGACTTTATGATCCAACTGTGTTGTGGGAATCTTATTTACTTGATAAGCGCTTATGAATTGTGTAATTTTAAGTAATAAAGCAGGAAGAGGAGTATCAGAAGTACCAACCCTTGTCATTGCTATAGTTTAGGGTCGGTCAACGATGCTATTGGGTTTACGTGCTTCCCGTACTCACTCTACATTTGTTGCATCTTTTGTGTGCAGGTTTAGATCCGAGCGCGAGTAGAGTTTGTGATTCCGTTGATCATTCAGGCACACTTTTGGAGTCCAGGGTGAGTTGATCATTCCGTTGATCATTCAGGCACCTACACCTGACCCCATTGCCGAGGCTGCTGTTCGAGGCAGGGTTAGGGGGCAGGGCGGAGGAAGAGTTTGAGTAGTGGTACTAGCCCGAGGTCAAGCAACAGTGGAACCTTAAGTTCGTGCTAGGGCAGCATCTCTGAAGCCGGATGTGATTGAGGGGAATGATCCAGTTCATGCTGAGGGTCTTGGACCAAGACAGGCACCTCTGGGTTTCATTTCTACGCTTGTGCTTCAGGATACTTTGGTTCATATGTTGGGTTTTCTTGAGCGTATGGCTCAAGTGGGTATTCTACCAGCTACTGATTGTTCTCAGACTAGGATGGAGGACAGACTCCCTATCATATGACTGCTCCCAAGTATTAGACTCCAGGGGCTAGGACAGCACCTGCTGTGGCTTCCCGTTTCATGGGTGTGCCAGTGCCTTATTTTGCTTCCCCTCCAGCTACTCAGCCCACAATGTTTGTTGAAGAACGAAAGATATTTAATTGCTTTAGGAAGATGGATTCTCCTAAGTTTGATGGAGACCTGATGCTTATGAGTTTCTGATTAGTTGTCATAAGAGGTTGCACAACCTCAGGTTAGTGGAGTCTCGCAGTGTGTATTACACCACCTTTCAGATGATTGGCCCCGCCAAGCTGTAATGGAGGTGGTTTGTTGAGACTAGACCAGCAGGGTCCCGTCCGTTCACTTAGGCTTTATTCACTCGGGCTTTCTTTGAGAAGTCCATACCTCGTAGTGTGAGATAGAGGAGAAGGGCTTAGTTTGAGGGGTTATGCCAGGGGCGTACTAGCGTGACATAGTATGAGACCCAGTTTCATGCATTATCTAAACATTTTTTGATGATTCTTCCTGATGAGGTTAAGAGGGCGATGAGTTTCACCAATAGGTTGATTTTTCCATTTTGTTTGATTGCTACACAGATGGGTGCCACAGTTTCTTGTTTTCAACAGATTATAGATGCGGTTCGAGAGCCTGAATTTATTAGCCGCGAGGACTATTGAGGAGAGGGTGGTTAAGAGCC
Organism: Lycium barbarum; assembly: GCF_019175385.1. Classification (NCBI taxonomy): domain Eukaryota; kingdom Viridiplantae; phylum Streptophyta; class Magnoliopsida; order Solanales; family Solanaceae; genus Lycium; species Lycium barbarum. Next base: position 103,367,158 of record NC_083345.1, read on the forward strand.
CCCACTTTGCCCCTAGTGTAGGTACCTCATCTGGAGGTAGGGGACATTATGGTAGTGGTCATTACCTCCCGCCCAACAAGACAGTTTATGCAGTTATGCCACTATCTGAGGGAGGTCAATCTGCGCAAACTTCTTATGGTTTCGAACAGTTGACTCCGAGTACTAGTCGTGGTGGACATTCAAGCGTCAGTTCTTCTTCTCATCGATCCACAATTCCCTGAGGATGTTATGAGTGTGATGATCTTTGGCATTTAGTGAGGGATTGTTCCAGACTTAGGCATGGTGATCAGTACCAGAGTTCTCAGGTTCCTGTGCTTAGGATAGCAGTGCAACCAGCTAAAGGTGGTTCTCATGGTAGTAGAGGTGGTTCTCAGGCAAGCAGTGGAGGTACTCAGCCCAACTGAGGTGGTGCTCATGGGGGTACTAAGACTTTGGGCGATCGTGTTCATTTCTATGCATTTCCAGGCAGAGGCCTATGATGCAGTTAATACAGGTATTCTTTTGATTTTCCATCATTCTGCTATGGTATTATTTGATTCAAGCTCTACCTACTCTTTTAGTTCTGCATAATTTTCTTTGAGTTTGGATTTGATATGTGATTCGCTAAATTTGCCTATTCATGTTTCTACACCTGTTGGGGATTCCGTAGCGGTAGACCGAGTACATAAATGTTGTGTAGTTTGTTTGATGGGGTACGATACCCAGGTAGATTTGAAAGTCTTGGATATGGTAGATTTCAACACTATTCTTGGAATGGATTGGTTATCTCTGTACCATGCGATCTTGGATTGTTATGCCAAGACAATTACTTTAGCCATGCTGGGTATTCCTAAATTAGAGTGGACGGGTGCTCTTATTCAGTATCAGAAAGGGGTTATATCATTTCTTAAGGCTCAGAGGATAGTGGAGAAAGGGCGTGTCTCCTGCTTGGCATATATTCATGATACTAGTTCGGAGACTCCTCCATTGGAGTCAGTTCCATTTGGAAGAGAGTGTCTAGATATGTTTCTAACAGATCTTCCATGTGTTCGACCCGATTGTGATATCTATTTCTTTATCGACTTAGAGCCAGGCACTTAGCCCATTTTTATTCCGCCATATCGAATGGCACTGGCCGAGGTGAAGGGGTTCAAAGAGAAATTGCAAGACCTTTGAGTAAAGGGTTCATTCGGCCTAGTGTCTCACCATGGGTGTCACGACCAAACCAGAGGGCCATGACGGGCACCCGAAGCTAACACACCGAGCACTTCTAAACATACATCTCATAAACATTTGTGGGTGGACCAGAAAGATAGCTCATGGATATCATAATCTGTAAGGACATATATCACAACATAACGTCACATCTCTATATAATCTTCAACAATTAGGCCCATCTTCACCAGCCGACAAGGCTAGTAAAATATTATACAACGATGAACCGGTTTATGAAACGTCTAACTGTACACACATGTCTATGAGCCTCTACATAGAATACAAGTGACCATGAAGACCAATACTAATAGACTGTAGCTCCGAAGTAAGTAGAGTGCTCCTGAGAATCCGCTGATAAAGCACCTACGGATCTGATCCATCTCCCTACCTACCTTCGGGCACGAGCGCAGCATCCACAGGGATGTCAGTACGAACAGTATACTGAGTATGTAAGGCATGAATAGCAACATAACAAGAAATATGGAACATAACATGAGATAAAGATAACCTGTACATCTTTTTCCTCTTAAGGCGGATACAATGCATGCTAACTTTAACTTTTTAAATCAAAATTATAAATATACATACATACATACATATATATATATATATATATATATATATATATATATATATATATATATATATATATATATATATAGAAGTAAACTGCCCGACCATGTAGGTACGGTGTTATCTTGCTCGTCTATGTAGGCACGGTGTTATCTTGCCCGGCCATATTGGCGCGGTGTTATCTTGCCCGACCATATAGGGGCGGTGTTATCTTGCCCGACCATATAGGTGTGGTGTTATCTTGTCGGCCATATAGGCGCGGTGTTATATATATACATATATAGTATTTTGCCGTGTTTATATGCCCAGCCCGAAATCACAATCCAACAACCAACAACAACAACAACAACAACAACAACAATACCAACATCACAACAATATTATCAACACTAATAGGCTCCATAAAACATCCCACACGATGTTTTTCAAATTTCTCAACTAACCATAACAATATCCACAATACCATAACAATATCCACAATACCATAGTCAAAAGATTACATTCAAACTATACTCAATTCAATCCCAAAACTTCTTTTCATAATCAATCCATAACAACAACATAATACAACCCTTTATATACTCGTATATGACAATTCCTTAACATCATTATTATCCCTCATAACAAGATTGTGCTCAAAACATACTATAATTAAAACTCAAGTTAATTCACGACTCAAAATATCATCAATTGCATATTTGAACTTTTCCTCCAATTTCTTGCTCCTCAAATCTTAACATAATTACCAAACAAACTCATAATCATGAAACTAATATGAAATCTTACCTCAAAATTCAAGAACACTGCAATTCCGTGGTTTCTCCGCCTTAGAAATACTTACCCCAACATCTTCAAGAAGAGGAGACAAGTGTAGAACTTACTTGGAAACTCTTAGCCACTTTAATCTTCATTTTGATCCTTGGTTTGGGCTTGGAAACATGTTGGAATATGTTTGGATAAATTTCTAGGACTTCCTAGACCTGAGGTTATGTTAAAAATGAAATAAAAATGACCCAAAATTGTCATATAGTCTTGTAGGAATATATGTGAATGTTGTAGAAGTTGGAAGAAGGTTCTAGAGGATTTGGGATAAGTTTAGAGAGGTTTGGAGATTGGATAAATGTTGTAGGAAGTTCTAGAGAGGTGTGGAGGTGAGAGATGGTGAGAAATTGGTGAAAAATGATGAGTTAGATGACTTAAGGGGTATATAGAATAGTCCAATTCGATTTTGGGCTAAGGGGCCAAAATTGTTGGGCCTTTCTAAGTGGTTTCTAGAATTTTCGCGTAGGTTCGCGGGTTTCTGACAGTCCGTTTTAAAATGCCCATAACTCCCTACTCCGATATCGTATCGACGAATGGTTTGTTGCGTTGGAAACTAGACTTGACGATTTTAGGCTTTTGAAACACCTTAAAACTCCTGATATATCTGGAGATATACCCCTCCAAAATTGACCCAAAATTTCTGTCCAAAATCCTGCCAACTTTTTTCCAATTTTTCGTCAAACATATTCTCTTCGATTTGCTTGATCCCGGAATCTTCCGAAACTCTCCATACATGATATTTATTATTTATTATACTTGAAAATGGTCATGTCCTTTGGTTCCAAGGTTTTCCTTCCTAGTTACGACTCACGAGATCGTAATTCATCCTTTACTTCATTGTTACGTATTTCCCATGGATTGTACATTCCAAAACTTCATGGGACGTCTCCGATACTCCATAAATACGAGGAAGTGCATGACATGCTCATGATATGAAAGTGCGAGGTGTAACAATAGGTTGCTCCCGTGTTGTTTGTGAAGAAAAAGGACGAAACCATGCATCTGTGTTTCGACTATCGATAATCAAACAAAGTGACAATAAAAAACAAGTATCTGATTCCTCGCATTGATGATTTGTTTGACCAGCTTCAGGGTGCTTTTGTATTTTCTAAGATTGATTTGATATTCGGTTATCACCTATTGAAGATTAGGGTTGAGGATGTTCCTAAGACAGCCTTTCGGATGTGTTATGGGCATTATGAGTTTTTGATGACGTCATTTGGGTTGACTAATACCCCTGCAACCTTCATGGATTTTATGAACGGGGTATTCAGACCCTATTTGGATTCCTTCATCATTGTCTTCATCGACGATATCTTGATTTATTCCTATAGTAGGGAGGAGCACGAGTAGTATTTGAGGATCATGCTCGGGATTCTGAAGGAGAAGAAGCTTTATGCCAAGTTTTTGAAGTGTGAGTTTTGGCTTGGTTTAGTGGCATTCTTGGGTTATGTGGTGACTAAATATGGTATCATGGTATATCCTAAGAAGATTGAGGCGGTTCGGGATTGGATTAGGTCCCCTTCTATCACCGAGGTTCAGAGTTTCATAGGTCTTGTGGGTTACTATCGGTGCTTCATGAAGGGGTTTTCATCTATTGCATCCTCACTGACAAAATTTACTCAAAAGGAGGTTTCATTCCATTGGTCCGATGAGTGTGAGGCGAGCTTTCAAAAGTTCAAGACTTTATTGACTATAGCTCCGATTTTGACTTTAACTATCGAGGGTGATAACTTTACGATCTATTGTGATGCTTCTAGAATGGGACTTGGTTGTGTGTTGATGCATAAAGGAAAGTTCATAGCTTATGCTTCGAGATATTTGAAGACGCATGAGAAGAACTGCCCCACTCATGACTTGGAGTTGGTGGCGATAGTGTTTGCTTTGAAGCTTTGGAGGCGTTATCTCTATGGGGTGCATTGTGAGGTATTCACAGATTGTCGTAGCCTTCAGTACATATTCAATAAGAAGGACCTCAATCTGAGACAATGTAGATGGTTGGAGTTGCTAAAAGATTATGACACGACTATTCTGTATCATCCAGGCAAGGCCAATGTAGTGGCATGCCTTAAGTAGGAAGGCAGTAAGCATGGATAGTATGGTTTATTGCGTGTGGGAGAGAGACTTTTGGCGATGGTTGTTCAGTCCATGGCTAATTGGTTTGTGAGACTTGATATTCAAGAGCCTGGTATAGTTTTGTAGCTTGTGTGGAGGCACGGTCTTCCTTATTGGAGCAGATTTGGGCTCAGTAGTTTTGTGATGTAAATTTGTGCAAGATTCGGGACAAACTGTTACAAGGTGAGACTAAGTAAGCGATTTTGGATGGTGATATGGTTTGGAGGATCAACGGTCAGATTTGTGTTCCAAGAGTTGGAGATTTGACTAGATTTATCATGGAAGAGGCTCATTGTTCAAAGTATTCCATTCATCCAGGAGCAATAAAGATATATCTTGATTTGAAGCAACACTATTTGTTACACCTCGGACATTTCGTGTCGTCGTGCGATAAATAGACTAACACGAACTTAAGGTGAGCATGAGAGTTCTTATGACACTAAGGGGAGTATTTGGTAACTTTAAAATGCATACAATAAGATTTTGAAGTCATATGAATTAGTGAAACTAAGTTCGTCAAGGGAAAGTGAAGTATGAGTTGTGTTTAGAAAGGTATGGCGATTATCGAGACTTGGATTGTTTAATAATGTCTTGAAGATTAGCTATAAGGCTCCTTAGATAGTTAATGAAGTGTTATGAAAGTGCCAAGAAGGTTCCATAAGGATTGGAGATCAAACAGAACGACGAGAACAAGTTCGGAAAGGGTGAGTTATACGGTCCATATAACTTTATACGGTCCGTATAACTTTATACGGTCCGTATAATGGTCTGCATAATAGTTACAGTGAAGGGCCATCACTGATGGAGTTATATGGACCGTATAATGTTATACGGACTGTATAAGGGTCCGTATAGTCCCATCGGGCTGAGTTAATTTTCAAGTATAAATATAAGTTCCCACTTCAAATTTGTCATTTTTCCACTTTTCTCAGGAACTCTAGAATATTCCACACACTTCATTAACATAAACTCAAGGGAAATCAAAGATCAAACATCAATAATCAAGGGAAATCAAGTGTATGGGTGCTTGCTAGGGTCCATGGAAGCTAGAAATTTCTTTGGAATTGAAGTTAGGGTTTTCTCCGAATGAAGTATTTCCATCAAAAGCCCATTCCTATATAATCAAAGGTGAGTTTTATGTTCATCCCATGTTATTAAGAGTACTGAATAATTGGAAGACTTGGATTATGGAAGAAAGTGGAATATGGAGTTCAAATATGGAAATAGTAGAATTCTTGAATGGTAACTTAACTTGAATCATAGTTCTTGGTATGTAATGAGTATAATTTTGTGATGAATGATATTAAGAATGTTGAAGAAGCATTATAAGCGAATGGAAATGAAGTTGTGTGGTAATCATGGTTATGGATGACTTTGAAATGGAATGGTGAGAATTGAATAATGTCTAGCTTAATGAAGTTTGTTGATTATGATATCATGGGTGTTGTTATTAAAAGTTTGGGAGTTGTTTATTATATGGAGGAAGTTGTAGAAACAAAGGAAATGCTGCCCAATTTTCATTTGCCCTTAGTCGCTTTAGCTTAAGCTTAAGAATAGTTACGATTATCTAATCTTAGTATGAATTCTCTTGAATGTAGAATCGTAAGCTTGAAAGAAAAGCATTTAGTGTTAAGGAGACATAAAGGTATGTAAGGCTATTACCCTTCTTTCTAAGGCACGACTTCTATAATATGATTCCCTTTATTTTTTTCATGACTTTCTTTCATTCCGAAAGCTACGAGCTTATGATTTATAAAGAGGTTCTCGTGAGATAAAGATAGAGATGCACTATGATAATGATAATGATGATCATATGTATAGAGATATTAGAGTTTATGAGAGGATGCTATTATGATATTAATGACCTTATTATATGATTCCTATGCTATACTTCCACATGTGCTATCAATATCGTCCCCATTCCCAGAATGCTAGAAATTCATGAATCCACCATCCAACTCGTACGATCATTCCTCGCTCGGTGATATCAAGCCTAAGGTTCTAGATGCCCTTAGGAGCTGATAGAGCGTATTAGATGGTTCTTGACTCCATTCATGATAATTGGCCTCATCTCATGTTAATGTTCCTCAAAGCGAAATGCGATGATAAGGATGATTATGACGATGAATTCTGCTCTAAAATGTCAAAGCTTAAGTTTTAATGTTCCCATGGTACCAATAAGCTGTTATAAGACTTCTAATCGTATTCACTATTGTTAATATCATCTTATGTAATTGTTCTTTCAAGGTGAGATGATGACATAACTCTCTTATTGTGGATCCATATAAAATGTTTGAAATATTCCATTCCTAACAATGTTAGAACTTATGATCTTCAAGATTCTTAAGATGAGGTTGGTAAAAGATCCCCACAAAGATAGTAATAATGATAAAATATACCGAGCCTTGTTATGGCCGGGTATGAGTGCGACGAATGAGATGTATATGATGTTACAGAGCCTAAATGGCTGGGTACGAGAATGACCGAGTCCCGAAAGGGCCGAGTACCAATACGAACGAGTCCCGAAAGGGCCGTGTATGGATAGCAACGAGTCCCGAAGGGGCCATGTACGGATGACACCGAGTCCCGATGGGGCCGGGTACGAATATGACAGATGTATGTATAGTAAATATATGTGAATGCATATGTATGTATGTTGTGTATGGATGTGTTCTAAGAGGAGTACGAGGTATACGCACCTACTTTATCTTATGTTATCTTCATTTTGATATCATACTACTATTCATGCCTTACATACTCAGTACGTTATCCGTATTGACGTCCTTTATTTTGTGGACGTTGTGTTCATGCCCACAGGTAGACAGGGGGACGGACCGGATACTTAGGAGCTTTGTCAGCAGATATATAGGAGCACTCCACTACTCCGGAGTTGCGGATTATTGGTATACTCCTTTGTGTACATATTTAGGCCATGGCGGGGTCCTATCCCGTCCTTATGATTTCAGTACTCCAGTTAGAGGCTCGTAGATACATATGTGTAGGTAGTAGATGTTGCGTGATCTCGTTAGTGTATATTCTATGCATCATTTGTAGCCTCGTGGCTTATACATGTATATATATACCTGTACATGTTTTGAAATGTAAAAGGAATATATTTTATGACAAGTTCACAGTAAGTACTATTTTGGAGATTATGCTTGCACAGATTGAGCATGATAGTTAGTATAGTAAGCGGTGCTCAGTAGCCAGCTCCGGGTACCCGTCATGGCCCCTAGTCGGGTCGTGACACTATTGGTGGTGCCGAATGAAGAGAGACATAGTAGATTTTGTGTGTTGTTGATTGAATTGTCGACAAGTGAAGTATGAGCACCAGAAGCCTGCTGGTTTGATTCAGAAGATGCCCATACCTGAGTGGAAATGGGAGCGGATTTGTATGGACTTTGTGGTAGGATTCCCACGTACTTTGGGCAAGTTTGATCCTATTTGGGTCATCGTGGATAAATTGACCAAGTTTACCCATTTCATTCCATTTCAAACTACCTACAATTCAGAGAATTTGGCCAAGATCTACATTCGAGAGATAGTTTGATTGAATAGGGTTCCCATTTCCATCATTTCGGACCGAGGTACTCAGTTTTGTTACACCCCATAGTTTTGTATGTTGAGATTTATAAGTGTTGATTGTTTTAAGTATGAACACTGGAGTTACCTTCAAGAATATCCATGATTATGTGCGCTAATCTTATGGTAATAAGGGTTTAAGTTCATATAATAAGCTATGGGAGGATTGGAGAGCAAGTGAATCAAGGAAATTAAGTTTGTTGGAACTTGGGAGAAAACAATGAGAGGAAATTTTGGTCCAACTTGGAGAAAGAATATCTTTAGTATATGAGGAGTTTTGAAGCAAAGAAAAAGCCTAAATTGAAGTTAAGGAAGTGTAGTTTCCAATGCAACAAACCGCGCATCGATCGGACATCGGAGTCAAATGCTATGAGCATTTCAAGACTGACTGCCAGGGCAGAAATCACCCTGTGTGAACGCGACCCAAGGGGCCGCGAACAAGAAGAGGATGTCAGGACCCAACCCCGTGGGCCATGACCAGTGCCCGAGATGGACACTCGTATATGTACCTGTTAAACATAGTCAGGCTGATACTATAGACAATATAGGAATTGACAAAGATCCAAACGTTCACGATGTCACATATCATGATAATCTGTCTCCTGAGGAGTCACAACCAATCACATCGTAATAAAATACGCAAGCGGACAAGGCTGCCACTATATATCGTTATAAAACGCAAGCCGACAAGGCTGCCACAACATGTCAATACCATACATAAGCCGACAAGGCTATCACAACATGTGACTACTATACATAAGCCGGCAATGCTATCACAACATATGAATACTATACAAAAGCCGACAAGGCTATCACAACATGTCAATACCACACGTAAGTCATATAGACACGGCTGAACAAAACTTATACATAACCCACACATATGTCTACAGACCTCTAAGAGTATCAATTGCGAAATATGATGGGACAGGGCCCCGTCGTACCCCTGGATAAACATGTATATATAAAGCAAAAGATCTGTACCAAAAGTCCAAGCTCCGGAACAATGGAGCTCTCCAGGACAGCTGAGTGGAAATCCTAAGCTGGAGGATCGCTAAATCGAGTATCTGTACCTGCGGGCATGAAACGCATCCCCCCGAAGAAAGGGGGTCAGTACGAGATACGTACTGAGTATATAAAGCATGAAATACAATAAAGAGGATTCTGACTGAAATAGAGGTCACAGGAGACAAGTATGACATTCAAAATACCAATACACTTGCCTTATGAAATGTAAATCGTGCATATCAATATCATATATCATACCCGGCCCATTATGGGACTCGGTGACATAATCATATCATCATCATATATATATATATATATACTGTACCCGGCCCTCTAGTGAGGTACTCGGTGAATAAAGTCATCACATGCTATCCTTGGCGCCATAATCACATCATCATATCGTCATATCATCATATCATCACATCATCATATCGTCATATATATACATATACCATACCCGGCCCTCTAGTGAGGGACTCAGTGAACAATGCAGTGAACTGTGCACGAGAACATACCCAGCCCGGGACTCGGTGAAAGATATATTGAGGCATGCACGAGAAGAGTAGTGAGTGACCATATACAAACCAAGTCATCATCTGAGGCTCGATAGAATAAGTAAAATAAACTAACACTTGAGTGTCAAAAGAGTCTGTCATGTCAAGTATCACTCAAATATCATTATGGATTATATCAAATGGAACTTCGGGAATCATAGACACATATCAAGCTAACATGAAATAGCTTATGGAATTCAAGGACTCAATAGAATATTCAAAACGAATCATCTTTTGAAATTCAAGACAATAGCCATATCCAGTACCTTTCAGATATCAATACAGATTATATCAAAATAGAACTTCTGGAATCATATACACGTATCAAGACATAATGAATAGTTTCTGGAAATCAAGAACATTAGCCATCCTAGTGGCTCTAAGAATAGGAGCTTCTTTGGAGTCATATATACGTCGTCTGTTTGTTTCATAAAGGTCATGCCAAAAAGAAAGAAGGGTTAGCTTTACATACCTGTTTAAGGTTAATCGTAATCTCGTTCGCTTCGTCGCCCCGTTAGCCTATTTAATATAAAAGTAACGCTATCGTTAGTAAACTATACTTCCTAGCTCATAAATATGTAACCAATCGCCTATAGGACTCATACTTTAACTTATACTTTCTTGGTTAGGATTTTCAATAGTTAAGGACTTAACGGAAATCGGGCAGCATTTCCCCTATATATTCGCCTAACCCGAATTTCCAATTATCCTCCTGTTATCACAGAAATACCAAAAATAACAACAATAGAGATATGCATACAAAATTCTTACAATTCAGCCCATAAACAATTCTAACAATCCAACAACCCTTCTTAATCCTTTTCGACCCACAATTTCATATAACAACGATCTCATACATTTTCTTACTTCCAATTTCATCCAAACCAATTTTAATAATTTCATCACAACACTATTAATACAATTACACCACAAAATAAGAAATCTTACCTAAATTTTCTTGGAGGAATTTCTACACTTAATTGCTCCAATTTCGCAATTTCCTCTTCCCCAATTCAATATATAATGTTGCTATCACCTCCTTGAACTTGTAATTCACTTGAAACTTGATCAAAATATTCAACAAAACAAATTTTTCTCCAGCACCATGGCTGGCCGAGAGCAGCCATGGATGTTTTAATTTTTTTCCTAACTTGATTTTTGGTAAAATGAATTCAAGTGTTGATTCCTTCATTGGCCAATTGTTTATGTATGGGTCCCCATGTATTGCCATGTCCACCCCCTCTAATGACTCACCAAAATATTTGGTTGAATTGTTATTATTATTATTATTTTAAAACTAAAACGGGTGGGGCCCACACATAGTAATTAAGTTAATTAATTTTAATTAATCACTAATTTTTCTTTATAATTTAATCACAATTAATTAGTCCCTAATCTCTAATAATATTTCTACACTAAATAAAATTTATAAATTATTTGTGTTCTAATTAAAATTGAAAATTAAAAGTTCCTATTTCATATCCGAAAATGATCCCGTCTTTAACTTAAGTCGGTTAGCTTGCGAATAATCTCGACGTATAAGAATACGGGATATAACATCCTTCCCCCCTTTAGAACATTCGTCCTCGAATGTTGAATTGGTCCTGTAAGTCTTATAAAAATTTCGGGGAAGTCTTCCTTATCACTAATACATATAGTTTCATCGATTAATCAATATAATCAAGTGAGGAGTTTAAGTTACCTGTAGGCGTAGGGAACAAGTAAGGGTACTTATTCTTCATCTCCTCCTCGGCTTCCCAGGTCATCTCTTCTCTATTGTTGTTTTGCCATAATACTTTGACGGAAGCCACGTCCTTGGTTCGTAATCTCCTAACCTGCCGATCAAGTATGGCTATAGGCTGCTCCTCGTAGGTTAACTCCTCCGTCACCTGGACATCATCCACGGGAAATACTCTGGAAGGATCGCCTATACATTTGCGAAGCATTGACACGTGAAAGACTGGATGTACTGCTCCCAAATCAGACGGTAGGTCCGACTCGTAGGCAACCTGGCCTACCTTACGGATAATCGGATAAGGCCCAATGTACCTTGGGCCCTTCATGGGTGACACCTTTAAGAACACCCTGTCACCAACCTGAAATTCTTCGACGTCGATTATCTGCATATGATTTCTGTCAACTCTGGGCTGCCAGTAACCTCTCCTGGATAAGCTTCACTTTATCAACAGCCTGCTGAATCATGTTTGGGCCTATTAATTTAGTCTCACCAACATCAAACCAGCCAATAGGTGACCTACACTTCCTCCCATACAAGGCCTCATACGGTGCCATCTGAATACTCGAATGGTAGCTATTATTATAGGCAAACTCGATAAGTGGCAAATGATCATCCGAGCTACCCCTAAAATTAATAATACAGGCCCGTAACATATCTTGTAGTGTCTGAATAGTACGCTCGGCCTGTCCGTCAGTCTGAGGGTGGAATGCTGTGCTAAGACTCACTTGTGTCCCCAATCCCTCCTGGAAAGATCTCCAGAAGTTAGCTGTAAACTGGGCTCCTCTTTCGGAGATAATAGCTGTGGGAACCCCGTGAAGTCTCACTATCTCCTTGAGGTATAACCTAGCATAGTCCTCAGCTGAATAAGTAGTCCTGACTGGAAGAAAGTGGGCTGATTTTGTCAGCCTATCAAGGATAACCCAAATAGAGTCATATCTTCACGTAGTGCGAGGTAAACCTGTGACGAAGTCCATATTAATCACCTCCTATTTCCAAGTAAGAATCTCTATCTCCTGTAATAATCCACCAGGCTTCTGATGCTCGACCTTAACCTGTTGACAATTCGGGCACTGAGCAACAAACTCCGCTATATCTTTCTTCATGCCATCCCACCAATACAAGCATCTAAGGTCATGATACATCTTCGTTGACCCTGGATGAACAGAATAACGGGCGTAGTGTGCCTCTCCCATAACCTGTTTCCGTAACCCTGCAACCTCAAGTACACATAATCTGCCTCTGTATCGTAGCACTCCGTCAGGTGCAACTTCGAATGGGGTCTCCTCCTTCTGAAGAGCTGCATCTCTACAATGTACAAGACTAGGGTCCTCGTATTGGTGTCTCTTTACCACTTCTATGATAGAAGACTCAGCAACTCCTCGAACAGAAACTCCACCGTTATCAGAATCAGCCAAACGGACTCCAAGATTAGCTAACTGGAAAATCTCATGAACTATCTCCTTCCGTTGTGGTTGTACATCTACCAAGCTACCCATAGATTTACGGCTGAGTGCATCTGCTACAACATTTGCTTTCCCTGGGTGGTATAGAATGTCAACATCATAGTCCTTCAGCAACTCTAGCCACCTCCTCTGCCGCAAATTTAGCTCCTTCTGCTTAAAGATATATTGGAGACTCTTATGATCCGTATAAATATCAACATGCACGTCGTATAAATAATGTATCCATATCTTTAAGGCATGAATTACTGCTACTAACTCCAGATCATGAGTGGGATAATTGTTTTCGTGCCTTCTGAGCTGCCGGGAGGCATAGGCTATAACTCTGTCATGCTGCATCAATACACAACCTAGCCCAATGCCTGAGGCATCACAATAAATAACATAGCCATATGGCCCCTTAGGAAGTGTTAGAACTGGAGCCGTAGTCAACTTATCCATCAGTAATTGGAAGCTTCGCTCACAAGCATCGGTCCACTGGAACTTAGCTTCCTTCTGTGTTAGCCTTGTTAAAGGCGCTGAAATCGAGGCAAATTTCTCTACAAACCTCCTGTAATACCCCGCTAGCCCCAGAAAACTATGTACCTCGGTAGGCGTCGTAGGTCTAGGCCAAGTCTTCACTGCCTCAATCTTCTGTTAGTCTACCCGAATGCCATCAGCTCCAATAATATGCCCCAATAATGCTACTGAAGTCAACCAGAATTCACATTTAGAGAACTTAGCATACAACTTCTGGTGCTGGAGCACCCTAAGTACCGTCCTCAAATGATCTGCATGCTCCCCTTCCGATCGTGAATAGACCAGAATAGCATGGATAAATACGATCACAAACATATCTAGGAATGGCTTGAATATTCGGTTCATCAAATCCATAAATATTGCTGGAGCATTGGTCAGCCCAAAAGACATCACTCTAAACTCATAATGCCCGTATCGGGTCCGGAATGCAGTCTTCGGAATATCTGCCTCCTTTACCCGCACCTGGTGGTAGCTTGACCGCAAATCTATCTTCGAGAAACACTTGGCACCCTACAACTGGTCGAACAGATCATGAATTCTGTGGAGGGGATATCTATTATTTATTGTCACTTTATTCAGCTGCCTGTAATCGATACACATCCGCAGCGACCCATGTTTCTTTCTCACAAATAGTACTGGTGCTCCCCAAGGTGATGTACTGGGCCTGATGAAGCTCTTTTCTAATAAATCTCTCAATTGCTCCTTCAACTCTTTCAGTTCTGCAGGTGCCATCCTATAAGGAGGAATAGATATGGGCTGAGTATCTGGCAGCACATCTATAGTAAACTCTATCTCCCACTCAGGAGGAAGGCCTGGAAGTTCATCTGGGAATACATCTGGAAATTCGTTAACTATCGGCACTGACTGAAGAGTCAGCGCCTCTGCCTTCAGGTCATGCACCCGAACCAGATGATAAATATAACCCTTTCTGACCATCTTCTTTGCCTTGAGGTATTAAATAAACTTACCCCTCAGCGATGCTATATTTCCCATCCACTCTATAATTGTCTCTCCTGGGAACTGAAATCGAACTATCTTGCCTCTACAATCAACGTTAGCATAACAAGAAGCTAACCAATCCATACCCATAATAACATCAAACTCAGTCATATCTAGCTCTACCAGATCTGCCTTGGTGCAACGACTATATATAATCACCGAACAATCTCTATATATTTGCCTTGCTATAACAGAATCTCCTACCGGTGTAGCTACCTCAAATGGTTCTATCAATTCAGGTTTTATCCCAATTCTACTAGCAACAAAGGGTGAAATATATGATAAGGTGGAGCATCGGTCTATCAATGCATATACTCCTCGAGAGAAAATTGATAGTATACCTGTCTACTAGCCAAAGCATATATGCGGTTCGAAGGACCGCTAGAACTGGAAGCTCCGCCACAACCTCTACCACGGCCTGCTGGTGTCTGAATACCCTGCCCCATAGGGCGCATAGCTACAGAGGAAGACGAACCAGCAACCGATCCAATGGGCTGAGCTACACCACCTGGACTGCCACCATACGGACACTCTCTCATAATATGGCCTTGGCGGCCACAAGAAAAACAAGAACATGTAGCGAAACGACATTCCCCGAAATGGGGCCTACCACACCGAGAGCACCGAGGCAAAGGTGGCCTCGACTGACTCGAACCCCTGTTCACCTGCGAACCTGAAGCCCTGGAGCTCTGACCGGCTCCTGAATATCCTGTATTATCAAATCTCCTGCCTGTAAACTGTGGGGGTGCACTCCGTGCTAGCTAGGAGGGATATCTACTATACTGCTGAGGCTGCCTGCC
Organism: Lycium barbarum; assembly: GCF_019175385.1. Classification (NCBI taxonomy): domain Eukaryota; kingdom Viridiplantae; phylum Streptophyta; class Magnoliopsida; order Solanales; family Solanaceae; genus Lycium; species Lycium barbarum. Next base: position 103,382,522 of record NC_083345.1, read on the forward strand.
TCGAAACTCGCCAGGATAGCCAGCCGATCTAGCCCTCTTATGCTGACCTCTGTTATGATCTCTATCTGGCTGACGCCCTCTATGTCGATCCTCTACCCCTTGTGCATATGCCTGTATCCGAGCAATATCCATACCTAGCTGAAGAGCCACCGCCATACAACCATCAATCAAATAGCGGTCCAGTCCCATCACATAACGATGCACTCTATCAGCCATATCAGCTACAATAGTAGGCGCATATCTAGCCAATGAATCAAACTCAAGACTGTACTCTCGAACGCTCCTGCCACTTTGCCTTAGATGTAAGAATCTATCAACTCTAGCTCGCCTCACCTCTGGAGGCAGGAAGTGTCCAAGGAAGGCCTCCACAAACTCATCCCACACTGCTGGAGGAGCATCCTCACCCCTAGATAATTCCCACGACTCATACCAATTAACAGCTACATCCCGCAATCGATACAAAGCCAACTCCACCGTCTCAGTCTCAGAAGCCATGATTATCCTCAACGTACGCTGCATCTGCCGAATAAACTCCTGCGGATCATCCTCGGGCTTTTACCCAAAAAACTCTGGAGGATTACAACTTAAGAAGCCACGGGCTCTCAAGCTATCATGTCTATCTGCATGGTCAACCCCTAGTCCATTCTTGCGAGCCTGTCCTGCCACTAATCTGGTTAGCAACTGAACTGCATCTCTCATGGCTCTATCCTTCGCCCCTGGCTGAGGAGCTGGAGGCTCCGGTACTGGAACCTCGGGAGCTGGCGGTGGGACCGCCCCCTGATCTGGAGATACTTCTGCTCTAGGTTCCCCTGGAAGTGGCGGTGTAGCAGAACTCGCTGACTGGAACCCAATCTCAGGCATAACCTGGGCACGGGCCCTAGTAAGTCTCCGAGTCTGGCTAGTATCCCCTGCTACCGATTTGCCCTTCTGGGCAGCTGTCGCTTTCTTTAGAGGCATAGCTATAAACATAATAATATGTTAGGGAGGGATTATCCTGATAATATAGCTCTATCGCACGATCTAGGATAAGAAGGAAAGATAACATTCTAAATGTCCTGTAGCTTCCTGTTTATAGATGTGGTGCACAACACACCGATAAACAAGACTCTACAGGACACGGTCTGTAGACACTCCGAGGATGAACTGCTCTGATACCACTTTTGTCAGGACCCAACCCCCTGGGCCATGACTAGTGCCCGAGATGGACACTCGTATACGTACCTGTTAAACATAGTCAGGCTGACACTATAGACAATATAGGAATTGACAAAGATCCAAACGTTCACGATGTCACATATCATGATAATCTGTCTCCTGATGAGTCACAACCAATCACATAGTAATAAAATACGCAAGCGGACAAGGCTGCCACTATATATCGTTATAAAACGCAAGCCGACAAGGCTGCCACAACATGTCAATACCATACATAAGCCGACAAGGCTATCACAACATGTGACTACTATAAATAAGCCGGCAATGCTATCACAACATGTGAATACTATACATAAGCCGACAAGGCTATCACAACATGTCAATACCACACGTAAGCCATATAGACACGACTGAACAAAACTTATACATAACCCACACATATGTCTACAGACCTCTAAGAGTATCGATAGCGAAATATGATGGGACAGGGCCCCGTCGTACCCCTGGATAAACATGTATATATACAGCAAAAGATCTGTACCAAAAGTCCAAGCTCCGGAACAATGGAGCTCTCCAGGACAGCTGAGTGGAAATCCTAAGTTGGAGGATCGCCAAATCGAGTATCTGTACCTGTGGGCATGAAACGCAGCCCCCCGAAGAAAGGGGGTCAGTACGAGATATGTACTGAGTATATAAAGCATCAAATACAATAAAGAGGATTTTGACTGAAATAGAGGTCACAGAAGACAAGTATGACATTCAAAATACCAATACACTTGCCTTATGAAATGTAAATCGTGCATATCAATATCATATATCATACCCGGCCCATTATGGGACTCAGTGACATAATCATATCATCGTCATATATATATATACCATACCCGGCCCTCTAGTGAGGGACTCGGTGAATAAAGTCATCACATGCCATTCTTAGCGCCATAATCACATCATCATATCGTCATATCATCATATCATCATATCATCATATCATCACATCATCATATCGTCATATATATACATATACCGTACCCGACCCTCTAGTGAGGGACTCGGTGAACAATGCAGTGAACTGTGCATGAGAACATACCCGACCCGGGACTAGGTGAAAGATATATTGAGGCATGCACGAGAAGAGTAGTGAGTGACCATATACAAACCAAGTCATCATCTGAGGCTCGATAGAATAAGTAAAATAAACTAACACTTGAGTGTCAAAAGAGTCTGTCATGTCAAGTATTACTCAAATATCATTATGGATTATGTCAAATGGAATTTGGGAATCATTGACACATATCAAACTAATATGAAATAGCTTATGGAATTCAAGGACTCAATAGAATATTCAAAACGAATCATCTTTTGAAATTCAAGACAATAGCCATATCCAGTACCTTTCGGATATCAATACAGATTATATCAAAATAGAACTTCTGGAATCATATACACGTATCAAGACATAATGAATAGTTTCTGGAAATCAAGAACATTAGCCATCCTAGTGGCTCTAAGAATAGGAGCTTCTTTGGAGTCATATATACGTCGTCTGTTTGTTTCATAAAGATCATGCCAAAAAGAAAGAAGGGTTAGCTTTACATACATGTTTAAGGTTAATCGTAATCTCGTTCGCTTCGTCTCCCCGTTAACCTATTTAATATAAAAGTAACGCTATCGTTAGTAAAATATACTTCCTAGCTCGTAAATCGGTAACCAATCGCCTATAGGACTCATTCTTTAACTTATATTTTCTTGGTTAGGGCTTTCATTAGTTAAGGACTTAACGGAAATAGGGCAGCATTTCCCCTATATATTCGCCTAACCCGAATTTCCAATTATCCTCCTGTTATCACAGAAATACCAAAAATAACAACAATAGAGATATGCATACAAAATTCTTATAATTCGGCCCATAAACATTTCTAACAATCCAACAACCCTTCTTAATCCTTTTCGACCCACAATTTCATATAACAACGATCTCATACATTTTCTTACTTCCAATTTCATCCAAACCACTTTTAATAATTTCATCACAACACTATTAATACAATTACACCACAAAATAAAAAAATCTTACCTAAATTTTCTCGGAGGAATTTCTACACTTAATTGCTCCAATTTCGCAATTTCCTCTTCCCCAATTCAATATCCAATCTTGCTATCACCTCCTTGAACTTGTAATTCACTTGAAACTTGATCAAAATATTCAACAAAACAAAATTTTCTCCATCACCATGGCTGGCCGAGAGCAGCCATGGAAGTTTTAATTTTTTTTTCCTAACTTGATTTTTGGTAAAATGAATTCAAGTGTTGATTCCTTCATTTGCCAATTGTTTATGTATGGCTCCCCATGTATTGCCACGTCCACCCCCTCTAATGACTCACCAAAATATTTAGTTGAATTGTTATTATTATTATTATTTTTAAACTAAAACGGGTGGGGCCCAGACATAGTAATTAAGTTAATTAATTTTAATTAATCACTAATTTTTCTTAATAATTTAATCACAATTAATTAGTCCCTAATCTCTAATAATATTTCTATACTAAATAAAATTTATAAACAATTTGTGTTCTAATTAAAATTGAAAATTAAAAGTTCCTATTTCATATCCGAAAATGATCCCGTCTTTAACTTAAGTCGGTTAGCTTGCGAATAATCTCGACGTATAAGAATACGGGATATAACAGAGGAAAACTCAGCAACCCTTCGTGAACGCGACCCAAGGCCGCGAACGCGAAGGGAAAATCCTAGGTCGGTGGAAACCGACTCTAGAACATTATAAAAAGGGATTTACCCCATTATTTTTAGCCAAAAACCCCTTAAACACAGCCCCAAACCTGTGGATCATTCTCCCAACTTCAGTCCACTAAAATTTAGCGTGAAACAGGTGAAAACCCAAAATTTTGATTCGGATAGCGTATAGTTGTGATTATAGTGGCGTATCGCGGTGAATCTTGACTTGAAATCAAGGCAAATATTGAAGCTATTGCTGCTCTAGCAAGAATAAGGTATAAATCTCTTCTTGTTGATATTGATTTCGGTTACTTACGAAGATAAAAGTATTAAATAGTCGCATAACAAGTTGATTAGTTGAGAAATTTGGAAAACATCATGTGGGATGTTTTAGGGAATATATTGGTATGGATAATGGTGTTGATGAAGTTGCTATTGTTGTTGTTGTTGGTTGTTGATATTATGATTTCGAGCTAGGTATATAAACAGGGGAGATGCTGCCGGAATTTCAGCAGATTCTAAAAGGATTTCATTTGAAGGCTTAAGACAAGTATATGACAATAAGCCTAATAATAGTATGACTGATTTATATGTAGATTGCGAGACCGGAAGTAGGTTGGAAAGTGGAGAAGCGAACTTCCAGGTATGTTAAGGCTGTTCCTTCTTTCCTTGGTATGATTCCATATATGATAGGTTCGTAAAGAGCCTTATGACTAGAGATTTGTCAAAGTAGAGCTTGTCATATTGTGGCATAGTTTCTGAGTGTTATGTTGTTCTTTCTGAGGGGCTATATTCCCTCCCTATGTCCTTAGGTTTATAGACAGACCAAAGAGACATGTTACAGTATCAGTGTTTTCAGCATATGCATGATATACTGCATGATATACATACATATATATATATATATATATATCTTCAGCCTGGCCACTTGGTCAGTGAGACATTTTTATTTTGCCTGGCCTACGGGTCAATGAGACAGATATGCCTGGCCTACGAGTTAGTGAGACAGATACGCCTGGCCTACGGGTCAGTGAGACAAATATGTCTGGCCTACGGATCAGTGAGACAGATATGCCTGGCCTACAGGTCAGTGAGACAGATTGCCTGGCCCGCGGGTCAGTGAGATATATTGCCTGGCTATTTGGCCAGTGAGATTTTGCAGTTGCCTGTCCACTTGGTCAGTGAGATATGTAATAGTATTATATTGCATTTCATATGAGACAGGTCAGGTGAGATATTCAGAGCAGTTTTTTGGCCTCCAAATTATCACATTTTCAGTTCAGTTTCAGTTATCTATTGCCTTACGTACTCGGTACATTATTTCGTATTGACGTCCCTTTTGCTTGGGGGCACTGCGTTCATGCCCCCAAGTTCAGGTAGCCAGACAGACGATTCATCTCAGTAAGCCTTCCACTCAGCTAGAGTCAGTGCACTTCACTTGGTCCAGAGCTGCAGTCCCTTTGCGGTATGCTATTTTGACATGTATGGGTATGACGGGACCATGTCCTATCCTTTCTACAGCTCGTGTTTCCTAGAGCTCTGTGGATAGTTGTACGTTGTTGGGGATATTATGTAGCCTTTTCGGCTCTCATTTTATTGTACAATATACATGGCAGCCTCGTCGACTTGCTCAGTTGTGTATTTATATTTTGGGTGTGCGTGCCCAGTTTAGACGAGATAGTCAGTATATATATATATATATAATTGTTTGTGCGCAGGTAGGCCTTATTGGTTTAAGTTGGGGGTTTCTCCCTGAGTTTCAGATTTAGAGTGATTCGCTCAGGCCTATGTTGGCATCGAGTGCTAGTCACGCCACTCCATATTTGGGGCGTGACAAACTTGGTATCAGAGCAGTTCTGTCATAGGGTTGTCTACAGAACATGTCCAGAAGAGTCTTGTTTATGGGTGTGAAGTGCGCAACACTTATAAACAGGAGGCTGCGGGGCATTTAGGAATGATTGACCTTTCTTTCTCATCTTAGATCGTGCCGTAGAGCTAAATTATAGGATGTGATGTCCTTGATTCTAACCCTAAATGTTTTGATTGTGGATAAGCAGTTGATTATGCCGCTACGAGGCAATTGCTAAGAATTGAAGTTTTTCATTCGAAAGGTATGTTTCCTATTTTATTAATATAGATAGACGTTGATATAAGAACTGAGCAAGATATTATAGGTATTTGTGATTGCCCTGTGGGGGCATTGGATATGTTTTCTGGACTGTGTACAGGAATGAGGTAGTAAGAATTATAGAGGGAACTCTGCCGAAACTTTTACAAATTGAATTGTTTGCATGTCTATATAGAAAGAGTAAAGGGAAAATGCGACCATCATCCATTTGGTAAGTCGTGATTGAAGGAACAACTATGAGACGCTTTCAAAGAGAAGTTTTAGAATGATTTTAATCTAATTTAAAGGAGGAACCCTGGAGGGAAAAATGATTAGTAGTTAAAGAAACTGGATTGAGTTGCATCTGAGATTTCGGAGGATTGAGACCTATTGGAAACATAAATAAAGTTGACAGTAGGAACTCAAATATGGTATTACGATTTATAGATTCGATTGGTTAGTAAGAGATATTGATATGGAAAAGAAATTTAAGGAGGACGAGAAAGTTTCACCCTAGAAGTATATATATGAGATCAAGATGGGTTTGTACTCATAGTGGAATGTTCTGCAGACTTCCAGGTAGATATTATTAAGTACCAAACAGGAAAGAACACTTTAAGAGCAAAGGAAATCAAGGAGGATCTTGAGGACAGAAGTACGAGAAAGTGTGGTTATGAATTGATTAAAGGAAGTTATGTGACCGTCGATGATAAGAAGAAGTTTAATAAATTAGTAAGGTTGGCCAAAGGTAGACAGTGATGGCATAATATAATGGACTTGGAATAGAGATACGATTATGAAGGAAACAGGACGAATATACGAGGAATAGACATACATACGAGCAAGCTATAGTATCGTAAAGGGAAATAAGAAATGACCGAAGGAAGAAACAAAAGGGTGTATTTGACTAAAATTTCATTATGAAAACAAGAATCGGCGGGACATTAGAATATACAAACAATTAGTTAAGAGAAACTATGGGACACTATGAGCTAAATTAAGGAAAGGATGAATTGTGAGAATGAATGAGATAGAGTATCGACTTTTACTGGTATAGTATAAACCTAACTCAGAATCAGGAACTAAGAGTTAGAGGAATCTTAAGGGTATTGGTGAAATGATAGCTATGAGGGTACGACTGAAGGAGCATGGTATAGTCAGGCACTCTATAAGGAGCCTAACGAATTCCAATGTCACCATTGATTCATTAACCTAGGGGAATATTAGGCATGAAGGGAGTAAGTTGTTTGAATTGTGTCCAATATGTGCGAACATTTGTAACTTGATACAAGGATTCAGTTAGCAAAAGAGAAATAAGTCAAACCATGCGATGAAAGTAAATCCGGCATTATATGGAATAGAGGAGTTGAAGGATTGCTCGGGTTGGCCAGATGACTATCAAAGACGGTTAATACTCGAATATTACTGGTATATGAGAACATTCTTAGATGAATTACAATATTCCCAAGAACAGAAGAAGGAAATGTACTAGCTTTAAGGAGTCAAAATTTGAGATGAACTAATATAGCAAGAATGTGCTAAAGAAAAGTGAAAATGGACTAAATGCAAGTATATTATGAGATAGACATGGAAAAAGAGGCATGACAAGATGATGAAGGTTTAGCAAATCAAAGGGAATAAGTTTTGTCAATGCGATACGTTGTGTTCCGGGCTATGATTCGAATCGCTTGTACCAGAGAAATTTTGGTTACAATTAAATATACAGCAAATGTACCCCAAAAGGTGACAGGAGAAGTGAGAAGGCCTACAAGTGACCAAGGATAAGTATCAGGGATAGTCGGGATTACTAAAGAGAAATCGTAGCACTGGAAGAGATGAGAGTTTTAAAAGAGGAATATTTATGGGAATTTCAATGATCGTCAAAAGGAAGGAAGACAATATGCCCATGGATAGCACGACAGCAGTACTGCCTGAGATTAGAAAATACCTCCGCGTCGTGAAATCATAAGTCACTGTTTATATTAAATTGTCAGAGTATTTGTCATAGGACCATATAAATAATCGTCCAGATGAAATGGCTAGTAAAGTGGTGTAGGGACGACAATAAATATTTGAAGGAGAATGGAAGCTAGTTAAGTCTCAATTAGCCGCTGGTATAGGAGAGCCAAGGACTTAAAGAGGGAAGCATACTTGTATTGAAAGGAAGTTGTGATTAAGTAAGATTTGTTTTTAGTCTCATGCTTATGAGTTATTTTGTAATTATGTTAAGATTTGAGGAGAGGAAATTGGAGGAAAGATTCAAACATGGATTTGAAGATATTTTGAATAGTATATTAGCTTGAGATATAATCATTAGTATGTTGTAAGTATAATATTGTTATGAGGGATAACAATGATGATAAGAAAATGTTGTATACAAGTGTATAAGGGATGGTGTTGAGGTTGTTGTATGGGTTGAATTGAGTCCCATTTCAATATAAATCCCTTGGCTATAGTATTTTTGACGCATTGGATGAGTAATATGAAGTAAAGTAATTAATGAGAATAATAAGACATTAGCAAGGAAATGCTATTACAAACCATCTGGGCGCTACCATAGGTGTAACTATGATGACATTGTAAGGAATTAAGGAGTCCGACCAAATAATTAAAAAGGAGATGAGATGATATATATGTAAAATTGATTAGTACTAAGAGGGATAATATAAAGTAGCACTAGAGAAGCAAGCGAGGAAAAGTGCCACAGCCAAATAAGAAAGTTGTCTATTAGCAGAGAAATAGAGGGCTACGAAACAGGAGGGACTAAGTCAACGGAAGGTGAAGTCATGGAAGTAGACGAAGATAAGATCGCAAGAAAAAGATTCAAGAATATAAATAAAGTAGATGGAAATTTAAGGAATTAAGAGATCCGCTTGATTGATAAATCAAAATGACAGATAAGTGCGTCAGACTATGGGAAAGACTTATTAAGTGAGAGTCGGGCAAAGGTTAAAACTAAAGGATAACCCCAAAGGAAATGATCAAAGGATATCACGTTTGATTGGAACAAGCGGGTGACAATGAAACCTCATGGAATAAGCAACATGATGGCTCTTATTGGAAAAGCGATGAATGAAGGTTACAGACAAAGGAAAGAATGAAAAGATTCGAATTCGCTGCATGACAAGGAATCTTGGTTATTGTTCGACAAACTTCTGAATTCACCCCTAATTTATTAGCTGAACTAAGGATCAGAAACATTAAGAGTAAATTGAAGGAAAGGAATCATTAAATAAGAGATTTGAGATGTTTTTCATATAAGTACAAGAATTACCTTTAGCTAGCCCAAGTGCAAGAAGTCCAATTAAAGGAAAGAGAAATTAAGCGAGACATTTCGGTGTTAAACTAGTTGAAAGATAAAACACCTCAAAGATTAAATCGACTGCTATAAAAGGCAAAGGATGCTACAATATGACCAGTCTTGAGGTTATCTTTAAGGGAGGAAGAATAAGAATAAGTAAACTCCAAGAAGACAAAGGCCTGGGATATCAACGTAAGAAAGATACATGGAGATCAAAGAGAACAAGAATTTCTGAATAAAAAGAAGATGGGATCAAAATTGGATAAAAGTATATGGTAAGTATTGGATAAAAGAGCATATAAGAATGTAAACAACGGAGGTTGAAGAGACAACGATAACGATAAAGCATGAAGAGTTAGTAGACAGACAGATAATAAGAAAAGGGACGACCTTGAGTACGGGCATAAATTTTGGCCACAAAAGAAGAAGGATAAACTGTGTACTTCGGATAAGTTCAGTCTTAAATGAGCAAGTAAGACTATAAGTAAGTAAAGTAAATACCGACAAATGCAGGTAAGAATATTGACATCTACCTCAGAGCGAACTCTACTTCAACATTCGAGGATGAATGTTTTTGAAGGGAGGGAGAATGTTACACCCCGTAGTTTTGTACGTTGAGATTTATAAATGTTGATTGTTTTAAGTATGGATACTGCAGTTACCTTCAAGAATATACAAGGTTATATGTGCCAATCTTGTGGTTATGAGGATTTAAGTTCATATAATAAGTTATGGGAGGATTGGAGAGCAAGTGAATCAAAGGATTAAGTTTGTTAGAACTTTGGAGAAAAGAATAAGGGGTAATTTTGGTCCAACTTGGAGAAAGAATATCTTTTAGTATATAAGGAGTTCTGAAGCAAAGCAAAAGCCTAAATTGAAGTTCAGGAAGTCTAGTTACCAATGCAACAAACCGCGCATAGATCTGACATCAGAGTCAAACGCTATGAACATTTCAAGACGAACTGCCAGTCCACTAACATTTAGCGCAAAACAAGTAAAAATCCGGAATTCGGATTCGGAGAGTGTATAGTTGTGATTATAGTGGCGTATCGCGGTGAATATTGACTTGAAATCAAGGCAAATATTGAAGCTATTGCCGCTCTAGCAAGAATAAGGTATGAATCTCTTCTTGTTGATATTGATTTCGGTTTACTTATGAAGATAAAAGTATTAAATAGTCGTATAACAAGTTGATTAGTTGAGAAATTTGGAAAACATCGTGTGGGATGTTTTAGGGAATATATTGGTATGGATAATGGTGTTGATGAAGTTAGTATTGTTGTGGTTGTTGGTTGTTGATATTATGATTTCGGGCTAGGCATATAAACAAGAGAGATGTTGCCCGAATTTTAGCAGATTCTAAAAGGATTTCATTTGAAGACTTAAGACAAGCATATGACAATAAGCCTAATAATAGTATGACTGATTTTATATGTATATTGCGAGAGCGGAAGTAGGTTGGAAAGTCGAGAAGCGAACTTCCAGGTGTGTTAAGGTTGTTCCTTCTTTCCTTGGCATGATTCCATATATGATAGGAGCGTAATGAACCTTATGACTAGAGATTTTTCAAAGTAGAGCTTGTCATATTGTGGCATAGTTTTCAAGTGTTATGTTGTTCGTTCTGAGGGTCCATATCCCCTCCCTATGTCCTTGAATTTATAGAGAGATCGAAGAGATATGTTACAGTATCAGTGTTTTCAGCATATGCATGATATACTGCATGATATATATATATTTTCTTTAGCCTTGCCACTTGGTCTGTGAGACATTTTTATTTTGCTTGGCCTACGGGTCAATGAGATATATGCCTGGCCTACAGGTCAGTGAGATAGATACGCCTAGCCTACATTTCATTGAGGCAGATACACCTGGCCTACGGGTCAGTGAGACAGATTGCCTGGTCGGCAAGTTAGTAAGACATATTGCCTGGCTACTTGGCCAGTGAGATTTTGCAGTTGCCTGGCCACTTGGTCAGTGAGATATATAATAGTATTATATTGCATTTCGTATGAGGCAGGTCAGGTGAGATATTCAGAGCATTTTTTTGGCCTCCAAATTATCACATTTTTAGTTCAGTTTCAGTTATCTGTTGCCTTACATACTCAGTACATTATTTCATACTGACTTCTCTTTTGCTTGGGGTGCTGTGTTCATATCCGCAGGTTCAGGTAGCTAGATAGGAAATCCAGCTCAGTAGGCCTTCCACTTGGCTACAGTCAGTGCGCTCCACGTGGTCCAGAGCTGCAGTCCCTTTGCGGTATGCTATTTTGACATATATGGGTTTGACGGAGCCATGTCCTGTCCTTTCTACAGCTCATGTTTCCTAGAGGTCTGTGGAAAGTTGTACGTTTTTGGGGATTTTATGTAGCCTTGTCGACTCTTATTTTGTTGTACAGCATACATGGCAGCCTCGTCAGCTTGCTCAGTTGTGTATTTATATTTTGGGTGTCTATGCCCAGTTCAAACGAGATGGTCAGTATATATATATATATATATATATATATATATATATATATATATATATATATATATATCCAAATTATAGCCTCGCCGGCTTGTTGGTAATGTTTGTGTGGAGGTAGGCCTTATTAGTTTAATTTGAGGGTTTCTCCCAGAGTTTCAGATTTAGAGTGGTTTGCTCGGGCCTAGGTTGGCATTGAGTGCTGGTCACACCACTCCATATTTGGGGCGTGACAAGTTTACATCACATTTCTAGAGGTTTATGCACGAGGAGTTGGGTACTATAGTGGAGCTTAATATAGCTTTCCACCCTCAGACTGATGGTCAGTTCGATCAGACCATTCAGGTTATCGAGGATATGTTTCGGGCCTGTGTGATTGACTTTGGTGTTCATTGTGATAAGTTTCTACCTTTGGTGGAGTTTTCTTACAACAACAGTTATCATTCGAGTATTGAGATGGCACCGTTCAAGGCATTGTATGGTAGGAGGTGTCATTTTCCAATTGGTTGGTTTGATGCTTTTGAGTTAGACCTTGGACTACATATATTTTGAGAGATTTCTTGGATAAGGTCAAGTTGATTCTAGATAGACTTCTCACGGCTCATAGTAGGCAAAAGAGTTATGCTGACCTGAAGGTTCGTGATTTGGAGTTCATGGTTAAGGAACGAGTTTTGTTGAAGGTTTCACTCATGAAGGGTGTGATGAAGTTTAGAAAGAAAGGGAAGTTGAGTCCGAGGTCTATTGGTCCATTTGAGATCGTTTACATATTGGAGAGGTAGCTTATGAGTTGGTTTTACCTCAGGATTTTTCGGGTTGTCACCCAGTTTTTCGTGTTTTGATGCTGAAGAAGTACCATTTAGATGGTTCTCATGTGATTCAGTGGGATTCTGTTGTCCTTGATCAGAATCTGACTTTTGAAGAGGAGCCAATAGCTATTCTGGACAGACAGGTTTGGAAGTTGAGATTGAAAGAAATAGCTTCAGTAAAAGTGCAATGGAGGCATCATCCAGTTGAGTAGGGTACTTGGGACACCGAGTCTGAAATGCAATCTAGATATCCCCAGCTTTTTGAGGATCTAGGTATCTTACAATCTTTTACCGTTTGAGGACGAACCCTATTTTAAGTGGTATCTGATGTAACGATTCGCTTAGTCGTTTTGAGCTCTTTACCATATTTTCCCCAAAATACCCTTCCCGTAGTTTCATTTCAGTATTTATGACTTGTGGTGATAGTGATGTGGTTCACGAGGAAATCGGGCAAGTTTGTGTTTGGTTTTACTAAAATTTGAGTTTTCTAAGTTAAAGAAATAAAAATGTTTGACCAAAAGACAACATCAGGGCTAAATGCATCATTTTGGAAGTTTCATAGATTCTATTAGATCTGGAATGTGATTTTTGACATAGTTGAGCCTTTGGTTCGGGTCCCGAGGCATTCGGGTGTGATTTGGGTCTTTGGTTGGAAAGTTGAGTTTTTGATGTTTTGGAGTTGACCTTGGTCAACACCAGATCAAGATGACCTATCTTGGGAATTACGAGTGCGTGAGCGAGTTCATAGCGTGTTTTATGATAGAAATCATATTTGGTTTGTGTCTGGGGGATCCCGAATGAATTTCAGGTGTTGGTTCGGGTTTTGGAAGAAACCAATAAATCTGGTTTTTAGCTATCTGGTTTCCTCCTCCGCGATCGCTTAGGAGGTCTCGCATTCGCGAGGAGTGGGGACCAGGAGGGTCGCGATCGCGACCTCCTCCTCGTGTTTGCATAAGGGAAAAACCTAGGTCGGGTTTAATGCCTCGCGATCGCGATGATGGGCCTCGCGATCGCGAAGGCCATTTCGTAGTCGGGCAAATTTAAAACCACAAATTCGAGTTTCATTCTTTATACACCCACTTTAGAATCTATAGAGCTCGTATTAAGGTGAAATCAAGTGCTATTTGCAAGTTTATTCATTGGGGTAAGTTCTAAACCTTTATTTAAGTGATTATTAAATATTTCTTCCATTTATTTATGATTCTAATCATGATTCCTAAGCAGTAAATTGAGGGTTTCCGTGGAAATGGATTTTGATAAGATTTGTGAAATTGAAGGCTCAATTCGGGTTAGAACTTCATGATTTTTAAGATATGGGCTATCTAGACTATGGGTAAGACGATTTTAGGCTTAAATTCCAGTTTTCCCTTTGTGGGGGCGGGGTTACCTTTTTAGGTTCCGGACTAAAATTTAGCAGTATGGGTATTGTTGGATTCGTGTGACCTCATAGAGTACTAATTTTACTATGTTGAACCCGATTTCATGACATATTATTGTTCTGACCTTCGGGGTTTGCGACGGGGTTTTGGGTTGACTTTTTGGACCTAAATTTCTTATATGTCTTTATGGATATCATTAGACTCGTATTCTTATGTAAATATCGTCATGGAACAGATTCGGCTCGTTCGAAAGCTCAAAAGAAGCGAACGACCTCGAACTGACTCTTCAGCTTTAGATTTAGGAAAATTAAGAGTTACTAGACCCTTTATGGAGTGTTATGGGTTGGTTAATCTAAATAAGGGGCATAATGGGGAATTGGGGGTCCCGTACTCGTGAGGTGACGAGCACTTGTGCGGGTGCCAGGGTATCAGTACAGGTAACTAATACATGAACTAAACATAAAATGTGATGGAGATTATGTGTTTAGCCTTTGAGCCATGAGGAATGTGTGGTTAAACCCATTTAGGTTGGTATGATTGTTGTTTATTTGGGCTATGATGAGCACCCTTGATTGAATAATTGTGAATAATGACTTGATTTGCATTCATCACTCCACATCTTGTCTAAACTATGAAAATGACATATATACTTGATATTGTGCATTTGTATGGTGTACGCATATCTATTTATACTTTCATGATATTATTGGCATTCAGTTGATGAGATGAAAGGCAAGGTCCCGAGAGGCAGGATATTAGATATGGTACATGGACGGAATGATGATGATATTATAGCCAAAAGTCTGAGACCCGATGTGATCTGAGAGATCTAGTATTCTAGGTGGGTTTATAGACCGCATGAGTCCCCTATGGGTCACGTGAAACCTATTGCGGGAGCGTGTGTATACCGGTTCATATGTCCATTGCATTGTATATCATTCACTTGCATTGCATGCATTCCTTTATACCTTATATTGTTTATGCGTGTTGACTTGTTTTCATGCCATATGCATGCTAAAGGATATAAAGTTTATGTGTATACTTGGCATAATCGATATAAAGATGGAATCCTTACTTGAATTTGTCTTAAAATGATAACAAGGTTGAATCCTCATATTTATGCTTGAAAAATGATGGACTTTATGATCCAACTGTGTTCTGGGAATCTTATTACTTGATAAGTGCTTATGAAATGTGGACTTTTAACTAATAAAGCAAGAAGAGGAGTATCAGAAGTATCAACCCTCGTCATTGTTATAGTTTCGGGTCAGTCAACGATGCTGCTAGGTACACGTGCTTCCCGTACTCACTCTACACTTGCTGCACCTTTTATTTGCAGGATTGGATCCGAGCGCGAGTAGAGGTCATGATTCCATTGATCGTTGAGGCACACTTCTGGAGTCCAGGGTGAGCTGATGAGGGTCCCATAGCACTGGACTTCACTCCCCTATTTATTTGTTGCCTTTCTTCACTTAAGACAGTTTTACGTAGTATTTTCCAGACTTGTATTCGGATTAGTTGCTCATCTATTTGTGACTTCCAGTTTTTGGGGGATGTATTGACTTAGACTACTTATTGTCCTTATTTCTATTAGACTTATTATGAGACTTATCATGGTTGTCTTTACTAATTCCGCAATTTATTTCTGTTCTGCAACTTAGCCGTATTTTGTGGATTTTGGGTCGTGACAACAACTTACCTTGGTCTTCTAGAGCAGTAGTCCCATGGCTACCCATTCTTGGGGTTCATAGACTCTACATCTTACCTGAATCTTTGTAATACTAACTAGAATCTCCTTTAGTTGAGGACCTCATTAGGTTAAGACAAAGTATGCTCAACTGACATGATGATAAAGCATGCTAAATAAGCAAGAAATTATCATACAGGATATAACATGCTTATGAAAATGAATAACTGACGTGGCAAGCTAAACAACTAACAATATCGTATAAAGACTTCCATAAACTTCTGAAAACTAAAAGAACGACAAAGCATGCTAAACCGCTAAACAACATCACGTCATAGCACTGAATCTACTACAAGTATCTATCATATGAAAAACACACTCTATGACCCTCAAGATCAACTTTTAGATACTTTAAAGCTACCAAACTTAGATCAAGCTTTCCCACTCACATGACTTTTAAATGCATACAAGCAACACACTTAACATGCTTTTAAAGAAAAGCAATCAAACAAATACTTAAAGCCTCACTTGCCTGAAATCGGATAGTCAAACCTTTACTTAAAATGCTAAAGGCAACAAAACAAGCTTCAATGGATTCACTCTATTCAAATTCAACAATAGTGAGCCCAAATCAGTCTAGGAAAACTATTCTAATAATTCAAAGACTCCAGGCTCGAAGTAAACTCTTAGTTAACTTAAATACGGCTCTCGGGTCAATGGTAGAAAATCCAAAATTAATCACATGGACGCGTTAACCATAAGATAAGAATTCTATTCTATAATCGAAATATGATTTTGATGTTAAAGGCCAGCTCAAATCCCTAATTTTCCTCTTTTAGCTCTAGGTCTAAATACTGGATTTTATCCCTTAGAACTCATGATTTAACAATTCAAAATAAGAAAAAATCAATAATAATGTTAGGACTAGCATAGGAAATCATACCTTTAATTTATAGCTTGAAATTCCACCCTTTGGAATCCCTAGGTAGAGCTCAATCCCCCAAAACTTAGCCAAAATGGCTGCTAAAATTTGTAACTGCTTCATATATACTGTTCGGGCCTTCTTCACATTCTGAATTCCTTCACGTGACCGCACTGGGTTATCTTGGGAGTATTCGTGCTCGCAGGCCCTTGTGGCCGCATTCGTGTTGAAGGAAGGTTGGGCCACCTAAAAAACATCCTTATTCACGTTCGCTATTCCTTAACCGTGCCCATGCTAAAAAACTATGTCACGTCCCAGCTAGGGGCCGTGACGGGTACCCGGGGCTAGCCACCGAGCACCACTCATTCTGCTACTCACCTTACCCATTTAATGCTCCTTTATCAATTCATGCTTAGGACATAAGAAGATCATCTTTTCATTTGAGAAAATAAAAATACTTTTATATACATAAGCCTCTCGGCCATCAAAATAATACATACATATACATAAAAGCCTCTCGTGAGACCATCTACCCACACTGCACATCTACGAGCCTCTACTGACATACTATACATATAGGTGGAACAAGACTCCACCATGCCCAAAAGATACATATACCACGAGAATAATCATGAGCACCTCCGAACAATGGAGTACTCGCAATCAGGTGGCAGCTACTAAGAATCTGGATCCAGCTACGTAAGGTCGTGAACCCTCGATTTCATTATGAACATATATGAACATTCTGCCTCACCTTGAAGGGATTAGTATATAAGGTGAGTGTATACAAGGAACAACATCATTTACTTTATAAGAACGTCATATCATATCTCTTGACTTATATAGCTATTCATAATCTTAGGCTCTTGGCTTTTCGGGTTATAGGAGAATCATGGAAAGGAAGAAGAATCATATCATGGGATTCATGCCATAGAAAGAAAAGGATTAGACTCATATACCTTTGTCGTTTAGATAAGCTATCGTCCACTTGCTCTCCTTTAATGTCACGTCGCTACCTTCACGAAAGAATTCGTATTGACGTTAGTTAATCTAATACGGAAATGCGTCACTATTTCTAGAGAAAATTGGGCAGCACTTCCTTTATTTATACTACTTTTTTCTTAGTCTATGTCAACTCCCAAACATTTACAACAGCACTTCGCAATATCGTATCAACAATCGTCATTCATATACTTTGAGCAAAATTGTCACGACCCGGCTAGGGGGCCGCGACGAGCACCCGGTGCTACCCCACCCGGGCACCCCTTATCGTACATGACATAACATCTAAGAGAACCGTAAATCAAATCAAGAATTATGGTAATTAATCATGTTAGTCCCATTGGACGACCATCATCATTTAACATATCATTGGCATCTATGCCACGTCAAATGTACAAGGCCGACGAGGCCAACAAAAGATATACAAAACATAGGCCGACATGGCCAAACATCTCTACCCACATACACATGACTACGAGCCTCTAAGAATGTGACATATCATATGAGCGGGACAGGACCCCGCTATGCCCATAATTATTTACACAAAATAATGAGTACCCAAAAGCTCTAACTCCGAAGAAATGGAGCTCTGCTATGCAATCTCTGGATAAGCAGCTACGGATCAAGTCTGTCTCCCGGTGCACCTGCGGGCATGACGCAGCGTCCACAAACAAAAGGACGTCAGTACGAAGAATGTACTGAGTATGTAAAGCGTGATCAACATCGATATAGAGGCATAATAAGCAACATATGAAATATCATAGGAAGGGAGACATTATTATCGTCATCATAGTACATACTTACTTTTCCATAGGGACTTCTCATTTCTAATACGTGTCATATGCACATAGTCTTATCACATTCATATTCATATTGTATACATAGTCATAGCATCTACATAGTATTTACATATCATACCCGACCTCGTAGGATCGGTGTTTCATACATACTTGGCCAACCAAGGCTCAAGATCATACATACCTGGCCCTACCAAGGCATCAGGGTCATCCGTATCATCTGCAGAGGAGTGCGCGCGTTTCGTAATCGTATACATACTTTATACATAGTCATATACATATATTCTTACCCGGCATCATAAGCTCGGGGTCTTATCATAGCCGTTCATAGGCACACATATACATATATAATAGCTCGTAAGCATCTCTAATCTCATTTTACTCTCATCATCATTACTATCCTCATCTTTATCGTTACATCTACGTTATAGACTTACTCGTCATACGAGGAACATAGTATAATCATAGCACATATCAAGGGGCGTGAGCTTATGAGCTCGGAATGTCAACCATGTGAAGACAACATACTCATATAGAGGGATTAGGAATTTGGCCAAGAACCATGCCTTAGGAAAGAAGGGTTAGCCTCACATACCTCTTCGTCGAACTATTCTACACTTGCGCGTACTCCTTCGATGCTCAAGTTTCTACCTTCATTTAATATTATAACAATAGCCATTAGTCATTCATATTATCCACATTCTTCATTTTACCCTCCATTGACCATTTTAGCATATACTTATACCATCCAAGTATTTCAACTCCCCAATATGTTAACCAACATATAAATATCATGAATCTTACCTTAGATGATGTAGGAACAAGCTTTGGTTGATAATACTTCACTTTTAGCAAAACCCTAGTTTATCTCCATTTGCACTTCTTGACTTGAATGGTATTTAATGATTTGCTTACACTTGATTCACTTATTTATGTTGTTGGAGACTTATAATCCTTGAAAACTTGTATAATAAATGTAGAGAGATGTTTTAGAGAGAAGTGGTGTAATGTTGTAATGAATTAAAACAAGTCTTGGTCCTCATATTTAATGAATTGAAAATTTGTGCTGAGGTGAACAGTGGTCGTCCATGGAGGTTTACGGTCCGTATTCCAGTTTACGGATCGTCCCTCGTGGTCGTCTTTAACCCTAAGCAGAACCAGAAACTTTGGCTGCATGCATGGTGATTTACGACCATGGTTTACGGGTCGTAAATCACTTTACGGTCCGTCCACCAGGTCGTTTTTAACCATTTACTCGACTGGCAGAAAGTTGAAGTTTTTGCATGCCACTTTACGACTGCTAGTTTACGGACCGTATACCAATTTACGGTCCGTATTTTGCACTTTACGACCACTAGGCAGATTTCAAATCTGTAACTTTTCATATCTCTTAGACTTCTCATTTTAATCACCCACGTCCATGCACATGCATTGCTCACCTTATATCTCATCTTAACTTAGCCAACTTTCTCATCTCACATCGGATACCTTCGAAATCTCGCCTAAGGTCATCAAACGTCGTTTCTTGCTCATAGACCTCATGCACTCATACTTATCACTAGTTCGTTCACTTACGTACCAACGGAAATTTTTTTCCGAGGTGTAACAAAAATCCACCATTTTTCTCTATTTTCTCCACATTTATGGTTATAGTTCGTTATCTCATTTTCTCATATATAATGCTTATTTCCTGGTCTAAACTTCATTTACAGCATATTCATAATCATGGCACATCAACGTTTATGGTTCCAGTCAACTACTATTCAATTATGACACTATTCTCCCATTTAAGACCCATTTTCCATGTCTTTCTACAATTCAAGCATCTTAGCTTTCGAATACCTTAAACAACATGCTAAAGTCATAAAACTTACCTTAGATGGTGGTGGAACAAGCCTAGAGTAGAGTTCTTCATCCTTCCTCAAAACCCTATTTTTCCTTCCTTGGAATTTCTTGGTTTGGATGAACTTCACTTAAGTTTCACACACTTTGTTTCATGGATTTGGTGTTGTTGATCTTGATCTCCCTTTGATTCTCTTAACTTTTGTGGATGAAATGTTTGGATAAGTTCTAAAGGGTTCTTGAAGTTTATAGATGAAATATGAATGAAAATGAATGAGAAAGTCACTTATAATAATCACAAAATCTAATTTTTAATGAACAGTCGTCGGGGTGTACAGTGGTTGTAAACCACAGTTTACGGACCGTATACTAGTTTACGGGCCGTATAACATGGTTGTATTTAAGCATATCAAAAACAGAAAGGTTTGCTGAAGGTCATGATGGTTTACGGCCACAGTTTACGGGCCGTATTTCAGTTTACGGTCCGTAAACTGGGTCGTATTTTACCATTTAAGCTTTGGACAGAAAGTTGAAATTTTTGAACTTGGAGGACGATGGCAGTATACGGTCCGTAAATCACTTTACGGGCCGTATTCTATTTTACGATCACTGGCTGAATTGAAATTCTACAACTTTCTTATTTCCAAAAATTCATGAATCGCCATTCCCTACTTAGTAAAACGTCGCACACTCATGCCCTTCGTTGGTCTACTCATTGTACATGTACGGGGACTTTTCCGAGGTGTAACATTCTTCCCCCCTTTTTGGAACATTCGTCCTCGAATGTTAAACACTCGGAATTCTACGAAATTTTCGCCAGAGTTTCCCCTGTAATTTGACACTACCAGCCTGTCATAACAACCCATAATATCATCGCCTCACAGGGCTACATCACAATATCAACATATCCATGGCCACACACGACCAAAAGCCTCAAAATAAAGCATACATACCTCATATCGTCGGCATTTCGTCTTGGATCTCTCCCGGGGGTTGAAAGAAGTGTGGGTACTTAGATTTCATGCTCTCTTCTGCTTCCCAAGTCATTTCTTCCCGATTGTTGTTTCGCCACAATACTTTGACTGACGCTACCTCTTTATTTCGAAGCTTGCGCACTTGCCTATCTAGGATGGCAATGGGTACTTCTTCATAGGTTAGCATTTCTGTTATTTGCACGTCATCAATTGGAACAATCCTCGGAGGATCTCCAACACATTTACGGAGCATTGAGACATGAAAGACTGGATGAACCGATTCAAGCTCTGAAGGCAATTCCAATTCATAGGCCACCTGACCCACCTTGCGGATAATTCTATAGGGTCCAATGTATCGGGGACTCAACTTCCCTTTCTTACCAAATCTCATCACCCCTTTCATGGGCGACACTTTTAAAAATACCCAATCATCAACCTGAAGTTCTAAGTTTCGTCGGCGATTGTCCGCATAAGACTTTTGGCGACTTTGGGCTGTCAGCAATTGATCTCGGATCACCTTAACTTTCTCTACCGCTTGCTGAATCAATTCAGGGCGTATTAGCTGTGCTTCTCCTATTTCAAACCATCCGATTGGGGACCTGCATTTCCTTCCATATAAGCCTTCATACGAAGCCATTTGAATACTGGAATGGTAGCTATTATTGTATGCAAACTCAATAAGGGGTAAGTGATCATTCCAACTACCACCAAAATCCAGCACACATGCTCGGAGCATATCTTCTAAGGTCTGAATAGTGCGCTCGGCCTGCCCATCAGTTTGCGAATGGAATGCCGTGCTAAGCTTCACCTGGGTACCTAGACCTTCTTGAAAGGACTTCCAGAACTTGGCTGTAAACTGTGCTCCCCTATTTGTGATAATGGATAGTGGAATACCATGGAGTCGCACAATTTCCTTGAGATACAACCTTGCATAATCTTCCGCTGAGTATGTGGTTCTGACTGGAAGAAAATAAGCTGCTTTTGTGAGTCTGTCCACAATCACCCATATGGAATCATACTTGCCTCGGTAACGAGGTAATCCCACGACGAAATCCATGTTGATCACTTCCCATTTCCAGGTAGGGATTTCTATTGCCTGTAACAAGCCCCCTGGCTTCTGATGTTCAGCTTTTACCTGTTCGCAATTTGGGCATTGTGCCACAAACTCAGCTATGTCTCCCTTCATGCCATCCCACCAATACATCTTCTTAAGATCACGATACATTTTGGTTGCACCTGGGTGAATAGAATATCGAGAGCAATGTGCTTCTTCTAAAATTCGTCGGCGCAAATCCGCCACATTCGGCACACATAACCTGCCTCGGTACCTAAGAATTCCATCCATAGAAACTTCAAACGGAGACTTTTCTTTCCCAGGAGATGTGTCTCTATAATGAAACAATTGAGGATCTTCATACTGACGCTCTTTCACTTCTATGTTCAGAGATGAAACTATGGGATCATAAATGCCAATTCCTGCACTATCTGAATCAATCACACGTACTCCAAGATTAGCTAATTGGTGGAGCTCATGAATCACTTCTTTCTTTTCCGATGGAACTTCACATAGGCTGCCCATGGATCGGCGGCTAAGTGCATCAGCTACTACATTTTCTTTACCGGGGTGGTACAAAATATTCACGTCATAATCTTTTAATAATTCTAACCACCGCCTCTGCCGTAAATTCAGCTCCTTCTGTTTGAAAATATATTGGAGGCTTTTGTGATCTGCATAGATGTCCACATGCACACCATATAGGTAATGTCTCCATATCTTCAACGCATGGATGACCGCAGCCAATTCAATATCATGAGTGGGGTAATTCTTCTCATGTTTCCACAATTGCCTCGAAGCATATGCAATAACTTTCCCGTGCTGCATCAATACGCATCCTAGTCCAACACCGGAAGCATCACAGTATACCACGTAGCCATCTGACCCTTCTGGGAGTGTTAAGATCGGAGCTGAGGTCAACCTGTCTTTCAGCTCTTGGAAACTACGCTCGCATGCATCGTTCCATTGAAAGTTAGCGGACTTCTGAGTTAGCTTCGTCTATGGGGCTGAAATAGATGAAAAGCCCTCTAAGAACCTCCTATAATATCCTGCCAAACCCAGGAAACTGCGAACTTCTGTGGGCGTCGTAGGCTTTGGTCAAGTCTTCACCGCTTCAATTTTCTGAGCCTCGACTCGGATACCATCATCTGAAATAA
Organism: Lycium barbarum; assembly: GCF_019175385.1. NCBI lineage: Eukaryota > Viridiplantae > Streptophyta > Magnoliopsida > Solanales > Solanaceae > Lycium > Lycium barbarum. The sequence continues at coordinate 103,405,903 of NC_083345.1, forward strand.
TATGGCCCAAGAATGTTACAGAGTTCAACCAGAACTCACACTTTGAAAATTTTACATACAATTCTCGAGCTCGAAGAATGCCAAGTACAATCCTCAGATGCTCTTCATGTTCTGACTCTGTGCGAGAATATACCAGAATATCATCGATAAATACTATCACAAATAGATCCAAGAGAGGCCTGAATATGTTGTTCATTAAATTCATAAATACAGCCGGAGCATTAGTCAACCCAAATGACATTACTCGGAATTCATAGTGGCCATATCTCGTTCGGAAAGCTGTTTTGGGAATATCTGTTTCTCTAACTCTCACTTGATGATAACCCGACCTCAAATCTATTTTAGAAAACCACTTAGCACCTTGCAGCTGATCGAATAAATCATCAATCCTTGGAAGAGGATATTTGTTCTTTATCGTCACTTTGTTCAATTGCCTGTAGTCGATACACATTCGTAAGGATTCGTCCTTATTTCTCACGAACAAGACTGGTGCTCCCCACGGCGATGAGCTGGGCCTTATAAACCCCTTTTCAAGCAAATCTTTCAACTGTGCTTTTAGCTCTTTCAATTCTGCCGGGGCCATTCTGTACAGAGGAATATAAATTGGCTCGGTGTCCGGTAATACATCGATAGCGAAATCAATTTCCCTTTCCGGAGGAAGACCTGAAAGTTCACCTGGAAATACGTCTGGGAATTCATTCACCACCGGAACAGATTGGAAAGCTGGCGGTTCTGCTTCTGTATCATGAACTCGAACTAAATGATAAATATAGCCCTTGGCTATCATCTTCCTTGCCTTGAGGTAGGAAATAAACCTACCCTTTGGGGATGCCGTATTCCCCTTCCATTCAAGTATGGCCTCTTCCGGAAATTGGAATCGAACCACTTTCGTCCGACAATCAACATTGGCATAGCACGAAGCCAGCCAATCCATGCCCATGATTACATCGAAATCTACCATGTCAAGCTCAATCAAATCGGCTTTGGTCTGGCGATCACATATCACCACGACACAACTCTTATACACTTTCCTCGCTATCACGGAATCACCAACCGGAGTGAATACCTCAAAATGTTTAATTGGCTCGGGTTTCACCCCAATACAATCAGCAACATATGGAGTAACATACAAGAAAGTAGAACCCGGATCGATCAAAGCATACACATCACAGGAGAATATAGTCAATGTACCTGTGACAACGTCCGGGGAGGACTCAAGATCCAGTCGCCCAGCTAAAGCATATACGCGGGGCTGAACAACACCTGAAGTAGATGCTCCCCTTCTGCCTCTACCTGTCGACGTCTAAGGAGTCTGTGCTGTAGGGCGTACTGAAGAAGATCCCGCTGTTAAACCTGTGTGCTGAGCCCTAACCCTATCTCTCACCGACGGGCAATCCCTCATCATGTGCCCAGTCTGACCACAAGAATAGCAAGCATCCGTACCCCGATAACATCGTCCGGAATGTAATCTACCGCACTGGCTGCACCACGGTACCGGAGGTCTCCTTTGACTAAAATCTCCCTTAAACTGAGAATCCGAGGCCTTCGAACTCTGGCCCTGTCCTGATCGGGAAGAACGATCAAACCCTCTGTTTGAAAATCTGGGAGGCGCACTAGTCACTGACTGTCTCGAGTGCTTAGAATACATCTATCTCGACCCCCCTCCATACTCGCTGCTTGCTCCCAAAGACCTAGTCCTCTTACCTTGCCTTCGGTTAATATCACGATCACTCCTCAGCGGCTGTTGTCGTTCCTCAAGATTCTGAGCATGGGCCTGTATTCGGGAAATATCCATCCCGTCTTGCAAAGAGGCCGTCAGACAATCTCTAAACAAATGTGGCCCCAAACCACTCACAAATCTGTGTACACGATCGCCCATATCGGCCACCATAGTCGGGGCATACCTGGCCAGAGAATTAAACTGCATACTATACTCCCGAGCACTCATGCTTCCTTGCTTCAGATTCAAAAACTTGTCCGCTCTAGCTCGGAGGACCTCGGGTGGCAAATAATGGCGAATAAAAGCGTCAACAAACTCTTGCCAAAGGGGGAAGGTGCATTTTTTGTCCTCGACGCTATCCAATTGTTGTACCATAATACCGCCACATCGCGGAGTCTATAAGAGGCCAACTCCATGAATTCGGTCTCAGAGGCATGGACAATCTTCAATGTCCTTAACATCTCATCTACGAAGCTTTGCGATTCTTCATCCGGCTTTGACCCGAAGAATTCTGGAGGATTTAAACTCATAAAATCACGGGCCTTTCTACTCGCTGCCCGATCGCTTGAACCCACCTTCTGCCGTTGTGCCTGTGCGGCAACCAATTGTGTCAATAGCTGAATGACCTCGGTCATTTGTTGACTCGAAGCAGCCGGCGGAGGGATTGGAGCTGGAGCTCCTCCTTGCTCTCCCATATCGGGCGAGGCCTCATTTTGTGATTCGCCCTCCTCTACATTCATCGGAGGCTCTCTTTCTGCCCGCCTCTTTGTCGTAGTCTTACCCTTTTGGGCGGCTGTAGCTTTTCCTTTTGGCGGCATTCTAAATTCATAACGCACTATTAGGGAGGATAAAATCTTACACATGGCTCTATCTCACGATCTCATAGAAGAAGAATGGTCATTTTTTCAAAATGCCCGGTAGCCTCCTGTTTATTGATGTGGCGCGCAACACACCATAAACAAGACTCTACTAGACACGGCTCGTAGACACTTCCTAGGACGAACTGCTCTGATACCACTTTTGTCACGTCCCAGCTAGGGGCCGTGACGGGTACCCGGGGCTAGCCACCGAGCACCACTCGTTCTGCTACTCATCTTACCCATTTAATGCTCTTTTGTCAATTCATGCTTAGGACATAAGAAGATCATCTTTTCATTTGAGAAAATAAAAATACTTTTATATACATTAGCCTCTTGGCCATCAAAATAATACATACATATACATAAAAGCCTCTCGTGAGACCATCTACCCACACTGCGCATCTACGAGTCTCTACTGACATACTATACATATAGGTGGAACAAGACTCCACCATGCCCAAAATATACATATACCAAGAGAATAATCATGAGCACCTTCGGATAATAGAGTGCTCGTAATCAGCTGGCAGCTACTAAGAATCTGGATCGAGCTCACCTCCCTGTCTACCTGTGGGCATGAACACAGCGTCCAAAGAAAACGGACGTCAGTACGAATATTGTACTGAGTATGAGAGGCATGAACAATAATAATGCATCAAGGAAACTAGGGGGGGGGGGGGGGGGCATCAAGTATGGAGAACTATACCTGACTGGGAATTACATGAAAAGTAATGCATGCTGACTTACTTTTAAGCTTATCATCATCTCATGTATGCATATCATATATATATAAACTGCCCGACCATATAGGTGCGGTGTGATAATCAGTAACATTAGCCCGCGTCCAGGCCTCCCGCGTCCGGGGTACCATCTTATGCCGCCCACTAGTGGTGTCTACCCATGCTAACTGGCCATGGTGTATCGTATAGCTGCCCGCTTTCGCGGTGACTGCCCGGCCAACTAGGCCCGGTGTGATGCAATCGTGACATGCTCATCATAAAATACTTATAATAATTATGCTTATCAAAATATACTTGTCATCGTACATGCATAAATACTCTAGAACAACTGCATTCTATCGAGGTGACGTAAGGTCATGAACCCTCGATTTCATTATGAACATATATGAACATTCTGCCTCACCTTGAAGGGATTAGTATATAAGGTGATTGTATACAAGGAACAACATCATTTACTTTATAAGAACGTCATATCATATCTCTTGACTCATATAGCTATTCATGATCTTAGGCTCTTGGCTTTTCGGGTTATAGGAGAATCATGGAAAGGAAGAAGAATCATATCATGGGATTCATGCCATAGAAAGAAAAGGATTAGCCTCACATACCTTTGTCGTTTAGCTAAGCTATCTTCCACTTGCTCTCCTTTAATGTCACGTCGCTACCTTTACGAAAGAATTCGTATTGACGTTAGTTAATCGACTACGAAAATGCGTCACTATTTCTAGAGAAAATTGGGCAGCGCTTCCTTTATTTATACTACTTTTCTCTTAGTCTATGTCAACTCCCAAACATTTACAACATCACTTCACAATATCGTATCAACAATCGTCATTCATATACTTTGAGCAAAATCCACCATTTTTCTCTATTTTCTCCACATTTATGGTTGTAATTCGTTATCGCGTTTTCTCATATATAATGCTTATTTCCTGGTATAAACATCATTTACAACATATTCATAATCATGGCACATCAACGTTTATGGTTCCATTCAACTACTATTCAATTATGACACTATTCTCCCATTTAAGACCCATTTTCCATGTCTTTCTACAATTCAAGCATATTAGCTTTCCAATACCTTAAACAACATGCTAAATTCATAAAACTTACCTTATATGGTGGTGGAACAAGCCTAGAGTAGAGTTCTTCTTCCTTCCTCAAAACCCTATTTTTCCTTCCTTGGAATTTCTCGGTTTGGATGAACTTCACTTGAGTTTCACACACTTTGTTTCATGGATTTGGTGTTGTTGATCTTGATCTCCCTTTGATTCTCTTAAATTTTGTGGATGAAATGTTTGGATAAGTTCTAGAGGGTTCTTGAAGGTTATAGATGAAATATGAATGAAAATGAATGAGAAAGTCACTTATAATAATAACAAAATCTGATTTTTAATGAACAGTCGTTGGGGTGTACAGTGGTCGTAAACCACAGTTTACGGACCTTATACTAGTTTACGGGCCGTATAACATGGTCGTATTTAAGCATATCAAAAATAGAAAGGTTTGCTGAAGGTCATGACGGTTTACGGCCACAGTTTACGGGCCGTATTTCAGTTTACGGTCCGTAAACTGGGTCGTATTTTACCATTTAAGCTTTGGACAGAAAGTTGAAATTTTTGGAACGTTGGAGGACGATGGCAGTATACGGTCCGTAAATCACTTTACGGGTCGTATTCTGTTTTACGACCACTGGCTGAATTGAAATTCTACAACTTTCTTATTTCCAAAAATTCATGAATCGTCATTCCCTACTTAGTAAAACGTCGCACACTCATGCCCTTCGTTGGTCTACTCATTGTACATGTACGGGGAATTTTCCGAGGTGTAACAAACTACTACCTCCTTAGCTATCATAGAACTCCCCTTCGTGGTCACGAAGCACAATCCAAACCTGCAAAATCTGAAATTTTAATTATTGCTCCAATGGTGCCGAAACACCCAAAACCCCTTGGTTCCTAATCTAAACCCTGTCAACAAGCTCCAAATCATATTATTGGCTTATATAAAGTCTCAAATCACAATTTAAAGTATAACCGCTCAACAGAGTAGTACTTGGGCCATTACATTATCCCCCTAAATTAGCGTTCAACCTCGAACATATCGCCCCAAAATTGACGTACAACTATAAACACTCATTTCTCATATCATGTTAGCACTCTAACAATGAACCTTCCATGAATAGACTCTATAGAACACCCGAACAAAGAATGCCTCTTCAACCATGGCCTATAAGCCAGTATTTTCAATAATCATATCTAGAACTTTTCTTAAATGTCTAATTCCCATTTAATGAGTTTTCTTAGTCTGTATGACTTTGATGAAGTCCCAAATATATTTTGAGAGTGTGGTCTCCTGATATAACGAGTATCTCTATGACTATTACATGATTCTAAGTAATAGCCACAATCTCGAATTTACATTGGTATATAAGCCCAGATTCAAACTAGGCTCTATTCTAACATCTTACACACCATCAATGATACAAGGAAAATTTTCAAGACATGTGATCAATCACCTTGAATCTGATCCAGAAGTTTCCCATGTTTGGAAGGAGTTCTGCTTGCACTGAGATATTTAAGGCATATCTGTTCTAAGTTGATGGGATCAAGGACTTGTACAATGCATCCAAGATCCAGGTGAAGACAATGGGAGGAGACTCAGAGCACTTTCTAGTTAAAAAGGGATTGGACCGGGGATCAATCTTATCCCGTTTACATTTACCTTGGTCAAGGATGTATTAACGCGGCATATTCAAGGGGAGGTGCAATGGTGTATTTTATTTTCCGATGACATAGTTCTAACTGATGAGACCCTCAAATGCTAAGTTTGAGGTATGGAGATAGACCTTAGACTCTAAAGGGTTCAGGTTGAGCAGGACCAAGACAGAATACTTGGAGTGCATATTCCATAATGTTACACATAAGGCTGACATAGACGCGTGACTTAATATATAGGTTATCCAAAAGCGAGGAAGTCTTAAGTATCTTGGTTCTATTATCCATGACAATGGGGAGCTTGACGACGATGTCACATGTCATATTTGTATAGGTGGATAAAATAAAGACCCGCATTCAGATTCCTGTGTGATAAAAAGGTACCACCAAAACTTAAAGGCAAGTTCTACAAAGTGGTGGTTCCAAAACTTAAAGGCAAGTTCTACAAAGTGGTGGTTAGACCAATCATATTGTATGGGGCAGAGTGTTGGTCAGTCAAGAACTTTCACGTTAAGAATATGAAAGTTGCGTAAATAAGGATGATGGGATGGATGTGTGGACATACTAGGAGATATAAGATAGGAAGAAAGATACTCGGGACTAGGTAGTGGCTTCGACGGAGGACAAGATGTGAGAAGCGAGGTTGAGATGGTTCAGGCATGTGAAGAGAAGATAAACGGATGCCCAGTGTTGAGGTGTTAGAGGTTGGCTATAGATGGTTTCAAGGAAGGTAGAGGTAGACTGAACAAGTATTAAGGAGAGGTGATTAGACATAAGATGGTCCGGTTTCAGTTTATCGAAACATGACCTTAGATAGAAGGTTGTGGAGGATACAAATTAGGGTATAAGGTTAGCAGATAGTAGAGCCCTGTCTCACTTATCCTTCCCTACTAATAGTTGTAGCATTCTTGTAGGTTCTGTTCCTTCTATTTCTAATACTATATGTTGCTTCTTGCACTTTGATTATCGATTTTAATGTAGTTACTATTTAGAATGCTTTGTTATGCTCTCTGTAATATTTTCCATGACTTGTTCATTTCTGTTATTTCCTTTTTTGAATTACTTTGAACTTTTTTTCTCGAGCCAAGGGTCTACTTAAAACAACCTCTCTACCTGCAAGGTAGGGGGAAGGTGTGCGTAAACTCTACCTCCCTAGAACCCACTTGTGAGATTACATTGTGCGTAAAAAAATTTCCTGTATTTGTTCTAAGTCGACCTTGCCCAATGATGTAAGTCCATGAAGTACTCATAGCGTGGAAGAATTTCTACTTAACATCAAGAGCTTAGAGTGTAGAGTATGGAAATCAAGAACCAATACAACGAAAGCTTAACATTATGTTTTAGGATCTTTGATCATAGTACATGAAATTAATAGAATTTATGTCTTTTCTTATCTTAGTCAACCCTAGTAGTAGAAGTTAAATAGGCTGGAGATTATTTTCTTAGACAATATTGATGGATGAACACTCTTGGTAAGTTTTCTTGTTTTATTCCTTATTTCTACATTGGATATCTTTTGAATATCTCTTAGTGAGATTATTCATGTATGAGTTCAATTCCCCTATCCCTTGAATTTAATCTTGTAGTTGATTGTTCAAAGTAGTGGATTACAAATCTATAATTGTTGGTCTCTAATTTACTTCAGTTGTAGGATTGTTCTTTCTTTCTTCTATATCTCCCTCGATTTCTTAGCTATCTCTTGAATCTCATTATCTTGTATTTCAATTTACACCAATCAAAATATGGTAATTTTAAAGTGAAAATGGTTAAGATAGACAAATGAGGGATTTTGGCATCGATTTGACATCAGATTTGAAATCTAATGATAAATTTGGACTCAAAACGGTTATTGGTGACCCGATTTTGAAATCAATTTTGGATTTAACCCATGAGTTTGACTTTAACCTAAATCTCATATTAAATTATAGGAATCAATCTTTTAGCTTCATTTAACATTGGTGCAATTTTTTTTGGCTACAATTGAACCATTTGGACTCATTTGGGTGTGGATAGGCGGTCAAGAAAGGTTCACATTGACGAAGTAAATTAAGACTTTGACCTTAATAGGGAATGTTTTACCAACTTATGTGTTTTACGTGACTTGGTATGTGGAGAATAGCGCATATATGGCGTGAAGAACATATATACGACTATCGGGTATGAAAGGAAAAATACTTGAATTGCTAGATTGTAGCTTTATTTTCTATATATGTGTCTGATTGAGTAGATCATGATATGTATGCCTTTGTTGATTAACTTGGACTTGTTATATGTTAGAAAAACATATTTTATCTCTGTATTTGTTGAAGTCCTATTTGAGCAATTATACGTCTTACACTATCTTATCTCTTTATTTTCTCCTTATACGTGATGTGATATTAGTGTGAAGTTGAAATGTGAGTATTGGGGATCATGTGAGTCCGACGTTGACACATTATTGAAGACCGTGTGAGTCCGACGTTGATGTATCAAAGATGTTACACCTCAAAAATTCCGAATTTGTTGTCTTGTGGATAGACTAATGTGAGCTTAAGATGAATATGAAGTCCTTACGAGATTAAGGAGAGTATTAGATAGCTTAAAGTGTGTACCATGAGATTTCGAAGTCATATGGATATGTGAGACTAAGTTTTTTGAAGGAAGTGAATGTAAGTCATGTTTGGAAGGGTTTTCGTGATAGTTGATTTGATATGTATTTAGTGATGTCTTGAGGGGCTGCTATAGGCCTATTGTATGGTTAATGAAGTGTTATATAAGTGCCAAGAAGGTTCCACAAGGATTAGAGGTTGAACGAATCGTCGAGAGTGAAGTTCGGAATTTTCCAGTTATACGGCCACATGTACGGACCGTATAAATTATACGGCCCATATAATGGTCCATATATTACTTCCAGTGAAGGACGATTCCTGGTGAGATTATACGGTCCAATTATACGGACCGTATAAATTGTACGGCTCGTATAATTGGTCGTATAATCGGGTCGGGTCAGATTTTTATTTCTATATACATGGACGACCCTTACTTTCTTTTTCATTTCCCACTTTCTCCAAAATCTTCAAAGATCTAAAACCCTTCTCTAAGCATATTACACTCAAACCCAAGAGATTACAAAGATCAAATAGCAAGAATTGAAGTGTTCATGTGTTAGAAGGCTCCCTAGGGTTGGTAGATTTCAAGATTTACTTGGGTATTGTAGCTAGGTTTTTGCACAAGTTGATAACTTTCTCCAAAGCTCATTCTTACGAGATAAAAGGTTAGTTTTCATGTTTATTTTATGTTATCAAGAATGTTTAGTTGTTGAACAACTTGGGTAGAAGGAGAAAGTAGAAGATGATGTCTAAATGTAGTTTTCATGATGTTTTTGAGTAGTGAGCTAACTTGAATCATGATTCTTAGTATGATATGGATATAATATTTTTATAGAAGGTAATAATGATGATGAGAAAGCATTCTATGAAAAATGTGCAAAGGGTTGGTGTGAAGTTGTTAGTGTAAGTTGAATGTGAGAATGAATAGGGAAGACTTAATGGAATGTGATCACTTGATTATGATATTGTGGATGTTGTTATGGTTGTTGGGGGTTGTTTTGTAATATGGTGGAAGTCGATGAAATAGGGGAAATACTGCTCAATTTTCGTTAACTCATGAATTATTCTAGTTTGAATTTAAGAGTATCTTTAAGGCTTAATCAAGGTATGAATCCTTTTAAATGTAGATTTTCCAAGCTTCGACGGTGAACGTTAAGTAGTTAAGAAGACAACGAGGTATGTAAGGCTAACCCTTCTTTCATTAAGACATGGTCCCATTGCTAAATACCTTCATATGAGTTCTATAACATCTTCCAAATGACTTCATTCCTAGAATCTCTAAGGCTCATGATCCTTGATAAATTCATGATACCATTGGTCCCATCCTATGATAGCTGATTCTCTAAGGAAGGCTATAATGAAAATGATGATGACGATGATAATGTTGAGAACGTGTATGTACTTCTATGTACACATATGTATGTATTAAAGTATGACTACTAAGAATACCGAGCTTATATGGCCGGGTATGATACCTATCGCGCGCGCACCACTGCAGTTGGGTACGGATAACATTGAGCCTTGGTAGGGCCAGGTAAGTATAACACCGAACCTTATCATAGTCGGTTATATAAGACACCGAACCTTTATGGTCGGGTATGATACTACTACTACAAGTCTAAATGTATAAAATTGAAGGTTCCCATCAAATGAGGGTAAGTAAATACGATGAACAACGCTAGAGGTATAAATGGCTTCATTATCTCATGACTTCTCTATCTTATGTCATTTATTTTGCTTCTATTATGATGTTGATTATGTTTTACATACTCAGTACATTATTCGTACTGACGTCCTTTTGTTTGTGGACGCTGTGTCATGCTCGCAGGTGGACAGGGAGATAGACTTGATCCTTAGGCTGCTTATCCAGGGGTTGCTTAGAGGAGCTCCATTTGATCCGGAGCTGCAGGTTGGGTACTATTCTTTTGTGTATATATGGGCATGGCGGGGTCCTGTCCCGTCCTTATGATGATTTTTCATACTCTTCTTAGAGGCTCGTAGACAATTATGTATTGTAGGTGTCTTTTTCCTTGTCAGCTCATACTTTTGGTATATTATTTTGTTAGCCTCGTCAGCTTTTGTGTTTGAATATGGGCGTAGTTGTCGATGTTGATATAGAAGTGTCATTGCCCAATGAGATTCGTATTATTGATGTATAGAGATCATGAGTAGGCCATGTGGCTCACCTAGATATGAATATGAATGTACGATGAGAGGTGCCAGGTGAGTTAGCACCGGGTGTCCGTCATGACCCTCTAGTTGGGTCGTGACAGATGAGGACCGTGTGAATTCATGATTGTTATACTGATAAGGAAGGTTTGAGTCTAGTTTGATATAGATATGTGGGGCTACTGAGCCAGATTGCCAAAGTAACATGCAAGGACTATTGACTCTGTGAGATCATCGATATGGTCATGTGCATGCGTGGATATAAATCTGTCCCTCATGAGTCACCGACTTAATACTTTCCTTGCAGTTTGCATGTTGATTGTCAAAGAGTTGGCCAATTGAATTGAAAAGTGAATTATGCGATAAAAATTCCACCTTTACTATTATTCCTTGATTGTTTACTGCTTAAATTCATTATCTTTATGGAATATGTCTATTATGTTGATTTGAACTTCAATAAATGCTTGATGTTGTTAACTGTCAAGTACATGCCTATATTTCTGCTATTTGCTCATTTTTCTTATATCTCTACATAAACTGTATAGGTTATTGGTAAGGTACCTTTTAAAGTAACTCTCACTATTCTGTTGGGAGCCTTCAACGAAACTTATTGGGTACACATTGATTTTCATACTCATACTACACTTGCTGCATATTTTATACAGATTTGAATCCCAGCACATTCTGTGACTAAGTTTCATTTCGAGAGTCCAACTTTGTGGTGATCCACTTGTCTTCTCCCGCAGTGGCCATGACGTCCTTTTCCTTTATGTTATGTCAATAATGTTGTCAGATTTTGTATTAGATGAGACACTTTTAGTTTCCTTTCTAGTTTGCACATGAAAATACAACATCAACATCAGGTGTTGGGAAGTTAGTTTTGATTTGGGATTTATGGTTTTCGCATTGTATTAAACCATATTCATATTTATATTTGTTAGAATTACTTGCTATGCTTTCACATTTTAAATTTGGGGTTAACCTTGGTTCACCTAGCTTGTGTTAGTTGGGTGCCATCACTGTTAAGGAATTTGGATCGTGACAACCGTAAAGCCTAACAAGATATATACACAAATGGTAAGAGCTGAAGTCATCTCTATGATCAAGTAGTGCATCACCTCAACTTGATAAGACTAGCAATTGACTGGAGTCATTGGTCAGCAGCTTGCTTCACCTACTGGACTTGTGCATACGTACTAACTGTGACTCTAAAAGACCCAAGCAAGATCATTAATTAGCTCAAATATCCCACCTTTAGTGAAAGTTTTTAGAAATCGTTTGTAGTGCATACAACCCTTTAATATAGCAATACAAATATAGATATGAAATACAAGTAAAGTAACAGAGTTGCGACCATGAATACAAGTAATGCAAGTAGAAATGACATACAAATTGCTTTATCTGTTAAATGGGTCATAGGCTGCTTGTCTGGCCTGCCTGGCGTGGTACAACAACCTCACTTCTTATCAGGCACTATTCATATCCACTACCGTACTTATAACATCATCGTGCCCAACCTGTGTGCACTTACTAGCTATGTGATAATGCATGCTAAATAGTTAAACAAATATCACAAGAAAGTATATTCAACTGCTAGAAGCTAACTGTTGTGATAAGCATGATAAACATCTAAACAGTATAAAAACAAATCAGAGAATCTACTAGAAATATGTCACGACCCAACCGGAGGGCTATGACGGGCACCCGGTGCTAACCCACTCGGACACCTCTTATCGTACATTTTCATTCACATCCAGGTGAGCCACAGGCTTACTCATAATTTACATACATCAATAGTGCTAATCTCGTTGGGCGACAACACATTTATATCATCATCAATAACAATGCCCATATCCATATACACAAGTCAACGAAGCTATCAAAATGATATACAAAATATGCGCCGACAAGGCTTTAAGACATCTAACCATACACAACTGTCTACGAGCCTCTAAGAAGAGTAGGTAACATCATATAGGCGGGACAAGACCCCGCCATGCCCATACGTATATACACAAAAGAATAATACCCAAAAGCTGTAGCTCCGGATGAAATGGAGCTCCTCTATGCAGTCATTGAATAAGAAATCTATGGATCAAGCCTGTCTCCCTGTCTACCTGCGGGCATGACACAGCGTCCATAAACAAAAGGACGTCAGTATGAATAATGTACTAAGTATGTAAAGCATAATCAAAATCATAATAAAAGCATAAGAAATAACGTAAGAAGTAGCATAAGATATAGCATAAGATGGGAGAATCAGGAGTTAATAGAGTCATTTTTACCTCTAGTGGTCTTCGTCATATCTACTTACTTGTCTTTCGTACGGACCTTCCATTTCTAATACCTACTCATGCATATATACATACATATACATATTTGTATTCGTATTTATTCATACTCGTATCCATATCATACCCGACCATGAAGGTTCGGTGCTTCACATACCCAGTCGTGACAAGGCTCGGTGATTATACATACCTGGCCCTACCAAGGCTCAGTGTTATCCATACCTAACTGCAGTGGTGTGCCCGCGATAGGTATCATACCCGGCCATATAAGCTCGGTGTTAAATAATAGTCATACATACTTAGACACGTATACATAAAAGTCCATAAGTATCATCAACATTATTGTTTTCGTTACTTCTATCCTTAGAGGATCAACTACCATATAAAGGAGGCAATAGTATCGTGAACGTATCGAGAATCATAAACTTTGGTAATCTTAGAGATAGAGTCATTTGGAAGACATCATGGAACTCATGAAAGGATATATAGCAAAGGAACCATGCCTTAATGAAAGAGGGTTAGCCTTACATACCTCTTTGTCTTCTTAACTAATTAACATTCACCGTCGAAGCCTGGACAATCTACATTTAGAAGGATTCATACCATCGTTAAGCCTTAACGACACTCTTAAAGTCAAATTAGAATAATTCATGGTCTAATGAAAATTGGGCAGTATTTCCCCTATTTCGTCAACTTCCACCATATTACAAACAACTCCCAAACATCCATAATACAACCACAATATCATAATCAAGTAATCACATTCCATTAAGCCTTCAAAATTCATCCTCATGTTCAACTTATACCAACAACCTCACACCCAATTTTAGCACATTTTTATACAATGCTTCCATATCACTATTACTACCTTCCATAACATGATTACATCCATATTATACTAAGAATCATGACTCAAGTTAGCTTATTACTCAAAACATCATAGAAGTTACATTTACATTTAACCCTCATTTTCTACTTTCTTCTTCTACCCAAGTTCTTCAATAATCAAGCATTCATGATAACATGAAAACTAACCTTTTATCTCACGGGAAAGAGATTTGGAGCAGCTATCAACTTAGGTGAAAACCCTAGCTTCAATACTCAAGGATCTCTTGTAGTCTACTAACCCTTAGGAAGACTTCTAACACAGGAACACTTTGATTCTTGCCTCTTGATCTTTGTTTTCTCTTGGATTGGGGTGGAATAAGCTTGGAGAAGGGTTTTGAGCTCTCAATACTTGTAGAAGATGAAAAATGAAATAAAAGAACCAAGGCCATCTATTTATACAAAAAGTAAAAATCTGCCCGATGGACTTTATACGGACCACTTATACAGTCCGTATAATATTATACGGTCCGTATAAGTGGACCGTATAACACCTTAAAGAAAACCACCCTTTCTGTAAATGTCATGTTATACGGACCCTCCTTACACGGGCCGTATAAAGTTATACGGACCGTATAAGTGGTCGTATAACTCCCAGTTGCGCGGAACTTTCTCTCGTTGATTCGTTTGACTTCTAATCCTTGTGGAACATTCTTGGAACTTACATAATACTTCATTTACCATACAATAGGCCCTATAGCAGCCCCTCAAGATATTCTAAATAACCATTAGCTCAATTATAGCGAAAACCTTTCCAAACACGGCTTATATTTCACTTCCTTCAACAAACTAAATTTCACATATTCGTATGACTTCAAAATCTTATGGTATGCTCCTTAAGTTATCTAATACCTTCCTTAATCTCGTAAGGATTTCATAATCACCTTAAGCTCACATTAGCCTATCCACAAGGCAACAAGTCCGAAAATTTCCGAGGTGTAGCAAAATATCAAACAGTGCACCAACATAAGTTAGAAACTCGTGGTCTAATTTAGATACTTCAAAACTATCCAATTACTCCCACTCACCCACTCACATTACTAGATATGATTTAAATGCATATAAGCAACACATATAACATGCTTTTAAGAAAAGAAAAAAAGCAAACTAAAAGTTAAAGTCTCATTGCCTTATATTTGATAGGCAAACTTCTCTTGAAATGCCAATCTCTGCTCAAAAAATTTCAATGGCCTCAATCTATCAAAAATAACAAATAACGGATCCAAATTTGTTTATTTTATCCTAATACTTTTCAACCATGGCACTTTGCGAAAATATTTCTTTAATTTATTATTCTCATTCCTGGTACAC